>NC_083721.1:44526056-45151056 GCF_028564815.1 Eubalaena glacialis
TTTACCCCAAATATAAATATTTGTTAAATAATTATGTTTTGCTTATTTTTAATATTAAATATGCTAATAATTATGTATTTTTTTGAAATTTGTTTCTTCAATAATATTTTGGTGGGAATTTGTGGGATAGCAAAAACTGACAATTTTATGGTACTTAATATGAACATAAATATTCTAACATTGCAAAAATTTTTGGTGGTTGTTTGCTTTAATTATCCTTATTATATACACGAGAAAAGTGAGTCAAGGAGAGGTTAAGTATTATGCATAAGGCTAAGCAGCAAAAAATAGCTAAGCCAGGATTAGAAACCAGGAAGTCTGGCTCCAAATACCTAGTTATTTTACCATAGAGTCCCATTAGAATTATTAATATTGATGATGTTTGCTATTCTTCATTTTCACAATTTTATAATATTTCATTGAGATACAAGAATTTTTTCCTGCTATTAATGAGTATTTTTGTTATATATATTTCCAGGTTATATGTTTATTTATTTACTACTATTATGAATGATGCTGATATACACACTGTTATACATATCTCTGGTGGATAAGTGGGACAGTACTAAAAGAATATATTTCTAGGAGTTGAATTTATATAACATAGTATATGCACAAATTCAAGTATGATAGGTAACAGCAAACTGTTTTCCAAATACCACCACAGTAAATGAGAGTTCTTGTTCTCAACATAAAAGAAAAACTTATTATAAGCTTTATAAGCTTATAATAAGCTTATTATAATAAGCGTTATCTCAATCAGGTATGTTTTAAATAATAATCTTTATTTTCTTTTTTCAATACAATTTTTCTTCCCCTGACCCTTTGCCTCTGGTAATCACAAATATGATGCTTTTTTCTTTGAAATTATTTGGCTGGTTATTTGCTTTTGAAGTATAATTGATATACAGTACTATGTTAGTTTCTGGTACACAACATAGTAATTCAATACTTCTGTACATTTCAAAATTATCACCACTGTAAGTCCAGTTACAATCTGTCACCATACACAGATAATACATAATTATTGACTATATTTCCAACACTGTACATTTCATACCTATAACATTTTGTAGCTGAAAATGTGTACCTCTTAATCTCCTTCAGCTAGTTCTCTCCTCTCCCCAGTCCCCTCCCTCTGACAATTGCCTGTTTGTTCTCTGTATTTCTGAGTGTTTGTATTTTGTTTTTTTAGATTTCTACATGTATGCGAATTTATACAGTATTTGTCTTTCTCTGTCTCTCTTATGTCACTTAGCATAGTACTCTCTAGGTCCACCCATGTTTCGAAAAAGTGGCAACATTTCTTTTTCATAGATAAGTAATATTCCATTGTGTGTGTGTGTGTGTATATGTGTGTGTGTGTGTGTATATATATATATATAAATATATATGCCACATCAGCTTTATCCATTCATTTGTTGATGTGCACTTTGGTTGCTTGTGTATCATGGCTATAGTAAATAATGCTTCAATGTACATAAGGGTGCATGAGTCTTTTCAAATTAGTGTTTTCAAGTTCTTCAGATAAATACTGAGGAATAAAATTGCTGGGTTGTATGGTAGTTCAATTTTTAATTTTTTTAAGAAACCTCCATACTGTTTCCCATAATAGCTGCACCAATTTACATTCCCACCAATAGTGCACAGGGGTTCTTTTTTCTCCACAACCTCACCAACACTTGTTATTTGTTATCTTTTGGAAAATAGCCATTCTGAGAGGTGTGAAGTGATAACTCATTGTGGTTTTGACATGCATTCCCCTGATGATTAGTGATACTGAACAACTTTGCATGTGCCTATTGGCCAACTGTATGTCTTCTTTGGAAAAATGTCTTTTAAGGTAATCTGCCCATTTTTTAAATTGGATTGCTTGGGTTTTTTGATGCTGGGTTGTATAAATTTTTTGTTTATTTTGGATATTAACTTCTTATGATTGATATATATTGTTTGCACATATCTTCTCCCATTCAAAGGTCCCATTAAGTGACCTTTTCATTCTGTTGATCGTTTCCCACACTGTGTAAAAGCTTTTTAGTTTTATGTAGCCCCATTTGCTTATTTTGGCTTTTGTTTCCATTGCCTGACTAGACATACCAAAAAAAAAATACTACTAAGACCAGTGCTAAAGAGTGTACTGCCTATGTTTTCTTCTTGAAGTTTTATGGATTTAGGTCTTATATTTAAGTCTTTGATACATATTGAGTTTATTTTTGTATGTGGTGTGAGGAATTCTAAAAGAATTCTAATTCTTTTGCATGTAGCTGTCCAGTTTTATCAGCACCATTTATTGGAGACAGTCTTTTCCCCATTGTATATTTTTCCTCCTTTGTCATAGATTAATTGACCATATGTGTGTGGGTTTATTTTTGGGCTCTAAATTCTGTTCCATTGATTTATGTGTCTATTTTCATGTGTCTATTTTCTGTGCTGCTTTAATTACCGTAGCTTTGTTGTATAATCCAAAGTCAAGGCGTGTGATACTGCTGTCTTTGTTCTTTTCTTCTCAAGATTGCTGTGGTTATTTGTGGTATTTTGTTGTTCCATACAAATTTTAGGATTATTTTTCTAGTTCTGTGAAAAAATGCCATGGGTATTGTTATAGAGATTGCATTAAATCTGTAGATTGCTTGATGAGTATGGACATTTTAATAGTATAACTTCTTCCAATTCATGAACATGGGATACCTTTCATTTATTTGTATCATCTTCAGTTTCCTTCATCAATATCTTATAGTTTCATTGTATAGGTCTTCCATCCCCTTGATTATTTCTATGCATTTAATTCTTTTTTGATGAGATTGTAAACAAGATGGTTTTCTTGATTGCTATTTCTGATAGTTCATTACTGAATTCATTTATTCTAATAATTTTTTTTGGTGGAGTATTAGGGTTTTCTATGTATAGTATTATGTAATCTGAAATAGTGACAGTTTTACTTCTTCCGTTCCAACTTGAATGTCTTTTATTTCTTTTTCATGTCTTATTACTGTGAATAGGACTCCTATTACTATGTTGAATAGAAGTGGTGATAGTAAACACCTTTGTCTTGTTCCTGATCTTAGAGGAAATGCTTTCAGCATTTCACCATTGAGTATGATGTCAGCTATGGGCTTGTTATACGTGGCATTTATTTATGTTTATTATGTCCCCTACATACGAACGAGTTCAGTTCTGAGAGCACGTTCGTAAGTCCAATTTCAGCCTAGGTACCCAACTAACACAATTGGCTATATAGTACTGTACTGTAATAGGTTTATAATACTTTTCACACAAATAATACATAAAAAGCAAACAAACACAAAAAATAAAGAAAACATTTTTCATCTTACAGTACAGTACTTTGGAAAGTACAGTAGTACCAGCTACATCACTGCTGCTTTTACGCTTGTTTCCAGACATCCTGGGCTTGAAATAAAGATACTGTACTACTGTACTCTATATAGTACTATACAGTAAAGTACACAAAAGCACAACCACTTGTAGAGAATGCATGCATGTGACAATGTATGACAGACACGTGAACTAACTTACATGATTGGACCTGCGAATGCATGTTTTCATCTTTGAAAGTTTGCAACTTGAATGTTTGTTTGTAGGTGACTTACTGTACCCACTTTGTTGAGAGTTTTTATCATAAATGGATGTTGAATTTTGTCCAAAGATTTTTCTGCATCTACTGAGATGATCATCTGATTTTTATCTTTCCTTTTGTTAATATGACTTATCACATTTATTGATTTGTGGATATTGAACCATCCTTGCATCCCTGGAATATATCCCACTTTATCATGGTCTATAATCCTTTGTATATATTGTTTAATTTGGCTTGCTAATATTTTGTTGAGGATTTTAGCATCTGTATTCATCAGGGATATTAGCCTGTAATTTTCTATTTTGTGGTGCATTTTCTGCTTTTGGTATCAGAGTAAGAATGGCCTTATGGTACGACTTTGGGGTTGTTCAATCCTCTTCAAATTTTTGGAATAGTTTGAGAAGGATAGGTATTAACTCTCCTTTATATGTTTGGTAGAATTACCCTGTGAAGCTGTCTGGTCCCAAACTTTTATTTGTTGGGGAATTTTTGATACTGATTCAATTTCAATACTAGTAATTTGTCTGTACAGTTATCTATTTCTTCCTGATTCAGTCTTAAAAGATTGTATGTTTCTAGTAATATATCTATTTCTTGTAGGTTGTCTAGTTTGCTGGCATATACCTGTTCATAGTATTCTCTTATGATTGTAATTTTTTGTTTGTTTTGTTTTCCATTTTAAAAATGTTTATTTTTTAATTTTTATTGGAGTATAGCTGATTTACAGTGTTGCATTAGTTTCAGGTGTGCAGCAAAGTGAATCAATTATACATATACATATATCCATTCTTTTTTAGATTCTTTTCCCATATAGGCCATTACAGAGTAGAGTTCCCTGTGCTATGCAGTAGGTCCTTCTTAGTTATCTATTTTATGTATATTAGTGTGTATATATAAATCCCAATCTCCCAATTTATCCCTCCCCCCCTCTTACCCCTGGTAACCATAAGTTTGTTTTCTGTGATATCAGTTGTATTTTCTCATTTTTCATTTCTTATTTTATTTATTTAATTCCTCTTTCTTTTTTTTTAATGAGTCTAGTTAAAGGCTTATTAGTTTTGTTTATCTTTTCAAAAAATAAGCTCTTGGTTACACTGATCTTTCCTATTGTTTTTTGGACTCTATTTTATTTATTTCCTCTCTGTTCTTTATTATTTCCTTCCTTCTACTGACTCTGGGCTCTGTTTGCTTTTTTTTTCTAATTCCTTTAGAGGTAGGTTAGGTGGTTTATTTGAGATTTTTCTTGTTTCTTGAGGTAGGCCTGTATTACTATAAACTTTCCTCTTAGAACTGCTTTCGCTACATCCCATAGATTTTGAAAAGTTGTGCTTCATTTTCATTAGTCTCAAAGTGTTTTCTGATTTTCTCTTTGATTTCTTCATTGACCCATTGGTTTCTTAGCAGTATGTTGTTTAGTCTCCATGTGTCTGCATTTTCCCCATTTTCTTTCTGTTATTGATTTCTAGTGTCATACAGTTGTGTTTGGAAAAGATTCTTGACATAATTTCTTTCCTTGTGAATTTGTTGAGACATGTTTTGTGGCCTACTATGTCATCCACCCTGGAGAATATCCCATGTGCAGTTGAAAAGAATGTGTATTCTGCTGGTTTTGGATGAAATGTCCTGTAGATATCTATCAACTCCACCTAGTCTAATGTGTCATTTAAGACCACTGTTTCCTTATTGAATTTTTCTCTGGATAATCTGTCCATTGATATAAGTGGGTGTTAAAGTCCCCTCTTATTATTTTTTTAATGTCAATTTCTCCCTTTATGTCTGTTAATATTTGCTTTATATATTTAGGTGCCCCTGTATTAGGTGCATATATGTTTACAAATGTTATATCCTCTTCTTGTATTGATCCCTTTATCATCATATAATGCCCTTCTTTGTCTTTTATTATGGACTTTGTTTTATAGTATAATTTGTCTGATATGATTATTGGTACCCCAGCTTTCTTTTTGTTTCCATTTGCATGGAACATCTTTTTCCATTCCTTCACTTTCAGTCTATATGTTTTTAGCTCTGAAGTGAGTTTTTCGTAGGCAGCACATAGATGGATTTTTTAAATCCAATCAGCCATCCTGTCTCTTGATTGGGGCATTTAGTCCATTGACATTTAAAGTGATTACTGAGAGATATATACTATGTATTTCCATTTTGTTATTTGTTTTCTGGTTGTTTTTATAGTTCTTCTCTGTTCTTCTTTTTTTGGTCTCTTCCTTTGTGGCTTGATTTTTGTCTTTTAGTGTTATGTTAGTGTTCTTTTCTCTCTAGTTTTTGTGTATCGTACGTTTTTCATTTTTGGTTACTATGGAGTTCATCTATAGCTATATCTAGTTATTTTCAACTGATAGTCATTTAAGTTCATACACATTCTAAAAGCTCTACATTTTTTACTTTCCAACCCCATGTTTTGATGTTTTGCATTTTTTATGTCATAGTTTACATCTTCATGTCTATTCCTCAACTGTTTATTGTAGTTAGAGCTGATTTTACAATTTTTCTCTTTTAAGCTTTGGACTAGCTTATGTAAGTGGTTGATCAACTGCCTTTACTTACTTTACTTTATATTTGCCTTTACCAGTAGGATTTTTCCTTTCTCATACTTTCTTATTTCTTGTTGTAGCCTTTTTATTTCACTTAAAGAAGACACTTTAACACTTCTTGGAAGAGCAGTTTAGTGTTGATGAACTCTTAGTTTTAACTTGTCTGAGAACCTCTTTATCTCCCCTTCAATTCTGAATGATAACCATGCTGGCTAGAATATCCTAAGTTGTAGGCTTTTTTCTTTCAGCACTTTAAATATATTTGACCACTCCCTTCTGGCCTGCAGATTTTCTGCTGAAAAATTAGTTGATAGCTTTAGGGAGGCTCCCTTGTATGTGGCTCTTTGATTTTCTCTTGCTGCCTTTAGAATTCCTTTATTTTTAATGTCTGTCATTTAAATTATGATATGTCTTGGTGTGGATCTCTTTGGGTTTATCTTGTTTGAGACTCTCTTTGATTCCTTTAGCTGGAGACCTGTTTCTTTCTTCAGGTTCTGGAAGTTTTCAGCCAGTATCTCATCAAATATATTTTCTGCATATTTTTCTCTCTCTTCTCCTTCTAGGACCCCTATACTGCAAATGTTAGTATGCTTGATGTTGTCTCAGAGGTCCCTTAAACTATACTCATTTTTAATTTTTTTTCCTTTTTGCTGTTCTGATTAGGTGATTTCCATTATTCTGTCTTCCAGATTGCTTGTGTGTCCTTCTGTATCACCTAAACTGCTGTTAATTCCTGCTAGTTTACTTTTTCTTTACAGTTATTGTATTCTTGTGTTTATCTGTTCTTTCTCCCAGCCTAAGGTAAATTATTATTATTATTTTTTTAAGGAACCATTTTGAGATATGTCAGAGCACACGGTTCTTTTTTTTTTTTTTTAATTTTATTTATTTATGGCTGTGTTGGGTCTTCGTTTCTGTGTGAGGGCTTTCTCTAGTTGGGGCCACTCTTCATCACGGTGCGCGGGTCTCTCACTATCGCAGCCTCTCTTGTTGCGGAGCACAGGCTCCAGACGCTCAGGCTCAGTAATTGTGGCTCACGGGCCCAGTTGCTCCGCGGCATGTGGGATCTTCCCAGACCAGGGCTCGAACCCGTGTCCCCTGCTTTGGCAGGCAGATTCTCGACCACTGCGCCACCAGGGAAGCCCAGGTAAATTATTTATATGTGTTTCATTAGGGTTTTTTTCTTGTTCTTTCATTTTAAACATATTTCTCTGTTTCTTGTTTTGTTTAACTTTGTCCCTGTGAAATTAGGTGAAGTATTTACCTATCCAAGTCTTAAAGTTGTGTCCTTGTATGGAACATCCCTCTGCAGTCTGCATGTGTCCAGTGGCTTTGGTGGAAGACCCAGATTTTTAGTGAGCATGGTCTGTGTCTTCCCCAAGGTGTGCTGGTAGCCTCCACCTTGGTGAGAGGTAGGGATGGAATTGGAGAGGCTAGAGTTGAGCCAGCTGCAAGAAGGAGCTTCTCTCATGTTTAGTGACCATCACCACTCTATCTGGGCCATGGTCGGGGCCCAAAGGGCTGGAGCAGGAACCCTGAGTGAGTTGAGTTTCTCCCTGGTGTGATGGCAGGCTCCACCTTGGTTTAGGACATGGCAGGGGCCTGATGGCTTGGGGCTACACTTAGCTCTGGTTTTACTTTTTCCTCTGGTAGGCACACCTTAGTTGGTAGCTGGGTCGGGGCTGGAGAGGTTGGCACCACACCACTGAGCTGTCCCTGCCTCTACCCAAGTGTGCACAGGACTGTGCTCTGTGGAGGTGTTAGTCTCTGCCCTGGAGCTACATTCACTCCATTCAGAGTGTGAACACCAAAGCATGTCCTGGTCAGAGACAGGAACTGGGTCTGACCTAGCTACTTTCCCTCCAAGTGTGTGCAGTCTCATTGACAAAGGTAGCTTCTGCCTTAGTGGGGAGAAGCACTGAAGAAAGAGGTACTGGAGCAGGAGCTGAGTGTGGGCTGGGGGGCCCACTGGGATGGTCCTGGAAGGCTGGCCAGAGCCCCAGGCAATTTTCAGTCTACTTCCTCTGCCTTGTGACTGGAAGTAAGCAAATCTGTGTATGTGCTCTTAAGAGTGGAGTCTCAGTTTCATATAGCCCTCCAGTAAGCCACACTGGTTTTCAAATAAGCTAAAGGGCTTGTCTTCCTGGTATTGGACCCCAGAGCTGGGGTGCCTAATATGTAGCTCAAACACCTTGCTCCCCAGGTAAGATCCCCAAGCCTATGATAAGTCTCCTCTTCTTTGTCCCCTGCTAGAGGTGCAGTTCCTGACCAGCTTGCTTCTCATGCAAACTTTGTGTTGTTCTTTCTTTCTTTTTTTAAAATTCTATTTATTTATTTTTGGCTGCATTGGGTTTTCGTTGCTGCACGCAGGCCTTCTCTAGTTGTGGCAAGCAGGAGCTACTCTTTGTTGCAGTGCACAGGTTTCTCATTGCGGTGGCTTCTCTTGTTGTGAAGCATGGGCTCTAGGTGCACAGGCTCCAGTAGTTGTGGCACTTGAGCTCAGTAATTGTGGCTCATGAGCTCTAGAGCACAGGCTCAGTAGTTGTGGAGCATGGGCTTAGTTGCTCCGCGGCATGTGAGAGCTTCCTGGACCAGGGCTCGAACACATGTCCCCTGCATTGGTAAGCAGATTCTTAACCACTGCACCACCAGGGAAGCCCCCTGTGTTGTTCTTTCTTAACAGCTAGTTCCCAGGTCAATTTTAGTGAAAGTTGTTCTATATATGTATTTGTAGTTTTGAAATGTTTGTGAGGGGAGGTGAGTCCAGTGTCCTCCTACTCTGCCATCTTGAACTCTCTCTAAAAGCATGGCCTATTGTTTTAATGAGACATAGCCAGAAGTAATCACTGGGCTTAAATGAATTTATAAAAAGATAACCTATGCCTTTTTTAAAACAAAGAAATCATAAATAAATAAATGATAGCCCTTGCTTACCTTGAGTCTTTAGTAATGCCATATTTTTCCTCTGTGTTGAATATCCTGCAGTGTGTTGATAATGGTTGCATAAGATTAAAGGTATTTCACTGATAGGTAAATTTGTTTTCCATCTCCTTACAAGTTTTCAACCTATCTTTAATCAAATACTTTAGCAAGATATCAAAGCATAGAATTTTGGAGCATGAGAAAATTGTGTTTCACTGATTTCCATGTCAGTTTTATTTCTGCCAGTTAAGATGGATTCTTAGTTTGTTATTTATAATTTAGAAAAAAAATTCTTACCTATGCAAATAATATTTATTGCAAGTCAGTAGTGAATAGAATTTTTAAAGTTCTTTTTACCCATCAAATGAGGTTCATATTGCTGCATTTAGGTTTTATGATTAATGCTATGGTACTTATTTTTGATTTTCCAAAAGATTAGTGATTTTCTAGAATAACAAGTAAGATCAAGCATGCATTACTGAGCTATTTAGTAATCTCTTTAAAACATAAGGTATAATTTGTATTTCATTTTCATTAGTTATTCTTGTGAAAACTGTATTCTTGTTTCAATCTGTGTACCTTGAAATACCACTGAATATATCCGAATTAGTCATTATGAAAATACTTCCCTTGTACAATAAATTATTTTACATGTGATCCATATCAGCCTTATAATGAGATTAACACTATAGAAAATGCTAGCCTGGATCACCTATGTAAAATATTAGGTCTAAAATAAACATTAACAAGAACAATAAACGATATTCCTTAAAACATAAATACTAAAAGAAACATATGTGAGGAAAAATGCTGAAGCAACTATGTTTGTATTTCTGGAATATCAGTTTACAACAGTATTGAACTGTGAAAATACAAGAAAGGTGTCATGGTAGATCAAAACAAATATTATAGGGAAAAGATTTTTAAGTGTGGGGAACTTGAGGCAATCTTTAAAAAAGTATCACCACTGGGGAAAAGAAGGGAAAACAATACTTTGGAGACAAAATAATGAGAGAAAAAATAATGAACATGTGATATTGAGGAACTTTTTAAGATAAAAGAGAACAAACAACATAGGAATAATATCTTACTAAAAGAAAACAAAAACACAAGAAGCCAGCAATTAAACCGCAAAACTGTCCTTTGCTAGAATAATGAAAGAGGATGCTCTTGAATCTTGTCTATAATGTAAGTAGACAAAAGTATTAGTCAACATTACACAGCAACTGTAACAAACTAAATTCTCAATTTAATTCTTTAAATGAGAATTAAACCATGTAAATGAATGGAAGAAATAAAACAAGAATTAATTAAAATCAAGAAAATACATGGAAGAAAAGATAAATTTTCCCAGAAGTGAAGGCAAAATTATAATGTGCCCAAGAGAAGAAAAGACTTATGAAAACTGACCCACATAAAATATTTTTTTCTCTCAAATTTATTTTGGAAAGGAACAAATTGTTTGATGTCAAATGATCTAGAATTAGATTCCTTTTATATCACCCTATCACTTTGTGATGATGGACAAATCATTTTCTAAGTCTCACTTTCCTTTCCTGAAAACAATAATTTTCTTATATTTATTAAATTTTATTGTAATTTCTAAGTTTTTTGTATCTATTTCATCATTTAAATTCAGTCATTATATAAAATTAATATTATTGACCTTCTCTTGTTATTCCCCAAGTTGTAGTTTTAATTTACCCTTCTGCTGAATTTTTATCATGTTTTTCCTATGTCTTATATCTGTGTCTCCTTCAGGGACATGGTACAATATCAGCAAAAACCTGTGAGGCCTTAGATCAGCACCACTGGAAACCAGAAGTTTTCTGATACACATGATGGTCAGCAAAACAAGGTCAGGTAAGAGCATATCACTTGGTTATTTTATTTATGGAGAATATGAAACTAAACAGATGATCAGATTGTATGTATCCACTTTGCTATGGAAATTCAGTAGTAATCTCAGAGCTGACAAGGAAGAATAATTAGGGCATTGATCTGTATAAGAAGGGCAAGCTGAAGCCAACTTGGTTGTCTAATGAATGTCAATCACTCACGTCCTATGGCTCTGATAAAAAAAATATTCAGGATATTCCTTCCTGTGCTCATGTGCCTTTATCAGGAAAGTGTTTTTGTGGCTTCAATATTACATATAGAAGGTTTTAACAATGACTCTTTCATTTCTTGATCAATATTTTAAAGCTCCAAACTCATTCAAAATCTCTGTAAGGTTTAGTCTTCTATTTGGTTCATGGATTATTCATTTTCAGATTAACAGTACATATGGTCATTTAAGTAAAAATGTAATCCAAGATTCACTTTCATTTCATCATTTATTTTTTCTGTGTTAGTTAATATAAATCTGCAATTTCCTTGAGTGAAATTTAAAGTACATTTCTTCAGGACTAATGAACTGTAACCAAAATTCTTTAATTAGTATTCACAGTTATATGAATCAAATCAAATGTTTTTTTGTAACTGTGTGACTTAGTTATGAATATGTTCACTAAAATTACTTATAACCACACTGTTATTCAGTTCTGAACTGTGCTTATTCTGGCTTACAGCAAATGTACCTCCTACTCACTCAGAGATAGTTCAGTGGAGATGTGGCACATAATTGTATTTATCTGTGGCAAGCATGCACAGCAGGTTACGTTCATCTCTTTCTTATTTCTAAAATTAAATAATAAGATATGGTAAAAAAAAAAAAAAAGTGGTGGAGATAGAGTTGTACCAAAATAAAATAAAACCAACAAAACAAAATTAAAATAACTCAGGTATTGTAAGATTACTTTCTCAAAGAAAGAAAAGCTAAGAAGATAGAAAAAAGGTAAGATAGAAGGAAGAGTGTCAGTGAGAAGTGTTATCCTTGAAGTGTTCTCTTGGTTTTTATCATTAATGACCAACCATTACACCACTTAGCAGAAACAGTTTTACATTAATACCTCTAGGTAAATTTTATCTTAAAAGTCTAATTTTGTGGTTGTTTCAACTGTTTTTAAATTTCCTTTGAAACAAAGTTTCAGTAAAATATGCTTCTATTGATGAAAGTAAAATAAACTCCTTCTACCTCCCTTTATATTGTAAGATCCTCCGTGCATCTATTTAAATTCATGTTTAAATCCATTTGTCACTGTGATCATTTTATTTACCTATATCTTTGCTCCTCCTTGGCTCTCTCTGCATCTCTCTTTGTCTCAAGAGGTCTGTCCCTTTCTTTCTGTCTCTTTATTTTTCCTGCTGTGTTTCCTCTCTTTTCTCTTTTCCCATCTCTTTCTTTTTCCCTATCTTTTTGCAAGATAAGAAGTTATTCTCAGAAAGATCAGATTGCAGCTTTCCGTTTATTATGGCCTCTGGTCTTGAGTCAAAATGTGATGTACCTATGTTGCATTGAGCAACTGGGAAATACTAATGTGTGGGGTACTAGTAAAAAGATCAGAAAACACAGAGTAATTTAAAATCACTGGCTTATTATAGTCATACATGAAAAAAGTAAAATAAACAGTTGAGCATAAGTGTGAATAAGTCCAACCTAGTTATTTTGAAAACCTATAAAATTCATAAAAACTTAATGAAATGTAGAAATTCTATTAACCCAAAATACCAACAGAATTCATTAGAGATGATTAAGCCTCTCAGACAACAGATAAATGAACAAGTCTCAGTATGAAAAGTAAACATGTGGGAGAGCATCAGAGTTACCTCTTCCAGCACTGTATTCACTCTCATTTCATTTTGTTAAACTCAGAGTGAAGCAGCAGAATGAATATATAGAAGCAGTATTAATTGAAATTTTATTTCCTTACCCAATAAATTAGAGCTTTGAAGAACAAAAGAGAAATATCTAAGTCATGTAAGTTACTTTATTTAAAAGATTTAATAGCTTAAAGTCAGTTTGTGGGTAGGTGGTATTTTTGACATTCTTAATTCCATCTTTTGTATTAAACATTCAGAACTTTATTACTTTTAAATTACATCAGTATTGAATCAACATTATACATATTCTCAAATAATATATTATAACTTACATAATTCTAAATTATAAACTGTAATAAAATGTTACCTTTCTAAATTCCAAACTTCAGAAGTGAGTATGACCAAGAAATAAGCTGCTTTTTTTTTTTAGTTTTTTAATAACCATTACACATTTAATACTATCAAAATAAAATTGATAGAATGAGAGAAAGAGAAAATAAAATATTTACAAAGTCATTCCAATAGGTTTAACTTCATTTAAACATTACTTAACAAGTGGTGTTGAGCATATTACTTATAAATATGTTAGTATTGATAAAGTTAATTGCATATGGAGATCCACAGAATGGAGGCCACCCAAGTGGTCCAGCCCCCCCACCAATCCACCCCTAAGTTAGCCTGCACTTACAGGAAATGCCGGTAAATGAAACCTCACATACACCAGTCACAGTGCTCCGACTCAGCTTTAGCTACTTTCCTTACCGTAGGAAATAGAACCTACCAGCCTTATAAGGAAATCCCTGACCTTCAAGCCAATCATGACCTGTTTCCACATGGCTTTTCTAACTGTCTATAGTATGAACTCTTGCCCAAAATCCATCGGGAAGAGTGCTAAACTACTTGTGAGGCACTATAGTCCCCCAATCCATTGACTGTTTTCGCTTGAATAAAGGACATCAAACACATTACTAAATTGTTTTAGTTCTGTCATTTGACAGTATATTCAATGTGAAAATTACTTTTTAATAACAGTATCATAATTACATATATTTTTTTAGCATCTACATTGAGATATATTCACATACCATAAAATTCAACCATTTAAAGTACACAATTCAGTGATTTTATTATATTCCAAGACGACTTGTACAACAATCACCACAGTATGTTAATAAGTTTTTTGTCATCCCTGAAGAAAACATGTATTAGCAATCTCTTCTCTCTCCCCTCCCTGCATCTATGTAAATGCTCATCTGCTTTCTATGCTTCCATATTTGCCTATTCTTGACTTTTAATATAAATGAAATCATACAATAATGATCTTTTGTGAGTGCCTTCTTTTAGCATAATGATTTCAAGGATTGTACATGTGCCAATACTTTATTATTTTTTAATATGGTATAATATTCCATTATAATGATATACCACAATTTATTTATCCATTCCTTAGCTGAAGGACATTTGAGTTATTTTCAGTTTTTGGCTAGTATAAATAATGCTGCTATGAACATGCATGAACAAGTTTTTGTGTGGACATATGGTTTGTTTCTCTTAGGTATATACCTGAGAGTGGGATTGCTGGGTTATAGGGTAACTCTATGTTTAACTTATTGAGGAACTTGCCAAAACAGTTTTCCAAAGGCCAGAACCATTTTATATTCTCTCCAGTGATGTGTAAGGGTTACAATTATTCTACATCCTTACCAACATTTGTTATTCATCTTTTTGATTGTAGTTATCCTAGTGAGTATGAAGTTGTATCTCATTGTGGTCTTGATTTGCATTTCCCTAATGGCTAATAATATTGCAATAATATCATACACTTTTAGTCATTTGTTTATTATCTTTAAGAGAAAATTGATACAAATACTGTGTCATTTATTAATTGAGTAACTTGTCTTTTTATTATTGAGTTGTGTTTTAAATATTCTGGATATCAAGCCACCATCAGATATATGATTTGCAAACATGGTTGTGGGTTATCTTTTATTTTCTTAATGATATTATCTTCACAGTGTTTTAAATTTTCATATAGTCCAATTTAATTATTTTTTTGTCACATGTGCACTTGGTATCATATCTAAAAAACCATTTCCTAAATCAAGACCATATAGATTTATGTATCCTTCTAAGAGTTTTATAGTTTTAAGCTCTTACATTTAGGTCTGTGTTCCGTTTACAGTTAATTTCTATGTATAGTGTAAATAAGGACTTGAATAACTCTTTTGCATGTGAATATTCAGTTGTTCCATTGCTATTTGTTTGAAAAGAAATATCTTTCCCCTTTGAGTTATTTTGTAAACCTTGTCAGAAACCAATCAATTACAAATGTTAGGGTCTTTTTTTTTCTGAACTCTAAATTTTATTACAATTTCTATGTGTCTGTCCATGTGCCAGTACCACATTGTCATGTTCCTGTAGTTTTCTAGAAAGTTTTGAAGTCTGGAAGTATGATTCTCCAACATATTTTTTCAAGATTATGTTGACTATTCTTTACCTCTTCCATTTCCATCTGAATCTTAGAATCAGTGTGTCAGTTTCTATCAAAAAAAGGTAGCTGTGATTTTTGTCAGCCTTATTGTATTTTTGATTGTAGTGAATTTGTATATCATTTTGGAGAGTATAGTCATCTTAATAACATTAAGTCTTCCAATCCATTAACATGGGATGTTTTTCCAATTATTTAAAAGGTCTTATTTAATTACTTTCAATGATGCTATGTAATTTTCAGTGTACAAGTCTTACACTCCTTTTGATACATTTATTCCTAAGTGTTTTGGTACTTTGATTTTATAAATTGATTTTTTAAATTTTATTTTTGGATTGTTCATTGCTAGTTTTTTTTTTGAATTTTTTCCTAAATTTTTTTCTAATTTCTAATTTTAATACATTGAAATAAATTGAATTGATTTCTAATTTCATTCCATTATCATCAGAGAACATACTTTGAATGATTTCAATGTCTTCAAATTTATTAAGGCTTGTTTTATAGCCTAACTTATGGTCTATCTCATAGAATGTTCCATGTGCTCCTGAAAGAATATGAAATCTCCTGTTGTTGGGTGAAGTGTTCTATACTGATCTGTTAGGTCTAGTTGGAATTTTCAAGTTATTCAAGTCTTCCATTTTCTTTTGATCTTCTGCCTAATTGTTCTATTTATTATTGAAAATGGAGAATTGAACTCTCCAACTATTATTTTTGCATTTTCTATTTCTCTCAAAGTTTGTGCCAGTTTTTGCTTTACATATTTTGGGTCTCTGCTGTTAGCTGTATACATGTGTATAATTACTGTTTCTACCAGATGTGTTAACAAGTTTATCATCGTAAAATGCCCCTCTTTATCTCTAGTAATATTTTTGTTTTAAAGCCTATTATGCTTTATTTTAGCCACCCCAGCTCTCTCACTTGCTGTTTGCATGGTAAATATTTTTTTCATCATTTTATTTTCAACTTGTTTCTTTGAATCTAAATTGTGTCTCCTGCAGACAGCATATAGTTGTATTTTAAACTCTAATAATCTCTGCCTTTTGTTTGGATTGTTTAATAAGTTCACATTTATTGTCATTAATAATACAGTAGAATCAACATCCACCATTTGATTATAGTTTTCTATATGCCTCAAGTCTTTTTATTCCCTTAATCCCCCGCTCCACTTTAATGTCTTCTTTATGAAATGAATATTTGCTAGTATAACATATTAATCCCTTTAGTAGTTCTATATATATATATTTTTATTACTTTATTGCTTGTTTTAGGGCTTATATTAAACATCTTAACTTCTTGGATATATTTTAGATATATAAAACCTCACTTCTAAAAATAAACAAACTTGGGACTTCCCTGGTGGCACAGTGGTTAAGAATCCTCCTGCCAATGTAGGGGACACTGGTTTGAGCCCTGGTCTGGGAAGATCCCACATGCCATGGAGCAAGTAAGCCCATGTGCCACAACTACTGAGCCTGCGAGCCACAACTACTGAAGCCTGCACACCTAGAGCCCATGCTCTGCAACAAAGAGAAGCCACCACAATGAGAAGCCCACACACCGCAATGAAGAGTAGCCCCCGCTCTTGCAACTAGAGAAAGCCCATGAGCAGCAACAAAGACTCAAAATAAATAAATAAGTAAATAAATAAATAAATAAATTTATAAAATAAAATAAAAATAAACTTTAGTCTTTTATAGTTTTTATCTATCTCCCCTTCTTTGTGCTATTATTTTAATACATATTCCTTTCATGTTATAAAATCAACAAGAGAGCATCATAATTATTACTTTATATCATTTTATGTGTTTCAAATAAGCTGAGAGTAAAAAGGAGAGCATATGCTTATAGAATTTGTTATATTATCTTTACCTACCATTTTGATTTCTGCAGATTTCTTTCTGTGAGTTATTTTCTTGAGTCATTTTCTTACTCAAATATATCTTTGCTCCCTGTCACCACCTCTGTGCTCTTATTGTACGATATATTGTATTTCTATATATTACAAACAAATTCAAAAATACAATTATGTAAATATTTTATATATTTACTTTTTAAGTCAGTTAAGAAAGATAAAGAAATATACAATTATAGTGTATTTTATAATTAGCTACATAATTACCTTAACCAGCATTATTTAAACTTTTTTTGCATAAATTTTAATTATTGTCAGTAGTCACTTGATTTTTTTTTTTGATTGCTTGGTTTTTGATCATCAGAATTTGCACTTTTAAAAAAATTTTTATTGAAGTATAGTTGATTTACAATATTGCATTAGTTTTAGGTGTACAGCAAAGTGAATCAGTTATATATATACATATATCCACCCTTTTTATATTCTTCTCCCATATAGGCCATTACAGAATATTGAGTAGAGTTCCCCATGCCATACAGTAGGTTCTTATTAGTTATCTATTTTATATATAGTAGTGTGTATATGTCAATCTCAATCTCCCAATTTATTCCTATCCTCTCCACACTTATCCTCTTGTAAGTGTGAATTTGTTTTCTATATCTGTGACTCTACTTTTGTTTTGTAAATAAGTTCATTTATACCCTTTTTTTAGATTTCACATATAAGCAATATCATATGATACTTGTCTTTCTGTGTCTGACTGACTTCACTCAGTATTGTAGTCATTTGATTTTAACATGAAGAACTCTCTTTAGTATTTCTTGAATGGTAGAATACCAGTAAAAAATCTTCTCGGCTTTTGCCAATCTTGGAATGTCTTTATTTTAGCTATATTTTTGAAATATGGTTTTGCTATATCTATATTTTTGAGGTTTTTAAAAAAATTTCACTACTTAGAATATATAGTTAAGGTGTCTTTTCTCCTCCATTCTTTTTGACAAAAAGTCAGCTGTTAATCTTATTAGGTTTCCATTTATATGATTTTTTTCTTTGTCTTTGTCAGTAGTCAGTATTTTTATTATGATTTGTCTGGGAGTGGACCTTTTGTGTTTATCCTATTGGAATTCATTGAACTTCTTGGATGTATACATTACTATTTTTATCAGATTTGGAAAGTTTTCAGCTGTTATTTCTTTGAATATTTTTATGTTCTTTCTTTCTCTTCTTTCCATCTGATACTCTCATTATATGTATGTTGATGAACTAAAGTATTCCACATTTCTCTGAGGCTCTGTTGAATTTTCTTAATTCTTTTTATTTGTGTGTTCTTCAGACTGCATCATCTCTGTATATCTGTATTCAAGTTTGCTATTTTTCTAACAACTCAAATCTACTTTGAAGTCCTCTAGTGAATTTTAAAATTTTTATTGTCATTTTCAACCCCAGAATTTTCATTAAATTCTTTTTTTGTAATATTTATCTCTTTTTTGACATAACTTATTTTATACCACATTGTCATCATAACTTCCTTACTTTTTTTGGACATCATATCCTTCAGTTCTCTGAACATATTTATAATAGCTGATTTGAAGTCTTTGTTAGTCAAGTTTAACAGTTCCTTCAAAAATAAATTTTATTGCCTGATGTTTTTCCTGTATAATAGCCACACCTTCCTATTACATTGTGTGTCTTCTATGCTTTGTTGAAAACTGGATATTTTAGATAATATACAATATTATAGCTACCCTGGACACTCAACCCTTCAACCCCTGAAGGTGATGTTGTTTTCATGGTCATTTATTTATTTGTATAATGGCTTGACTAAACTGATTATATGAAATTTCTTTCCCTGCAATATGTAGCCTCTGATTTTTGTTTGTTTTGTTTTTATTTTTTAGCCTGGCTCTTTAAGAAATTCCCCAGATTAACATACGCCACTTACAAGTCTAAGGTTATACTTAATCCTAGCAAAGACTTTTAGCAAGTTGTATTTTACCCCCATATAATTGTGTGAGTGTGTAGTGTGTGTGTGTGTATTGGAGGTTTTTATCACAGTAAGGAATTATTTTGTTCCATTTTCACCCTAGGTCTAACAGATGAGATTTTTCTTCTTGAAACACTTTGATCACTCCTGAGTGTGCAGTCTTAGATGCAGACACATACTTCTGGATTTTACTTTATTCCTGGTTTCCTATGAGTTGCTGTGGGTCATAGTAGTTTATTGTTCAGCCTGGGGTTGGCAGAGGTTTTGATTAAGTTCCTAGTACTATTAAGACTGCCACTCTTTGTTTACTAAGAATATTTTCAACTTAGCTCCGTTTTCTGTCTGCTCTTATTGCTCTTGAGTAGAGGCAACCTAGCACTTATTAACAGGTTTCCTAACTGCTAGAGTTGAAACTGCTAGACTGTTTGAAAAATAGCCATAATTTAGAATTGTACACTAAAGTTTTCTAGGTGTGTGAAAATTGCCAAATTTCAGAAACTCTCTTGTGTTGATGTATCACATTTTTGTCACAGATCTAATTGTTCCTATCTCATAGTAGTATTTGGAAAATTAATTATATAATTCCATAAATCATGATTACTATTATTCTTGTCATTGTTATCAACTATGATGTCTTTTTAAAACAATGAAAATTAGATTACATATAAAGATTTATTTTTGCTTTAATTATCTATAAACATAAGTGACTATTTTTATCTAGAATGAATACACTCATAAATACTTTAATAGTTGTATAATATTTTATCATATAAATGTACTGTAAATTCACTGGTGTTATTTTTCTTAGGTTTGAGTTATGTCACCTTACTTTTCACTCTTTTCTCTTTATTTCCATCTCTTCTTTTGTATGATGTAGATTTATTATTTTGTTTTTATTTGAAAGCATGCATCCTACTGTCCTACTATTATCTTTAATAAACATTAAAAAGATTATTTTCCTTTTTGTTGTCAAAGTTAAAGTGAGATCAAATGAGATATCATCATTCTAACTTTATGAGTTAAAAGTTTAGCATATTTTCACTACTACACCTCACTTGGCATTTTGTTGATATAATCTGGGTGATGGTGGTGGTGGTGATGATAGTTAATCATTCTTAAACTGGCTGCGTTAGACACTGACTTTCTTTTATCCCATAATCTGAATTTTCCAGAATTATTTTTTTTGTTTTGTTAACAGGAATACTACATTATTTAACTTTTATTCAGAAAGAATTGTCTCTGTTTCCCAATATTCTAAAAATGATTTTCTATAGCTCTCAGAATTTTGCGACTACCAAAATCATATTACTAAAGGCCACATTCTTTTTTTAAATTGTGGTGTTTTACATTGTAAATAATTGTACTGGCCAGGGTGATTTTTGCTTCATTTTAAGTTGTATATATTTTCTGTCCAAAAACTTTTAGAAACTTAATCCATAATTTAATTAAATAAAAATAATAGAATATGTTTAGGTATCAAAATATGTTTATTAATTTTGCCTACATTCAAAAGTTGATATTTCTTAGCATGTGAAGTCTCTTATTGTTTCCTTTCCATTAAATCTACCATTTCTTTCTTGACTCTAGTTCTATAGTAAATAAATGGGATCTTCTGGATCTGTTCCCAAGGTATTCTTAAATTTTGTTTTATTTAAAAAAATTTTTTCGATCAGTGTCTTTCTTTGCTTTATATTACCTTAGTTCTAGAAGAATGTTTCAAGTTCTTCATCATTTTTACACTCATTTTTTTCTGTACATGCAGTTTTGTTCCTTGCTTCCATTATAGTTTATAATAGACAAATTGTCACTTTTATCTACAAGTAGTTTTACCTAAAACTCAAGTCATTTCCCTTTAATTTTTCTTAGTTTTTATAGATACAATATCCCCTTGGCTGGATTCTTACAATATTTTTTTAAGAGAGAAGCATTTTCTTTCATCCAGTATATTTTCATGGATTTTGAGCTTTCTCTTTTGCTCATTTTATTTTTGAAAACACTATACAGTTTCCCTTTCCTTGTTTTAGTTTGTAGTTACCATCAGAAAAGAAGACTTGCTATCTTGACCCTGCCATCTTGACATTTTCCTTGAAATCGTTGCTTATTTGAGAACCTATTCTCCGCTCTATGATTTAGGGATGGGTGGCAAGGATCCATGAATGTTATTCTCCAACTACTTCATGATACTCTCTAATAAGATACTCTCATAATTATATGATGATATTCTATGATGAGAAGTCATTGTTAGGTAACATCAGCAAAGGCTTCCATAACAATGCCACAGACTGGGTGGCTCATTAAATTATAGAAACATATTTTCCCTCATATTTCTGAAGTCTAAAAGCCCCAGATCAAGGTGACAGCAGATTTGGTTTTTGGTAAGAGCTCTCTTCCTGGCTTGCAGATTGCTACTTCTCCCTGTGTCTTCAAACAAGTTTTCTTCTGTGCACTCTGCGGAGAAAGAGGTGCCTCATATCTCTTTCTCTTTGTATGGGGATATCAGTCCTATTGAATTAAGGCCCCACTCTTAATGACCTCACTTAACCTTTACTACATACTCGTAGGCCCTTTTCCCAAATACAGTCACATGGCACATTAAGGCTTCAATACATGAATTTAGGGGAAACATATTTCAGTCCATAACACTGATGTACATTATACCTAGTAGTAATGTCTTTTCTTCAGAATGTTTAACACAATCCTTTTACCACCTAGAATTATCTGTAATAGAGAAAAAAAATTACCTTTCTTTTCACAATATTACATTTTCTGTAAACATTTGTTTCTACAATATAGAAAATTTAATTTCATTGAAACATTAATATGCACTCTAGTGATTTGATAACATGCAAATATATAGTGCTATAAAAACAGGTGATGCCCGGTAAATATTATTTAACCACTGGAATGCTGATAAAAGATATTACTATATCTCCTTAGGTTTATATGTTGCTATGTTCATATTTGCATATTCTATTTTTTTGAGAGCATAACACATTTTGCATAAGAGAAAATTTGTTCTTTTCCTCAGTCATTTTTGAACTCAACCCATGTTATCCAAATTAGCTTTTACATGGTTGCCATGGATTTAAAAATATAATATTTAATTCAAATGCATAACTCATGTCATCTCACTCACATTTTGCCTTATTAATATTTGTGCTGTCACAGTGAACTGCTTGAATGTATAAGCTATGGATTCAAATGTATTCTTTTTCTCTTTTCTCCACTCTTTACCAAAAAAAACCCACTTATCTGAAATCAGAAAACCCAGTCATGAGTTACTAAATGTTAGCAGTTCTGTCTGGAAGTGCTAAAGTTTAACCCTTTAGCACTAAAGTTTTAAACTGAAGTTTTACCCTTCTCTTCTTATAAAGTAGACATCTTTTTTTTTTTTTTTTTTTTTTTTAATGTCTGGGAGAACAATTTCTCTTGGCCGTTGCTCTTTTTTTTTTTAATAATTCTTTATTTTATTTATTTATTTATTTGGCTGTGTTGGGTCTTCGTTTCTGTGTGAGGGCTTTCTCCAGTTGCGGCAAGCGGGGGCCACTCTTCATCGCGGTGCACGGGCCTCTCACTGTCGCGGCCTCTCTTGTTGCGGAGCACAGGCTCCAGACGCGCAGGCTCAGTAGTTGTGGCTCACGGGCCCAGTTGCTCTGCGGCATGTGAGATCTTCCCAGACCAGGGCTCGAACCCGTGTCCCCTGCATTGGCAGGAGGATTCTCAACCACTGCGCCACCAGGGAAGCCCCAGACATCCTTTACTAGGTAAAAATAATTTTGCAACATATTATGTAACTATTCATGTATTCAGTGAAAAAAAACATTGTCTAATGACTATCTTCTATATGTCAGGCACTGAGCTAGACTCTCAGAATTCAAAGGTATAAGGGACAGAAATTATACCCAAGAATTTCACTGGAGTATAGAAGACAAACATGAAGATAGGAAAGGGGGATAGTATTTGATGAATATTAAATTATCATCTGCAATGAAACTATGTGCTTATTCAGGCTGCAACCCTCAAAACCAATCATTAAGTCTACTAACACATTGAATGAGTTGGTATGTCTGAAACCAAGAGTTCATAGATCAACTTTGAATAAACTGTAGATAATGTCCTTGGCATCTCTAATAAGACAACAATTATGATTATTTATTTCTTGTCTAATTTTCCAGATACAAAGAATTGCTTCTCTTGCACATGTGGAAGCACACATTACCAAGCTATCTTTTCTGACATTACTAAAGCAGTGTCAACTGCTTATAATTTCTCCACACCTGGAAGAGTGACATCAGATCTCTCTTCCACATAGGATTAAATAAAACAGATATGATGGTAGATCAGAGAGTATAACTTTAAGGTGACTCTTGAGTTTTCTGACTTAATTGACTAGGATATGGTGGTGTCATTTATCAAGCTGTGTTCACTGAAAAAGAAAAATTTATTGGTAGGGTTATATGTGTACAGTAGGGCAATTTATTATTCAGTTTTCAATTTGATGAATAAAGTGATGAGAATTCAGAAAGAGGTATCCATGAGGTAGTTAATCACTCTATTTCTCTAAATGGAAGTGCCATTCTTTAAATTAACTCTATTTCATACCTCAAAATGTATTTCCCTCCAAAACTCTATCCTGTCAGTGGTCAAATGCTTCCAGTTTTCTATTAGCTTTAACTATCCTTCAGCTCTCTTTCATTTATCTTGCCACACTTTCTGCAGGTTGGATGCATCTACTATCCTTTGCCCTGCAAACTCCCTTTCTCCAAATTGATAATTTACATTACTCCTAGATTAAGATTTCTCAGACTTGGGTTAAATCATGTCATTTCTGTGATCATAAATTGTCAGTGATGCCCACATACTTCTCAAAAATAAAATAGCTGGTCTCATTAGCCTAGGGTTTTTTAACTAATATGTATTTTAACAGTATATATTTCCAATTTTTTAAACATTTTTATTGGAGTATAATTGCTTTACACTGTTGTGTTAGTTTCTGCTGTATAACAAGGTGAATCAGCTATCTGTATACATATATCCCCATATCCACTCCCTCTTGTGTCTCCCTCCCATCCTCCCTATCGCACTCCCCTAGGTGGCCACAAAGCACCAAGAGGATCTCCCTGTGCTATGCAGCTGCTTCCACTAGCTATCTATTTTACATTTGGTACTGTATATATGTCAATGCTACTCCCTCACTTCATTCCAGTTTACCCTTCCCCCTCCCCGGGTCCTCAAGTCCATTCTCTAGGTCTGCATCTTTATTCCTGTCCTGTCCCTAGGTTCATCAGAAACTGTTTTTTTGTTTGTTTGTTTTTTAGATTCCACATATATGTGTTAGCATACGGTATTTGTTTTTCTCTTTCTGACTTCACTCTGTATGACAGACTCTAGGTCCATCCACCCCACTACAAATAACTCAATTTCATTTCTTTTTATGGCTGAGTAATACTCCATTGTATACACGTGCACATCTTCTTTATCCATTCATCTGTCATTGGACATTTAGGTTGCTTCCATGTCCTGGCTATTGTAAATAGTGCTGCAGTGAACATTGTGGTACATGTCTCTTTTTGAATTATGGTTTTCTCAGGGTATATGCCCAGTAGTAGGATTGCTGGATCATATGGTAGTTCTTTTCTTAGTTTTTTAAGGAACCTCCATACTGTTCTCCATAGTGGCTGTATCAATTTACATTCCCACCAACAGTGTGAAAGTGTTGGTACCATTTTCTCCACACCCTCTCCAGCATTTATTGTTTGTAGATTTTTTTATGATGGCCATTCTGACCGGTGTGAGGTGATACCTCGTTGAGGTTTTGATTTGCGTTTCTCTAATGATTAGTGATGTTGAGCATTCTTTCATGTGTTTGTTGGCAATCTGTATATCTACTGGGGAGAAAAGTCTATTTAGGTCTTCCACCGATATTTGGACTGGGTTGTTTGTTTTTTGATACTGAGCTACATGAGCTGCTTATATATTTTGGAGACTAATCCTTTGTCAGTTGCTTCATTTGCAAATATTTTCTCCCATTCTGAGGGTTGTCTTTTGGTCTTGTTTATGGCTTCTTTTACTGTGCAAAAGCTTTTAAGTTTCATTAGGTCCCATTTATTTATTTTTGTTTTTGTTTCCATTTCTCTAGGAAGTGGGTCCAAAAGGATCTTGCTGTGATTTATGTTCATAGAGTGTTCTGCCTATGTTTTCCTCTAAGAGTTTTATAGTATCTGGCCTTACATTTAGGTCTTTAGTCCATTTTGAGTTTATTTTTGTGTATGGTGTTAAGGAGTGTTCTAATTTCATTCATTTACATGTAGCTGTCCAGTTTTCCCATAACCACTTATTGAAGAGGCTGTCTTTTCTCCGTTGTATATTCTTGTATATTCTTGCCTCCTTTATCAAAGATAAGGTGACCATATGTGCGTGGGTTTATCCTGGTCTTTTGTTCTAGTTCTGTGAAAAATGCCATTGGTAGTTTGATAGGGATTGCACTGAATCTGTAGATTGCTTTGGGTGGTATAGTTATTTTCACAATGTTGATCCTTCCAATCCAAGAACATGGTATATCTCTCCATCTGTTTGTATCGTCTTTAATTTCTTTCATCAGTGTCTTGTAGTTTTCTGCATACAGGTCTTTTGTCTCCTTAGGTAGGTTTATTCCTAGGTATTTTATTCTTTTTGTTGCAATGATAAATGGGAGTGTTTCCTTAATTTCACTTTCAGATTTTTCATCAGTAGTGTATAGGAATGCAAGAGATTTCTGTGCATTAATTTTGTATCCTGCTACTTTACCAAATTCATTGATTAGCTCTAGTAGTTTTCTGATAGCATCTTTAGGATTCTCTACGTATAGTATCATGTCATCTGCAAACAGTGACAGCTTTACTTCTTCTTTTCTGATTTGCATTCCTTTTATTTCTTTTTCCTCTCTGATTGCTGTGGCTAAAACTTCCAAAACTATGTTGAATAATAGTGGTGAGAGTGGGCAACCTTGTCTTTTTCCTGATCTTAGTGGAAATGGTTTCAGTTTTTCACCATTGAGGAAGATGTTGGCTCTGGGTTTATCATATATGGCCTTTATTATGTTGAGGTAAGTTCCCGCTATGCCTACTTTCTGGAGGGTTTTTATCATAAATGGGAGTTGAATTTTGTCAAAAGCTTTTTCTGTATCTATTGAGATGATCATATGGTTTCTCTCCTTCAATTTGTTAATATGGTTTATCACATTGACTGACTTGCGTATATTGAAGAATCCTTGCATTCGTGGGATAAACCCCACTTGATCATGGTGTATGATCCTTTGAATGTGCTGTTGGATTCTGCTTGCTAGTATTTTGTTGAGGATTTTTGCATCTATGTTCATCAGTGATATTGCCCTGTAGTTTTCTTTCTTTATGACATCTTTGTCTGGTTTTGGTATCAGGGTGATGGTGGCCTCGTAGAATGAATTTGGGAGTGTTCCTCCCTCTGCTATATTTTGGAAGAGTTTGAGAAGGATAGGTTTTAGCTCCTCTCTAAATGTTTGATAGAATTCAACTGTGAAGCCATTTGGTCCTGGAGTTTTGTCTGTAGGAAGATTTTTAATCACAGTTTCAATTTCAGTGCCTGTGATTGGTCTGTTTATATTTTCTATTTCTTCCTAGTTCCATCTCAGAAGGTTTTGCTTTTCTAAGAATTTGTCCATTTCTTCCAGGCTGTCCATTTTATTGGCATAGACTTGCTTGTAGTAATCTCTCATGATACTTTGTATTTCTGCAGTGTCAGTTGTTACTTCTCCTTTTTCCTTTCTAATTCTATTGATTTGAGTCTTCTCCCTTTTTTTCTTGATTAGTCTGGCTAGTGTTTTATCAATTTTGTTTATCTTCTCAAAGAACCAGCTTTTAGTTTTATTGATATTTGTTATTGTTTTCTTCATTTCTTTTTCATTTATTTCTGATCTGATCTTTATAATTTCTTTCCTTCTGCTAACTTTGGGGTTTTTTTCTCTGCTTTCTCTAATTGCTTTAGGTGTAAGTTAGGTTGTTTATTTGAGATGTTTCTTGTTTCTTGACATAGGATTGTATTGCTATAAACTTCCCTCTTAGAACTGCTTTTGCTGCATCCCTTAGGTTGTGGGTCATCGTGTTTTCATTGTTATTTGTTTAAAGGTATATTTTCATTTCCTCTTTGATTTCTTCAGTGATCTCTTGGTTATTTGGTAGTATATTGTTTAGCCTCCATGTGTTTGTATTTTGTTACAGTTTTTTCCCCATAATTGTTATCTAGTCTCATAGCGTTGTGGTTGGAAAAGATACTTGATATGATTTCAAATATCTCAAATTTACCAAGCCTTGATTTGTGATCCAAGATGTGATCTATCCTGGAGAATATTCCATGAGCACTTGAGAAGAAAGTATATTCTGTTGTTTTTGGATGGAATGTCCTATTAATATCAATTAGGTCCATCTGGTCTAATGTATCATTTAAAACTTGTGTTTCCTTTTTCATTTTCATTTTGCATGATCTGTCTGTTGGTGAAAGTGGGGTGTTAAAGTCCCCTACTCTTATTGTGTTACTGATGATTTTCCCTTTTATGGCTGTTACCATTTGCTTTATGTATTGAGGTGCTCCTATGTTGGGTGCATAAATATTTACAATTGTTATATCTTATTCTTGAATTGATCCCTTGATCATTATGTAGTGTCCTTCTTTGTCTCTTGTAAGAGTCTTTATTTTAAAGTCTATTTTGTCTGATATGAGAATTGCTACCCCAGGTTTCTTTTGATTTCCCTTTGCATGGAATATCTTTTTCCATCCTCAGCTTTCACTCTCTATTTGTCCCTAGGTCTGAAGTGGGTCTCTTGTAGACAGGATATATATGGGTCTTTTTTTTGTATCCATTCAGCCAGTCTATGTCTTTTGGTTGGAGCATTTAATCCATTTACATTTAAGGTAATTATTAATATGTATGTTCCTATTACCATTTTCTTAATTGTTTTGGGTTTGTTTTTGTATGTCTTTCCTTCTCTTCTGTTTCCTGCCTAGAAAAGTTCCTTTAGCATTTGCTGTAAAGCTGGTGTGGTGGTGCTCAATTCTCTTAACTTTTGCTTGTCTGTAAAGGTTTTAATTTCTCCAACAAATCTGAATGAGATCCTTGCTGGGTAGGTAACCTTGGTTGTATGCTTTTCCCTTTCATCACTTTAAATATGTCCTGCCACTCCCTTCTCATTTGCAGACCTTCTGCTGAAAGATCAGCTGTTAACCTTATGGGGATTCCCTTGTATGTTATTTGCTGCTTTTCCCTTGCTGCTTTTAATATTTTTCTTTGTATTTAATTTTTGATAGCTTGATTAATATGTGTCTCGGCGTGTTTCTCCTTGGATTTATCCTGCATGGGACTTTCTGCTCTTCCTGGACTTGATTGACCATTTCCTTTCCCATGTTAGGGAAGTTTTCAACTATAATATCTTCAAATTTTTCTCAGACCCTTTCTTTTCCTCTTCTTCTTCTGGGACCCCTATAATTCAAATGTTGGTGCATTTAATCTTGTTCCAGAGTTCTCTGAGCCTGTCCTGAATTCTTTTCATTCTTTTTTCTTTATTCTGCTCTGTGGCAGTTATTTCCCCTTTTTTATCTTTCAGGTCACTTTTCCGTTCTTCTACCTCAGTTATTCTGCTATTGATTCCTTCTAGAGAATTTCTCATTTCATTTATTGTGTTGTTCATCATTGTTTGTTTGCTGTTTTGTTCTTCTAGGTCCTTGTTAAACGTTTCTTGAATTTTCTCCATTGTATTTCCAAGATTTTGGATCATTTTTACTATCATTACTCTGAATTCTTTCTCAGGTAGACTGCCTATTTCCTCTTCATTTGTTTGGTCTGGTGGGTTTTCACCTTTCTCCTTCATCTGCTGCATATTTCTCTGTCTTCTCCTTTTGTTTAACTTACTGTGTTTGGAGTCTCCTTTTCACAGGCTGCTGGTTCATAGTTCCCATTGTTTATGGTGTCTGTCCCCAGTGGGTGAGGTTGATTCAGTGGGTGTGTAGGCTTCCTGGTGGAGGGTCCTGGTGCCTGTGTTCTGGTGAGTGGGGCTGGATCTTTTCTTTCTGGTGGGCAGGGCCATGTCCGGTGGTGTGTTTTGGGGTGTCTGTGAACTTAATATGACTTTAGGCAGCCTCTCTGCTAATGGGGGGGGTTGTGATTCCTATCTTGCCAGTTCTTTGGCATGGGGTCTCTATCACTGGAGCTTCCTGGTCTTTGGGTGTAGCTGGGTCTTAGTGTTGAGATGGAGATCTCTGGGAGAAGTCTTGCTGATTGATATTATGTGGGGCTGGGAGGTCTCTGGTGGTCCAGTGTCCTGGACTCAGCTCTCCCACCTCAGAGACTCAGGCCTGACACCCAGCCGGAGCATCAAGACCCTGCTAGCCACAGGGCTCAGAAAAAAAGGGAGAAAAACAAGGAAAAAATAATAAAATTTTAAAAATAATAAAATAAAAAATAATAAAAAATTAAAAAAAGAGAGCAACCAAAGCAATAAACAAATCCACCAATGATAACAAACACTAAAAATTTAAACTAAAATAAACATAAAAGTCAGAAACAAATCAGTCATAGAAAGCAAACCCCAAGTCTATAGTTGCTCTCAAAGTCCAGCGCCTCAGTTTTGGGAACATACGTTGTCTATTCAGGTATTCCACAGATCCAGCGTTCATCAAGTTGATTGTGGGGATTTAATCTGTTGCTCATAAGGCTGCACAGAGAAATTTCCCATTCTTTTCTTTTCGCCCAGCTCCTGGGGTTCAGTTTTGGTTTGGGCCTTGCCTCTGCATGTTAGGTTGCCCTCAGGCATCTGTTCCCCACTCAGACAGGAGAGGATTAAAGCAGCAACTGATTAGGGTTCTCTTGCTTACCCAGGCCAGGGAGAGGGAGGGGTACGGTAGTCATAATTGGAAAGTCGGGCGAGCCTGTAGTGGCAGAGGCCAGCATGATATTGCAACAGCCTGACGCGCACCGTGTGTTCTCCCAGGGAAGTTGTCCCTGGATCTCGGGACCCTGGCAGTGACGTGCTACAAAGGCTCCTGGGGGGGTGGGGGTGGTGCATAGTTACCTGTGCTTGCACACAGGATTCTAACACGCAACAGCAGTGTTAGCATTTCATGCCTGTCCCTGGGATCCGAGCTGATAGCTGTTGCTTGCACCTGTCACTGGAGCTTGATTAGGCAGTGCTCTGCCTTCTATGGGCACACAAGGAAGGAATCCCCTCTCCTTGCACACCCCGAAACAATGGTCTCTTGCCTCTCCAGCAGGTCCAGGCTTTTCCCCAGACTCCCTCCCAGCTAGCTGTGGCACACTAGCCCCCTTCAGGCTGTCTTCACGCAGCTGACCCCAGTCTTCTCCCTGGGATCTGACCTCCGAAGCCCGAACCTCAGCTCCCACCCTCCACCCGCCCCAGCGGGTGAGCGGACAAGCATCTCAGGTTGGTGTGTGCTGGATGGCACTGATCCTCTGTGAAGGAATCTCTCTGCTTTGCCCTCTGCACCCCTGTTGCTGCGCTCTCCTCCATGGCTCCGAGGCTTCTCCCCCACCCACTCTCCATCCCCACCAGTGAGGGGGCTCCCTAGTGTCTGGAAACTTTTCCTCCTTCACAGCTCCCTATTACTTTGTCTCTGTTTTCTCTTTTTTCTTTTGCGCTACCCATGTACGTGAGGATTTTCTTGCCTTTTGGGAAGTCTGAGGTCTTCTGTCTGTGTTCAGTAGGTGTTCTGTAGGAGTTGTTCCACATGTAGATGTATTTTTGTTGTATTTGTGGAGAGGAAGGTATTCTCCACGTCTTACTCCTCCACCATCTTGAAGGTCTCTATTTCAATCTTATCTCTTATAGGAACTCAATATTACAGATAATTGGGCTATAAATTCTATGTACAAAATACAGTGGTACAAAATACAATGTATTTGCTCACTCTGTTCAATATCTTTTTCCCTTTTTTTCCTCCTAAAGACAGCTGAAATTTTGACAGGGAGTGTTTTTACTTTGTGTGTCAATTTGGGGAGCATGGCCATTTTAACTAATAAGCTTCCAATAAACATGGGACAAGATCAGGCACATTCAGGGTGGTACAGCTGTAGACCTACTGTATAGAACAGGGAACTCTACTCAGTACTCTGTAATGACCTATATGGGAAAAGAATCTAAAAAAGAACAGATATTGTGTAAAGAAGAGGAAAACTGATTCACTTTGCTGTACAGCAGAAACTAACACAACAATGTAAATCAAGTATACTCCAATAAAAATTATTTTGTTAAAAAATTAAATGTGGGATGTCTTCCCATTTATTATTTAATCTTTTAAAATAATGTTTCATACTTTTTCATGTAAAAATCTTGCATTTATTTTGCTTAATTTATTACTAAGTGTTTTATTATTTTTGATGATCTTGTAAATGGAATATTTTTCTTAATTTCATATTCAGATTGTCCATTGTTAATGTACAGAAATGCAGCTGATTTTTGTGTATTGATCCTTTATCCTGCAATTTTGGTGAACTTGATTACTAGCTCTAATAGTGTGTGTTTCCCTTTGGATTTGTACACAATTGTTTTTAATCTGATAATGTCTTAATGTTTTCTTAATTTTTGAAGGATAATTTTGCTGGATGTAGAACTCTTGGCTGACTTTTTAAAAAATTCAGCACTTTGAATATGTCATTTCACTGCCCTCTGGATTCCATGGTTTCTGATTTGAAATCAGCTGTTAATCTTACTGATGATTGATTGTATGTGATGAGTCCATTTGCTTGCTTTCCAGATTCTCTCTCTGTCTTTGGCTTGTGACAGTTTGACTATGATATGTAAAGATATGGATCTCTTTGAGTATGTATTACTTTGAGTTTGTTTATTTTCTTGGATGTGTAGATTAACATTTTTCATCAAATGTGGGAAGTTTTAACTTTCATTATCTCTTCAAATAATTTTTCTGCCTTTCTCTTATCTCAACTTTAGACTCCTGTTATGCATATGTTGGTACACTTGATAGTACCCTACAGGTTTCTAAGTCTGTGTTTATTTTTCTTCATTCTATTTTCTTTCTGTTCCTCAGACTGGATACTCTCAATTCACCTATTTTCAAGTTGTTTGAGTCCTTGTTCTATCAGTCCAAACCTTTTTTAATCCCTTTAGTGAATTTTTCATTTCAGTTATGCTTTCAACTTCAGAATTTCTGTTTGGATTTTTTAAAATAATTTCTATTGATTTATTGATATTCTTAATTTGTGAGACAGCATTCTCACACTTCTCTATAGTTCTTTAGACGGAGTTCCTCAAGAATAGGTTTTATTGGCTGTTATTTTCCTGTGTATCAGTCATATTTTTCTGTTTGTGTATTTCATATTTTGTTTTAAAAACTGAATTTATTGAATAATATAATGTAAACATTCTGGAAATCAGATTCTTCTTCCCTCCAGAAGTTTATTCGTGGTGTTATTTGCCTTTGTCTTTGGTGTGGTGGTACTATTTATTTGTTTTGTGCCTTTGCTGTTTTATTTATTTAAAGTCTATATTCTGTTTATTTTTATGAATTGTTTGTTTTGTGGGATAACTCGTGTCTCAGCTTGGTTAATTTATTTGCCAGCTAATGATTATACAGACATTTTATGAAATGCCATGTACAAATAAGTTCTGCAGTTTTCAATTCTGCTTTAGATTTCACTTCTTTGTGCAGTGCAACAATGTCAGCCATAGGTTAGAGATTAGGGCTTACTCAGGACTTTCTTTCAATTTAATGTGGACATATAGATATGAACAGTTGTGTCTGGATTTTTCAAAGACCCATATCATCATCTCATTTGCCAGATTTTCCTTTTAAATTTTTGGCCAGTTTTTTATTTATCTTAACTTGTATTACTAGCTCAGGAATCTCTGTTGTTAAAAAATTGTTAATTATCTTCAGCAAATGCCTTGAGGATATTATTTTTCTTACTGAGTAAGTTTGAGTAAGGTCAATAAAGACAAGCCCTGTGAATAAGGGCTGTCCAGGGACTTTCCAGATAGGCAAAATTGTCACAGTTTTCTGGGGATGAGATTTCTGTCACAGTTTTCTGGGGATGAGATTTCTGGTGATCTCCAAGTTAAAATATATCAATGTTTGCAGATTTTTGCTAGCCTTTAGTTAATATCTGGAGATTAGAAAAGATAATTTTGATAATTTTTCCAATGTTTTAATTGTTTTTATTTATTTTGTTATCACAACAAGGGACACATGAAAATAAAATTAAATATTAAGGATCATCATAAACAAGATAAAATGACCTGGTGTGCTAAAAAATAAAATTACATATTGTAAAATCAATAAATAGTATTATAAGACAAATTTATTAAGCAAATACATTAGTAAAAACATATTTTACTACTACCACTTAGAGTAATAACTCAAATTATATGAGTTAGGCCTTTTGAAATCTAGGCCTAATTAGACATTATAAAGAAAAGACTGTGTTATGCCTTCTTAGCACTGCACAATTTCCTGTCTCACAGAATCCTGAGAAATGAAATTATTGTTTTTTAAGCCAACAAGTTGTGACTGCTTCATTATACAGCAATAGATAACAGATACAATTGTCAAACAGGGAAATATGACATTTATCTCCAATGTATTTGTTAGTTTTACTGAAGTATATTAATCAATAAGATAGAAGGATAAATCAAGAATGAGGAAGATTTCAGATATAACAAATAGTAGAACCTCTTCCCCTGGGATAGCAGTGGATTTATTTTGTTTTTTTGTTTTTTAAAAAAATTAATTAATTTATTTATTTTTGGCTGCATTCAGTCTTCGCTGCTATGTGCAGGGTTTCTCTAGTTGCGGCGAGTGGGGGCTACTCTTCGTTGTGGTGTGCGGGCTTTTCATTGTGGTGGCTTCTCTTTGCTGAGGAGCATGGGCTCTAGGAGCATGGGCTTCAGTAGTTGTGGCACGGGGGCTCAGTAGTTGTGGCTTGTGGGCTCTAGAGCACAGGCTAAGCAGTTGTGGCGCACAGGGTTAGTTGCTCCGCAGCATGTGGGATCTTCCCGGACCAAGGCTTGAACCTGTGTTCCCTGCATTGGCAGGCAGATTCTTAACCACTGCACCACCAGGGAAGTCCATAGTAGTGGATGTTGAACCATTCTTGCATCCGTGGAATAGTTCCCACTTGATCATGGTGTTTGATCCTTTTAATGTATTGTTATATTTGGTTTGCTTATATTTTGTTGAGGATTTTGCATCTCTGTTGATCAGGGTTATTGGTCTGTAATTTTTTTTGTGTGTTCTTTGTATGGTTTTGGTATCAGAGTGATGTTAGTCTCATTAAATGAAATAAGAAACATTCCCTCCTCTTCAATTTTTTGTAATAGTTTCATAAAATAGTATTAAACCGTTCTGAATGTTTGGTAGAATTTACCTGTGAAGCTGTCTGGTATTGAACTTTTGTTTTAAGGGAGATTTTGATTATTGTTTCAATCTCTGTACTAGTGATTTGTCTCTTCAGATATTCTATTTCCTCATGATTCAGTCTTGGAAAATTGTACAATTTTAAGAATTTTCTCATTTCTTCTAGATTTTCCAATTGTTTGGTGTATAACTGTTCATAATGTTCTCCTATAATTCTTTGTATTTCCGTGGTATACATTGTTATTTCTCCTATTTTCTTTCTGATTTTATTTGTCAAAATCTTCTCTTTTTTATTAGTGAGTCTAGCTAAAGGTTTCTCAATTTTGTATATATATATTTTTTATAGAACCAGCTCTTAGATTCATTGATCTTTTCTATTGTCTTTTTAGTCTCTATATCATTTAATTCCTTTCAATCGTTATTATTTCCTTCCTTCTACTGACTTTGGGTTTCATTCATTCTTCTAGTTCTTTTATGTGAAAAGTTAAATTGTTTATTTGATATTTTTCTTGTGTCTTGAGGTAGGCCTATATTGCTAAAAACTTTCTTCTTAGTACTGATTTTGCTGTATCTCATAGATTTTGGCATATTGTATTTCCAAATTCATTTGTCTTCAGGTATTTTAAAAATTTCTCTTCTGGTTTATTAATTGACCTAATAGTTGTATAGTAGCATGTTGTTTGGTCTCCAAATATTTGTGATTTTTCCAGCTTTCTTCTTATATTTAATTTCTAGTTTCGTACCATTGTGGTTGGAAAAGATGCTTGATATGATTTCTGTCTTCTTAAATTTATTAAGACTTGTTTTGTATCCCAATATATGGTCTATTCTTGATAATGTTCCATGTGCGCTTGAAAAACTGTGTATTCTGCTGCATTTGAATGGAATGTTCTGTACAAATCTCCTATGTTCATCTGGTCTGGTGTTTTATTTAAGGTGGCCGTTTCCTTATTGACTTTCTGTCTGGATGTTCTATCCATTGATTTAAGAGTGGTGTTAATATCCCCTACAATTATTGTGTTGCTGTCAACTTCTCCATTTAGTTAAGATAATAATTGCTTTATATATTTTGCTGTGTCTCCGTTAAGTGCATATATATTAATAACTGTTGTGTCTTCTTGATGAATTTTCCTCTTTGACATTATATGGGATCTGTCTTTGTTTCTTGTTACCTTTTTTGTCTTGAAGTCTGTTTTGCCTGATATGAGTATGGTTAAAGTTGCTTTCTTTTGGCCCCCATTTGCTTGGAGTATCATCTTACATCTTATCTCTTTGAGCCTATGTTTTTCATTAGAACTGAGATTAATCTCCTGAAGGCAGTATATCATTTAATCTTGTTTTTTAATCCACCAGCTACCCTATGTCTTTTGCTTGGTAAATTTGATCCATTTACATTTAGGTTGAATGTTGAAAAATGCAAACTTAGTACTGCCATTTTATCTTTTGTTTTCTGATTGCTCTGTATCCCTGTCTGTGTGTGTCTGTGCATGTTTCTGCCTGCCATCTTAGTTTGGTGGTTTTCAATGAAAGTTTTTTTTTTTCCCCCATTTCCTTTTTTTTAAAAAAATTGATATATAGTCGATTTAAAGTATTGTGTTAGTTCAGATGTACAGCGTAGTAATTCAGCATTTTTGAAAATTATACTGCATTATTGGTTATTACAAGATGATGGGTATAATGCCCTGTGCTATATGGTATATCATTGTTACTTATCTATTTTATATATAGTAGTTTGTATCTGTTAATCCCATACCCCCAATTTGTCCCTTTCCTCTTTGGTAACCACAAGTATTTTTCTATATCTGTGAGTCTGTTTCTGTTTTGTGTATACATTATTTGTGTCATTTTTAAGATTCCACATACAAGTGATATCATACAGTATTTGACTTTCTCTGTCTGGGTTATTTCACTAAGCATAATATGATCTAGGTCCATCTGCATTGCTGCAAATGTTGACATTTTATTCATTTTTTATGGGTGAATAATCCATTGTAAATATATACCACATATTCTAAAGCCAGTCATCTGTTAGGGCACTTGGGTTGCTTCCATGTCTTGGCTATTGTAAATAGTGCTGCTATGAATATAGGAGTACATGTATCTTTTCAAATTAATTTTTTTATTATTTCTGGACATATACCCAGGAGTTGAATTGCTGGGTCATTTAGTAGTTTTGTTTTTAGTTTTTAAGGAACCTCCATACTGTATTCTTTAGTGGCTGTACCAATTTATATTCCCATCAACAGTGAACTAAGGTTCCTTTTTCTCCACATCCTCACCAATATTTGTTATTTTTAGACTTTTTTATGAGAGCCATTCTGACAGGTGTGAGTTGGTATCTCATTGTGGTTTTGATTTGCATTTCTCTAGTAATTAGCAATGTTGAGCATGTTTTAGTGTGTCTGTTAGCCATTTGTATATCTTCTTTGGAGAAATTCTGTTCAGGTGTTCTGCCCATTTTTTTGATTGAGTTGTTTGTTCTGTTGATATTCAGTTGTATGAGCTGATTGTATATTTTGGATATTAATCCTGTGTCTGTCACATCATTTGCAAATATTTTCTTCTATTCTTTAGGTTGTCATTTTGTTTTGTTGATGGTTTCCTTCCCTATGCAAAAGCATTTCAGTTTAATTAGGTCTCTTCTGTTAATTTTTGTTTTTATTTCTTTTGCCTTAGGAGACAGACACAAGAAAATATTGCTACAATTTATGTCAAAGAGAGTTCTGCCTATGTTCTCTTCTAGGAGTGTTATGGTTTGAGGTCTTAAATTTAGGTCTCTAAACCACTTTGAGCTTATTTTTGTATATGTTGTGAAGGAATATTCTACTTCATTGATTTACATGTAGCTGTCCATCTTTCCCAGCACCACTTATTGAAGAGACTGGTTTTCTCCATTGTATATTCTTGCCTCCTTTGTTATACATTAATTGACCATAGGTGTGTAGGTTTATTTCTGGGCTCTCTATTCTGTTTCATTGCATGTATGTCTGTTTTTTTGTGCCAATACCATGCTGTTTTGATTACTGTGGCTTTGCAGTATAGTCTGAAGTCTGGGAGGGTTATACCTCCAGCTTTGTTCTTTTTCCTCAGAATTGCTTTGGCAATTTTGGGACTTTTGTTGTTCTATATAAATTTTAGGATTATTTGTTCTAGCTTTGTGAAAAATGACATGGATATTTTGATAGGGATTATATCAAATCTATAGATTGCTTTTGGTAGTAAGGCCATTTTAACAATATTAATTCTTCCAATCCAAGAGCATGGGATATAATTCCATTTCTCTGAATCATCTTCAATTTCCTTCATCAGTGTTTTATAATTTTCAGAGTATAGGTTTTTCATCTCCTTGGTTAAGTTTATTCCTAGGCATTTTATTTTTTTGATGCAACTGTAAAGAGAATCATATTTTCTTTTACATTCTCCTCCTCAAATTTAATTAACAATGTATAGAAATGAAACAGATTTTGGTGTATTAATCTTTTATCCTACAACCTTGCTGCATTAATTTATTAGTTCTTATAGTTTTTGGGTGGAGACTTTAGGATTCCTCTCTATGTAATATTGTGTAATCATCAAATAGTGAAAGTTTTATACCAGTTTCCTTCCAATTTGTTTACCTTTCATTTCTTTTTCTTGTCTGATCATTGTGGTTAGGACTTCCAATACTCCATTAAATAGAAATGGTGAGTGTACATCCTTGTCTTGTTACTGAACTTAGGAGGAAGGCTCTCAGCTTTTCACTGTTGAGTATTGACTGTGGAATTAGTGGAAATGGCCTCTATTATGTTGATATATGTTCCCTCTATACCCACTGTGATGAAAGTTTTTATCATGAATGGATGCTTAATTTTGTCAAATGCTTTTTCTCTGTCTATTGAGATGATCATGGAATTTTTATCCTATTATTAGTGTGGTTTATTAAATTGATTTGTGGATATTGAACCATCTTTGCATCCATGGAATATATCCCACTTGATCACAGTGTATGGCCCTTTTTATATTGGATTATATATTTTTGAATTTGGTTTGCTAATATTTTGCTGAAGATCTTTGCATCTATAGCGATCAAAGATATTGGCTTGTATGTTTCCTTATTTGTAGTGTCTTTGTCTGGTTTTGGTATCAGGGTAATTGTGTCTTCATAAAATGAATTTGGGAGTGTTCACTCCTCTTCAGTTTTTTTGGTCTAGTTTGAGAAGGATAAGTGTTAATACTTTTTTATATGTTTGATAGAATTCCTCTGTGAAGCTGTCTGGTCCTGGACTTTTTCTGCTGGGAGTTTTTCTTTTTTTAATTACAGATTTAATTTCTCTTATAATTATCAGTCTGTTGAAATTGTCTGTTCCTTCTTCACTCAGTCTTAGAGGGTGGATATTTCTAGCAATTTATCCATTTCTTCTAGATTGTGCAGCGTTTTGACATATAACTGTTCATAGTGTTCTCATGATTTTTTGTGTCTCTGTGGTATTGGTTGTTATTTCTCCTCTTTCACTTCTTGTTTTGTTTATTTGGGTCTTCTATTCTTGGTGAACCTGGCTAAAGATTTATTGATTATCTTTTCAAAAAACAGTTCTTGGTTTCATAGGTACTTTCTATTTTTTTAGAACTCTATTTTATTTCCTATCTGATGTTTATTTCCTTTCTTCTGCTGCATTTGGGCTTTGTTAGTTCTTCTTTTTCTAATTCTTTTAGGTGGTAGTTTAGTTTGTTTATTTGAGACTTTTCTTGTTTCTTGAGGAAGAACTGTATCACTATGAACTTTCCCCTTAGAACTTCTTTTGCTGCATCCCATAGCTTTTGGACTGTTTTGTTTCCATTTGATTTGTCTAGAGGTATTTTCTCATTCACTCTTTGATTTGATCATTGACCCATTCATTTTTTAGTAGCAGGTTGTTTAATCTCCATGTGTTTTTGCTTTTCCCATTCTTCTTTCTGTAGTTGATTTCTAGTTTCAAACTGTTGTGGTCAGAAAAAAATGCTTGACCTAATTTCTATTCTCTTAAATTTGCCGAGGCTTGTTTTTGTTGGGGAAACTAGTAAAATAGTATTGTTCAGGCTCTAGAGGCAACAGTAGGTCTTTGACTAAAGAAAGACCCTGAAAGAGCTACATGCCAAACTGCTAGACTACATGCAGGTCTGCAGAAATGGTGCTAGCAAGTCTTGGGAAGCAACAGATAAAGAAAGCAGTAAGTCACAAAGCTTCCTGGGCCTTGGGAATCTGGCCAGTTCCTAGGGATCAGCGAACATTCTGAGACTTACAACTAAAGTATCAAAGCATTTGCAATAACAGCCAGAGCTGCATATTTGCACGCAAGCTGACGACTATCAGCTTGCAGCTTGGTGTTAAAAGCAGGACTCCTTTGGGTGGCACACTGAAGTCTCACCCGTGTGGTGGATGCACTGTCTGGGACCTTCCCAACTGGTACTCCAGATTGCTGTTCAAGGGACTTCCCAGATGCTGCTTGGATCTGGAAGTAGGTGTCAGCCCAATTCAGTGATGTATGCTCTGTTATATACTCTGTTAATATTCTTATTCCTTTCCTTTTAATGATAGTATATTGAAATTAAGTTAAATCACCTTCTATTAAAGATTTTATTGAAGCTGTTTATTTGCATGTGAGAGTGGGTATTTTGCCAGCAAATCCAATTAACCTGAAAACCGAAAGCAGGCTTTCGGCAAAACAGTTTTGTAATTTAGTATGTGATCTACATTGGAGAACATTCCATGTAAACTTGAAAAGAATGTGTATTCTGCTTCTTTTGGATGTAGTATCCTGTAGATATCAATTAAATCAAACTGGTCTACTGTGTCATTTAGGACCTCTGTTGCCTTACTGATTTTCTGTATGGATGATCTGTCCATTGATGTCAGTGGGGTGTTAAGGTCCCCTACTTTTATTGTATTATTGTCAGTTTCTCTCATTTTGTCTGTTAGTATTTGCTTTATATATTTAGGTGCTCCTGTGTTGGTAGCGTATATGTTAATGAGTGCAATATCCTCTTCTTGTATTGATCTCTTTATCATTATATAATGCCCCTCTTTGTAATTTGTTATAGCCTTTGTTTTAGAGTCTATTTTATTTGAGTATTGCTATCCCCATTTTCTTGTCATTTCCGATTACATGAAATACCTTTTTCCATACTCTTACTTTAAGTCGGTGTGTTTCTCTAGCCCTAAAGTGAATCTCTTGTAGGAAGTATCTTATTAAAGAAAGGATCTTGTTTTTTTAATCCAGTCATCCATCTTTGTCTTTTTACTAGAACTTTTAGTCTATTTACATTTAAAGTAATTATTAATAAGTATGTATTTATTGTCATTTTATTACTTGTTTTCCAGTTGCTTTATAAGTTCTTCTCTGTTCATTTCCTCTTTCTGCTTCTCCCTTAATGGTTTGATTATTTTCTTTTATAATATGCTTGGATTCCTTTCTTTTTAGTTTTTGTGTATCTGTTGTAGGTTTTTGATTTGTGGTTACCATGGAGTTTGTATATGTTGCCCTATGATTATATCTACTTGATTTAAACTGATAGTTATTTAAGTTCAAACACATTCTAAAGGATCTATATTTTTTACTCTCCTCCCACACATTTTGTGCTTTTGATGTTGTGTTTTACATCTTCATGCTTATCCTTTACTGTTTATTGTAATTATTTGCTTTTATATTTTTTTGTATTTTTATCTATGTACTGGCTCATTTATGTGATCTTTAGTTCTTAATATACATTTGCCTTTCCTACAGGAATTTTCCCTTTCCGATAGATTCTTGCTTCTTTTCCATTTAAAGAAGACCCTTCAACGTTTCTTTTAACATAAGTTTAGTATTTCTTTTAGTTTTTGCTCATCTGAGAACTTTTTTATCTCTTCTACTCTAAATGATAATCTTGCTAGGTAGAATATCCTAGGTTGCAGGCTTTTCCTTTTCAGCACTTTGAATATATTATGCCACTCCCTTCTGGCCTGCAAAGTTTCTGCAGAGAAATCAACTGATAGACTTATGGAGGTTCCCTTGTATATGACTCTTTGTTTTTCTCTTGATGCCTTTAGAATTCTCTCTTTAACTTTTGCCATTTTAATTATGATGTGTTTTGCTGTTGCTCTTTTGAGTTCACATGGTTTGGGACCCCCTGTGATTCCTGTACCTGTATATTTGTTTGTTTCTTTAGGTTTGGGAAAATTTTAGCCATAATTTCTTTATATATATTTTTGATAACCTCCTCTCTCTCCTTCTGGAACCTCTATATTACGAATGTTAGTATGTTTAATGTGATCTCATAGGTCTCTTATGTTGCTTCTTTTAAACTTTGTATTTCTTTCTGCCATTCTGTTTGGGTGATTTTCATTCTTCTACTTTCCAAATCACTTATATGTTCTTCTGTGTCATTTAGTCTGCTATTCATTGCTTTTATAGTACTTTTTATCTCAGATATTTTATTCTCTTTTTTGGTCAGTTCTTCTTTATATTTTCTTGTTCCTTATTAAAATAATTTGTGCTTAGATCAATTCTCTTTCCTAATTCAGTTAGCATTTTTATTACCATTGTTTTGAATACTTTGTCTGGTAGACTTTTTATCTTTGTTTCATTATTTTCCTTATCTTTTCAGGGGATTTCTCATGCTCTTTCAGTAGTTTATCTTTCTCTGTCACTATGAATTTAGGTGAAACAGCTACCCTTTGTTATACTGAATGGGTATTCTTATGTGAAAGCATCACTATGTAGACTACATTTTCCCAATGCCTTTGGTGAGGGGCTGAATTTGATTTAGATGCCAGTCACATCTTTCCTCAGGATCTGCTGGCCACTGTCACCTTGGTAGTGGATGTGGCTGGTGATGGAGGAGCTAGAGCTTGTGCTGGGTGTGAGGTATCCATCATCACCCTGTCAGGGGCATGGTTTGCTCCCAAAGTTGCTGGAGTGGAAGTCCTAAAGTTTGCACTCAAGCCAGCTCTGTTCCATTCAAGTGTGTGTTTTTCCTTCTCCCTGCACTGAGGCCTTTGCTCCAAAGAAGGGTAGTGCTGAAGCAAGTGGGCTTGTTCACTTACAGGGGCCTGATGTGCTGCCTGTGTAGGTGTCTGTGACCCTGCTTAGACACAGCCCATGGTCCTGTCTTTTCCCCTGTCATAGTGACCCCAGATCTAGTGTTAGGCTGTGGTGGGGAGCAGGCAAGTCTGGACCATTTTCTTGGCTGGAACTGGGGAGCACAGTGTGCTGGTTGTGGGAATTCAAGCAGGTATGGTGCCATCAGAAGTCTGAGCTGCTTCTGGGGTGCTGTTTGAGTAAGCACCAATAAAGGTCACTGCCACCATACCTGGGCTACATCCCAGGTCCCTGGGTCACCTCTGCATTCCTAGATCAAGTATTTTCCCAGGTCCTGGCTGGCCTGGATCTAGTACCGAGCTGTGTCATGGAGTGAGTGGAGACTGGGCATTTGCTTGGCTCATATCGTGGCACCTGGTAAGGTGGCAGCTGCTAGGACACATCTTTCTCCACCCTATCTGGAGGCAAGCCAGTACCTGCACACTTCTCGCAAGTGGAGTCTGGCCTTCCCCAGACTTTGTTTCTGTCCCAGACATTCTCCTAGCAGCCAAGGAGGCCTGTCTCCCACAGGTAGGACTCCTTGACTGGGTCGCTCAGTCTGTGGCTTGACCTGCTCACTCCCCAGGGCAAGTGACCACCCATGTGATCTCCCTTTTCCTCATGGTCCCCTCCCAGGGACAGATGTCCTGACCTAATACTTTTCTTCTCATCCTACCCAATTACGTGTGTATCTTTCTTTTAGTCTTAGTTGTATAGGAGTCCCCCTGCAGGTTTTCAGCTAGTTTTCCATGACAGTTGCTTCACATGTAGATATATTTTTGTTGTGTTTGTGGGGTTAGGTGAACTCCACATCCTCCTACTCTGCCATCTTGATCTCCCTCCAGTGGAGATCCTTTTTTATGTTTTGAGTCTCTACTCTAGACTTACGTTTTGCAGTTACTATGAGGTTTGTATAAAACATCTCATAGACAGAATAGTCCTTTTTCTACTGATTGCATCTTATCTTCATTTGCCTATACAAGTTCTGTCCTTTTCCTCTTTAATGCTTTTGTTGTCTCTAATTATTTCTCTTTATGTTGTGAGTTCATTACCAAATTAAAGTAGCTATATTTATTTTTACTTCTTTTTCCCCCTTAACCTTTATGCTATAATTGTTTAACCACCTATTCTGATATAGAGTTTCAATTTTCTGATATAGAGCTTCAACTTTCTTGGTCAAAGTGTCATGTACTTTTGCCTTTTCATTTCAGGTAAAAAGAGCTCCTTCCAACATTTCTTATAAGGCAGGTCTAGTGATGATGAACTCCCTCAGATTTTGTTTGTCTGGGAAAGCCTTCGTTTTTTCTTCATATCTAAAAGATAACTTTGCTGTATAGAGTTTTCTTGGCTGACAGTTTTTATCTTTCAGTATTTTGAGTATGTCTTTCTACTCTCTCCTGACCTGTAGAGTTTCTGCTGAGAAATATGCTGATAGCCTAATGGGAGTTCCTTTGTAGGTTACTGTCAATTTTTTCCCTGCTGCCTTTAAAACCCTTTCTTTGTCATTGACTTTTGATAGTTTTAATATAATATGTCTTGGAAAAGATCTTTTTTTGTGTTGAGGTAATTAGGTGTTTTATTAGCATTATGGATTTGTAAATCCAATTCCTTCCCCAGGTTTGGAAGTTCTCAGCTAGTTTTTTAAAAATAAACTTTCTGCTCCCTTCTACCTCTCTTCTTCTTCTGGGATACCCATTATCCTTATGTTGCCCTTCCTCATGAATTTGTATATTTCTTATAGAATTTCTTCATTTTTTTCAGGTTTTATTTCTCTCTCCTCTTCTACCTTTATCATTTTTAGATTTCTCTCTTCAAGATCACTAATTCTCTCTTACATATGGTCTGCTTTATTTCCAGTGCTAATGTGTTCTTCATGTCAGTTATTGAGTTCTTCAGCTACAAAATTTATTTTTGGTTCTTTTTTTAAATGTTTCAATCCTTTTAAAAAAGTATTTCTTCTGTTCATTAGTTTTATTTCTGAGCTTATTTAACTGCCTTTCTGAGTTTTCTTGTAGCTCATTATTTTTCTTTGTGACAGCTTTTTAAATTTTCTATCAGTTAGATTAAAATATTCTGTGACTTTAAGTTTGGTTTCTGGAGAAATGTCCTTTTTGTGATACCATGTTATAGTTTTTCATGGTGCTTGATAAGTTGTTCCTCTCTTGGCACATTTGACATAGTAAACAACTTTCTTCTTTAGGTAAAGGTTTTTTTACTTGATTCTAACAATTCAAAGGTTAGTAATTAGAGGCCTTTCTTTTGGTTTTCAGTAGATAATTTTAAAGCATAAGCTTTTTTTTTTTTTTAATTTCTCTTACCTACGTTGTCTCTGGCTATATTTGAGAATTGATACTTTCCACCCTTCACCACCTGTACTAGAGGTGTTGCCTCGGGACCTTATTGTTGCTGCTTATGTCTCCAGGGTCACTGATGCCTTGCTGCTGCTTGTTTTGTTGCTGTTGCTGGCATTACTGCCTGGGGCTCCAGGATGATGGGTGTCTTCACGCATATGGGTTTGCCTGGGTTGTGGGCTCTGCCGATGCACAGGGAGTGGGAGGATGGGGCAGTGTTGGGGGAATGATGGGGGGCAGTGATGGGGCAGTGTTGGGGGAATGAATGTAACCTCACCTCTGCTATATCTGGGTTTGTCAGATTTGTGGACACCACCACTGTGGTAGGGGGACCAGAGTCATAGATGCCTCCACAGCTGAAGGTGAGGTTACATGACCCACTACTGCTGCACAATTCCCTGTGGCCACAGAAGCCACTACAGCTGGGAGGCCAGAGTTGTGTGTGTTACCTCCTCTGCTGCTACAAGGTTCTCTGGGGCTGCAGGTTCAGCTGCCATGGCCAGAAGACCAGGATTATAAACACTGCCTCTGCTGTGCCCCCAGTTCTGCCTCCTGTGTTCCAGTTCACCCACTTGTAGATGTACAGATATGTGGAACTCTCTAACTTACTTGTATATAGAGGCAGAGGAAGAGTTATGGATGTTTAACTGGTTGTAAGTTGAAGGGGAAAGACAAAGAGAGTGTCTCATGCCTCCATGATATTGACATCACTTATTACAATATTGTTGTAGATATTTAATGACCAGTTGAACCTTAAAATACAGTACTTTTTTTTGCCTTAATTGGTTCCAAATATTTTCAGTATTTATGTTGGAAACATTGGATGACACATTTCCAACAAAAATAATCAAGTGTCTCCCTAGTGGACAGATACAAATCTAGATTATCTGCTGTTTTGCTTTTTAATTCTTAACCTGAAAATCGAGTAGGTTCTCTGACAATCAACAAAAGATGATGACAAAAACACTATCAAACAAAATATAAAACATATGATAATAATATCAAACAAAATATATGAGAACATTTCAAATGATTGTGAGTTGTTTAACATATAAGTTAAAACCTATCTCGAGTTTCTTCTGAGATACACACATAATTCTTTGTCTTTTTTTTTTTTTCATTGAAATCATCACAGGTTATGGTGCTTAATTTATTTTTCTTCATTAATGCATTTGTTATAATGATTTTCTTATACTTCTATTAAGTTTAGTTAGTACTTAGACCTCTAACACTTAGGAATTCTGAATTTGTTAACACTATTTTAATCTTTACCTATCTATAATTTACAGTGGTAAGAATTTTAACTGGAATGTGCCAAATTAAATAACAGAACAGAAAGATAAGTAACTATTTTGGAGTCGTTAAGGTGCTGTTAAAATCTAAATTGCTTGCTTCATTTTCTGTTATAAAAGTTTTGCTTTTGTAATATATAGTAAATTCTATACAATGGTATAGGGTTGATCACTATTCTTTCATATTTCCTCTAATATATTTTGTGTGTTTCATTTCAGGGGTATTAAATTGGTATGACTTATTTGTTGAGATGTAGTATTTTCAACATATAGAAAAGGAGTTTATGCCAATACAAACAGAAAAACAAAAGAAATTCTAACAGTGCTTCCTTTGGAGGTAGCTTGGTTTGGTACAAATTATTTGGACTTTGAAATTGGGTAGATGTAGGTTTAAAAACCCCAATCTCTGCTAATAAAACAATGGAGGTGGGTGCATAATGACATATCACAAAAGAAATTAAATAAAATACCATATGAAAAATTCTCAGCAAAATAGCTGACAGATAGTACATGCTCAGTTGTCAGTTTTCTCCACCTTTCATCTAGCTCTATTTTATAGCTGGAGAGAGAATGGTTTAAACCAATAGGCTTTCAAGCCCAGGATAAACTCAGATTGCCTAAATTGAGGGGAATTTTCTGTCAAATTCCTAAAATTAAGGTAAGAATTGTAAGATGAAAAATCATCGGTATGTTATCTTGACAAATTAAATTTTAAAAGTTTTCAACACCTTCCTAATGACTAAATCTCTCAAGATGAAGAGTTTGAAAGAGCTAAAGGTAACCCTCAATCAAGAAGATTATATGGTGAAAAATTGCCTTGAACATTGTCTTTCTAAGTGCTCTTACAAATCTGCACTTGAAAAAAACTGTAAATTTTAGTGGAGAGGAAAATCATACCAATTGTGAAGTAATGATATTTGGCCCTTGGAAAGTGCAAGTAGTGCCTGATTATAAGGTTACTGATTTATTTAAGGCAACATGCTGTGTGTAGCTCACACATTCAACTGTCATTTAAATTGTATTCAACTTCAGCTTAACTTGTATTCAGCTCATTGCAAACCTTAGGAAACCAAATTTAATGCTGTTTCAGAGGATAGAGAGACTGTGCAATCTCTTTCCAGCTCAAATTTGGCTGACAAAAACCATTACTTGCTTTCTCAGCCATTCAAATTAATTGTGAAATCAAAAGAAACAAATGATGATTAACTGGCTTGCCACTTGAGTGGAATTCCTAGCTTTACTTTGTATCTACTGTAACTTCTAGTTTAAAATGTAAAGAAAAGGCAAAATGATTTTTTAACTTATAGGATATTATTTTTGGCAAATAGATTAACCTTAACTGAAATCAAAGAGGGATAAATTATATTTAAACATAATCCATTTAAAAAAATATGATGTACACATTCACCCAGACACCAATATTCAGTCTTCTTCCTCTCTCTATTCCTCCCTCCCTTCCTTCTTTCCTCTCTCTTTGCTTGTCTCCTTTCTCCCTTCCTTCCTTCTTTTTATCCTTCCTTGTTTTCTTCTTCTTTTATTTCTTCCTCTCTTTAATAGGCAGTAGTTACCATAATATGTACCAGATGGAGTAAAATTTTTAAGTAGACATCAAGTTGTAGATGTTCATTATCAATTTTTATCACAATAGACATAAGAATCTTTGTTGCAAAAGTAAGTTAGGGTCCTCTCAGTGAATTTTTAGATTAACGCCAATTCTTTGAGAGAATTATAAAACTTTATCCTAAGAAAATACGTTGTTTACAAAACCTACAATATGGACTAAATAATTAGAAGCAAGACGTATAAAGTAACATTTGTTTTAGCTTTTTAACAAGTTTTTGAAGAGCCAGAAATATGCAAATACGTAGGTGTATATATGCATGATTTATGCATGTGTGTAGCTTATATGGGGGTCCTATGTCCCTTGTTATATAATTACAGATTTACTTATGGAAGTATTGAATTACTTTACAGTGTTAGCTTGCCTAGCAGTATATTAAGATAGTTTAGGAGGACAATACAGATCATTAATATAAAATTAACTATACCACTCTCAGTTATACATTTATGTGTTTCTCCCTTATACCCCCAAATTTGGGATGTTTTCAATTTAATTTATTTTCACAACTGTGATAATGACATTTAAAATCTGTCTGTTTCTCCTTTTTTGACCATTTAGCTGTTAATTGCTAATTTTTTTCCATAGATGTATACCATAATTTTTTTCCATAGATGTTTGCATCTTGTGGAAATTTAGTGTTTTTTATGATTTCTAAATGTATGGAACTATATTTTGAACATATTAGGTTTATGATTTAGGGATTAAAATTATAAAAGTCATTTGCAAATATACCATGTAAACTTATCAACTACAGAAAAATAATTCAAAGCCTATTAATAAGTAACATTACATTCATATATGAAGAACAGAAAATAAGTATGTGCACATTCTAAATTGCCTATACACTGACAATGTATTGGAGAAAAAAAATTGGACTTGTGTCATTTAGACATATACTTCTCAATCTCAACCATCATTTGTAGCTGAATATGTTTTATCCTTCTTACTCAACATTTCCTCAGTTTAGTTCATCAAATCTCAGTCTGCCTTCTGGGTACATGGTTCCAAGGTCCGCCAGAGAATCAGGAAAAGTTTGTAGATAGAATCTGGGGCCCCTACTCTTGCAATTCTCCTTTCTGATTCCCTCCTGACATTCTAGGGGCTGTGCTTATTTCCAAGATAGTCTCCTTGTTCATTTGGACAGAAGACTAGGTTTTCTATCAGATTTAGATGCACTGGTGGCTCTGATTTCATCCAATCCTCAGGTTAAAGCCTTAAAAATGAGTAACTTACTCTACTATTCCTTTCTCTCCAGTTTCCATTCTCTTCTGGAATTTTCCTCCTTGTTTTTTGTTGTCTTTAGTGCATTCAGGTGAGTGATTTTCTTGTATTTGTCTGGACTTTTTAGTTGTTATCTTTGGAAAGGCAGGGGTGGTTGAAAGTCAAGTAGGATCTGACTTGTTCATATTAGAAGCAGACCTTCAGGTTTCCACTAGAGCAAGGAAGTGACTGTAATCCTGAGAAGCAGAATGAGGATATAAGGAGTTTGTTGGTAACAGGTCCTACTCTCCAGAGAAGACTGTATTTGAAATTGTGAGGAGAGGAAAATGTATCAGATATGTCATTTCAGGGCATTTTTAGGGCATTATAGAAATAAGCATGGCTGATAATGATGTGGGAGGCTTGATGCCTTTGGTACAGGGTGTGGGGATTACATGTGAAAAATAGTGGAACTGTTCTTTGTAGGCTCATTATAGAACTAAGGTGGATAGTGTCCAGATTATTTGGCTGGAGAACAATTCTTCTGTCCTGTAGTTCTAGATAAATAAGAAACACCTGTGCCGGGTGATGGCTACCAAGGACTCAAAGAGAGCTCCTTGACTTGTGCCAGCCTGAGGGTAGAGGGTGGCTTACTGGCAACCTGAGAGAAAGCTTAGACATAGTCACAGACTATAGGAATGGGAACACTTGAAACAGTAGGTGAAATGGAATACTTTGACCGAGAGCAGTTGATGACATCGAAGATGAACAGCATAGACGGAAGAACATTGTTTTCTTCCTTTGACTCCTAATTTATTTGTATTCATGTATGAAAATGCTGAAAATGAAGAATACTATGTGTTTGTATTCTTCTAGGTTTGTTTCTGAGAAAGAAATATTTGTGTATCTGTGAGTATATGAATAATTTGTATACCTTTTAGATTTTCTGAGACGATAAGACATGTCATATGTTATTATAAAAGCATACATTAGTTTTGGAGGCGTTACGTGGTTTGAGACAGATTTGGAATATACAGGAGTTTTAGTGATTATAATTACTTTTATTGTACTCAGATGTTTATTAGCAAAATATGTTTTATAATGAACAGTAGATTATCACTTATTTAATAGCTTATACATACTTAATATTGATTTCACATACAGTCCCTTGTGTGTTTTTACCCTTCCATCACTGTAGATTTTGCACAGTACATCAGTTCTTTTTGACCACAGCTAAACAGCTTTGTCAGCTCCAAACTTTCTTTTCTTCTTTTTATTCCCCAATAATTTTTGCCCTACTATAAAATAGATTTGGTCAATGGGAATCCACTCTGTGAGATCACAACTCAGGTACATTTTTGCTCTCATGCAACACATCCAGCCCATCAGTTCTTGGCTCCATGGGCAACTTGGGTAACATCTGTTTTACTTGTTTGTTGACATACATCAGCATTTGGGATGTGGTTGCAAATAGAAATCTGCACATTCATCATTCAATTGATCCTTGAGGAACAGCCAACATTCTTCCTTACTAAAAGATTTACAGCTCTCTCATATCTCCTTGTGTTGTACAGAACAACTGATGAGTTAGTTTGTTGGCATTGTTTGCTCTACTTATTCTATTCAAATGAAGTTACATTCCCTTACTTTTTTTTTTTTAATTTTCAAGGACTAGTTTCAGTTAAATCCTGTTGATTTTCATTTTTTAAGTGTTAAGCAGTTTTAAAAATTTTAAGTATTAATGTTCACTTTAAATAATTTTACATATTGCCTGAGAAAAATCTGTATATGTGCATGTATGTGTGATGAAACAGAATACTATTGACCCTTGAACAACATGGGTTTCAACTGTATGGATACAATAATATGCAGATTTTTTCAATAAATATATTTGAAAATTTTTTGGAGATTTGTGACAAGTTGAAAGAACCTCATAGATGTACCACATAGCCTAGAAATATTGAAAACAGTTTTAAAAAGGTTTATCATGAATGCATAAAATACATGTAGATACTAGTCTATCCTTACACAGGCATCAGGTGAGTGACACTTAATATAAAATTAATAATGTGTTAGTTTGCTTACCATTTTATAACTTTCCTTTCAAAGAATTACATTACTGTACAGTATGCCTCTCTCGTAATTGGAAAAAACTGCATATCAACCTATTATCACAGGTAGGTGTTTTCAAAGAAAATGTAACAATGTTTCCAATACTTATTATGAAAATGACTGTAATACTGTATGCCATAAAAATTTTATAATGATGCATTCATTAGTGTATAGGTTAGGCTACTGTAAAGCAATCGTATTGATTACACTAAGCTACATAAAGCAATAATATTGCTGCCTTTTCCTTATCAATGCATGAATTGTTTTACCTGTAAATAAGAATTTTTTTCACATTATCTTTTCATTTTTGATACATAGTACTAGTAATATGTATAACATATACAGTGTTTTGTATCGTATAAAACAATATTGATGTAGGTACTGATAGACATTTCATCTTATAAACAGATAATGTAAATTTGTAAACAGATGATGTAAATTTATAGTATCAATAAATACAGTAAATATATTAGAGTAAATATATTTTCTCTTCCCATGATTTTCTTCATAACATTTTCCTTTATTTAGCTTATTTTATTATAAAAATACAGTATATAATACATATAACATACAGAACATGTGTTAATTTACTGTTATTGGTAAGGCTTCTGGTCAACAGTAGACTATTAGTAATTAAGTTTGGGGGGAGTCTAAAGTTATATGCAAATTTTCGATATGTGGAAGGTCAGCACCCTTTATCCCTGCATTGCTCAAGGGTCAACTGTATTTCACTTCTACAAAAGAAATCAAAATAACATGTATTATATAGATATTTTTAAGAGTACCTATGAAATTCTCACATAAAGAATTATGATGGGTAGTGACCAGACATCTCCATGAACAACTTTTAAAAGGTTTAGATGTACTGAATTAATCTGACTTCAAAAGTTAATGGATAACCATGAATATATTATGGTAAAGACACAAAAATCTGGGGTCAAATATGCCTATTGGGACTTTCAAAAAGAGTTTGGCATTTAACCAGGGCCAGTTTAATGGGTATGTGACCTGTATTGTCACACTGAGCCTTGCACTCGGAAGGGCACCACACTTGCTTTAACACTCTGCAATCACCATATTTAAAATTCTTAATAATTTTATCTTTAACCTTGTGTTCTGTAAGTGAAGACTGACTTACAGAATCATGGACAATGAATCATCCATGTAAGCAGAAGAGATACATGCAATTTGCATATCCACCTTTTCTTCTCATCCCATTCACATACATAGTTCACAATGTCCGATGAGCAGAGAATTCCAGAGGACCTAAGATTCACAGAAGTTCTGTGTGACTCAAAACAAGTCAAGGTAATTGTGTCTCATCTATAATCAAGTAAGCAAGGGCAATGAGCCTGAGAGCCACAGTTTTCATTTGGACCAGACTTGCTTTGAAGACTTAAAGAAGGTCATGGTGTTCTAAAAAACGCAAACAGTCAAAGGGTCCTATTATATTCTTTCTTACGTTACTTCCCTGTATTTGCCAACCATTTATGCTGAAAGTGATGACATAGAAGAAAAAGGAAAGATAGGGCAATCTATAGTTCCTTTATCTTTCAGTCCTTCCTTACCTATCAGCCAAATGTAGAGAAGTGAAATAAAAGCAGTTGAGTTAGATTTCTGCTGTGTTTCCCCTGTTCATACAATATGCATATGCATGTGCGAGCTATAAAATACAAATTGTATAATTTCAGGCATTTAAAAACTGCCATTACACAATATAAAGACGATGGTAAAACTTATGCTAATGATTTAACTTTTTATTTATTTTTTACCTAAAATGGCATTATATAGTAAATAAAAATTGCAATGACAATTTGAGACACACATCATGGAAGGATGGGGAAAGCTTTATATTTATTACCTTTAACAGCACTCTCCCCCTGTTTTTCTAACAAGGAATCTCACATTTTTATTTTTACTAGATTCTGCAAATTAAGTAGCTGGCCTTGAATTTCGCTACCCATTCTAAACTATGTAGGACAATAATATGATATGGATATTAATATGAATTTATGATTGCTAAAGCAGCAGCCAGTTTTTCTAGTTATGAAGATTGAAGAGAAAGAAGAGCTTGAGATGAAAATTAGGCTGAGACTAGATCTGTTGGAGCTTGTCCAAAATATTCACGTCTATGAGATTATTCATAATTATTTCGTCCTGCAGAGAATGTGAAAAATGATAGTTAGGTGACATATTACAATATTGATGTTACATTTTTGACATATACATGACAAAATATGTCCTCCACAGTGGAGACAGCTTCACATATTTTAATTTATGCCAACACAGATACTGTCGGGCTATCTTATTGTCACCATTTCACATTGCGATAGAAATAATCTGCTTGACTAATACTGGGACCAGTTATATTCCTGTGTTCAAATTAGCAATGTCTATAAAGAGAGAAAATGTAAAATTAACATGCCATCAAGGATCAGATATGAGGGGGGTCAGCGTTACATAATGCCCTTAAGGTGTCTAATACAACCGTACAGATTTGCTTTGCCTTTCCAAATATTGTACTGATATGTGTGTGCTAGTTCTCTCCTCCTCCTTTTTAATAGGTACTTGCCATCATTTCATAACCTGTGGTTTAATATGTTAGGGTGATCATAGTCCAATTAAATTGTTCTAAATTCCTACATTATATACTGTATATGTCTCTCAATCCTTTGTTTTTCTCTATATTAATATTTTATGTCTTTAATCATTTTTTAGCCCTTTTGCCATTTATAAAATATGATTCTCTACTATATGAGTTGAAATTTAAATTACTTGCTTCAAATGGATAGTTGCCCATGTAGCCTAGTCAAGATCTGAGCCACTTCGCTGAAGTAGGACTTCTTTTTTTCCTTTTCTTAACTTTGTTTCCACCAGATTTATTTGACAGGTAGTATCTTTCAATCAATCAAATTCATATTAGGTATGTATCAGAAGGCTATGGAAACTACAGGGATGACAGCACTTTAACTGACTTCAAGAGACACTAATTAACTGATTTGACTGGAAATGTTTCTAGTATGTGACAAGATCCATGGTTTTAAATAAAACATTTATTTTAAACATTTCATGGAAAATCCAATTTTGATGTTACAGGACTCGCACATGGATATACACAGCTTATTCCATAACCGGAATTCTTTTGCTACTCCTGTAAACATACTTTGCATTTGTCGAATTATTCTTTAACATCATAAAAAAAAAACTATCACTTTAAACAATACTGTGAGGCTGTACAAGTGAAAATCAGGCTGTGAAGATAAATGTTTGAAAAGGTATTAACAATTTAATTATGAAATTTTGTGCACAATATGCTATAATATGTAATAGTTTTAAATTGTTTTAATAGCGTCATCAAAACCTAGCAAGTCCTCGAAAATATTTAAGAAATTTTAAATTACCAAAATGAATTAAGCAAAAATAAGAGTTGTGAACCTCGAATTCTAATATGTCATTTATTAAATGTAGGACATGGAATTGTCCTTTGTTAATTTATTTTCTGTTACTACAAAAAGGCAAGGACAAAATAGCACCATATAATTCTCCCCACCAACTTGTCAGTAATTTTGATTTGAATTAATGGTAATTACTTCACAAAATCTGAGAGTTTCAGTTTAGAAATTGTTAAAGAAAAGTGTATACCACTACATGGGCCATACACCATCATCCAGATGGTAAAACATATGGTGTTGCTAGAATTGTCACTCTTAGGACTTCACGTGCTACAGCTACTTGATGACAGAATGAGCTTACTACACATTTTTCTAATCATGGTGGAGTGAGCAGAATTTGCCTATGGTATTATATATTGATTTTAGCTAAGTAGATTCCATTAAAATTAAAAAATTCTTAACAGCATTATTCAATTAAATAGAAGTGTGTAGTAAATATTTTCGACAAAAAATTTCTGAAGGAGTTTTCCAAATGTCACACGCAAAATTCAGTCAATTCAATCATATTTTTGGTTATTATATGCTATTAAGTGAATTAATTGGCTGGTTTTGTTTTCACATAAGAACAATGTTTTGATTTCATGTAGATAGAGTTGCAATCCCTTTTTGTGCTAAAAAGAAGGTAGAGAGAATTAGAGTTAAGGAACTTAGTGCTACAATAATTTAAGCAGAGGTTTTTCCTTGTTTTTTTCAAACCTTTTTATGGTATCAATAATGACATGAAATAGTTTACTTGTCCTTCTATATGCTTGTGTTGTCTTAACCACATCATGAAAAAAACTTTGGCTTATATAGGTGCTCTAAATCATTTTGTGAAATAGGAGAAGAGACGATGCTATGACTAAATGTTTGAGAGAAAACTGGAAATGATTAAATATTTCAAAGAAACAAAATGCTAGTAGTGCCTTCTCTGACATAACAGAGAAACTCTGGCTTTTAAACTTGACAGCATCATGTTCTTGGAGCAAAGATTGAGTAACTCAAAAATAAACACAAATAATACAAGCAGATTATATACTAATAACTTACATTAAGTTCCTATTTGTCATTAAAGATGCAGAATAGTGTGACGTATATCTTTTCACTTAATTTCTCAAATGCACAAAGTGGAAATGAGTTTTCTGTTATTATTTTTCAGAAATGCCTTCTGAGGTTAACTTAGAGTGTGAGGATGTGTCTCTTTTTCAGCAGTGGGAAGGACTGAGGGAAGTTTGCCAGCCTGTCAGAGCTCCAAAGATTATTGTTCAACAATTTGACAATAGAAACTAAAAAATAATCCTATTATATCTGAATTCTGAATTTTGCTTTCAGAAGGAGGAAAAGACTTAGGTAGACAACAGTCAGCTAAATTTTGACTGCATTGCCTCAAAAGTGCTAAAAGAAGTTTTCGAATAGGAAGTTAGATATGGCTTTCCAAATAGAGAAAAAATAGTCTGTGTTAAAAATAACAGTTCACTGGTTGGAACCACACTTTGACAAAGAAATGGGTTATAGAGTGAATACTTTTGTGATACCATTATAATAAGAATAACTGGCAAGAGAAAGGCCTAATCTTTGCAATGTGATATAACAGATCATACAAAGATAGTAGTAATATTCAGTTCTAATTTTCTTGTGTACCAAATGAGAAAAAAGGGATTGAATAAAATCATTTCAAGGAACAGAAACATGTGAAAACTGTTTCTTTGAAGTTTAGTTGCCACATGGTACCAGTATATATCTATAGAAGATAATGTACATATTTCATATTTATTTTAATATTTAGTTTTGGTAAACATTTAAATCATTGAAAATATCATGAATTGATTTATAATTCACAATTTGTAGAGATGATATTTAAGCAAGAAATTATAAGATTAATAACTCAGGGTAATGCCACAAGAAAAAAGTCTGTTTTGATATACAAATCATGTCAAAGATTAAGGGAGCACTTACAACTCAGTGAATTTGTCATTATTTAAAAATTAGATTTAATCTACATTGATTGAAGGACTGAGCTAACTTGGTGGGTGTTCTCCAATGAGGTCTTTGATTATTTTCTTTAAATAGCATTTAATAGCTTAGCCAAATAGTTTTTTAAAAATAACATGCATAAGAATACCTAAAAAAATCAGAAAAACTCAGCAAGCATGCAGCTATAGAGGACCAAAGTCCATAAAATCAAATTGAGCAGTAAGAAATTCAAATAAATATGAAAGTAGTCTATAAGTGGTGAGACCTAGTTTAACAGGAGGTGGGAGGGGACAAGAAAAAAAATCTTGGAATTTTTATTGATAAACTCAGATAATACAGCTTATAAAATCGTTAAAACATGTATTATTACTAATTGATCGTGGCATCCAGATCAAGAGAGGGAACAGCCTTACCCTAGTCAAAACTGATCTAATTACGTTTGACACATTGTGTCCAGTTTTAAAGTTCATAGTTAAGGGGGACATGGATAAGTTAGCATGTATATGAAAGATAAGCGTAGGAATAAGGAATGGAAAAAGCAGTATATAATAGTTGAATATTAGTCAATAGGGTTTTAACATGGAAAAGTTTATGTGAGTAGAGGAAAGTGTAAAACTCCATATCCTGTATTCTAGCCACCTGGACTATTTAACTGATGTTGTTCTGCAGTTTTCTGTATCCATAGTTTTATGTCAGTCCCTCAAACTGCAATCTCTTTCTTCATTTTTTTCTCCAGTGATTAATTAAAATTTTAGTGATGCTTTAAAGTCAGCCTCTAAAACTATCTCATCGACATGCTTCTGTACAAGAGGGTCTTCCTCTTCCCTGCTCTCCAATAGAACTTGGCACAGGAGGCATCAAGTTCTTTCATGAATGATAACACCCTGGCAGTTTATTCTATCCCCACAGAAAAAATCAGAATGCGTCTTTTCAAGCTTATAACTCTCACAGTTTTTGTCATAGTCTAAAAAATACTTAACAAAACATTCTGTTAATTAAACATCCATTAGTAATTCAAAACAAGATTATTCATATTTCTTTACATAGAGTGGAATAGACACAGTACAAAGGGGAGAGGACATGCATACTTGTATTGACATAAGAAAATGCTGGAAGTGATTACGTTGAACATGTTTTAGAAATTTAAAGATGATTATTTAAAGAAAGTAGACTCCTATCCATGAATGCATAATAAGAGCAAATTAAAATTAACATTGGTAAAATGTGTTTAGAAATAAAGGAAACACTTTCAGAAAGATATAGTTCAAACAACTGTACAAATTAAAGGTGAGAGCTTATGCAATAATGAAGAATAAGACTTTGATAAATACACATCAAACTTTATAGCTTTTGATGAATTTGAATTTTCATGAAATCAGCAATAAAATAAAGTAGCATTAATATGTATTTTTCAATAGCATGTGAGTGAGGGGTGTGGGGTTATCAGAAAGAGGATTTCTAAAATATTTTGGCAACTTAAAAAATGAAAGTACAATTCAAGAGGCAAAGTGTTTATTTGGGATCAAAGAATTGCAATTTGGGGTACACAGATTTAGGGAGAAACCCAAATAGTTTTCCTGATTACAAGAGAGGAGCTCAGGATTTTTATGGGAATAAAAGAGAGAAAGGTGAGGTAATTTGTTGTTGAGAAGAGTTCATTGGTGCATAATGCGGTAATCAACCGGGTGAGGTGTTAGTTGGTAAAAGATGAGGTAAAGCTCCATTTGTACTTCATTGACTGGTCGGGTGAAGTGGTCACTCGTTCATTTATCAGTCCTTTCAACAGGATATTCTAGTATCTTTGCTTACTTCTCAGAATGTTGGTACTTCGTCCAGTTCAGAGGTACAGAAAACAGGACCTGCAAGGCATTTTCTCTGGAATGGCTGCTCCAGCTCTATTTTAAATGACTCCACTCATATCATCTTTCAGTTTTTTAGTAATAACAACATCTAGATCTCTGTTATAATTTAATTATTTCAGCATCAGAAGTAAAGTAGTATTGTAATAGTGGACTATAGAGGAGAACCAAGGAAAGACAACTCTGATTTGGGTGCTTCTTCTCTGAAAGAGACATACTTTTTGCCCTTCCATGACATGAGCAAGAAATATTTCTTAATGCTAATTCAAAGGGACAGTTGCAGCATATTAATGCAGCAAATAGATGGTAGAAATCTTGTGGCCTTTATCAAAAGAGATACAATTACTACTCAATCTTTGGCACTATGGGAACATTTGGCATAACAGAATCATTTATTCATAATGCACTCTTTCTTTCTGGCATTAATTTCAGTGTCATTCACTAAGGGGAGAAAAATGCTTGACACAAACAGTAGGCTATAGTCTTTCAAAAAGAGCTTCTTGCATGACACTATTCCTAAGAGATTTGCTTCAGTTAAAAGCATTCTTCTGTCCTGTGGATATTTGTGTACATGTCTGATTGAGTGGAAAAAACTGCTAGAGAAAAATGAGATCACAAATGTATGTTTTGGCTGCCATCAAGTCAATACAGTAATAGGTTGGTGAAAACATCAAAACACAATCAAAGCTGCCTTCAGTGTCTGAGTGCAGAATTCACTGGGCAGTCAGACAGAAAAGGTCATTTTTTTTCCATTTCATCAGTAATCATGAAGGAAAGAAATATGAGGATCATGATTTTTATAAAAAAGTTTACATGGTTGCTCCAAGAAGATAGTCTCTGAATATTCTTATTAAGTATGTGTGTTTATCTGATAAGCCAAAATGTAGCAATGAGGCATTGAAAGCCAAGTGAATCTGTGCTTGCAAATGACTAACAGAGAAGTAGACAATTCAAGATATACTTACAGAAATTGACACATATTTAACGTGTAAATGCTTGGAAAATCCTTTGGTACATTTTTGAAGGCATTAAGGGAAATAAAAATGTATATGACTACAAAAGAAAGCTTGCCATCAATACTTTCATGTTAATTATAATAAAGGATCTGTTTGATCAAATCAATATTGCCTTACAAAATCAAGGCAATGATGCTTTAACAATAATATGGATATATAAATCATAAGAAAAAAAGCTATTATATGGTACATAAAAGTTCAAAATCCTTTCTCTCACTGTGTTGAAAATTTGCTCTTTTAGCACACATTTTAATCATATGCCTATAGGAGAAAACAAATTCTAGTATAAAAACAATAAAAAATTAAACCCCATTTTTATATATTATGCATTCGTATATGCATTGTGCTAATTGGTAACCATTTAAACCAGAAACAATGTTTGTGTTTATGAGCTGAGCAGTGACATAACAACAACAAAAAAGTGGTTTTAATATCTAACCATACTTACATTCAATGTGTATTTTACACTAGGCAGTATAATTGGATTGTTTCCTAAAATAACTCAATTTTTTGGTAAGAGTGGAAAGAATAGAAACATAAGTAATTATAATGTAATGTGATAACTGTTATAATTATGAAGAGCTGTGGAAAAACAAAGAAGAGAACAATCAACTCTGTCATATTGGACAATATCTTTATAGTATCTGATATGGTATAAATTGGCAGTTGTTAAATATTCTTATTAAATTATATTTGGCTTAATCAGGGTTCTTCATACTGCCTATATTTATTACGTGGGGGATGGTAGCAGAGTATTTTACTTAGGTAAAATAGAAATATATATAATACATATATGGGATATAAAATATCAGAATAAATCATATATAGTATTGTTTGTAGTATTTTATTTCACTTATATATATCTATACACATACTTATACCTTCACTGACCAAATAAATTATACTGTTTATAATTATCATGTTAAAACTTTGAAAAACATGTTTTGGCGTATCTAACAACTTATAAAAGGGGAACAGAAACTATAGAAAATTAGATGTCAATATCCTTCCCTAAACACAAAGAGAAATTCAACAGTAAATATTACTTTATAAGCTAGGAATATCTAATGCAAACTGAATGCCAAAGCTGAAATAGATTCAATAAGAATAATTGTGAAGATAATTTCTTCTATTAACAATAAAAATATATTTACCATATCTATAATAATTCATCAATAAGTATTATTGTTTTGATTTTCTTTGTGTGGGTCATTCTACAAAGAGTTCAGAAATATTAGTTCTTTGATCCTTATTCCTTGATCTTTATGATAACTCTAGGAGATGAATATTAATATCCTCATTATATAGATGTAGCAAATGCAGTAAGGGAAATTAGGCTATTTGAAGAATTCTAGAACATGCCAAATCGGGTCCAAAGATTATTCTGCTAATCACTACACTATATGCCTGTAGATGTTTACTGAACTTTACAGGAAAGATCTTATCCCTAAAAGTTTCAGCCTGGAACAGGCATGGTAGATCATAATTAGAACAATCTAAGTATTTCAGTGTTTTTCACACATCAGCATGTATCACAATCATCTGGAGAGGTTTAAAAACACAGACACCTGGGCCCTATCCCGAGTCTCTGAGGAGGTATAAGGTAGGACTGAAGAATTTGCATTTTTAACAAATTCTCAGGTGAGGCTAAAACTGCTGGTCTAGGGACCATACTTTGAGACTCACTTCTGTAGGTGTGTCCAGGATGCCCTTGGAATGGGAAACCAGTGATCTAGACAGAATGAATCAGATGATCTCTGCACAGGATGTAGCCATCAGCATGGGAGCAGGCTTTCCTGAGGAATCTGCTGTAGAGTATTATATTAAATCTATTGACCATAAGGTATATTGAGGAATTCTGAGGAGTGAAAATATAGTTAGCTGTCCCAAAATATTTTTAGTTTTCAGTTTTATATTTTTAAAATGAAGGCTGGGTTGCATAATGATATTTATCTTATGTAATTATAAGAATGTGGCTACTGCTTTATTCACCACTGCCCACACAAATGCTACTTCTTTGCTCTTTTCAATATCTACTTCCCCAAGTATTGCAATGAGTAAAGAAATCTAAGCAAACTCTCACCTCAAAATAAAATATATTCTAATTATAAAATATAATAAAATGTTATGAACAAAGAAAGTTTGCTACATGCACCAGAATATATAAAGTTATCCTAACCTAAGTCTATAAATGGGTCATAAGCCTAATTAAACATGTTTTTATATAAAACATGAAGAAATATTAACAAGATTATGTTAGGGATAGTGGGGGCCAGGAAAAGGTTTACTATTGCTAAAACAAAAACCTTGGAATTGAGGCAAACAAGAGGATAAATCAGACTCAGATTTAGCAAGATTCCTTTTAGAAGAGCAAACATAGCTGGGTTTGGAGTGGGGAAAATGGAATAATTTATCTACTGAGTGAGAATTACCAAGGAGAAGCAAATGGATCTTCAGGATTTTGAAATTGTAACTTCAGTAGCAGGCATGTTTGGGTAAGATCAGCTATGGCATGCCTGTATTATTGACATTTTTTCATGAGGGGAATAGTTTTCAAGAAAATTGCCCCAGGCTTCATGTCTATTTCAAGGAATCTTATAGGAGATCTTCTGGTTTTCATGTATTCACAGTAAAATGGGCTGTATTAGATATCTTGACTTATATAACCTTAAATCAGTTTTAAAGCATTTATGCCAAATAATTTATTATTATTTTGTTACAGCGAAAAATATTAAGAAAGAAAATTGCAGCAGCTAACCTATAGAATGGCTACTATTTTTTTTTATGTTATTGTTTTGAGCTGACGGCAAGGGCATAAGTAAAGAACTGTGTTTGCCCACCTAGCAGGAAAGCTAAGATGAAACTATAAGACAGTGTTGATAAGGGCACACAGGAATAAAAATGACAAAAAGAGGAGAATTTACATTATATACATGTTTGCCCCAGATCGGATGGAAGGAGCAGGGACTAATACGGACTTTCAGTTGAGTCACAGATGTAATTATTTTAGCAAGCTAATGAAACTTTTATAATTGGAAGATACATGGCATTTTGGTTTGAATAGTATGAAAGTTGTACAGTATGCTGACAAAAAGAATACCTCAGGTTGCTTATTACTGATACTGTGTTTCAAGTATTTAAAACGGTGAATTGTGAAACATAGCATATATATGCTAAAGAACTTATGGTTATTGTATAAAGAAGAAAAATATTTAACAGTTGTGTAACTAATACCCAGATTCAGATATAAAACAGCAGTACCTCTGAAGCCTCTTCTGTGCCAGGCTTTGTTTTCTAGGCCCCGATGTAGTCAACAAAGTTTAAATTTACATGATAACGGCAAATGCAAAGCTAGGTTTAGTGCTCAGCTTACCTTTCCTGGTTCCTAGATTCACACAGTGTTTGAACTAATTATTCTGTATTCTTTGTCAGCTTATTTTTACATTTATGATATTTCCTTTAGTAAATACATTATTCCTACATAATGATTACTTACAATAATAGGAAGGCTGATCAGTGTACCATAATCCTTCCTGAAACATCAATTAGTGAAATATGTTTTTATACTTGATATATAAGTTAATAAACATCAAGTTGGTTTTAATCCAACCAGTGTCATATTTTATCCATGCAAATGGATTGCAGATCATTATAGTAGAAAGCAGGAAGATGGCAGAAAAACCTGTTGGTTTTATAAAGGAGGGGGTGTGCATTTACTTCTCCAGAAGTGTTCTTTTAAAAATTATCCTGGAAGATATTAGACTAGAGCATTGGAACCTTGAGCACTTTCCATGCCCCACAAATGTGGCAACAGAACAATCCCAGGGAAGGAAAAATTTGTATTTTTATTAAAATGGTCAAAGTACCAATGCTGACAACTGCTGAGAGAAAGATGTAAAGAAAAACAAAACAAAACAAAACACAATATTATAACTTGAAGAGATAAAAAATTGTGGTGCCTTCATTTCAAGAAACATTTTCTCTACCCAAGCAATTTTTGAGAACTTAATACAAAAATAAAGAAAATAGATAGGGAGGTTGGAGTAAAAAATAATGGCATCATGACAGATGTTTCAGGCACAGTTAAAATGGTTATTATGGCAATAGCTCAGGAGTAGTGGGACAGAGAATGGAAGATAAGCAACTGCATTACAGGTAGAAGTAGAAGGAATGACAGTTTGCCCTACACCAGCAGCATGGGCTAGTCAGAATGCATTTGACAGATTATCAGTAGAGTATTTTGAGATACATATATATCACCCTGATAACCACTCTCTGCAGGAATATCTTAGAGAATCAAAAGAATACTAGAATTTGACCTATTTCTTTACCTTTTCACTTAAAATAACCTAAAATTATAAAATTTGAATGACAAAAATAATACTGTATATCTTTTTATATCATTGCTCTATTAAAATGTAAATCATTCCAGGAACTATTTGAATGGTTAGACCTTTCTTCATTATCTTTTTCTCCTCTCTGGAAAACTGAACTCCAAATCCTTTTTCTTCTAAAGCATAGCTAACTTAACTGTATCTGATGTATTCATCATTTGCATTTGTATTTCTGTATATGCATATGCTTGAAAGAACCCTTGAAGTATTCAGGAGGGAAGGTGTAGGCTGGAAGATTCCACCTACACCATTCTTTGCTCCAGAACATCTCAGATTTTAGCTGTAAATTGGTGACTCTGACTTAATTTTCATTTAGTCAGAGAGTTTCTTGGCTTCAGTTATCTGAGGAAAAACAAAAAACAAAAACAGTCTGTCAACCTAGGGTTGACACAGAGATTGTATTTCTGTTTTATTTTAAGCTTGACTATGGTTTTGAGCGATTAATTATTCAGTCATTCCTAACAATTATTATAACGATCAAGCAAGGATATCTATTTGAAAGTATTTACAAAAGCAAAATCTCTTACTCAAGAGATTTTAAAACTATTTCCATCATAGTGTCTATATTTGACATTTTCAATATAAGATTTGTTTACTAAAAGATTAATTAGCCCTGTTTTCCAGTGTATGTTCAATCTAAAAATGTACATCTAGAATAATGTTGACTTTTTTTAGAAAGAGAAAAATACAGGTTTTTCAAATATAGGCATCTTTTCTGAAGCTTTTTCTTGTATAAAACACTCCAAAAATGGTTACCAAGTATGATTCATTGCTGATAAAAAAGCAAGAAGTGTGAAGGATTTGCTAAGTACCTCATTTCTTTTTTAATGTAGTTTTTTTTCTGTTCACTTTATTATTCTATGGTTGACGTTTTCAGCAGTGGGAATTCAGTGATGTTTTGTTAGAATTCATTGTTAACTTGACATGGCTTTTGTTTGTTGTGATGTGTTGTAGGTAGGAATGAACAGGCCTATGGGATTTCTAGCTGTTAAGACACAAGAACAAAAATTACCTTTTTTTCCTTCTTTTTTTAAAAAAATGTTATTGAAGTATAGTTGATTTACAATGTTGTGTTAACTTCTGCTGTAAAAAATTACCTCTTTAAATTATTTTAATGTTTAAAACCATCTCAGAAAACCTCTATACTAGCAACATATTTTTTAAAGAAACAGCATTAAAGCACATGGAATTGAAAATATATAATTTTAACCCCTTCCTCCAAATGTCACACTCATCTCTCTCTTGCAAATGAAAATTTCACCGTTATGAAAGTTTAAATACAGTTTTAATTCTTAAAGAATTTCAGTATTTTAATTAAATTAGCTCAACTATGCATATTATGCTTTTGTTATCAATTAAAATAGCTTATTTGCCTTAATTTTAAGTAGAGAAAATCAAACTAAAAATTACATTGAATTCCAGTGTGTAAGTCAGATTCATATGATATTAATTTTAATCGACAATAATTGTTCAAAATTATGTTCTCTTTTCTTCATATTAGTGCTAAGTGACTATTAGTTGCATCAGATACCTTGGAGATACCTTAAGGAAAAAACATTTTCATATACATTTGCAAAAATATATTTTTTGTTGTTGAAGACAAAAATTTCCACTTCTCTAGAGAAAAAGCAGAAGATAGGTTAATAATGAAATGTTAGTAGCAATATAACTTTTATATTTACCATACTGTCTACATGTATCACTGCAACCTATCTCACCCAAATATCTTTGTTGAAAAGGTGACAAAACTGAGGGAAGTAGAAAATAAAATAAATATTATTAACATAAGCTGATTATTGGTGATGATGAGCATAGGAATATTATTTACAGAAAGAATGTTCTTGAGTTGAACAGTTTATAAATAAGAATGAAAATATCAAAAATATTGAATGAGGCAATTGTCTGATAATAATGGCTGTGTAAAAATCTGTGGGTGTAGAATACAGAAAGTTCTATGTCAGTTAAAAACGAGAGATGTCACTCAGTAAAAAACACTGATAATTAAGACAATTCTCATGTTGAGTAGATATTGAAATGAATGTGAAAATTTTTGAATAAAGAACACAAGTAGAGTTGTACGGTCACTTTCAATTGACTATGGTTGCAACGGTAGTATATGGTTATCACTATAATTTAAGGAACATTCTGTGGGATCTAAGCAACTTCAGTTTGTGAATGGGACAAACGATAAGCTTAAGTCAATATAATGGCTGGGAGTACAAGCCCCCTCTTTAAAAGTATGATTTATGCCACTTCACTTTTAGGAAAGACCTACATTAGTACCCCTTTTTGCTAACCAGAAGAAATCGAAAGAGGATTTTCACTTTTACAAAAAAGGCAAGAAGTGAAAATAGCATTCAGCAGTTGTTTTGCCAGGAGCTGTTAAAGAAGCAGCACACATCCCCAGCAGTAATAGTGACACCACAAAGCTCCTTCCCCTGTACTTCCCTGGAAAGTACATTTAGCATCTCAGCTTTGATTTGTGTCTGTGAGCATCTGTGCTTTATCTTGATTTACTTTGTGCATCAATTAGCAAGATATGTTCTAAGGTACTTCACTTTCTTCACTTTAGGCCATTTCAGCTTACAAAAGATTGTGTGGAAACACTCAGCTTTCAGATGGGGGGGAAATCTGTATCTTCAGGTATGACTAGGGAAATGTACTTGGGAATGTATATGTAGGAAGAACAGTTTGTACCTAGGATAAGGGGAAGAACTAGGTTGACTTGAACAAATTATTCTAAGAGACCCAAGAAGTAATAAGTGAAAAATAAGATGATTTTTGAGCAAGATGACTAGAGAATAAAGTGGTGACATAATTGAGAGTGAGGGGAAGATGTTGCCTTTTATGTGTAGCCCAGGGACTGCTGAATTTCTCCTTTTTTCCTTTCATATAACTGGCCTTAAACAACTTTAAAAAAGTGAAAAGATTGTAATTGTAACATTTATATAGTTTTACTGAGGCATCTGATAGATTTTGCGCCTATTTCTTACTACACAATGCTTAAAGAAAAGCTCACAGGATGAAAACCTTCCTTTTTTTTCTTCCTCTCAGCCAGCATGAAGCTTCAGTGTGATGACCGTGAATGTCCATCTTCATTCCATTTCATGGGCTTAGTATTGGACTGTGAGGAAGTGTACAGGTGGTTACTGAATTCTAAATCAATATACACATCAGTGAGAAATCTGGCGTTACTAGGTAATCTATTCGATAAGCACACCTCTTGTATAACTCGGTAAAGTTTCCTTTTTTTCTCCACCTAGGAAAAAACTTCAGTTAATTCTTTATTGAAGAAGGAATACTTCTCTTATTAGCAGAGTTATATATGTTTTCGTGTTATCAGTGAATCTCCATTGTGGAGCTTAGGATCTCTGACTATAACAATAACAACAATTAGTATATTAGTAATTAAGGGATAATATTTTTGTTTGTTTACCTTACATTGTTACTCCGTTAACTGACTTGATTCATAGTCTTCTAAAATTAGAGAGTATTGGTGAAAGAGATTTGCCAATTTGTCCAAATCTTAAGCATTCTAGCAATGCTAGTGAAAAATTAGTCATAATTAGATATTAGTGTCAGTGAGTCTTAGAAAGAAAATACTGCACATATAACAATATGAGTAAAAAAGACATAGATCAAATGTTGAATTAAGCATTTGTTTACTTAAGACTCATAATAGGGTGCTCTAACAAATTAGTTAATAAAACAAATAGACTGTCATGAAAATATTAAGAATGAGTAAAACTGAAGCTATGACCCTGGCCCACTGAGATCACTGTCAGAATCTTTATGGTTAGAGACCACAAATTTTAATTTTTTTCTCAGAGTTCTAGGAATGTGTTGTCATGTTCTAAATATTCTCAAAGAACATGCTATAAGTTCTGCTCAAAATAATCTATGTTGTATTGTTATGGATTGTCACACTTCCCATCTCTTTATTTTACCTAGTATAAGAAGCAATATTTGCTTTGCTCATTTGAGCCAGTTTACTAACAAAATAGTTCAGAAAGCCAAATTACTGTTTTAGATGGATTTGATCCAATTTTTCTTGGATTATTAAGATATACCAATGGGTTTTATTCTGATTCTTCCAAATCTAATGAAATATCATTCAGAAAAATATTCTACATATTCCTCCAATCATTAAACCAGAAAGAAATATTTGGTTTTGTTTTGGTTTGTTTTTTTGTGACTAATCTCTTTGGAACTTGGTAGTTTTATGGACAATCTCATGTCTTAATTTGGAAGAAGAAAACTGTATAATTACAGAAGGGTTTTGTTATAGCTTGAGTTGTGTCCCCCCATGGGGGGGGGGGAAACACATTTGAAGCCCTAACTTCCAGTACCTCATAATGTGACCTGTTTGGAGGTAGTTACATTTAAATGAGGTCATATGGATGAGCCTGAATCCAATCTGACTGCTGTCTTTATCAGAAGAGGACATTAGGATACAGAAAAGAGACATCAGAGAAAAGGTCATAACAGCGTGAGAAGGTGGCCATTTGCAAGCCAAAGAAAGAATCCTCAGGAGAAACCAAACATACTGACATTTTGATCTTGGACTTTGAGCCTCTAGAACTGTAAGAAAATAAATTTCTCTTGTTTCAGCCACGCAATCTGTGATATTTTGTTATGGTAGCCCTAGATGACTAATATAGGTGGGTAGGATGGCACAACTGACATATTTTAATAGCTGAGGGAAGAGAAGTGATTACCTGCAGTTAATGGCATGTAAACACAGACACAAAACATGACAACACAGCAGGATGTGATACCAAATTGTGAAAAATTTCCTATACCATGGTTACATGTTTAATCTTTAATCTGGGGGTGATGAAGAGCTATCAAGCATTTTCAAAAAAGAGCAGTAAGAGTGAATTGGAGAATAAAAGGCTCAAGTGATGAAAGAGAACGTTTTGTGTCCAGTGTTAGGAAAGACATTTTGAAGGATTAATTCTTTTAAGTTTAAAAGTAGTTATGTCCTTGAAATCTAAGAAAAGTAACTTTTTATGAGGAATAGTCTGGATTCAGAAATGATGTTTAATTAATTATAAATAAATAATTACAAATATTTTTCTTAATTATGAGTAATAAATACATTTGGAAGAAGAACTGTATAATTTTAATATGATAAAGTAATTAATACTCTATGTGACTTTTTCGCTGCCCCAGTCAACCAATGTTGGCAGTTTCTTAAAATTTTTATTTTAAGCTGTGCTTTCTGAATAGGTTTGACTGATGTTTAGTGTTTGTTAAAAAGGAAACCATAAATGGATTCAAGGAATGAATTTTTTTGTCTCACTTGAAGAAATCAAGGTAGTCCATTAAGTTTGAGGTACTTTAGAAATCTTAATTTAAAAATAAAATCCAGTGAAGAAAATAATGCTGCATACTGACTGAAACTTGCCTGAAACACCAAGATATAAAAGTTAAGTGTAAGTTATTTGTGATATAAAAATACCTGTAGCTCTGAGATTCAGGAAGGGAATAAAACAGAAAACGAAGACTTTGATAGATGCCCTGTAGTCCTCAGGTTCCAGGAGTTTTGATTCTGTTTCTTTCTTTATGTCCCTTTAGGATTGTTATGTAATCTGCTGTTCTGAGTCACCAAAGCACCACTGAACTAATGTTTAAATATGCCACAGAGCTCCGAGTCTTGCAGGCTTAATTATGGGGAAAATATAGTACTTAAGAGAAAGGTAAAAACAAATTACTTACTTGACATACCTTTCAGTTTTATGACTCCCAGGATACAGAAATATTTGGTTCCTAGTTTGTAATGGCATCCATGATGTCAAGATTTAGTGTAAGGATGCACTCAAAGTGACATTTATATTAAAGAAAGCTGCCAAGACCAAGGTATCTTGAAAATTGGTTCATTATGAGGATTGCCTTATGAAAGAAATGCAAAAAAAAAATATGTGCAGTTATGGAGTAAGTGTGATATATAGGAGATGATACAGCATGGTTGGGGTATCATTTAATTTCATTTTTATTTATATTAAATTTTGTGATTAGGGTCTTTGGAAATATAAGCTGTATTACCCCTAAGTAGGCTTGCATTTGCAGACAGTTTTATGAAGAGACTGGCTTAACTGATGTTCACAACAAATTCATGATTAATACCTACAGGAGAAAAAATCCTCACTGAGGCACCTCTTCTGTGAAAGGAAGTCTAAAGTTGATTGAAAAACTACTCTAGGTGTCCAGGTTCTCATAAATCTCCATAAAGACAAAGAACTATCACAGGCATCATATTTCTAAGTTTCAGGGAAATGAAAATGTGCATTTCAGAATATTTTTACAATGTATTTTTTTAAAAACCAAGAAAGCAGTGAATAAGAAAGTCAAATAACTTTCAAATCATTAAGTCAAGTAACTTAATGATTTGAAGGATTTAAGTAATATACTCTGAATTAATTTCATTAACATTTGATTTTGAAATGCTGTTTTTCACTGGAACAATAGTACAAAACTCAGGATGTTTTAACTAGAAAAATTTCAGAGTTCTGTTTCATTTCCAGAGTAGAGCCTAAGCAATTCAACAGTTAATTGTTTCCTGGGATTTGGGGATGAAGAATGTGTTTTGGGGATGAAGTGGGTAAAATTCCCAAAGAAAGGCAATGTGTGTTCTACCTAGATTACTTTTATCTGTATATTTCCCACAAAGTAGTATGTTACAGCCACATGAATCATATTTCAATATCCTTCTAGCCAAATAATACTCATTCATTTATCTATTCTTTGTTCATTTATTCTTTCATTCAATGACTATTAAGCTGAATTCTGGGACTCAGCCTGGGTACCAGAGAAACAAAAAAGCTTAAGATGCAGTTCATGTTTTTATGTAGGTTATTAACTGGTAGTGAGATATTTCAAGACAAATATTTTAAAATGTTAAGACTAAAACTAGAAATGCATTTTATTTTTTGTTCTGTATCATAGACTCATTTTACAATATTATAACCAGACAGTTTCATGATAGTGCTCCTGAAATTCTTTACATTCTCATTTTCTATTACTCGACTCATTTTTATTGCTATACATGTTAAACAGACTTAGTTCTTCAAAAATCCCCATGTCCCACTTTTATTTTGTGTAGTGTTTTCTCCTCCTTTATTCTCTTTGTCATAATTATTTTTGACATGGTGAAAATTGAAGTTGTATGTTTGTTCTTTTAGCTTTCAAAATAACACGTAGAATATACTCTTGGGAACACACCCATGACAGATATTCTTAAAAGATTTCTTAAGAGTTTGATTCTTTATTTATATTTTAGGATACAGGAAAGAAAAAGACAATTTATACATTCAAAGATATCCACCTAAATATTGAAAGATAATATCATAAATACACATTTTTTCAATTCCCCCCATTGAGTTAATTAACATATATCCATCACCAAACATATTTAATTTAAAAAAACTTTGGTAAGAACATTTAACATCTACTTTCTTAGTAAATTATAATTATATAATACAGTGTTATCAATTATAGTCACCAGGGTATATATTAGATATTCAGACCTTATATATCTTATAAGTGAAAGTTTATCCCTTTTTACCAACCTCTCCCTAGCCTCTGGCAATCACTTTTCTACCTGTTTCTATGAGATCAACTTTTTTTTGATTCCATGGATAAGTGATACCATGCAGTATTTGACTTTGTGTGGCATATTTCAATTAGCATAACGCTCTCCATGATCATCCATGTTATTGCAAATAACATGATTTCCTCTTTTTGAAGGCTGAATAATATTCCTGTGTGTGTGTGTGTCACGTTCTTAATGCATTCATCTGTTGAGGGACAATTAGGTTGTTTCCATACCTTGGCTATTGTGAATAATGCTGCAATGAACATGGAGTACAGATATCTCTTCCAGATAATGATTTTGTTTCTTTTGATAATATCATCAAAAGTAAGGTTGCTGGATCATATGGTAGCTCTATTATTAATTTACTGAGGAGCCTCCATATTTTTTTCTATAGTGGCTGTACCAATCTACATTCCAACCAACAGTGCACCAGTGTTCTCTTTTCCCCACATCCTCACCATCATTTGTTATCTCTTGTCTTTTTGATAATAGCCATCCCAGTGATGTGAGATGATATCTCATTGTGGTACTGATTTGCATTTCCTGGATGATTAGTGATGTTCAGAATCTTTTCATGCACTCATTGGCCATTTGCATGTCTTTTTGGGAAAAGTTTCTGTTCAGATCCTCTGCCCATTTTTAATTGAGTTGTTTGGGATTTTTTGCTACTGAATTTATAAGTTTCTTGTATATTTTGGATATTAACCACTTATCAGATGTGTGTATTACAAATATTTTCTCCCATTCCATAGATTGCCTTTTCATTTTGTTGATGGTTTCCTTTGCTAAGCATAAGATTTTTAGATTGATGTATTCTCATTTCTTTATGTTTATTATTGTTGCCTTAGCTTTTGGTATCAAATCCAAAATAATCACTGACAAGACCAATGTCAAGAAACTTACCTCCTGTATTTGGATGTTACATACAAGGAAACAATGATGAAATGACTGGTCTTCTTGTTGGAAACAATGACAATGAAAAATTTAAGGCTTTAATAATAATGATATCAACTTAGAATTTTTATCTAGTTTAAATATTTAAAATTACATTAAACAACATCAAATTTGGGGAAGAATATATAATATTCAGTACTGTTATGCATGTGTTAGAGTGTAAACCAGTATAGTCAATTATCAAGAACTATGAATAGTCTGAGATTTACCATAACTTGCAATATAACATTTTAGCATTTTATTGTTTCTTGCATGCTAGCAGAAAATGTGAGATTCTTGCGTCATACATAAATTACTCTATTACTCATGCCATAGCAAGCAGCATGAGAATCATGTTTACATAAGTTTTCTCTGCCCACCAAGTCCTGTGAAAACAATGCAGAGAGATCCAGATGGATGGGCCCAGTGGGTTGTATCACAACTAAGGAATTTACAAACTTAGGGAACTTAATTATTTTATGATGTACACTAAGCCTGACTGACCTCTGCCCCTAAGGAAGACATATTTTCATATTGGATAATCAGTGAATCTGGGGGGAGAGTGAACTCTATCTTTAAGGTCTTTATATACACATACACACATATATACACATACCTACACACATATATACACACACACACATATATGTATATCTTTATATACATAAAGATATAAAAGACAGTCTGGAACAAAGGCTGTCATTGTCTTTGCTGGAAAAAATGCAAAAATGTGAGAAACCCATGGAGAATTATCTGGAACACCACCTTGGAAAATAATGCTATCAGTTTCTTCTAAATCTAAATGTACATCTACTCTATGACCAGCAATTACAATTCCAGGTATTTATCCAAGAGAAATAAATATATATATATATTCACAAAAAGACTTGCACAAGAATGTTCATAGCAAAGTATGTAAGTAACATATACCACTCAGTAATAATTCAAGCAACTCAATTAAAAAGTGGGCAAAATATTTAAAAACATGCACTTAACCAATAAGCACATGAAAAGATGCTCTAAACCATTAGTCATTAGGGAATTACAAATTAAAACCACTATGGGTTACTTTCAAATACCCAATAGAATAACTAAAATAGAATATTTGGAAAATACTGAAAATACCAAGTGTTCACAAGAATGGTGAGCAACTGTAACTATCATACATTGCTAGTGTGGATATGAAATGGTGCAATTTCTTTGGGAAATAGTTGGGCAGTTTCTAATAACATTAAATATATACTTACCATACCTTTGCCCTTGTGCATGATGCTGCATCACATTTGGGTTGAAGCCAGCAAGGAGAAAAGCAACAGGACAAGCCAGCCTTGTCTTTTCTCCTGGTTAGGAAGGAAAATTTTTTAAACTTGTGCAAGACATTCCCCAGAAAGTTTCTGCTTATACCTTATTATCCAGAGCTATGCCACATGGCCCACCCCTATCAATCAGAAAAGCTTGGAAAGTCAGTATTTTACTACTATAGTGGAGGAGAAAATGATGTTTGGGCATTGGTGATAAAGCATCAAAGCAGTGAGATTGTGGGGAAAATATTTTTTGCTTCCAAGAGCATAGAGAATCTCATTCAATATTTGTTTCTAGAACATTAAGTAGGCTTATCATGATTTCTAAGGGAAATCCCTCCAGTTAGATTAAATTTCTAGTTGTGTATATGTTAGAAAATATGTCCTATGCATTGTTTCTTTTTCATCTTTTCACAGAATAAAAGACAAGCCAAATTTCTACTCATGATTCTGTTAACAAGCTTTTAATACTGACTATATTTAAAAATGGCCATAAATATAATAGTTCTATAAATATATTTTAACTAACTATGTTAAATGAGCCATTTTATATTCCTAGAGCTCACGGGAGGCTGAACTACATATTATTGAAACAAATGAATTATATATAATATAAAAAAACACAGCTAATGTTCTAACCACCTACTATTCTGAACTTTTCATCGAGCATGCAATTTTAAAATCATTATAATAAGTTCATATAACAATCCACAGATAACTGAATTTATATAGTATGGATATAAAGCAAAACAGACCGTTCTTATGAAATTAAAAAATAACCAGTTTGACTATGTAGTTTTTGGTCATTATTCTAAATATAGCATTTGTTTTCATACCCATCAGTCCTATAATAAGGGCCTGCAATCTAAATGAAATGGTATATTCTGTTGCTTGTCTTCTCAAGATACATTGTTCTTCCTAATTACTCAACAGAGAGATAATCTTGTTCCTCTTTTCACTTGCAGTCCATTATTGTGAAATTACCTGCTCTTCTCAAAATACGCCACATTTTTTCCTTTTAAACATTCTGATCCTAGTGTCTCAATTTCCTCCTCTTCCTTCTTCTTCTACAGTATTCCTCATTAGCTGAATAAATTGATTCAAAATTACTTCCTCTAGAGAAACTTTACTAACCCGAGAACCTTTACTAACCCCATAACCTGGGTTTTGTGCCCCTCTCATAGTCTCCTGTAGCCTCTGCATTGATACTCTTCTATTGTTTTATTATATTTCTTATTCTGAACTTTCTCAGCCAGTAGACTGTGTTGTTCTTGTAGGCATGCACTCTTTCCCCATTTTTTTCCCTAGCACTTAAATATAGTGTTCAAAATATCATACCAACACAATCAGTAAGTATTCAGGAGAAGGACCATTTAAACTTGTATATACATTTATGAATTTAATAAGTCCAATCACAACTTCTGGTACCTTCAGCTATCATCAGCATATTATTGGTTGGCTAAAGCCAAACCCATGATTCTGATTAAAACTTGGTTAAATCATGATGAGTATCTGAGTAGGAATCTTATTATAGGGCTAAGTATTATTGAAATCATTGATACCCTTACTACTCCAGAGATTAGAAAGTAAACTGTCTACTCAGCTAAGTTTGTTAGACTTTCTCAAATTGGAAACATAATAGACTAAAGATACTTTCCAAGTAATTCCATAGCATTCAAATCAACATCTGAGCCTATTACTTTACTTAGAAAAACATTCAGTAGTCTGATGGTTAATTTTACGTGTAAATTTGACTGGCTAAATGATACCTTGTAAAACATTACTTCTAGGTGTGTCTGTGAGGGTGTTTCCAGAAGAGATTAGTGTTTGATCATTAGACTAAGTATGGAAGATCACCCTCACTGATGTGGGTGAGTTTCATCCAATCTGTTAGGACCCAAATAGAACAAAAAGGCAGAGAAAGGGTGAATTTGTTCTCTCTGCTTGAGCTGAGACCTCTGTCTTCTCCTGCCCTCTCATATTGGTGCTCCTCGTCCTCTGGCTTTTGGACTTGGATTGAGACTTACACCATTGGCTCCCCTGGTTCTCAGGCCTTTGGGTTTAGGTTGGAGCTCTACCATTGTTTTACATTGCCCTCCAGTGTGCAGACAGCAGATCACGGAACTTAAGCTTCATAAATGTGAGCCAATCCTTCACTATAAATTTACCTATCTATCTATCATCTATCTATATTGTATTGGTTCAGTTTCTTTGGAGAAGCCTGCCTAATACAAGTAGTTTCCTTTAGTTCTTAGTGTAACAATGTCTCCCACCATGCTTGTACTTATTCTCTAGCTTTTCCTCAGTTCTAATTTTCTTCCTTCATCAGGGTCTTCATATATGCTCTCCCAACCTGCCTAATTTTTTCCAGTCCTGATGTCTATTTGTCATGTTTTTTAACAACATCATAAATATGTTATACTGTCCTTCTGATCCTTCTTGAATCATGTAATAAATATCACGATTGTATCTTGAGGATTAAGAATATCTTTATAGTGAGGAAATTACAGGAGGAGTCTTTCCCTACCCCAGAAGAGAAGTGTAAAACATATGGTAGAAAACACAGAAACTCATCACTAGCTTGAGTGTATTATCTTAGACTCCTCCATCTTGCCTCAGTCCCATTCTTCATGAAATCAGGATAGAAGATCAGAAGATTAGTGTAGGAGATGAAAATAACATGTACAGTTGGTAAAAAGAAAAAAAAAATGGATTGTCTTAATTTGCATTTTAAAAAATCTTTCCTCTTCCATTTGCTCACTTTATTTTGTGCTCTTATACTATGTTAAAATATGTTAAACTATGCTCAGCAGAGGAGAAAATAGACAAGTATAATTTTTTTCAAACTCACTTTTTGATTCAAGAAAAAGATTACTGATATCTGGCATCCAGTTGAGGTTAAAGAGGGATGAAAGAATACATTTGTATATTCTCTCTATACAAACAAAGATGTTTATACATATATATGCTTATAAACATACATACAGGCATATATGCATGTATATGTATTAGATTATGAATCCAGCAGCAATATATACCATTCATGTAGCATCTAGCTATTTATCATTCATGCATCTTACATACCTTTATCAATTTACACTTTGCAAATGGAAATTGGTAGAGAGAGAACCAAAAAAGAGGTCACAAGAGATTAAAATCATTGGTTATTTTGGAAAATGAGGACTAATAGAGGGGAACAAAAACTGAGAAGTTTAAATGATTTGTGTAGAAATGTCTTTAAGGTCTAGAATAAACAAATAGACATAAAAGAATGAATGCATGATATGTTTTAAATAGACTATCACAAGGTCTAAAGTCAAGAAGAGGAATGAAAAATTTGTAACAATATACATATTTTGTTTATGTAGGAGATGAAACTTTTATTGTGATACTTATGTGTGCACAATACCCCAATAATATAGAATTGCTTTACTTTTTGGATATAGTTGTTACAAAAGAGACCAGCTAAAGTGTATAGACTTTAAAACAAAGACATAATTTAATTGTGAAGGGGGGAAATATGTATGTGAGGTTTTATCTTTAAAAATAAATTGGGAGGAGGAGCTTCAAGATGGCGGAAGAGTAAGACGCAGAGATCACCTTCCTCCCCACAGATACATCAGAAATACATCTACATGTGGAACAGCTCCTACAGAACACCTACTGAACGCTGGCAGAAGACCTCAGACCTCCCAAAAGGCAATAAACTCCCCACGTTCCTGGGTAGGGCAAAAGAAAAAAGGAAAAACAGAGACAAAAGAATAGGGACGGGACCTGCACCAGTGGGAGGGAGCTGTGAAGGAGGAAAGGTTTCCACACACTAGGAAGCCCCTTTGCGGGTGGAGACTGCGGGTGGCGGAGGTGGGAAGCTTTGGAGCCACAAAGGAGAGTGCAGCAACAGGGGTGCAGAGGGCAAAGCGGAGAGATTCCTGCACAGAGGCTCGGCGCCGAGCAGCACTCACCAGCCCGAGAGGCTTGTCTGCTCACCCGCTGGGGCGGGCGGAGCTGGGAGCTGAGGCTCGGGCTTTGGAGGTCGGATTCCAGGGAGAGGACTGGGGTTGGCGGCGTGAACACAGTCTGAAGGGGCTAGTGCACCACAGCTAGCCGGGAGGGAGTCTGGAAAAAGTCTGGAGCTGCCAAAGAGGCAAGAGACTTTTTCTTGCCTCTTTGTTTCCTGTTGCGCGAGGTGAGGGGGTTAAGAGCACCGCTTAAAGGAACTCCAGAGACAGGCGTGAGCCGCGGCTATCAGCGTGGAACCCAGAGACGGGCATGAGATGCTAAGGCTGCTGCTGCCGCCACCAAAAAGCCTGTGTGTGAGCACAGGTCATTATCCACACCTCCCCTCCCGGGAGCCTGTGTAGCCCGCCACTGCCAGGGTCCCGTGATCCAGGGACAACTTCCCTGGGAGAATGCACGGCGCGCCTCAGGCTGCTGCAACGTCACGCTGGCCTCTGCCGCCGCAGGCTCGCCCCGCACTCCATACCCCTTCCTACCCCCGGGCCTGAGTGAGCCAGAGCCCCCGAAGCAGCTGCTACTTTAACCCTGTCCTGTCTGAGCAAAGAACAGACACCCTCAGGCGACCTACATGCAGAGGCAGGTCCAAATCCAAAGCTGAACCCTAAGAGCTGTTCGAACAAAGAAGAGAAAGGGAAATTTCACCCAGCAGCCTCAGGAGCAGAGGATTAAATCTCCACAATCAACTTGATGTGCCTGCATCTGTGGAATACCTGAATAGACAACAAATCATCCCAAATTGAGGAGGTGGACTTTGGGAGTAACGATATATAGATATTTTTTCCTTTTTTCTCTTTTTGTGAGTGTGTATGTGTATGCTTCTGTGTGTGATTTTGTCTGTATAGCTTTGCTTTTACCATTTGTCCTAGGGTTCTGTCTGTCTGTTTTTCTTTTGTTTTGTTTTTTACTTTAAAATTTTTTTTTCTTAATAATTATTTTTTATTTTAATTATTTTATTTTATTTTACTTTATTTTATTTTATTTTATCTTCTTTCTTTCTTTCTATTTTTTCTCCATTTTATTCTGAGCTGTGTGGATGAAAGGCTCTTGGTGCTCCAGCCAGGCATCAGGACTGTGTCTCTGTGGTGGGAGAGCCAAGCTGAAGACACTGGTCCACAAAAGTCCTCCCAGCTCCACGTAATATCAAATGGCGAAAATCTCCCAGAGATCTCCATCTCATCACCAAGACCCAGCTTCACTCAACGCCCAGCAAGCTACAGTGCTGGACACCCTATGCAAAACAACAAGCAAGACAGGAACACAACACCATCCATTAGCAGAGAGGCTGCCTAAAATCATAATAAGGCCACAGACACCCCAAAACACGCCACCAGACATGGACCTACCCACCGGAAAGACAAGATCCAGCCTCATCCACCAGAACACAGGTACTAGTCCCCTCCACCAGGAAGCCTACACAACCCACTGAACCAACCTTAGCCACTGGGGACAGACACCAAAAACAACAGGAACTACGAATGTGCAGCCTGCAAAAAGGAGACCCCAAACACAGTAAGTTAAGCAAAATAGAAGACAGAAAAACACACAGCAGATGAAGGAGCAAGGCAAAAACCCACCAGACCTAACAAATGACGAGGAAACAGGCAGTCTACCTGAAAAAGAATTCAGAATAATGATAGTAAAGATGATCCAAAATCTTGGAAATAGAATAGAGAAAATACAAGAAACTTTTAACAAGGACCTAGAAGAACTAAAGAGCAAACAGTGATAAACAAAACAATAAATGAAATTAAAAATTCTCTAGAAGGGATCAATAGCAGAATAACTGAGGCAAAAGAACGGATAAGTAACCTGGAAGATAAAATAGTGGAAATAACTACCGCAGAGCAGAATAAAGAAAAAAGAATGAAAAGAATTGAGGACAGTCTCAGAGACCTCTGGGACAACATTAAACGCACCAACATTCGAATAATAGGGGTCCCAGAAGAAGAAGAGAAAAAGAAAGGGACTGAGAAAATATTTGAAGAGATTATAGTTGAAAACTTCCCTAATATGGGAAGGGAAATAGTTAATCAAGTCCTTAAAGCACAGAGAGTCCCATACAGGATAAATCCAAGGAGAAACACACCAAGAAACATATTAATCAAACGATCAAAAATTAAATACAAAGAAAAAATATTAAAAGCAGCAAGAGAAAAACAACAAATAACACACATGGGAATCCCCATAAGGTTAACAGCTGATCTTTCAGCAGAAACTTTGCAAGCCAGAAGGGAGTGACAGGACATACTTAAAATAATGAAGGAGAAAAACCTACAACCAACATTACTCTACCCAGCAAGGATCTCATTCAGATTTGATGGAGAAATAAAAATCTTTACAGACAAGCAAAAGCTACAAGAATTCAGCACCACCAAACCAGCTTTACAACAAATGCTAAAGGAACTTCTCTAGGCAGGAAACACAAGAGAAGGAAAAGACCTACAATAACAAACCCAAAGCAATTAAGAAAATGGTATTAGGAACATACATATCGATAATCACCTTAAATGTAAATGGATTAAATGCTCCAACCAAAAGACATAGACTGGCTGAATGGGTACAAAAACAAGACCCATATATATGCTGTCTACAAGAAACCCACTTCAGATCTAGGGACACATATAGACTGAAAGTGAGGGGATGGAAAGAGATATTCCATGCAAATGGAAATCAAAAGAAAGCTGGAGTAGCAAGTCTCATATCAGACAAAATAGACTTTAAAATAAAGACTATTACAAGAGACAAAGAAGGACATTACATAATGATCAAGGGATCGATCCAAGAAGAAGGTATAACAATTGTAAATATTTATGCACCCAACATAGGAGCACCTCAATACATAAGGCAAATACTAACAGCCATAAAAGGGGAAATGGACAGTAACACAATCATATTAGGGGACTTTAACACCCCACTTTCACCAATGGGCAGATCATCCAAAATGAAAATAAATATGGAAACACAAGCTTTAACTGATACATTAAACAAGATGGACTTAATTGATATTTATAGGTCATTCCATCCGATAACAACAGAATACATGTTCCTTTCAAGTGCTCATGGAACATTCTCCAGGATAGATCATATCTTGGGTCACAAATCAAGCCTTGGGAAATTTAAGAAAATTGAAATCGTATCAAGTATGTTTTCCGACCACAAGGCTATGAGACTAGATATCAATTACAGGAAAAAAATCTATAAGAAATACAAACACATGGAGGCTAAACAACACACTACTTAATAACCAAGAGATCACTGAAGAAATAAAAAGGAAATCAAAAAATACCTAGAAACAAATGACAATGAAAACACGACCACCCAAAACCTATGGGATGCAGCAAAAGTAGTTCTAAGAGGGAAGTTTATAGCAATACAATCCTACTTTAAGAAACAAGAAACATCTCAAATAAACAACCTAAACTTACACCTAAAGCAATTAGAGAAAGAAGAACAAAAAAACCCCAAAGTTAGCACAAGGAAAGAAATCATAAAGATCAGATCAGAAATAAATGAAAAAGAAATGAAGGAAATGATAACAAAGATCAATAAAACTAAAAGCTGGTTCTTTGAGAAGATAAACAAAATTGACAAACCATTAACCAGACTCATCAAGAAAAAAAGGGAGAAGACTCAAATCAATAGATTTAGAAATGAAACAGCAGAAGTAACAACTGACACTGCAGAAATACAAAGGATCATGAGAGATTACTACAAGCAACTATATGCCAATAAAATGGACAACCTAGAAGAAATGGACAAATTCTTAGAAATGCACAACCTTCTGAGATGAACCAGGAAGAAATAGAAAATATGAACAGACCAATCAAAAGCACTGAGATTGAAACTGTGATTAAAAATCTTCCAACAACAAAAGCCCAGGACCAGATGGCTTCACAAGCGAATTCTATCAAACATTTAGAGAAGAGCTAACACCTATCCTTCTCAAACTCTTCCAAAATATAGCAGAGGGAGGAATACTCCCAAACTCATTCTACGAGGCCCCCATCACCCTGATACCAAAACCAGACAAAGATGTCACAAAGAAACAAAATTACAGGCCAATATCACTGATGAACATAGATGCAAAAATCCTCAACAAAATAGTAGCAAACAGAATCCAACAGCACATTAAAAGGATCATACACCATGTTTAAGTGGGGTTTATCCCAGGAATGCAAGGATTCTTCAATATATGCAAATCAATCAATGTGATACACCATATTAACAAATTGAAGGAGAAAAACCATATGATCATCTCAATAGATGCAGAGAAAGCTTTTGACAAAATTCAACACCCATTTATGATAAAAACCCTCCAGAAAGTGGGCATAGAGGAAACTTTCCTCAACATAATAAAGGCCATATATGATAAACCCACAGCCAACATCTTCCTCAATGGTGAAAAACTGAAACCCTTTCCACTAAGATCAGGAAGAAGGCAAGGTTGCCGAGTCTCACCACTATTATTCAACATAGTTTTGGAAGTTTTAGCCACAGCCGTCAGAGAAGAAAAAGAAATAAAAGGAATCCAAATGGGAAAAGAAGAAGTAAAGCTGTCACTGTTTGCAGATGACATGATACTATACATAGAGAATCCTAAAGATGCTACCAGAAAACTACTAGAGCTAATCAATGAATTTGGTAAAGTAGCAGGATACAAAATTAATGCACAGAAATCTCTAGCATTCCTATACACTAACGATGAAAACTCTGAAAATGAAATTAAGAAAACACTCCCATTTACCATTGCAACAGAAAGAATAAAATATCTAGGAATAAACCTACCTAAGGAGACAAAAGACCTGTATGCAGAAAATTATAAGATACTGATTAAAGAAATTAAAGATGATACAAATAGATGGAGATATATACCATGTTCTTGGATTGGAAGAATCAACATTGTGAAAATGACTCTACTACCCAAAGCAATCTACAGATTCAATGCAATCCCTATCAAACTACCACTGGCATTTTTCACAGAACTAGAACAAAAAATTTCACAATCTGTATGGATACACAAAAGACCCCGAATAATGAAAGCAATTTTGAGAAGGAAAAACGGAGCTGGAGGAATCAGGCTCCCTGACTTCAGACTATACTACAAAGCTACAGTAATCAAGACAGTATGGTACTGGCACAAAAACAGAAATATAGATCAATGGAACAGGATAGAAAGCCCAGAGATAAACACATGCACATATGGTCACCTTATCTTTGATAAAGGAGGCAAGCATATACAGTGGAGAAAAGACATCCTCTTCAATAAGTGGTGCTGGGAAAACTGGACAGGTATATGTAAAAGTATGAAATTAGAACACTCCCTAGCATCATACACAAAAATAAACTCAAAATGGATTAAGGGCCTAAATGTAAGGGCAGACACTATCAAACTCTTAGAGGAAAAAATAGGCAGAACACTGTATGACATAAGTCACAGCAAGATCCTTTTTGACCCAGGTCCTAGAGAAATGGAAATAAAACCAAAAATAAACAAATGGGACCTAATGAACCTTAAAAGCTTTTGCACAGCAAAGGAAACCATAAACAAGACGAAAATACAACCCTCAGAATGGGAGAAAATATTTGCACATGAAGCAACTGACAAAGGATTAATCTCCAAAATTTACAAGCAGCTCATGCAGCTCAATATCAAAAAAACAAACAACCCAATCCAAAAATGGGCAGAAGACCTAAATAGACATTTCTCCAAAGAAGATATACAGATGCCAACAAACACATGAAAGAATGCTCAATATCATTAATCATTAGAGAAATGCAAATCAAAACTAAAATGAGATATCATCTCACCCTGGTCAGATTGGCCATCATCAAAAAATCTACAAACAATAAATGCTGGAAAGGGTGTGGAGAAAAGGGAACCCTCTTGCACTCTTGGTGGGAATGTAAACTGATACAGCCACTATGGAAAACAGTATGGAGGTTCCTTAAAAAACTAAAAATAGAACTACCATACCACACAGCAATCCCGCTACTGGGCATATACCCTGAGAAAACCATGATTCAAAAAGAGACATGTACCACAATGTTCATTGCAGCTCTATTTACAATAGCCAGGACATGGAAGCAATCAACAGATGAACATGAAGATGTGGCACATATATACAATGGAATATTACTCAGCCATAAAAAGGAACAAAATTGAGTTTTTTGTAGTGAGGTGGATGGACCTAGAGTCTGTCATACAGAGTGAAGTAAGTCAGAAAGAGAAAAAACAAATACCGTATGCTAACACTTATATATGGAATGTAAGAAAAAAAAATGGTCATGAAGAACCTAGTGGCAAGACGAGAATAAAGACACAGACCTACTAGAGAATGGACTTGAGGATATGGGGAGGGGGAAGGGTAAGCTGTGACAAAGAGAGAGAGTGGCATGGACATATATACACTAACAAACGTAAAATAGATAGCTAGTTGGAAGCAGCCGCATAGCACAGGGAGATCAGCTCAGTGCTTTGTGACCACCTGGAGGGGTGGGATAGGGAGGGTGGGAGGGAGGGAGACGCAAGAGGGAAGAGATATGGGACCATATGTATATGTATAACTGATTTACTTTGTTATAAAGCAGAAACTAACACACCATTGTAAAGCAATCATACTCCAATAAAGATGTTAAAAAATAAAAAAATAAATAAATTGGAAATAGAAATTTAAAATGAAAATGCAGTTTTATTTTGAAGTTAACAAATGTAGGTCCTAATTGCAAATGTACACCGATAATATATCTGCTATATTTTTATGGTATTTATTTATTGAAATAAATTGGACCCATTATTTTGAATATTTAGAAGATTGAAAATAATTATTTTATTTTACTTTTCCAAAGGTTTGAAATAATTGGTTTTAGCTGTAGTTTATACTTGAAAGGCATGAATATTGCCTATATTTTCACATCTATTTGCCATGGGTTTTTTTTTCTTCCAGTTCTATTTAGATATCATTTATATAGCACTGTATAAATTTAAGTTGTACAGAATAATGATTTGACTTACATACTGAAATGATTATCACAGTAAGTTTATTGAACATCCACTCTTTCATATAGGTACAAAAGTAAAGAAATAGAAAAAAATTTTGTGTGTGATGAGAACACTTAGGCTTTTCTCTTAACAGTTTTCATATATAACATACAGCACTGTTAATTATATTTATCGTGTTGTACCTTATGATCCTAGTACTTATTATAACTGGATGTTTGTGCCTTTTGACTGCCTTCATCCAGTTCCCCCTCCCCCAACATCCTGTCTCTCATAACTGCAAATCCGATCTCTTTTTCTATGAGTTTGTTTCTTTGTTTTTGAAGTATAGTTGACCTATAACACTATGTTAGTTCTTGTTACACAACAGAGTGATTTTTTCCCCTACACATTTCAAAATGATCAGCACAATGTCTAGGTACAATACGTCACCATAGAAAGAAATTACTTAGTTATTGACTATATTTCCCACACTGTACATTCATATCCATGACTCATCTATTTTGCAGCAGGAAGTTTGTACCTCTTAATGTTCCTCACCTATTTCTTTCCTCCCCCTCGCCCTCTCTGGTACCTACCTGTTTGTTCCCTGTATATATAATTCTTTCTGTTTTATTTGTTCATTTGTATTGATTTTAAGATTACATATATAAGTTAAATCACATGGTATTGTCTTTCTCTGTCTCACATATTCCACTTAACATAATACCCTCTAGTTTCATCCATGTTGTCACAATGGCAAAATTTCATTCTTTTCATGGCTGAATAATATTCCATTCTGTATATACATATATGTGGTATGTGTGTGTATATACATATATATACCATATCTTCTTTATCCATTCATCTATTGATGGGCACTTGGGTTGCTTCCATATCTTACCTGTTGTAAATAATTTTTCAGTAAACATAGGAGGGCATATATCTTTCTGAATTAGTGTTTTTGTTTTCTTTGGATAAGTACCAAGGAGTAGAATTGCTGGATCATAAGGTAGTTCTATTTTTAGTTTTTTTGAGGAATCTACATACTGTTTTCTATAGTGGCTGCACCAAATTTCCTTCCCACCAACAGTGCAAGAGGGTTTCGTTTTCTCCACATCCTCACCAGCACTTGTTTTTTGTTGCCTTTTTGATGATAGCCATTCTGACAGGTTTGAAGTAGTATCTCATTGTGGTTTTGATTTGCATTTCCCTGATGATTAGTGATGTTGAGCATATTTTCATGTGTCTTTGGCCATCTGTATGTCTTCTTTAGAAAAATGTCTATTCAGATCCTCTGCCCATTTTTAATTGGGTCATTTGCTTTTTGATGCTGAGTTGTATGAGTTATTTGTATATTTTTGATATTAATCCCTTATGAGATGTATAATTTGCAAATATTTCTTCCATTCAGTAGGTGGTCTTTTTCTTTTGTTGATAGTTTCCTTCACTGTGCAAAAGCTTTTTGGTTTGATGTAGTTTCATTTATTTAGTTTTGCTTTAGTTTCTCTTGCCTGAGTATAATAGCCAAAATAATGTTAAGATCAATATCAAAAAGAGTACTGCTCATGTTTTCTTCTACAAGTTTAATAGTTTCAGATCTTACTTAAGTCTTTAATCCAATTTGAATTTATTTTTGTGGATGGTGTAAGAGAGTAGTCAAGTTTGATTCTTTTGCATGCAGCTGTCTTGTTTTCTCAATACCATTTATTGCAGAGGCTGTCTTTTCCCCACTGTATAATCTTGCTTCCTTCATTGTAGATTAATAGCTCACATAAGTGTGGGTTCATTTCTGGGCTCTCTATTCTGTTCCATTGATCTATGTGTCTGTTTTTGTGCCAGTACCATACTGTTTTAATGGCTGTAGCTTTGTAGTATAGTTTGTAATCAGGAAATGTGATACCTCCAGATTTGTTCTTCTTTCTCAAAATTGGCTATTCAGAGTCTTTTTTGTACCCATACAAATTTTAATATCATTTGTTCTAGTTCTGTAAAAATTGCCATTGGTATTTCAATTGGGATTGCATTGAATCTGTAGACTGCCTTAGGTAGTATGATCATTTTAACAATATTAATTCTTCCAGTCCATGAACATGGTATATCTTTCCATCTTTTTGTTTCATCTTCAATTTCTTTCATCTGTAACTTAATAGTTTTCCAAGTACAAGTATTTTACTTCCTTAGTTAAATTTATTCCATGGTATTTTATTCTTTTTGATGCAACTGTAAATGGGATTGTTTTCTTAATTTCTCTTTGATAGCTCATTTTTAATGTACACAAATGCAACAGATTTCTGTATATTAATTTTGGATTCTGCACTGTACCAAATACACTGATGAGTTCTACTAGTCTTTTGGTGGCATATTTATGGTTTTCTGTATATAGTATAATGTCATCTGCAAACAGTGATAGTTTTACTTCTTCCTTTCCAATTTGGATTCCTTTTATTTCTTTTTCTTGTCTGATTGCTCTATCTAGAACTTCCAATACTATGTTGAGTAAAAGTGGTGAGAGTGGGCATACTTCTCTTGTTCCTAATCTTAGAGGAAATGTTTTCAGCTTTTCACCCTTGAATATAATGTTGGCTATGGGCTTATCATATACAGCCTTTAATATGTTGAGGTATGTTCCCTCTATACCCACTTTGTTAACAGTTATCATAAATGGATGTTGTATTTTGTCAAATACTTTTTCTGCATTTATTGAAATTTCTGTATGATTTTTATCCTTCATTTTGTTAATGTAGTGTACTATATTGATTGATTTACAGTTATTGAACCATCTTTGCATCCCTGAAATAAATCCCACTTGATCATGGTGTAGGATACTTTTAATGTATTATTTAATTAGTTTTGCTAATATTTTGTTGAGGATTTTTTCATCTATGTTCATCATGATAATTGGCCTATAATGTTTTTATTGTAGTGTCATTTTCTGGTTTTGGTATCACTGTGATGCTTGCCTTGTAGAATGAGTTTGGAATTGCTCCCTCCTCTTCAATTATTTTGGAGTAGTTTGAGGAGAATTGGTGTTAACTCTTCTTTAAAAGTTTGGTAGAATTCACTTGTGAAGCCATCTAGTCCTGGACTTTTGTTTATTGGGAATTTTGGGGGGTTTTGGGGGTTACTGATTCAATTTCATTACTGGTAATTGGTCTGTTCGTATTTTCTATTTCTTCCTGGGTCTTGGGACATTGTACACCTCTAGGAAATTGTCCATTTCTCCTGGTTGTCCATTTTATTAGATATAATTGTTTCTAGTAATCTCTTATGATCCTTTGTATTTCTGTGATATTGGTTGTAACTTCTCTTTTTTCATTTCTGATTTTATTGGTTTAGACCCTCTCTCTTTGTTTCTTGATGCGTCTGGCTAACAGTTTATCAATTTTGTTTACCTTTTAAAAGAACCAGCTCTTCGTTTTATTGATCTTTTCTATTGGTTTTTTAGTCTCCATTTATTTCCGCTCTGATCTTTATAATTTCTTTCCTTCTATTAATACTAAGTTTGGGTTTTGTTTGTTCTTTTCCTAATTCCTTTAGGTGTAAGATTAGGTTTTTTATTTGAGATTTCTCTTTTTTCATAAGGTAGACTTATTTTGTTATGAACTTCCCTCTTAGAATTGCTTTTGCTGCATCCCACAGATTTTGGATTATTGTGTTTCATTTTTATTTGTCTCCAGGTATCTTTTTGATTTCTTCTTTGATTTTTTCAGCGATTCCTTGGTTGTTTAGTAGCATACTGTTTAGCCTCCACATGTTTGTGCTTTTGTGGTTTTTTTCCTTAAAGTTGATTTCTAATCTCATAGCATTTAGTCAGAAAAGATGCTTGATATAATTTGAAATTTCTTAAATTTACTGAGACTTGTTTTGTGTCCTAACATGTGATCTTCCTTGGAGAATGTTCCATGTGCCCTTGAAAAGAATGTGTATTCTGCTGCTTTGGGTGGAATGTCCTATATATACCTATTAAGTTCATTTGGTCTAATGCGTCATTTAAGGCCAGTGTTTCCTTGTTGACTTTCTGTCTGAGTGATCTGTCCATGGATGTAAGAGGGTTGTTAAAATCCCCTACTATTATGGTTTTCCTGTCATTTACTTCCATTATGTCCATTAATAATTTGTCTTATGTATTTAGGTGCTCCTATGTTGGGAGCAGTTGTATTTACATTTGTTATATCTTCTTCTTGGATTGATCCCTTGATTATTATGTTATGTCCTCCTTTGTCTTGTGTTACAATCTTTTTAAAAAATTCTATTTTGTCTGATATAAGTATTGGTACTCTGACTTTCTTTTTATTTTCATTTGCATGAAAATAAAATACCCTTTTCTGTCCCCTCACTTTCAGCCTGTTTGTGTCTTTAGATGTGAAGTGCTATCTTGAAAATATTGTTAAATTATAAAAACATGTTTATAATCGTGTTTAATAAAATTCAAATCAAAATTGAGCTGTATTCTAATTTTACAAAAATTCAAGAGTGAAACCCCTTGTTATACTCTGTACCATTTTATTTTCCAAATTTTCTTGGCAAAATATTTTATGGCACTATAGGCAGTTCCACACTTCACATTGGAATTTTGCAGCTTGATCACTGAACAAATTATTTTTGCTGACACATAAAATGAATCCATCATATTTTTAAAGAACATGTCCTATAGGCATATTTTGTCAGATCCCTGCTGCTCATCTTCCCAATGCCTGCCTTTCCCAGGGATGTCTCTGTGTCTGCTAAGGAGGAGAGAATCTTCCTCTCCCTGTGAGATCTAATAAGGACAGAAATTTTTGTTTGTTTTGTTATTCACAGAAACTAGAATGTCAGGGAAATAATGGTAACTGGTTCAGTATTTGTTAACTGAACCAATTAATTAATGAACTAATTAGTTAATAGCTAATGAGTTCATAATGCTTATTTATTTTTATATAAACTGATCTCTTTGACAGATTCGCACTGCAGAGGGCTTTGCATATGTTCTCAAACTAGTAGCTGCTCAGAAGTTTCATGAAATTTCAAATATTTGCAGTCTCATTTTGAAATTTTGCATTACATTATTTTACATGAACAGTTCAAAACAAAGTGTTTAACAGACAGAAAACAAAAACTACTGATATGATGGAGATTGTTGGGATGTACAGTTATTTGGCAGAAATACACCTTTGTGTGAAATGGGGAAGAATGTTTGAGAGAAGATTATTGAGCAGCCAATCTTTGGTGAATATTCTGTTCTGTGAGAACTTTTGCGTCCGTATATAGATCTGTAACTGGATATTTTGGTTAATGAATGCTCTGTTAATGTGTCCATGCCTATATACAGCCCTAACTTTCCTGTTACCCAAGATTTATGTATGTATATACATATATATTATATATGTATATATATAGTTACATATACACATGTATATATATGCTATATATCCAATATGTTAGATATATGATATGTATGTATAAAATATACCACTCTGTGACACAGATAATTTGCCTCCTTCCAGTGTATCTAGGCACAGATATCTTCTAAAAATACAGAATACCTATGTGCTTCTGGCTTCATGTGTGTTTGGATCATTGCACCAGTTCAGCAGCTTTTCTTTTGGTGGGCCTGGAGAGGCAGTGGGAGGACTGAACGTGTAACAGCTGTGCTTTTCTATCTAGTAATTGGAATTTAATAGAAGTATCATGGGAACGTTTGAATGATTTGTAGTTGTTTTATGTACTTATTTATTTAATTTTAAAGAATGTATTTTTAAGCAAAGACAATTTACCACAAAATTTAGATGTCTTTTACAAATATCTGTTTTTTTTTTTTTTTTTCAGGATTCTCCAATGGTTTCCTTTCTTTTAAAATGAATGTAATTTTAGGTACTCAAAGTGTTTTTAAACACCATCACTAACCATACTTCTGCTGAGCACCTTTCCTTGAGATTCCAACATCTTAACAGTCACTCAAATATTGCAAAATTCCATTAAAGATAAATATGTCTAAAGGACAGCATTCCCTTGGCAGGCATTTTATCTCTAAACTAGTACCTTCCAATAGAATTTTCTGCAATGGAAAGATGTTCTATAATTTGAACACCCAGTATGGTAGTTTGTGTGGCTTTTGTGCATTTGAAATGTGGCTAGTGAGGCTGAAAAAAAAAATCACTGTTTTAAATTTCATTTAATTTTAATTAATACAGATTTAAATCTATGTAGCCACATGTGGCTACATAGAACAGTCTGCTCCAAAACTAAATTGAAAGTTTTTTGCAAGTCAGAGAACAGAAAAGATGGCTTTATTTAATTTATGTTTTATTCCTTTATTTGACCTATCATTCAACATCAGTACTTATCATGTACTCACTATTTTCCAGGCATTGCTCTAATTAGAGATTATTCAATAATAAGACGTATATGCCAGAGAAAGGCTGTAGGGTAAGCAGCACTGTTCCTCATTCCCAAAGACACCCTCAGCATAAATAAAAATACTGGTAGGGGAAAGGCAAGCAACAAAACTTAGACATGAGTGTGTATATTTGTGTGTTTAAGAAGTGGGTGTATCTATATATGTGCACATGTTTGAATGTTTTTGAGTCATTGATCAGATTTGCTGGGGCAAAGACTGGGGCAAGAAAGAGATACTTATGTAGGAAATTTATCAGGGAATGTCTTAAGATTGGAGAGAGAACAAATTTTAACTGAAATGTAGTTGCAAAAAATACCTCAACTGATCCTACAGGGAGCTCTGGACTCAGTGGGTGAGTGGGAGGGAGAGTAATGTATTCATTCTATGGTATCATTCTAAATTTTCACTCTGAAATGCTATTAGGTATTATTTCTTACCTTGGAAAAGATATATATATATATGTGTTTTTTTTAATATGTAAACCATTTTTATATATAAAAGATATAGATAACTTTTATATTTCTTTTGGATATGCCAAAACATAGAATCTACTAAAAGGAAGGAATGTCTGAACTAGTCTGAATGGTTGTAAGATTAGCCTACAGTAGTATACATAATAATGTTAAACCATTTAGTAAAATTAATTGCTTGACCATTTTGATGGAATTTGTATGTAAAAAAGTATAGACATATAATATCATTATAAATATTATATAACTATAGACATAATATTATTACATCAAGCAGTGTTTATTTTTATTACAAGGAGCAATTTACTTTCACAATAATTTATAGTAGTAGTAGTTTATGTTCTGTATCTTCCTAACATATTTAAAGTAAAATTTGAATGATTAAAATAAAAATTATCACATAATTCCTGGAACACAACCAAAACACAGGGAGTAGCACCTGAACTATACTCATCCTAGAAATTAACAAAATAAATAAGTTATGATTAATAATAATAATAATAAAATATCTTTGGTAACAACCACATGTTAGGGTCTTATGCCCTTGAAACTCATCTCTTCATTTTTCAAAGACAATTGTCCTATCAGTTGTTTGAAAAATACATATCAAACCTCAGATACCCTGTAGTTTGCCTTAATGAGACATTTTACTGAGGTTTCAATAATCATTGTAAGATTCCTGTATCTATTGCAACCTAACATGTGGCAGACTGAGTTATTCAGAAACAAACAGCAAGTCATTCCTCTCTTCCTAGATAGAGTACTTCTCATTTTTCAAAATCATATTCCAGCACACGGTAATGCAATCATCATGCTGAGACTGTCAGTAATAACCCTCACTACTCAAGTGGCTTCTTTGAACAGCTGCTCTGACACAATTTAAAATCCCATATTCCTCTGAAGGATAACAAATAATGACTATGACTATAGAAACATTTGAAATCTTAATGAGATACCATATAAAGACATTTACATGGTATCAGCAGTGTGTCAACAAAGAGTGCCCATTTCCTTACAACAGGCATTTATTGTCTTTGAACCTTTTGGGACCATCAAAGACATCATGTGTTCTCTACATACACATTCAAAAGCATCTGAAATTTGAGCATATATCTAGAAATATTCAGCACATTTTTCTATTCAATATATCAATTCAATTCTTCATGCACCAGTGTTTCTGACATAAAGCATTGCTATAAAATGATGGAAATCATGAAAATCTACACTATGAATTTCAGACTTATTGAAAGAAATTCTTTTGTAACTAGTTAACATTTCATATGGCTATTCAATGCCCAAAATATTAGGCCAATTCATTTTTGCAAAAAAAATATATAATTCATAGATTAATAGGCTGATAAAAATTCAAAAAAAGAGAAGGAAAAGAAAGATAAAAATATTGAGGAATGTAAGTTGATGTACAAGAAACTACTTAATACTAGAAGATAAATATGATGTAAAACTAGTTTCAGCATTCTACTCAGTTCAGAACAGTTCTCTATGTTGTTTGGATTTAATCTGACCACATCATACCTTTGTTTAATAATTCGGAATTATTGCAAACATGCACAATTAGGAGAGAATTGTTTCAATTTTAACCAAAGGACTTGGCATCCTCGTCTAACTTAATGTATTGTTGGCAAGATTCATTTTCTTGCAGCTGGATAAAGCTTGCTTCAGGAAAGAGAGTCTGTCTCTCATCATTAAACCTTCTTTCAGAGGATCACCTGATTGGATCAGGCTTACACAAGATAAACTTCCTTTTATTAACCTAAAGTAAAAAGTAAACTGATTATAGAATGTAATTACAGCTGCAAAGTTCCCTCACTTTTGCCATGGATTCTTGATAAGCTTTGGAATTAACTAGCTTTACTTAGATAGTTCTAAGTTAATCACTCTTGATTTTTTTTCTAAGACACAGTATGTCTTTTCAGTTGCTGATTTCAATACTTTTTCTTTAAAGTTCTCTTGAGTTTCATGTTGTTTTACTTCATTTTTAAAAAATTTTGTGCATTTTTTAACTTCTCTCTTTCATGCCCCATATTGCATCCTTTGTGCTACCTCAAGGTAATTTTTTTCCTCTAAGATAGTTTGATTTTTCTCTTATGATTCTTCTCAGAGGCCAGCTAGTAAAAAGTTTATTTCTCTAGTTTGATATATTATCCCTGAGATTTTGTGTGTCTGTTTTATACTCTAATTTCACAAAAGTAAAAGGACATTGATTTATTATATATTTTCTAAAAGTGTAATGGCAAAATTTTTGGTCACAGTGTTTACACTTCTCTGTAGTAAATTTTTTTTCCGATGAGTATAACCATTTGGATATTTTTTTTTCTTCTTCTTTTTTCCATACATCTTATAGATACTATGCTTGATATTTTGCATTTTACTTGTATTTGAATAGTGTAATTACTTCCTGAACCAGCTTTTGTCAGGAGGACCAGGGTCATGTTATAGTATAACAAAGACTTTCTTTATGAAATTAGAGCATCTATTTGAGTATAGTCTCTTAGTCTTCATTTCTGCTAGACAACAATGCCTCACTGCAGAAGCTACTTTCTTTAAATGACTTCTCTTTGGAATTGCTCATACATAGCCACCTTCCTACTGCTTCTTCATGACAAATGAGGTTGGAAAGAGGAAACTGCCACAGCCATAATATACTGCCCTGTTTCAAATAAGCAATTTTGGTTTTGAATCTCGAACTGCATCACTTAATTTGGAGAATTTGCCTCAATCATAGTAGTGAAGTTTTCAGCCATGGGTACCTTCTGTTGACATCTTTCCAAACCATTATCTAAATTTGCCTCCATTTAACAGACTTACCCCATATAATATAGTGCCAGGATACATAACTTTCCTATTATTGTTGCAAATACAGATTGCATTTCATATTTTTATCCTTCTTGATTCTGAGAGATTTCTGAAAGGACAATGAAAAAGTCACATGCCCCTTGCAATTTTTAAATTATAGTTCTATTCTAGAATTCCAGGTTTACCTATGATACTGTCTTAATCTATTCAGTATTTCTATCCTTCTTTATTCTTGCTAAAGAAGATCCTATACATTAGTTTTGTTTTGTATTATATTTATTGATGGTTGTTAGATAGCTGCCTTTGTCATCATAGAGCTCAAAATGAAATCTTAATTTTTTTCTCAGTTTTGAGTTAAAGTTTAGCTAATATTCTAGGTTTTTAGTTATTTTTCCTCAACATTTCTTCAGATATTCTTTGCAGCTGGTTAAAAAAATCTGATATTTCAATTTCATAAAAAACTAATTTTATTTCTTCTGCAAATGATCTGTTTTTCTCTTTTATAAGTTAAAACAAAAAAAAACCACCAACAAAAAACCAAAACTTGATTAGTTTTTTTTTTTTGGAAGTTTTCCATATAATGGATGTAGGTACAGATATATTTTATTTACCTTTTTAGCATAAGTATAATATAAAAACATAACTTTTTTTTTCCTTCAATTATCAAGATATCACATTGATAATATCTTCAAATATTGCCACTCTGATATTCCTTCCACTTTCTTTTGAAACTTAAATGTCTATTTCAGAGTCTCTACATGTTATACCATTGATCTTCTTAACATTATGCCAGTGCCAACACCTTAACACTTTGGTGCATTAGTGGCAAGTTCCTCAGGATTGTCTGAAAAGTTGCTAAGACTTTCCTCATTTGTGTCTTATCTAATTTGTGCTATCTGTTGTGCTTCTACTTCAGGGAATACACACACACACACATTTATTTATTTATTTCCAAATTTTTCAATTCTTTTTTCCACAGTCACAAACTATCTCATTCTTCATTTCATAATACCTTTTTCTTTAAAAATTTTTATATAACTACTTGAGCATCACAAATATGCAGAATTTAATCTCTTCATTAAACCATTTTATAAAATCATTTTCATCTAAATTTAATTTACATACTAATTGTATATTTGTTTTTATTGTTAGCATTTATTTTTCTTTCACATTTTAGAATTTGGTATGTTTTATTATTTGGAAAAGGAATTTTCTTTTCTAATATATTTATAATTTTTCTTTGTCTTTGTTTCATTTTGTATTATATTTATTGATGGTTAATATCAATATCTCCTAGCCAGCAGTTTGTTCCCTGGCCTACTAGTCTTTAAGATTTGAGACTTATGATGAAATATTATAGCCTTATAAAATTGATAAAATATTGGGTTTTTAATTATATGGTGGTTTGGGGGAGCCAAATTTAAACACAGAGTTACTATAATTTTTTTTCAGTTATGAAGCTGTACATGTTTCTTTAACTGTAGCTTCAGGACTATGGTTGCCAGTAAAATGAAGATTGCCCAGGTAAATTTGAATTAAGATAAACTGGATAATATTTTAGTATAAATATGCCCATTATATTTGGTGTTTCTGTTTACTAAATATGACAATACTATTGAAGTAGTGGTTGTTCAGTAGTACTGCTAGCCTCATTTGCTGAGATAGGGAGCTTAACAGCCAATTCTTATATTCAAGTAGTGATCCTGACTCTTCTTCCCACACATGTTGGCCCTTACCATGTCAGAGCCAAATCCTTGATCATCTCTGTATATTTATGGATCAAGAGCCCATGGTTTCAACACTGTACTCACTTTTTCCACTTCTTTTTTTCCACCCTGGCCATGCCTTTTCAATTATCTATATTTATAATGTTTCATTATATATTTAGAGCTAAGAAAGGGCATTGTGACATGAATATACTGTATCATCTTGATCAGAAATCCATCATCCTTTTGAGAATTATATTGAAATACAATGAAAAGAAAGCATCACAATATTTTTCAGGGTATCCAGTTATCTAATAAATATATCACATCCCACAAAATATATTCTGCACATATATGCAGAGAAAGATAATCATAATTCCACAATCAAATCTAACATCAGTCTGATATATTATTGAAATTCAAGTGTTAATATTTCTATAGAATCACAAGCCCAGTAAATATTTGAGAAAATTTGGTGTTTATATTCCTCCTTGTATATAACACTGAACTTTTATGAAGTGTTTTATTATTAGGTATTAACTATAACATTACCTTTTAATGGAATCATAAATCTTTAATTATAGTTCAATATGTTGCTGACTTAAATTGCTTTTTGACTGAAACAATTCTATTATAATTTAGAGTATGAAGACACAGTTTCTTTTCACTAAAATAAATATCCTAATTTCTAAACATAAAATAGATACACTTTGCAGTACATATCATTTTGGGAAAGAAAAACAGTACATTACCTTTTTTAGCAAAGAGATGCTCACCTCTACAGTGTGGCATTATTCATATGTTTTTTACCAAACAAGAGAAAATCAGAATGGGAGGGAGGACTTTAAAGATCATTAGTTTAAACCACAAATGGAATCAGGATTTGCTTTCATTGCATCCATAGTAATATTAACACAACAATAACAATAATAGCAGCAGCAGCAGCAGCAAATGTTTACTTGGACATACTCTATTAAAATAGTCTCTAAAATGTGTATTTAGAAATAATTTTTTATGGATGTATTATTTAACTTAGTTCCATATGGAATCACATATACACACAAACACATACACGAGTGTTTATGTCATTTAACATATTTAAATAAAAAGACATGCCAGTTATTTAAGTGCAAATGTAATATCAGACTGGTTTAATCTTAATATTTTCAATCTAACAGAACAGAAAATATTTTGTAATAAGATACAGCTTGGCTTTGAATATCATCTTCACATTAAGTTTCTTTTAATTTTCTTAACTTTTTTCAAATAACAAAATTCATTCAGTTTCATTATTATCCTAAATAAAATCGAGAATACCACTAACAGGGCAATAATAAGAATTGATTAAATAATGGGTGTACCATTCTTAGTATACCCTGGGCCATAGTAATGTACAAATAAAAACTCCATTTCTTTTTCCATTTATATTCCAAATAATCATTATTAAAATTTATAGTGAATACTTATTTAAAAGTTTATTATGCCAGGATTTATCATAGGTATGCAAGGCTTGTTCAACATTCAAAAGTCAATCAACAGGCTTAAAAGAAAAATCACATGATTACATCAATAAATACAGAAAAGCATTTGACAAGATTCAATGTCTATTTATGATAAAAACTCTCAGCAAACTAGAAATAGAAGGGAACTTCTTCAACTTGTTAAATAATATTTACATAAAACCTATAACTAGCATCATCTATAGATTCAGTGCAATCTGAATAAAAATCCTAGCAAGTTATTTTATCATAATGGACAAGCTGATTCTAAAGTATATATGGAGAGGTAAAAGACCCAGAATAGCCAACGCAATACTGAAAGAGAAGAACAAAATTGGAGGACTGACACAACTTGTCTTTAAGACTTACAGTTATCAGGCACAGAAAGTGGAATAATGTTTACAAGGGTCTTGGGGGAGGGAGTAAGTGGGAGTAACAGTGTAATGATAACAGAGATGAAGTTAGGTATGAGGAGTTCTGTAGATGGACAGTAGAGACAGTTGCACAACAATGAAATGTGTTTAATGTCCCTGAATTGTACTCATAAGAATGGTTAAAATGGTAAATTTTATATTATGTATATTTTACCACAATAAAAACAAATAGGTCAAAAGAATGAATAAATTCATGAATTAAAAAAAAAAGACAGTTGTCAAAACAGTGTGGTATTGGTGAAAGAACAGACAGATAGATCAATGGAATAGAAAAGAGAGCCCAGAAATAGACTCACAAAATGTAGTCAACTGATCTTTGACAAAGGAGCAAAGGCAATACAATGGAGCAAAGATAGTCTTTTCAACAAATGGTGCTCAAACAACTGGACATCCACATTAAAAAAATGAATCTAGACACAGACTTTATACCCTTCAAAAAAATTAACTCAAAATGGATCACAGACCTAAATGTAAAACACAAAAATATAAAACTCCTAGAAGATAACATAGGGGAAAACATAGATGACCTTGGGTATGGTGATAACTATTCAGATACAATGACAAAGGCATGATCCATGAAAGAAATAATTGATGAATTGGACTTCATTAAAATTAAAAATTTCTGCCCTACAAAAGACTATGTCAAGAAAATTAGAAGACAAGCTACAGACTGGGAGAAAATATTTGCAAAAGACACATCTGATAAAGGACTGTTATCCAAAATATACAGAGAGCTCTTAAGACTCAACAGTAAGAAAACAAACAACCCCATTAAAAAATGGGCCAAAAACCTGAATAGACACTTCACCAATAAAGATATACAAATGGCAAATACATGTATGAAAAGATGCTTCACATAATATGTCATCAGGGAGATGCAAATTAAAATAGCAATAAAATGCCACTACTCAATTATTAGGAGGGTCAAAACCTGGAAACTTGACAACATCAAATGCTGATAAGGATGTGGTACAACAGGAACTTTCATTCATTGCTGGTGAGAATGCAAAATGGGACAGCCACCTTGGAAGACAGTTTGGCAGCTTCTTACAGAACTAAACATTCTCTTATTATACTCTCCAGTAATCATGCTCCTTGATATTTACCCAAAGGAGTTGAAACATGTCCACATAAAAACCGGCACAGAAATGTTTTTAGCAGCTTTATTTACAATTGCCAAAGCCTGGAAGCAATCCAGATGTCCTTCAGTAGGTGATTGGATAAATTGTGGTATATCTAAACAATGGAATATTATTTATTGCTAAAAAGAAATGAGTTATTAGGCCATGAAAAAACATGGAGGAAACAAATGCACATTACTAAATAAAGGAAGCCAATCTGAAAAGTCTACATATTGTATAATTCCAACTATTTTTCATTCTGGAAAGGCAACACTATGGAGGCAGTAAAAAAAGCAATGGTTAACAAGGTTTTGTAGGGGTGGGGTGAGGGAGTAGAATGAATATGTGAAGAAGCGCAGAGAATTTTTAGGGCAGTGAAAATACTCTGATACTATAATTATGGATATATGTCATTATACATTCGTCCAAACCCATAGAATGTACAACACTAGGAGTGAACTCTAATGTAAATTATGAACTTTGTGTGATAGTGATGTGTCAGTGTAAATTCACCAGTTGTATCAAAGGGATTTGAGAGGGGGGATTTGATTATGGGAGAGACTCTGTATGTGAGGGGGCAGGGAACATATGGGGAATCTCTATACCTTCCTCTTAATTTTGCTGTGCTCTAAAAATATAAAAAAAGATATTATGCTATATGCTTCTGCTGCTATTCACTGGTGTTCTGATGTCAGTTGTATATAGTAAACATATTCTCTCCTCTTTGAATTGATCCTTCGTGTGAACAGTGTTTGGCCTTTTCATATGCTTGTTTATTTTGGCGATTGCATCTTTTTCTTCTACTGTAATCTAACTACTTCATATTCTTATTTGTAAAATATCAACTCATTTGATTCTGAGGAATATGGCATAGAGAGTACATTTTATAAAATTCTGAAAGAGAAATTCTGTAAGAGAAATCATCTAGGTGATCCATTATTATATGATTAAATCACATTGAAGAAAATATTTTATAGCATATAAAAATATATATATTTAAATTGAAAAATAATTTCAAATCTTTATATCATACTAAAATAGGGAAAGGTTTCATTATTAGGTATTCAGTATATGAAACATATGAAAAAAGTAGACACCATATTTTAAAGTTTTATTTATTTTTACTGAGGTATAATTGACATACAATATCATATTACTTTCATGTGTATAACATAATGATTTCATGTCTATATATATTATGAGATGATCACCACAATAAGTCTAGTTATTATCCTTCATCATACAAAGTTAATAAAATATTATTGACTGTATTCCCCATGGTGTACATTAGATACCCATGACATATGTACTCTATAACTGGAAGTTTGTACTTCCTGACACCCCCCATTCATTTTTCCCATCCCTAAACTCCCTCTCCTCTGGCAACCACAAGTCTGTTCTCTGTGTCTATAACTATGGTTTTGTGGGGTTTTTGGTTTGTTCTTTTGGGTTTTTGATTTTTTATTTTAGATTCCACATATAAGTGAAATCACATGGTATTTGTCTTTCTCGGTCTGACTTATTTTACTCTGCTTGACTTATTTTCACGTAATACCCTCAGGTCCACCCAAGTTGTTGCAACTGGTAAGATTTCATCCTTTTTTCTGACTGAGTAATATTCCATTATATATATATATATTTATTTATTTATTTATTTATATATGTATGTATGTATATGTATATATATCACACAATATGTTCTTTATTCATTCATCTATCAATGAACACTTAGGTTGCTTCTATATCTTGCTTATTGTAAATAATGCTGCAGTGAACATAGGGTTCATATATCTTTTCAAATTAGTGTTTTTGTTTTCTTCAGATAAATACCCAGAAGTGTAATTGCTGGACATAAAGTAGTTCTATTTTTCATCTTTGAGGAACCACCATACTGTTTTACATAGTGGCTCCACCAATTTACATTCCAGCCAACACTGCACAAAGGTTCCCTTTTTTCCACATTCTCTCCCACATTTGTTATTTTTTGTCTTTTTTATAATGGCCATTTTGGCAGATACGAGGTAGTATCTCATTGTAGTTTTGATTTGCATTTTCTTGATGATTAGTGATGTTGAGCATCTTTTCATATGCCTGTTGGCCATCTGTATGTCTTCTTTGAAAAAATACCTATCAAGGTCTTCTGCTCATCTTTTAATCAAAAATTTTTTTTGATATTGAGTTGCGTGAGTTCTTTATATCTTTTGGATATTAATCCTCTCATCAGATAAATCATTTGCAAATATCTTCTCCCATTCAGTAGGTTGCCTTTTCATTTTATTGATGGTTTCCTTCACCATGCAGACGATTTTTAGCTTAATGTAGTCCCATTTGTTTACTTTTGCTCTTGTTGCCCTTGCCTGTGGAATCAGATACAAAAATTATTGTTAAGTCCGATGTCAAAGAGCTTACCACCTATGCGCCTATGTTTTCTTCTGGGAGTTTTATGGTTTCAGGTTTTACATTCAAGACTTTAATTCATTTTGAGTTAATTTTTGTATATGGTGTAAAATAGTGGTCCAGTTTCATTATTTTGCATGTAGCTGAATTGTTTTCCCAACACCATTTGATGAAGAAATAGTTTTTCCTCATTATATATTCTTGCCTCCTTCATTGTAGGTTAATTGGCCATACATGCATGGATCTATTTTGGGGTTCTCTATTCTGTTCTATTGATCTATGTGTCTGTTTTGTGCCAGTACTGTACTGTTTTGATTAATATGGGTTTACAGTATAGTTTGAAATCAAGGAGCGTGATTCCTCCAGCTTTGTTCTTCTTTCTCAAGATTGCTTTGATTATTCAGCGTGTTTTGTGGCTCCATACAAATCTTAGGATTATTTGTTCTAGTACTGTGAAAGATGTCTTTGGTATTTTGATTGGGATTGCATTGAATCTGTAGATTACTTTGGGTAGTATGGACATTTTAACAATATTAATTCTTCCAAGCAATGAGCACAGTGTGTCTTTCTATTGCGGTTTTGTTTTCTTCAAATTTCTTTCATAAATGTCTTATAGTTTTCAAAGTATAGGTCTTTTACCTCCTTGGTTAAATTTATTTCTAGGCATTCTATTATTTTTGATACAGTTATAAATGTTTTCTTAATTTCTATTTCTGAAAGTTTATCATTAATGTGTGGAAGTGCAACAGATTTCTGTATGTTAATTTGTATCCTGAAAGTTTATTGAATTGATTACAGGTTTTTGGTGGAGAGTTTAGGATTTTCTATATACAGTATCATGTCATCTGCAAATAGTGACAGTTTTACTTCTTCCTTTCAATTTGGATGACTTTTTTCTTGCCTAATGGCTCTAGCTATCATTTCCAATACTATGCTGAATAAAAGTGGCAATAGTGAGCATCCTTGTCTTGTTCCTCATTTTCAAGAAAAGGCTTTCAGCTTTTCAATGTTGGATATAATATTAGCTGTGGGCTTGTCATGTATGACCTTTATGATATGAAGGTACATTCCCTCTATAACTCATAAATGGTTTTTATCATAAATACTGCATTTTGTCAAATGATTTTTTTTACATCTCTTGAGATGAGCATAAGATTTTTATCCTTTCTTTTGTTATTGCAGTGTATTACATTGATTGATTTATGGATGTTGAACCATCCTTGCATCTCTGAAATAAATCCTTCTTTATTATGGTGTACCAGCCTTTTAATGAATTGTTGGATTTGGTTGCTAATATTTTGTTGAGAATTTTTGCATTAAGTTCATGTATATTGGCCTGTAACTTTCTTTTTGTGTAGTTTCTTTGTCTGTTTTGGTTTCAGGGTAAAGCTAGCCTTTAAAATGAGTTTGGATGTGTTCTCTTAACTTTTTGAAATAGTTTGAGAAGTATAGTTATTAAATCTTCTCTAAATGTTTAGTAGAAGTCACCAGTGAATCACTCTGGTCCTGGACCTTTGTTTGTTGTGAGATTTGTGGTTACTGATTCAATCTTGTTACTAGTAATCAGTCTATTCAGATTTTCCATTTCTTCATAATTCAGTCTTGGAAGTTTGTGTGTTTCTAGATATTTTTCCATTTCTTCTAGATTGTCCAATTTGTTGGCTTATAATTATTCATAGAAGTCTCTTATGATCCCTATTGTTTTTAATTAGGATCATAGTGTCCTTTGATTTTTAAAAATAGTAATTGAGCATAGTAAATATCCACTGTTTAAAAACAGTAATAATTAAAAGTAGCAACTGTCTATTGTTTAAAAACAGACACAGTAGTATTAGCAAAATAGTGTAAATAAAGACAGCTTTGCTAGCTCCACAATGAATACAAACAAGTATGGTGCCAAAAATCAGGTAGTCTGGATTGCACTTGGAACAATAAAAGAAAAAAAATAGAATATATGATTTTCATATGAACACATGAATTCAACAACTAGAACAGGGTAGTATTTTTTATTTAATAAAAACCTGCACCAACTACTCTATGCCCTACTAGGGAATGCAAAGATAGATGAGACATAGACCCATTTCTCATACAAAGGAACATATACTTTATTGAAGGAGAATGGCACATCCTTAATGTATGCAGATAATTAGTAAAGGGGAAAGTACTTTCTAAACTGAAACATGTATTATATGGAAAGTCCATTTTATTTTGATATTTAAAACTCTTCTTCCCATCTCCCTGTAACAGAATATGCAATGTATTAAAAAATAGTAACTTGTATTTTTCCCTTCAAGGGCAGAAAAAAATGTTTCCAAAGGAATTACTACCGCTAAATAACCTCAAAATTTTAAGGGAAAAAGTACATTCTGAAACAATATCTAATATATGAGCCTTATTTGGTTCAGAATTAAAACATGTGTTTGTGTGCCCATGTGGAAATAAAACTTATTTGAGAGTATATTTTCCATAAATTAATTATGGTTATTTTTCAAATGTGGTACTACTGATTCTCTCTTATATTCTCTGATTTTTAGTAGTAATTTTACATACATGTAATGTAAAATATATTTTATACAAGTGTTACATTCATAAAATATTTTATAATATATAAGTGTATATATAAAATATATATAATGACTATACAGTTGAACCATGAAAATTACAGGTTTGGACTGTGTGGGTCCACTTATACACAGATTTTTTTCAATAAATGTAGTATTAGAAAACCTACTGTTGGTTGAATCTGAGGATGTGGAAGGAGGGCTGACTATAGGACCTGAGCACGTGAAGATTTTGGTATCCATGACAGATTCTGGAACCAATCCGCTGTGGATAGGGAGGGATGACTATGCAGATTTTTAATGGTACAGGGGTTGGCACTCTTAACCCCAGTGTTGTTCCAGGGTCAACTGTATATTATTTTATAAGTTGTCCAATTAAATGTTAGAAATAAAATGTATTTTCCAGAATATAGAAGGACAAACATTTTAAGGTATATTAAATAAGTTTTAACATCTCTGTTGTTCAGGAGTAGCAATCAGTTATTGAAACTGTGTAACAATTTTAGTATCAAGGTAGCCACCAATGCCTACAGGTCAGGTTTAAGGAAGAAAGTGAAGAAGAATTAAACACAGAATGCAATTAAAGAAAATAGAAAACTAGTTATTTTCCAAGGAATCATACCTGCAAAATAGCAAGAGAAAAAAACTCAATAAAACCTGACAAATATTTTAAATAGCTTATATAAAGTCATAAAATATACTTGGTGCATCACTGTATTTTAAAACACGACAGCACAGCCAGTTTTTCAAAAATGTTGGGAATCTTTGACACATTTATATGCTATGGGGAGATCTGAGAAAAGTGAAATTTTAGTCAATCAACCAGATGGTTTGTCTGCATGATGCCAAATTGCCACCTGCTTAATAACAGTTGCATGATTAACTGTATTTTTTTCTTTTATACACATGTTTGGCAAAATGTAGGAACAATCATAATTTTATATAATATTTTACCTAAAAGCATTTAATGGTACCACATATTTGAGAGCAGAGAAAATTTTTATATTTCATAAAAATAACACTCAAGAACACTACACAAACACAAAAATGTACTGCATGGAATAAGTGTTCATATCATTGTCTTGCACTTTTTATTACTTCTAGAAAATATTTTTAGACTCAGTCTTTCACCTATCTGCTCCTATGTTACTTTGATTATAAAAGTTCTGAAGGAGAACATTTGCATTCAATTTTCTAAGTACAGAAGTTCCTTTGCAATGCTACCTCCAGAAATTTGATTGGTAAAGTAACTTAGATGGTATTTTGTGTCTTTGTATAATTCATATTATGGATTTCATTTACATAAATATTAGGAAATTTAATGAATATTTTGTGTATCAACACATTTAGTAGCCCTGTAGCTATCACACAACTCTGGCTATTTTTAACATTAGCTGTGTTAATATAGATCATAAGCACAATTTATATGCCTTATAAAAATAATAAATTAATAAATTACATACTGATAATAAACTGAAAACTATCTTTGAGGGTAAATTTTGCATAGGCTTTTATTTATTTATTTATTTTTTAAAATTAATTAATTTATTTATTTATTTTTGGCTGTGTTGGGTCTTCGTTTCTGTGTGAGAGCTTTCTCTAGTTGCGGCGAGCCGGGGCCACTCTTCATCGCAGTGCGTGGGCCTCTCACTGTCACGGCCTCTCTTGTTGCGGAGCACAGGCTCCAGACGCGCAGGCTCAGTAGTTGTGGCTCACGGGCCTAGTTGCTCCGCGGCATGTGGGATCTTCCCAGACCAGGGCTCGAACCCGTGTCCCCTGAATTGGCAGGCAGATTCTCAACCACTGCGCCACCAGGGAAGCCCGTGCATAGGCTTTTAAAATAGACAATGCATAAATATGGAATTTAGAAAGCAGCCAAGTTGAGTTAGTTTGAAAGATTTTTAATATTTTCATCATTAATGTATATTTAAAAAAATGCAGGTTTTCTACTTTTCTCTTTTACTGACCATCATAGTATTCAATATACTGTGCACAATAATTATTGAAGTTGTTTTTCTGCTTCACATCTATTATGAATGTATTCGTGAATACTGTATGAATGTTGCTACCTGTGAACTTCTTCTTCCACATTAAACATTTTAATTATCTAGAATATTTTATTATTAAAACAAGACATATTCAGGGTTTTCATTTTTTTCCCCATTAGTGTCATGGGCATAATTGGCTTTACTTACAGAAGTGGGACATCCAAAATCCTTGAATACAAAATTTAAAATATTACAAAGAATTTCAAATTTTAAAATGATTGGATTCTTATAGATGAAACATGAATTAAAACTGCTTTTAAAAGTTATATTGTTATTTAGATATAGATTTTACATATACTTGCTCACAGTTGTTGAAAAATTACAAATCTAAAATATTGGCTGGCTTTATTTACCCAATATTTTGGAACTTTCTGAAGCTATATTTTGAAATTCAAACCTTTTTCCAGACTCCTTTTAATCTTTTTCACCAATTCGTTCCTTAATTTCCTCTTCAGAACAGTTTTCTTCCTGCATTATTTATAATTCTCCCCACACTGTCTAGCTAATATCAATAGCTCAATAATGACTTTTATAGATCATGGCAACTATGTATGCTAAGTAACTCTACTCAAAGTCTACCAACACTCTCTCCTCTATTCTAAGCCTCCCTATCACATGAAATTTTAAATCAAGGATGTTTGATAATTATGACATATGACACTTTGTATTGAAAAAGATATTTCTATTTACTAAAAGAAAAATGGCATAAGGTGTTTAGTAAGAGACATTATAAGTACATGCTAATTGTTACTATTATTTACAAACATTTTTTCTTCAAAAGAATTTTTCAAGCATACCTCAAATATTTCCTCCTAGTCTATTTAAGTGTTTCAAATTACTTCTACCTGGAGGAAAAAATGAAGACACTGGCGGCACTCTATAGAGAGACTATAGAAAGAGAAAAAAGAATATTGCATGTAAATATTTCTACTTGTGTGTCTGTGTATATGTGCATATATAAGCTTATTATATATTCTAGGCCAATTGTTTCTACTCTTTTTGTAAAAAACTTTATTTTTTATAAGAAATTTAGTATCTAACTACTCTCACAATTTATAATTTCAATTTTTATTTGTAGGATACTTTGCTAACTTTTAGAATCACCATACTTTTAAAACTGTGGTAGAATATGCACATTCTTTCAACACATAAGCCCTTAACTTTTTAATGACTTTTGGTTCAATACAGTGTTTGAGACTAATTCTTAAACTCTTCTGAGTAATTTTTTACTCTCGGAGTTGAGCTTAAAATGGCACAAAAATTTTTCCAGAATATATTTTTATCTTCTAGAACAAAATAAACAATTGACAGGATCTTAATTCATTATGATATTTAGAATTCGATACTGAGTATATTTTGGTTTAACATGTAATAAGGAATACAAGAAGAGTTGCATACAAGTCCCACTATCACCCTTAGCAAAAAGTAAACCTATATTAAGATTTATAGAATAAAAATGGTTTGTCTTAAACTGTATGATTAATTAAAGTTAAATTTGTACTTTGTGATGTAATCGAATTAGATATATGCTTTAATTTCTAATAGTTCTACATTTGTTTAATGAGAGAACCTTCAGATGACTAGATTTGGGAGCAAACAGATTACTGAGAATATAACCTGAATTTGAAAGGACTTGGAAGATGCAAACTAATAGAGGGCCCAAACCTCAGAAGAAGGAACACGCATCTTGCTTATTCGGATATTGTGACACAACACAAAACTGTAAGCTTACTTAGTAAAAACAAGAAAAGAATCCCCAGTGTCAGTCCAAGTGCAGCTAGATCTTTGGCCAAGCGGATACATTAAGCAAGATTTCAATGGCACCCAGTCAGATTTTTGCTGAGGAAGAATGTCCAGGTTCTGAGAATCTTTGAACTTTTGTACCTAGCTTAGAAGTTTAGAGTCCTGAGAACTGATGGCATTTCTTCTTTTATCATTGCCTCTCACACCCAGCATTGCTTGACCTTTGCATTCAATAGAGTTTATATCATTGAACCTTACAGTAAAAAAATAACTACTCTTTCAGAAGATAAATTAACTCTGTGGAAGCTAGCCTAAAAGTAACAGAATAATTTGCATATTTCATGAGAAATTTTGGTTTTTCCTAATACATATTTGTATCTCATGCCAACTATGTACATTTATCTTGCAAAATAGCCATTTACTAGCTTTTTTTTTTTTTTTTTATCACTTTTCAACTTGCATTACCTCCCTCGTACCACTTATTTCAGGTTTGACTTAATTTACCAGTACTATGCCTGAAAGGCCACCCAAGGAAACACTTACTCTCTGAGTGTTGTGTGGCATATGTTGTCTATACTCCTAAGAAATTTACCTGCCGATTGTCAATGCACAAAACATTAAAAAGCATCACACAGAGACTGCTAAGGGTGAAGTCATACACTGTCTGTGTATGAGAATAATGAGAGGAGAGTTACTGAATCCAGTTTTCATGGCAGGTAATATAAGTAATCCTTTCAAAATCTGTGTGCAAAATTATGTGAGTTTTCTGAATAATAATGAAGGAAAATTGGGGTTTATTATAGAAAAAAATTGTGTAATCCTGTGTCTATATACTTATACATATGGATAAGAATATGTAAGGGTATATATCTGTATGAATGTATGCATATAGATACATAGATATATGTCGATATATGTTGGTATTTATCATCTGACATTGACATTATAAAACTAAGATTTTAATCATTAAATATATTTTTGTTTCTCACTTTCAAAACCCTCATATATATGCTAAGAAAATGACAAAATTACTGAGTGAAATTAAATGTAACATTCTAAACTCTTAATGACCAATAAAGTAATTTCTAAAGGGTTCAACTAAATTTACATAAAATATTTTTTGCTCTTTGCTTTTCCCCTGCCTGTTTCCCTGCATCCCCTTTGTCCATATTTCTTACATTTTCTCTTTGTCCTCATCAATTCTCTCTCTCTCCTTCACCCTCCTCCATTGCTAACTTTTTCTTCCCCACCTTCTCCCTCCTTGCCTACCATCATCATCATCATTATTGTCACCTTCAAAATATTTTACTTTCAAGACATCACATAATTGAATAACATGTTATGCCACTCAGGGGTGATTTCACAATATTAATTATTTCTTATTTCTTGCGGTCATTGATTTTAATGCCATAACAGAAGTCCTCATGGGCTTCTGATGTATATTTCTAGTTATGGTCCCAGGAGTAGAGGAGGTAAATTTATAGTTAGTATTGATTTAAGATATCTCTCTATTGGTTGTAATTTCCTCCAGGAGAGGTATTTTAACATTCTTTTCTTCTTCCTTGTTCAGTTGATTATCATATTAATAGAAAATAATTATTTAAACACCTTGTGGAACATTTACTAGTAAAAAATTATGAATGTGATCGATAAAAATTTCAAAAGAAATATATTTTATAAAATGCAGATATTTTATGTTTTTTGATCCCCCCAAAATCTCTGCATATACTCTATATTGATAGTCTGCCTCATAATAGGTTAAAGTAAAAACAATAAAAAAACACTTTCATTCCAAAATAAAATCAAGCAATCACACAAAACTCAACTTATTGTTGGGACTTCCCTGGTGGTCCAGTGGTTAGGACTCTGTGCTTCCACTGCAGGGGGCGCAAGTTTGATCCCTGGTCGGGGAACTAAGATCCCACACGTGGCGTGGCATGGCCAAAAAAAAAAAAAACCAAAAAACAAAAAAACTCAACCTTATTGCTTTCTTGGTACTGTCTTCTCATTTTATGAATATCAGTGCCTACAATTTGGCTAGATAAACTGTATTGATTCTATAACCTAAGTATCAGGTAAAACATGTTAATTTTTTTCAAGTAGCAAATAATATGAATATGTACTTGCTTGACCAGTTTCTACCAGAGGCTTTTAGTCATCTTATTTTTTTTCTTTTAAAGCACATTTTACTACTATTCAACAAAAAAATGAGTTAACAAATATTTAATAAGTGCCTGCCATATACAATGTACTCTGTCCCCTGTCCTTCAATAAAGCCAATATCCAAAGTGTATCTCAGTACATATTTTTCTATAGAGACATATTGGAAATAGAAAAAATATTTAAAACAAAACCAAAAAAAACACAGAAAATACTTACTTTCTCTCCCTTAGCAGTTTAATATTCAAGCTCTTCACCTTCATTTTATATCTCATAAACAGAGTTGGCTTCAGATAGTCTCTGGTGGTGTATAAATATTTGCCTTTCCCACCCCACCTGCCTATGCATTGTATAGAGTTAACCCTATGCAACAAGAGATAATTTAGGTTGATATAAAGAAAAAAGATACAAGGCATTATGAGAGCCTTGACAGTCCAGAGGCACTTCTGCCAATACAATTCCAGTTTATTTTAAACCTTATCTAATTCTAATTGGAATTTTCTTATTTTTAACTGGGAGGCTCATGAATAGCACCAAAGAATGTCTTCTTTTACTTAGGTTAGGTTATATCAGTGGAGATCCAAGGATGAACATTTGTGTGTAAGTGATTTATAAAGAAGCCTTCTGGTAAAAATCAGAAAGAGAGTAAGAAAATTGGGACAAGGCTCAATAACAGGCAAAGTCCTTTGTAGGGAAACTTTAGCTCCATCCTGCGGGGGATCTCTGGAGCTAGCATAAGTATATACCAATTCAGAGTGTCTCTGACAAGAGAGAAGAGATGGAGCATTTGAATTATTATCCCACACATCAGTCAACCCCTGGGTTACAAAAGGTGAGGGGATGCTGGCTTTTCCTGGTAGAACATGTAAAACATGATCTGGCAGCCTTAAGGGCAAGAACTTTGATAAGAAATTGCAGTCCTAACTAGTAGGAGTGGAAGTATGCCAGTGGCTAATGTACATTGAAATGGTAAAGGAATCGGAAGAGATATGCTTGCACCAGAGTGAACTTCAATTTTTGCAAAAGAGGCAGTGAAATCTCAAGTTCTGAATTGTATGAACTTTGTTTTAGCTGAAAAACAAAAGTCAATTATAAAAAATTAAACTAGAAAAAATTTACCCTTTTAAGTGTACAGTTTTATGAATTTTGCCAATTGTATATAGTCATTAGCCCATTAATCAATATACAGAACATTTCCAACCAACTGAAGTGTATCCTTGGGCTCTTTGGGAGTCCATGCCTCCTCTGGCCACCCTCTCCCACCACTGGGAACCACTGGTCTGCCATAGTTTTGCCTTTTCTATAATTTCATATAAATAATATCATAATGTTTACTTTTCTGTGTTTGAATTTTTACACATAGCAGGCTTTTGAAATTCATCCATGTTTTTTGATGTATAAGTATGTTGTTTCTTTTTATTACTGAGTAGTATTCTGTGATACTGGGATATCACAATATGCTTACTTATTAATGAGTTGATGATGACTATATCATTGTGTATTTCAATCACAAATCTCTGAGAGTTCCAATTGCTCCACTTCCTTGCCAAAACTTGGTTATTGTCAAGCATTTTGATTTTTAGCAAATCGAATAATTATGTAGTGTTATCTCATTATAATAGTGTTAATTTGCATTTTCTGGGTGACTAACATTGAGCACGTTTTCGTACGGCTCTTGGCATTCATCAAACTTCTTATGTGAATGGTCTATTCAAAACTGCCCATTTTTGGTGAGGAAATGTTGTTTTTATTTTTCCCATAGAAATATTCAATTATTTCAGCATCATTTATTAAAAAGACTGTCTTTTCTTCATTGAACTAACTTGGCACTTTGTAGAGAATAAATCCACCCTATAAGTTGGTGTTTATTTTTTCACTCTCTATCCTCTTTTACTCATCTATATATCTATCATTACTGCTATACACACTGTCTATGGGGAATATTTCATTTTAAAATGTATTCTGCTGTTTTTGAGTGTTTGGTTGGAAAGTTGTTCAGATATTCTACATGTTTACTGAATTGTTTCTTCTTTTTCTAACAATTATTGATAAATGAAATGTTGGAATCTCCAATAATAACATTAGCTTTGTCTATTTCCAGTTTAGATTTGTCAGTTTTTACTTATTTATCTTAAAGCTCTATTATTAGGTTTCTTTAGGATTGTTATGTCTTCTTGATAATTTTATCATTTCCTAAGAAATATATCTCTCAGTCTGTTGTAATTGTCCGTGGTATTACCAAGTCTCCTTTGTCTGATAATAATATAATCAATAATAATATAGTCAATAATAATATAATCCCAGTAACCTTCTACTGCTATTTGCTTGTTTATGATTTCTTATCCTTTTGCTTTATCATTGTCTGGTTTTATATTTAAGCTTCAGCATTATAAGTAGCAGGTAAGTTACCCTTACTTTTGAATATAAATGGAAAATTTCTGCATTTTATTCAAGTACATGGGTCATTTAAGTTTAAAATAATTATCGATATCATTATATTGTACTTTATACTATTTTTTTTACTTGTCTCATTTGTTTTTTTTTTTTTCCATTTCTGCTTCCTTTAGAGTTAGTTAAATTTCTTTATCTTTTAAAATTGAAGTATGGTTGATTTACAATATTATATTAGTTTCTGATGTACAACATAGAGGTTTGATTTTTCTTTTTTATTATACTCCATTTAAGGTTATTAGAAAATAATGGCTATATGTCCCTGTGCTGTACAACATATCCTGTTGCTTATTTATTTTATACATAGTAGTTTGTATTTCTTAATCCCCTACCTTTCCCCCATTCCCTCCCACGCCTGGTAACACCACTAGTTTGTTCTCTTTATCTGTGAGTCTGTTTCTGTTTTGTTATATTCATTTGTTTATTTTTTAGCTTCCACATATAAGTGACAACATATAGTATTTATCTTTGACATATTTCACTAAGCCTAATACACTCTAGGTCCATCCATGTTGTGGCAAATGGCAGAATTACATTCAAAAAATTTCATTTTTTATGGCTAAGTATTATTCTGTTGTAAATATAAACCACTTCTTCTAAATCCACTTCATCTGTTGATGGACATTTAGGTTGCTTCCATATCTTGGGTATTGTAAATCATGCTGCCATGAATATTGAGGTCCATGTATCTTTTCAAATTAGCGGGTTTTTTTTCCTCTGGACATATATCTAGCAACTGGAATTGCTGGATCATATGACAATTCTATTTTTAGTTTTCTGAGGACGCTCCATACTGTTATCCATAGTGGCTGCACTAATTAACCTTCCCAACAGCAGAGTACTAGGGTTCCCTTTTCTCCACATCCTCGCTAACATTTGTTATTTGTAGACTGTTTGATGATAGCCATTCAGACAAGTGTGAGGCGATATCTCATTGTAGTTCTGATTTGCTTTGCTCTGAGGATTAGCAATGTTGAGCATCTTTTCATGTGCCTTTTAGGATATCTTCTTGGGAAAAAAATGACTATTCAGATCTTCTGTTCATTTTTTTAATCGGGTTGTGTTTTTATGCTTATTGAATTGTATGAGCTGTTCATGTATTTTGGATATTAACCCCTTATCAGTCATATCATTTGCAAATATTGTCTCTTGTTTAGTACATTGTCTTTTCATTTTGTGGATGGTTCCTTTCCTATGAAAAAAACTTTTAAGTTTAATTAGAACTCATTTGTTTATTTTTGCTTTTTTTGCCTTTTTTGCCTTAGGAAATAGATACAAGAAATATTGTCATGATTCACATCAAAGAATGTTCTATGTTTCCTTCTAGAAATTTTATGGATTCCAGGCTTACATTTAGGTCTTTAATCCGTGTTGTGTTTAATTTTGTATGTCATGTGAGAAAATTTTCTAATTTCATTTTGTTACATGTAGCTCTTCAGTTTTCCCAGCATCACCTGTTGAAGTGACTGTCTTCTCCATTGTATATACTTATATTCTTTGTTGTAGATTAATTGACCATAGGTGTGTAGTTTTATTTTGGGCTGTCTATTCTATTCCATTGATCTATATGTCTGTTTTTGTGCCAGGATAATGCTATAGATTGTAGTATAGTCTGAAGTCAGGGAATGTGAAAACTCCAGCTTTGTTCTCTTTTCTCAAGATTGCTTTGGCATTTGGGTCTTTTGTGGTTCCATATACATTTTAGGATTATTTGTTGTAGTTCTGTGAAAAAAGTCCATGGATATTTTTATAGGGATTGCATTGAATCTGTAGATTGCTTTGGGTAATATGGATATTTTAACAATATTAATTCTACCAATCTTAGAACATGGGATATCTTTCCATTTCTTTGTATCATCTTCTGTTTCCTTCATCAATATTTTATACTTTTCAGATTACAGGTCTTTCACCTACTTGTTTGTTTATTCCTAGTTATTTTATTCTTTTTGATGCAATTTTAAATGGGATTTTTTTGTGTGTTCTCTCTTTCTGATAGTTCATTATTAGTGTAGAGAAAAGCAACAGATTTCTGTATCCTGCAAGTTTACTAATTCATTTTTTAGTTGTAATAGTTTTTGGTGGTGACTTTAGAGTCATATATATATATGTGTGTATATATATATATTTATTATCATGTCATCTGCAAATAGTGACAGCTTGACTTCTCTTCCAATTTAGATGCCTTTTTTTGGTCTGATTTCTGTGTCTAGGACTTCCAATACTATATTGAATAGAAGTGGTGCAAGCGGGCATCATTGTCTTGTTCCTGATTTTAGAGGAAAGCCTGTCAGCTTTTCACTACTGAGTATTATGTTGGCTGTAGGCTTGTCATAAATGGTCTTTTGTTATGTTGAGATATGTTCCCCCATACCAATTTTGATGAGATTTCTTATGAATGGATGTTGAATTTTGTCAAATGCTTTTTCTATGTCTATTGAGATTATCATGGGATTTTTATCCTATCTTTTGTTAATATGGTGTATCACATTGATTGATTTGCTGATATTAAACCATCCTTTCATCCCTGGAATAATTCCCACTTGATCATGGTGTATAATCCTTTTTATATCTTATTGAATTCTGTTGCCTAATATTTTGTTGAGGATTTTTGCATCTGTATTCATCAGATTTATTGGCCTGTTATTTGCTTTTTTTGCAGTGTCTTTGCCTGGTTTTGGTATCAGAGTAATGGTGGCCTTGTAGAGTGGGTTTGGGAGTATTCCTTCCTCTTCCATTTTTTGGAGTAGTTTGAGAAGGATAGGTATTATTTCTTCTTTATATGTTTGGTAAAATTCCTTGTGAAGCCAGCCAGTCCTAAATTTTTGTTTGCTGAGAGTTCTTCTATTACAAATTCAATTTCACTCCTAGTTATCAGTCTGCACAGATTGTTTATTTTCTCTTGATTCAATCTTGGAAGAAAGTGTGTTTCTAGAAGTTTGTCTATTTTTCCCAGGCTGTCCAATTGTTGGCATATAACGGTTCATAGTATTTTCTTATGATTTTTTTGTATCTCTTTGATATTGGTTATTTCTTCCTTTTGATTTCTTATTTGGGTTGCTCTCTTTTCTTTTTGAGGAGCCTGGCTAAATGTTTATCAATTGTGTTTATCTCTTCCAAAATTAGCTCTTGGTTTCAATTATCTTTTCTATTCCTTTTTTGATCTCTATTTATTTCCTCTCTGATCTTTATTATTTCCTTCCTTCTGCTGACTCTGAGTTTAGTTTGTTTTTCTTTTTTTGATTCCTTTAGATGAGAGGTTAGGTTGCTTATTTGAGATTTTTCTTATTTCTTGTGCTATGCTTCTATCACTATAAACTTTACTATTACAATTGCTTTTGCTACATCCATAGATTTTGGAAAGTTGTGTTTCTATTTTCATTTGTCTTGAGGTATTTTCTGATTTCCTCTTTGATTTATTCATTGACCAACTGATTTTTGAGTAGCATGTTGTTTAGTCTCTATGTGTTTGTGTATTTCCCGTTTTTCTTCCTGTAATTGATTTGTAGTTCCATACTGTTGTAGTACAGAAAAAATACTTGATATAATTTATAGCCTCTTAAACTTGTTGAGACTTGTTTTGTAGCCTAGCGTGTGATCTACCCTGGAGAATGTTCCATGCACACTTGAGTAGAATGTGTATTCTGCTGTATTTGGATAGAATGTCCTGTAGATATGTTTTAAGTCCAACTGTACTATTGTCATTTAAGACCACTGTTTCCTTATTGATTTTTTCTGTCTGGATGATCTGTCCATTGGCTTAAGTGGGATGTTAGAATCCCCTATTGTGTTACTGTCAATTTCTTCCTTTATGTCTGCTAATATTTGCTTTATATATTTAGGTGCTCCTGTATTAGGTGCATATGTTAATGAATGTTATATGGCCTTCTTGTATTGATTCTTTTATCATTATATAATGTCCTTCTTTGTCATTTGTTATAGGTTTAGTTTTTTAAAGTCTATTTTTCTGATATGAGTATTGCTACCCTTGCTTTCTTGTCATTTCCATTTGCATGAAATATATTCTTCCATTTCCTCACTTTCAGTCTGTGTGTTTTTAGCCTTGAAGTGAGCCTCTTTTAAGCAGAATATAGATGGCTCTTGTTTTGTGCAGTCAGCTACCATATGTTTTTAATCTGACCATTTATTCTATTGACACTTAAAGTGATTATGGATAGGTATGTAATTATCACCATTTTTACTTGTTTTCTGGTAGTTTTTGTAGTTATTCTTTACCTTCTTCTTTTAGTTTCTTCCCTTGGGATTTGATCATTTTCTTCAGTGGTATGCTTGTGTTCCTTTCTGTCTAGTTTCTGTGTATCTTATAGGGATTTGATTTATGGTTACTTTGGGATTCATATATGTTGACCTATCTACTTGTTTTAAATTGGTAGTCATTTAAGTTCAAACACATTCTAAAAGATCTACATTTTTTACTCCTCTCAACTCCATTTTGCATCTTTGATGTCATATTTTACATTTTCATGTTTATCCCTTTACTGATTATTGTAGTTATAGTAGATCTTACAAGATTTTGTCTTTCAATCTTTGTACTAGCTTATTAAGTGGTTGATCCTCAGACTTTACTATATATTTGCCTTTGCTAGTGGGATTTTATCTTTCCTATAGATACTTACTTTTTGTAATGTCCTTTTCTTTTCCACTTAGAGAAGACCTCTTAACATTTCTTTTAGGGTAGGGTTAGTATTGATGAACTCTTAGTTTTTGCTTGTCTGAGAAATACTTTATCTCTCCTTCAGCTCTAAATGATAACCTTGCTGGGTTGCAGATTTTTCCCTTTCAGCATTCTAAATATATCATGCCATTCCCTTCTGGCTTGCTAAGTGTCTGCAGAAAAATCAGCTGATAGCCTTATGGGGGTTCTCTTTTTCATATCTGTTTTTCCTCTTGCTGCCTTTAGAATTCTCTCTTTAACTTTTGCAATTTTAATTATGATATGTCTTGGTGTTGGTCTTTTTGGGTTCATCTTATTCTGGACCCTCTGTGCATCCTGTACCTGAATATCTGTTTCCTTCTTCAGGTTAGGGAAAGTTTTCAGCCATAACTGTATCAAATATATTTGTTACCCTTTTCTCTCTCTCTTCTCCTTTTGGAACCCCTATAATGTGAATGTTGGTACACTTGCTGTTGTCTTAGATGTCCTTACACTCTTCTCATTATTTTTCTACTTCTGTTCTGACTGGGTGATTTCCATTATTCTATCTTCCAGGTCACTTTACTGTTCTTTATCACTTAGTCTGTTTTTAATTCCTCCTAGTGTGTTTTTTATTTCAGTAAGTATATTCTTCAGTTCTGAGTAGTTCTTTTTTTATATTTTCTACTTCCTTGTTAAAATTTTCACTGTGTTCATTTATTCTTTTCCCTAATTCAGTGAGCATTATTTTTAAACTAATACATTGAACTCTCTAGCTGGTAAATTATTTATTTCTGTTGTATTAGTTGTTGTTCTTTTTTTTCCAGGGGTTTACTTTTGTTCTTCGTTTCAAATAAATTCTTCTGTTTCTCATCCACTTAGCAGTCTCTGTCTCTATGAAATTAGGTGAAATAGTTAGCTACCCCAGTCTTGAAGAAATGTCCTCCTGTGGGAGCATCCCTATATAGTCAGTCTGTCCCCATTGGCTTTTTTTTTTTTTTTAAACATCTTTATTGAAGTATAATTGCTTTACAATGGTGTGTTAGCTTCTGCTTTATAACAAAGTGAATCAGTTATACATATACATATGTTCCCATATCTCTTCCCTCTTGCATCTCCCTCCCTCCCACCCTCCCTATCACACCCCTCTAGGTGGTCACAAAGCACAGAGCTGATCTCCCTGTGCTATGCGGCTGCTTCCCACTAGCTATCTATTTTACATTTGGTAGTGTATATATGTCCATGACACTCTCTCACCCTGTCACATCTCACCCCTCCCCCTCCCCATATCCTCAAGGCCATTCTCTAGTAGGTCTGTGTCTTTATTCCCATCTTGCCACTAGGTTCTTCATGACCTTTTTTTCCCTTAGATTCCATATATATGTGTTAGCATACTGTATTTCTTTTTCTCTTTCTGACTTACTTCACTCTGTATGACAGACTCTAACTCCATCCACCTCACTACAAATAACTCCATTTCGTTTCTTTCTATGGCTGAGTAATATTCCATTGTATATATGTGCCACATCTTCTTTATCCATTCATCCGATGATGGACACCTAGGTTGCTTCCATGTCCTGGCTATTGTAAACAGAGCTGCAATGAATATTTTGGTACATGACTCTTTCTGAATTATGGTTTTCTCAGGGTATATGCCCAGTAGTGGGATTGCTGGGTCGTATGGTAGTTCTATTTTTAGTTTTTTAAGGAACCTCCATACTGTTCTCCATAGCGGCTGTATCAATTTACATTCCCACCAACAGTGCAAGAGGGTTCCCTTTTCTCCACACCCTCTCCAGCATTTATTATTTCTAGATTTTTTGATGATGGCCATTCTGACCGGTGTGAGATGATACCTCATTGTAGTTTTGATTTGCATTTCTCTAATGATTAATGATGTTGAGCATTCTTTCATGTGTCTGTTGGCAATCTGTATATCTTCTTTGGAGAAATGTCTATTTAGGTCTTCTGCCCATTTTTGGATTGGGTTGTTCGTTTTTTTGTTATTGAGCTGCATGAGCTGCTTGTAAATCATGGATATTAATCCTTTCTCAGTTGCTTCATTTGCAAATATTTTCTCCCATTCTGAGGGTTGTCTTTTGGTCTTGTTTATGGTTTCCTTTGCTGTGCAAAAGCTTTTAAGTTTCATTAGGTCCCATTTGTTTATTTGTGTTTTTATTTCCATTTCTCTAGGAGCTGGGTCAAAAAGGATCTTGCTGTGATTTATGTCATAGAGTGTTCTGCCTATGTTTTCCTCTAAGAGTTTGATAGTGTCTGGCCTTACACTTAGGTCTTTAATCCATTTTGAGTTTATTTTTGTGTATGGTGTCAGGGAGTGTTCTAATTTCATACTTTTACATGTACCTGTCCAATTTTCCCAGCACCACTTATTGAAGAGGCTGTCTTTTCTCCACTGTATATGCTTGCCTCCTTTATCAAAGATAAGGTGACCATATGTGCGTGGGCTTATCTCTGGGCTTTCTATCCTGTTCCATTGATCTATATTTCTGTTTTTGTGCCAGTACCAAACTGTCTTGATTACTGTAGCTTTGTAATATAGTCTGAAGTCAGGGAGCCTGATTCCTCCAGCTCCATTTTTCGTTCTCAAGATTGCTTTGGCTCTTTGGGGTCTTTTGTGTTTCCATACAAATTGTGAAATTTTTTGTTCTAGTTCTGTGAAAAATGCCAGTGGTAGTTTGATAGGGATTGCATTGAATCTGTAGATTGCTTTGGGTAGCAGAGTCATTTTCACAATGTTGATTCTTCCAATCCAAGAACATGGTATATCTCTCCATCTATTTGTATCATCTTTAATTTCTTTCATCAGTGTCCTATAATTTTCTGCATACAGGTCTTTTGTCTCCTTAGGTAGGTTTATTCCTAGATATTTTATTCTTTTTGTTGCAATGGTAAACAGGAGTGTTTTCTTAATTTCACTTTCAGATTTTTCATCATTAGTGTATACGAATGCAAGAGATTTCTGTGCATTAATTTTGTATCCTGCTACTTTACCAAATTCATTGATTAGCTCTAGTAGTTTTCTGGTAGCATCTTTAGGATTCTCTATGTATAGTATCATGTCATCTGCAAACAGTGACAGCTTTACTTCTTCTTTTCCGATTTGGATTCCTTTTATTTCTTTTTCTTCTCTGATTGCTGTGGCTAACACTTCCAAAACTATGTTGAATAATAGTGGTGAGAGTGGGCAACCTTGTCTTGTTCCTGATCTCAATAGAAATGGTTTCAGTTTTTCACCATTGAGGACAATGTTGGCTGTGGGTTTGTCATATACGGCCTTTATTATGTTGAGGAAAGTTCCCTCTATGCCTACTTTCTGCAGGGCTTTTATCATAAATCGGTGTTGAATTTTGTCAAAAGCTTTCTCTGCATCTATTGAGATGATCATATGGTTTTTCTCCTTCAATTTGTTAATATGATGTATCACGTTGATTGATTTGCGTATATTGAAGAATCCTTGCATTCCTGGAATAAACCCCACTTGATCATGGTGTATAATCCTTTTAATGTGCTGTTGGATTCTGTTTGCTAGTATTTTGTTGAGGATTTTTGCATCTATGTTCATCAGTGATATTGGCCTGTAGTTTTCTTTCTTTGTGACATCTTTGTCTGGTTTTGGTATCAGGGTGATGGTGGCCTCGTAGAATGAGTTGGGGAGTGTTCCTCCCTCTGCAATATTTTGGAAGAGTTTGAGAAGGATAGGTGTTAGCTCTTCTCTAAATGTTTGATAGAATTCGCCTGTGAAGCCATCTGGTCCTGGGCTTTTGTGTGTTGGAAGATTTTTAATCACAGTTTCCATTTCAGTGCTTGTGATTGGTCTGTTCATATTTTCTATTTCTTCCTGGTTCAGTCTTGGCAGGTTGTGCATTTCTAAGAATCTGTCCATTTCTTCCAGGTTGTCCATTTTATTGGCATAGGGTTGCTTGTAGTAATCTCTCATGATCATTTGTATTTCTGCAGTGTCAGTGGTTACTTCTCCTTTTTCATTTCTAATTCTATTAATTTGAGTCTTCTCCCTTTTTCTTTTGATGAGTCTGGCTAATGGTTTATCAATTTTGTTTATCTTCTCAAAGAATCAGCTTTTAGTTTCATTGAATTTTGCTATTGTTTCCTTCATTTCTTTTTCATTTATTTCTGATCTGATCTTTATGATTTCTTTCCTTCTGCTAGCTTTGGGGTTTTTTTGTTCTTCTTTCTCTAATTGCTTTAGGTGCAAGGTTAGGTTGTTTATTCGAGATGTTTCCTGTTTCTTGATGTAGGCTTGTATTGCTATAAACTTCCCTCTTAGAACTGCTTTTGCTGCATCCCATAGGTTTTGGATCGTCGTGTCTCCATTGTCATTTGTTTCTAGGTATTTTTTGATTTCCCCTTTGATTTCTTCAGTGATCACTTCGTTATTAAGTAGTGTATTGTGTAGCCTCCATGTGATTGTATTTTTTACAGATCTTTTCCTGTAATTGATATCTAGTCTCATAGTGTTGTGGTCGGAAACGATACTTGATACGATTTCAATTTTCTTAAATTTACCAAGGCTTGATTTGTGACCCAAGATATGATCTATCCTGGAGAATGTTCCACGAGCACTTGAGAAAAATGTGTATTCTGTTGTTTTTGGGTGGAATGTCCTATAAATATCAATTAAGTCCATCTTGTTTAATGTATCATTTAAAGCTGTGTTTCCTTATTTATTTTCATTTTGGATGATCTGTCCATTGGTGAAAGTGGGGTGTTAAAGTCCCCTACTATGATTGTGTTGCTGTCGATTTCCCCTTTTATGGCTGTTAGTATTTGCCTTATGTATTGAGGTGCTCCTATGTTGGGTGCATAAATATTTACAATTGTTATACCTTCCTCTTGGATCGATCCCTTGATCATTATATAGTGTCTTTCTTTGTCTCTTGTAATAGTCTTTATTTTAAAGTCTATTTTGTCTGATATGAGACTTGCTACTCCAGCTTTCTTTTGATTTCCATTTGCATGGAATTTCTTTTTCCATCCCCTCACTTTCAGTCTGTATGTGTCTCTAGGTCTGAAGTGGGTCTCTTGTAGACAGCATATATATGGGTCTTGTTTTTGTATCCATTCAGCCAGTCTGTGTCTTTTGGTGGGAGCATTTAATCCATTTACATTTAAGGTAATTATCGATATGTATGTTCCTATTCCCATTTTGTTAAATGTTTTGGGTTTGTTATCGTAGGTGTTTTCCTTCTCTTGTGTTTCTTGCCTAGAGAAGTTCCTTTAGCATTTGTTGTAAAGCTGGTTTGGTGGTGCTGAACTCTCTTAGCTTTTGCTTGTCTGTAAAGCTTTTAATTTCTCCATCAAATCTGAATGAGATCCTTGCTGGGTAGAGTAATCTTGGTTATAGGTTTTTCTCCTTCATCACTTTAAGTATATCCTGCCACTCCCTTCTGGCTTGCAGAGTTTCTGCTGAAAGATCAGCTGTTAACCTTATGGGGATGCCCTTGTGTGTTATCTGTTGTTTTTCCCTTGCTGCTTTTAATATGTTTTCTTTATATTTAATTTTTGATAGTTTGATTAATATGTGTCTTGGTGTGTTTCTCCTTGGATTTATCCTGTATGGGACTCTCTGTGCTTCCAGGACTTGATTAACTATTTCCTTTCCCATATTAGGGAAGTTTTCAACTATAATCTCTTCAAATATTTTCTCAGTCCCTTTCTTTTTCTCTTCTTCTTCTGGGACCCCTATAATTCGAATGTTGGTGCGTTTAATGTTGTCCCAGAGGTCTCTGAGACTGTCCTCAGTTCTTTTCATTCTTTTTTCTTTATTCTGCTCTGCAGTAGTTATTTCCACCATTTTATCTTCCAGGTCACTTATCCGTTCTTCTGCCTCAGTTATTCTGCTATTGATCCCATCTAGAGTATTTTTAATTTCATTTATTGTGTTTTTCATCATTGCTTGGTTCCTCTTTAGTTCTTCTACATCCTTGTTAAATGTTTCTTGCATTTTGTCTATTCTATTTCCAAGATTTTGGATCATCCTTACTATCATTATTCTGAATTCTTTTTCAGGTAGACTGCCTATTTCCTCTTCATTTGTTAGGTCTGGTGTGTTTTGACCCTGCTCCTTCATCTGCTGTGTGTTTTTCTGTCTTCTCATTTTGCTTATCTTACTGTGTTTGGGGTCTCCTTTTCGCAGGCTGCAGGTTCGTAGTTCCCGTTGTTTTTGGTATCTGTCCCCAGTGGCTAAGGTTGGTTCAGTGGGTTGTGTAGGTTTCCTGGTGGAGGGAACTAGTGCCTGTGTTTTGGTGGATGAGACTGAATGTTGTCTTTCTTGTGGGCAGGTCCATGTCTGGTGGCATGTTTTGGGATGTCTGTGGCCTTATTATGATTTTAGGCAGCCTCTCTGTTAATGGATGGGGTTGTGTTCCTGTCTTGCTAGTTGTTTGGCATAGGGTGTCCAGCACTATAGCTTGCTGGGCGTTGAGTGAAGCTGGGTCTTGATGTTGAGATGGAGATCTCTGGGAGATTTTCGTCGTTTGGTATTATGTGGAGCTGGGAGGTCTCTTGTGGAACAGTGTCCTGAAGTTGGCTCTCCCACCTCAGAGGCACAGCCCTGATGCCTGGCTGTAGCACCAATAGCCTTTCATCCACACGGCTCAGAATAAAAGGGAGAAAAAATAGAAAGGAAAAAAGAAAGAGGATAAAATAAAATAAAGTTAGATAAAATAAAATAGTTATTAAAATAAAAAATAAAAAATAATTATTAAGAAAAAAAAAAAAGATTTTTTTAAGTAAAAAACAAACAAACAAAAACGGACGGACAGAACCCTAGGACAAATGGTGAAAGCAAAGCTATACAGACAAAATCTCACACAGAAGCATACACATACACACTCACAAAAAGAGGAAAAATGGGAAAAAATAATATATCTTGCTCCCAAAGTCCACCTCCTCAATTTGGGATGATTCGTTGTCTATTCAGGTATTCCACAGATGCAGGTACATCAAGTTGTTTGTGGAGCTTTACTCTGCTGCTCCTGAGTCTGCTGGGAGAAATTTCCCTTTCTCTTCTTTGTTCGCACAGCTCCCGGGTTTCAGCTTTGGATTTGGACCTGCCTCTGCGTGTAGGCCACCTGAGGGCATCTGTTCTTTGCTCACACAGGACGGGGTTAAAGGAGCACCTGCTTTGGGGGCTCTGGCTCACTCAGGCTGGGGGGAGGGAGGGGTACGGATGCGGGGCAAGCCTGCAGCTGCAGAGGCCGGCATGACGTTGCAGCAGCCTGAGGCGCGCCGTGCGTTCTCCCGGGAAAATTGTCCCTAGATCACGGGACCCTGGCAGTGGCGGGCTGCACAGGCTCACGGGAGGGGAGGTGTGGATAGTGACCTGTGCTTGCACACAGGCTTCTTGGTAGTGGCAGCATCAGCCTTAGTGTTTCATGCCCGTCTCTGGGTTCCGCGCTGATAGCCGCGGCTCGCGCCCGTCTCTGGAGCTCGTTTAGGTGGTGCTCTGAATCCCCTCTCCTCGTGCACCAGGAAACAAAGAGGCAAGAAAAAGTCTCTTGCCTCTTCAGCAGCTCCAGACCTTTTCCCGGACTCCCTCCCGGCTAGCTGTGGTGCACTAACCCCTTCAGGCTGTGTTCACGCCGCCAACCCCAGTCCTCTCCCTGCAATCCGACTGAAGCCCGAGCCTCAGCTCCCAGCCCCCGCCCGCCCCGGCGGGTGAGCAGACACGCCTCTCGGGCTGGTGAGTGCTGGTTGGCACCAATCCTCTGTGCGGGAATCTCTGTGCTTTGCCCTCTGCACCCCTGTGGCTGCACTCTTCTCCGTGGCCCTGAAGCTTCCCCCCTCTGCCACTCGCAGTCTCCGCCTGCGAAGGGGTTTCCTAGTGTGTGGAAACCTTTCCTCCTTCACAGCTTCCTCCCACTGGTGCAGGTCCCGTCCCTATTCTTTTGTCTCTGTTATTTCTTTTTTCTTTTGCCCTACCCAGGTGGGTGGTGAGTTTCTTGCCTTTTGGGAGGTCTGACCTCTTCTGCCAGCATTCAGTGGGTGTTGTATAGGAGAAGTTCCACGTGTAGATGTATTTCTGATGTATCTGTGGGGAGGAAGGTGATCTCCACGTCTTACTCTTCTGCCATTTTCTCCTCTCTCCCCCATTTGCCTTTAAATCCTTAAACATAGTTGTAAACATTATTTTAAAATCTGTGTCAGCAAAATCCATTATGTTCATTATTTCTGAGTCTGTGGCTATTGACTGGCTTTTCTCTTATATCTAAGTTTAATAATTTGCTATTTTTGCTGCACTTTGCATATGTTAGTTTATTAATGTTTAGACTGTGTTGTCTTAAAAAAGGGAGAAGTTTTATTCTGGTAGGCAGTTAACTAACTTGCAGATGAGCTTAATTTTTTTGAGCTTCTTTTTATATTTTACTGAGATAAATCTAGTGTTACTTTACTTCTAAGACTAAATAAACCTTCTTTTTTATTAACCCCATAATTTTCTTTTCCAATTTTATTGAGAAATGATTAATATATAGCACTGTATACAATTAAGGCATACAGCATGAAGGTTTGATTTACATGTATTTGAAATGATTACAAAAGGTTCATCTAAAATTCATCATCTCATATAGATAAAATGAAAAGATGGAAGAAAGGAAAAAAAAGAAAAAAATTCTCCTTGTGATGAAAATTTTAGTTTAACTCTCCTAATAACTTCCCTATATATCTTACAGCAGTGCTAACTATAGTCATTATGTTGTATTTTATATCCCTAATACTTGTTTCTCTTATAACTGGAACTTTGTATTTTTGAATAACTTCCTTCAGTTCCCCCTCCTCATGCCCTCTACTCTGGTAACCACAAGTCATCTCCTTTCCTATGAGGTGATTTATTTTTGATTTCACATATAAATGAGATCATACAGCTTTTATCTTTCCTTATCTGACTTATTTCAGTTATCATAATGCCTCCAATGTCCATAATTGTTGTCACAAAAAGGAGAAAATCCTCAATTATTAAGAATTATATTGTGTATATATATACCATGGTTTCTTTAACCATTCATCCATCAGTGGACACACAGATTGTTTCCATGTATTGACTATTGTAAATAATGCTACTATGAACATAGGGGCAGATATCTTTTTGAGTTAATGCTTTCATTTACTTTGGATATATTCCCAGAAGTGGAATTGCTGGATCATATGGTAGATCTATTTTTACTTGTTTGATGATCCTCCACAATGTTTTCCATTATTGCTGCACCAATGTACATTCCCACCAAAAATGCATGAGGGTTTCCTTTTCTCTACATCCATACTGGTGTTTGTTATCTCTTGTCTTCTTATGACAGCCATTGTAACAGGTGTAAGGTGACATGCCATTGTGGTTTTAATTTTCCAAATGAGTAATGATATTGAGCAACTTTTCATGTACTTGTTGGCCTTTTGTATATCTCTTTTGGGAAAGTGTCTATTCAGGTCCTTTCCCCATTTTGTAATTGGGTTATTATTTCTTTTGCTCTTGAGTTGTATGAGTTCTTTGTACTTTGGATATATGGTTTGCAAATATTTCTTTCCCATTCCATAGGTTTTCTATTCACTTTGTTAATGGTTTCTTTTGCTATGCAGAAGCTTTTTACTTTGATTCATTCAACTTAATTATCTTTGATTTTGTTGCTTGTACTTTAGGTGTCATATACAAAAACTCATTACGAACACCCATGTCAAGGACCTTTATTCCTATGCCTTCTTCTAGGAGTTTCATATTTTCAGGTCTTATATTTAAGTGTTTAAACTATTCCAAGTTAATTTTTGTGAGTGGTGAAAGATAGGGGTCCAGGAGTCATTCATTTATATGTGAATATCTAATTATCCCAGCACTATTTGTTGAAGAGACCATCTTTTCTCCTTTGAGTATTCTTGGCTCCATTGTCAAATATTGTTGACTGTATATGCTTGGTATTGTTTCTGGGAACTCTATTGTGTTCCACTGGTCAGTTTGTCAGTTTTTATGTCAGTACCATACTGTTTTGATGACTATAGCTTTATAGTATATCTTTGTATCAGAAAGTATGATACCTCCTGCTTTGTTCTTAATTTTTTTTTTTTTTTTTTTTTTTTTTTGGCTATTCAGGGTCTTTTTGGTTCTTTTTGGATTTTAGGAGTGTTTTCCTACTTTTATAAAATATGCCATTGGAATCTTGATAGAGATTGCATTGAGTCTATAGATGGCTTTTGGTAGTATTGACATTTTTACAGTATTAATTCTTCCAATCCATCAACATGTGTTACCTAACCATCATTTACTTGAGTCTTCTTTATTTCATCAATGTCTTACAACTTTCATTGCACAGATCTTTCACCTCCTTGGTTAAAGTTATTTCTAAGTATTCTATTGGTTTTGATGCTATTGCAAATAGGATCAATTTCTTTATTTCTTTTTCAGAAAACTCATTGTTAGTGTGTAGAAGCACTACTGATTTTTGTATGTCAATTTTGGATGCTACAGCTTTACTGAATTCATTGATTAGACCTAACTGATATTTGCCTCTTTAGAATTTTCTATATAAAATTATGTCACTTGCAAATAGATAAAACTATACTTCTTCCTTTCCAGTTCTGGTGCCTTTTATTCCTTTTCTTGGCTGATTGCTCTAGCTAGGACTTCTGGTACTATGTTGAATAGGAGTGGTGAGAGTGGGTACCCTTGTCATGTTCCTGATCATAAAGGAAAAGCTTTCAACATTTCACCATTGAGGATGATGTCAGCTGTGGGCTTGTCATACATAGCCTTTAATATGCTGATATATGTTCCTTCTATGCCTAATTTTTTAAAGAGTTTTTTTTATCATGAATGGATGTTGAATTTTGTCAAATGCTTTTCTGCGTCTATTGAGATGATCATATGATTCTTTTATTCTATTAATGTGGTGTGTCATATTATTTGATTTACGTTTGCTGAATAATCCTTGTATCCCAATGATAAATCCCACTTGATCATGGTGAATTACCCTTTTAAAGTGCTGCTAAATTTTGGTTTCCTAGTATTTTATTGAGAATTTTTGCATCTATACTCAGTAGGAATATACTCATTAGGAATACTTGCTGATAATTTTGTATCTAGTAGTGTCCTTTTCTGGTTTTGGGATCAGAGAATGCTGACCTAGAAAAATGAGTTTGGGAATATTCCCATCCCTTTGATTTTTTTGGAAGAGTTGGAGAAAAATTGCTGTTAATTCTTTAAATGTTTGGTAAAATTCACCAGTGAAGGCATCTGGTCCTGGGCTTTTTTTTTTTTTTTTTTTTTTAATTTTGATTAATGACTAAATTTCCTTACTAGCAATTGGTCTATTCAGATTTTCTATTTCTTTCTGATTTAGTCCTGGTAAGTTGTATGTTTCTAAGAATTCTTCCATTTTCTAGGTAGTCCACTTTGTTAGTGTATAGTTGCTCATAGGATCCTCATGATTCTTTCAATTTTGGTGGTATCAGTTGTAATGTCTCTGTTCATTTATAATTTTGTTGCTTTAGATCCTGTCTGCTTCCTTGGTTAGCCTAGTTAAAGGTTTATCAATTTTGCTTATCTTTTCACAGAACCAGTTCTTAGTTTGGTTAATCTTTTCTGTTGTTTTTATGTTCTCTATTTCATTAATTTTTGCTCTAGTCTTTATTATTTCCTTTCTTATGCTAATTTTTCACTTTTTTTTTCTAGTTCATTAGCATGTAGTTAGCTTGTTTATTTGGTATCTTCCTTGCTTCTTAATGTAGGCATTCATTGCTATGAACTTCCCTTTTGGAACCGCTTTTGGTGTATCCCACAGATTCTGGTGTTTTGTGTTTTCTTTTTTTGGTCTCAAACTTTTCAATTTCCCTTTTAAGTTATTTTTTTTATCCATTGGTTTTCAGGAGAGTTTTGTTTAATATCCATGTGTTTCTGAATTTTCCAGTTTTCCTCTTATTATTGATATCTAGTTTCATGCCATTGTAGTCGGAGCAGATATTCACATGATTTCAATGTTCTTGAATTTTCTAAGACTTGTTTTGTGGCCTCACACATGCTCAATGGTAGAAAATATTCTATGTGAGCTTAGAAATAAATGTGTTTCTGTTGTTGTTGGATAGAATGTTCTGTATATGTCTGTCATTTTGACCTATAGTGTTCAAATCCATTGTTTCCTTATTGATGCTTTGTCTGGACTATCTATCCACTGTTGAGAGTGGGATATTAAAATCCCCAACTATTACTGTATTACTGTTTATTTTTCCTTTTATCTCTGTTAGTTTTTATTTTATATATTTAGATGCTCCGATGTTGGGTGCATAAATATTTATAAATTGTTACATCTTCTTGATGGATTAACCCTTTTAACTTTATGTAATGACCTTTTTGTCTCCATCACCATTTTTAGTTTAAAGTCTATTTTGTCTGATATAACTACCTCTGCTTTCTTTTTGGCTACCATGTGTTTGAAATGACTTTTTTCATTTGTTTATTCTCAGTCTATGTGTGTCATTAAGGCTAAAGTGAGTCTTTTGTAGGCAGCATATCATTGGATCCAGGTTTTTATTTTTTATAAATCTAGCCTTTATATTTCTTTTAACTGAAGAATTTAATCCAATTATGTTTAAAATAATCATTGATAGGTAAGGACTTACTAATGGATTTTTGGTTATAGTTTTCTGGTTGTTTTGTAGATCCATAGTTTATTTTTCTTGTCCTGCTTTCTTTTTTTGTGTGTTATGTTATCTTTTGGTATCAGTATGCTTTGACTTCTTTATCATGTTATTTTGTGTAATTGCTACAGATTTTTCACTTGTGTTACCATGAGGCTTAAACAAAACATCTTAAAATTATAGCACCATATTTTAAGTGATAACTTAATTTCAATAGAATTCCTAAACTTTACACTTTTAATTCTCCTCCTCCTCACATTTTACAGCATTGCTGTTAAAATTTACATAGTTTTATATTGTGTAATTAATAATTGCAGATAATTGCAGTTATTATTTTTATTGCATTTGATTTTTTAGCTTTTAATCCAGAGTTGTAAGTGAATTATGCACTACCATCACCAAATTATGGAGTCTAACTTTGACTATATATTTACCATTGCCATTGAATTTTACACTATGTTTTCCTCTTTTTATATGCTAATTAGCATTCTACTACTTCCTGTCAAATAGCTCCTTTAGCATATGTTGTAAGGTAGGTATTGTGGTAATCAACTTCCTCAGCTTTTGTTAGTTCAGAAAAATCTTTATTCTCCTCCATTTCTGAAGGCAATCTTTTCTGGGTATAATATTCTTTGTTATGTTTTACTTTTGATAGTTTGAATATGTGTTCCCATTTTCTCCTGGTCTGATATATTTCTGTTGAGAAATCTGCTGATAGTCTCTTGGATGCTCCCTTGTATGTAACTTCTCTTTTCTTTTGCTGCTTTTAAAATTGTTCTTTGTCTATGACTTTTTAAAACAAATTGTATTGGTGTATAGTTGATTTACAATGTTGTGTTAGTTTCAGGTGTATAGCAAAGTAAATCAGTTATAATATATCCACTCTTTTTTAAGATTCTTTTCCCATATAGGCAATTACAGAGTACTGAGTAGAGTTCCCTGTACTATAGAGTAAGTCCTTATTAGTTATCTATTTTATATACAGTAGTGCATATACATCAATCTCAATATCCCAGTTTATCCCTCTCTCCCCCACCCTTTCCCCTTGGTAACCATAAGTTTGTTTTCTACATCCGTAACACTATTTCTGTTTTGTGAATAAATTCATTTGTACCATTTTTTAGATTCCACATATATCCTATGATATTTGTCTTTCTGTGTCTGACTTACTTCATGCAGTATGACAATCTCTACGTCCATCCATGTTGCTGCAGTGACATTATTTCATTCATTTTTATGGCTGAGTAATATTCCATTGTATATATGTACCACATGTTCTTTATCCACTCCTCTGTCAATGGACATTTAGGTTGCGTCCATGTCTTGGCTATTGTAAATAGTGCTGCAATGAACATTAGGGTGCATGTATCTTTTTGACTAATGGTTTTCTCTGGATATATGCCCAAGAGTGGGATTGCTGGATCACATGGTAGTTCTATATTTAGTTTTTTAAAGAACCTGCATACTGTTCTCCCTAATGGTTGTACCAATTTACATTCCCACCAACAGTGTAGGAGGGTTCCCTTTTCTCCACACACTCTCCAGCATTTATTGTTTGTAGATTTTCTGATGATGGCCATTCTGACTGGTGTGAGGTGATAACTCATTGTGGTTTTGATTTGCATTTCTCTAATAATTACTGACGTTGAGCATCTTTTCATGTGTTTGTTGGGCATTTGAAGGTCTTCTTTGGAGAAATGTCTGTTTAGATCTGTCCAGTTTTTGACTGGGTTGTTTCATTTTTTTGATATTGAGCTGCATGAGCTCTTTGTATACTTGGAGATTAATCCCTTTTTGGTTGCTTCATTTGCAAATATTTTCCCCATTCTGTGGATTGTCTTTTTGTTTTATGATTTCCTTTGCTGTGCAAAAGTTTTTTAAGTTTAATTAGGTCCCATTTGTTTATTTTTATTTTCATTACTCTAGCAGGTGGATCCAAAAAGATACTCCTGCAATTTATTTCAGAGAGTGTTCTACTTATGTTTTCCTCTAAGAGTTTTATAGTATTCAGCCTTACATTGAGTTCTTTAATCCATTTTGAGTGTGTGTGTGTGTGTGTGTGTGTGTGTGTGTGTGTATGGTGTTAGAAAGTGTTCTAATTTCATTCTTTTACAAGTAGCTGTCCAGTTTTCCCATCACCTCTTATTGAAGAGACTGTCTTTCCTCCATTGTATATTCTTGCCTCCTTTGTCATAGATTAATTGACCATAGGTGTGTGGGTTTATCTCTGGACTTTCTATCCTGTTCCATTGATCTCTATTTCTGTTTTTGTGCCAGTACCATACTGTTTTGATTACTGTAGCTTTATAGTATAGTCTGAAGTCAGGGAGCCTGATTCCTCCAGCTCCATTTTTCTTTCTCAAGGTTGCTTTGACTAGTCTATGAGTTTTGACAATTTAATTATGAAGTCATCCCTTGGTATCTGCAGGGAATTTGTTCAATGATCTCCTGCAGATATCAAAATTTGCAGATGCTCAAGTCCCATATATAAAATGACATAGCACAATCAATCTTACATATCCTCGGATGTGGACCCTTCAAGATATGGAGGGCTGACTATATTGTGCCCTGTTGTAACCCTATTCAAATTCACCTATTTGGTGTCCTTTGGGCTTCACTGGTCTGGATATCCATTTATCTTCCTAGATTCAAAAAGATTTCAGCCATTATTGCTTTAAATATACTGTTAGTCTCTCTTTCTCTTCTCCTCCTGAAATTTCCATAATGCAATATTGTTTCTTTTCATTTTGTCCTATTAATCTTGTAGGCTTTCTTCACTCTTTACTTCTTTTTTTAAAATTTTTGCTCCTCTGACCAGATAATTTCTAATATACTTTCCTCCAGGTAATATCAGGTTGCTGATACTTCCTTATGCATGGTCGAGTGTGCTTTGGAAACCCTACTGAATTCTTTAGTTCAGGTATTTTATTTTTCAACTCTTGAATTTCTGGAGTTTTTTCTTTTTTGTTTTTTGATGATTTCTATTGCTTTGTCAAACATCTTACTTTATTCATATATTGTTTTCCTATTTTCATTTAGTTTTCTGTCTGTGTGTTCTTGAGGTTCACTAAACGTCTTTAAGAGGATTTTCTAAATTCTTTGACAGTTTATAGATCTCCATTTCTTTGAGATCAGTTGTTAGATTTTTATTAGTTTTATTTGGTTTTCATGATCCTTGATTCCTTACATTTTTATCTGGGCATTTGAGTAATCAGTTTTCTCTTTCAGACTTTACAGGTTTGCTTTTATAGAGACAGATCTTCACCAGTCTGCTTGGTTTGGATTCTAGGGTGTGTCTGCTGGTAATGTCCTTGGGCAGGTGGGGCCTACTATTATGGTCTCTGTTGGGTGAGGCAACTGTTTGAGCTTTAGGTCAGGGATGGTGGGGACGGGTGTGCCACTGACTGAGGACAGTTGGATAGAACTGCTGGCTTGGCTACTTACATGAGTGGGGCTGTAGGATGAGCTCCAGAGTTGCCTGTATCATCTGGTCATGCTTATTAGATGGTTGAAACTAGGTACTATGTTCCCTAATATATAGGGCTATGAATTAGCTTTACTTCACTGGTTGGGCAGCTGGACATGACCCAGGGCCTATATGGATCATTGTTTGGGGACCCGAATCAGGTAAGAGTGTGCAATGAATTCCACTGATTTTGCTCTGCAGATGGGAGAAGCCATGGGATGTGCTTTCTCTTCAGGTGCTATTGTAAGCAGGGCTGCTGGATGAGCTACACAGCTTCTTGTATGCTCTGGTTATGTTCCCTGGTCAAGTAGGCTGGAGGCTATATTCAGCAATGAGTGTGGTTACAAATTAGTTTTCCTTCCTGTGTGCAGTGGGAGAAGCAGCTCTAAAGCCTGTAAAGCTCTTTGCTTTTGTCCTAACTCAAGCCAACCCACATCCCAAGTTCCTTGGCCAAACATGTCCATTGGGTTTGCTCTGCAAACTATCAACTCTGCCTGTTCACCTCTTAGCTTGAGTGCCACTTGATGGCACAGCTTCCAGGTGTTCTCAATAGCCCTTTTGGTCAGATGGGGCCAGCAGCCACAGCAGGTGGGGTTATGTCTCAGCTCCCTTCAGTGGGAAGGAAGAGGAAGGTATATTCTAGGAAATTCTCTACTTCCCAACAGGTTCTCCATTTGGGGGGGGGGAGGCGTCAGGAACTACCCTTAGCCTTGGCTGTGAATTAATGCTCCTGCCCTTTTGTAGCAGGGGAACTCCCCACCCCTGATACTGGCTTTGCTCTGTGGGTGATCAGCTCTGCCTACCCACTTCTAGGCTCAAGACTTGATGGGCTATACATCTTCCAGGTGTTCTCCCAGCTCCTCTGGTCAAATATGGCCTGGAGACATTCTTCACAGCAGGTTGGGCTGTGACTCAGCTCCTTGCCTTGGCATGGGCAAAGGAGGCTCTAGGGCTGGCAAAACTCCTTGTTTGAGGATCCAAATCAGACAGATCTGTACCCTGCCAAGTCCCCTGGTCAGAGTGTACTTGGTTCTGCAGATAAGCAAAGCTGCCTGTTGGGATTATTACTTGGGCACTACAAGTATGAACTCTATCTGCCAAGATACATGTACTGGTTATTGTAAACTCCTCCCTCTTTCTCCATCACAGTCAGATTCCCAGGGGTTAAGCCCTACAGATTCCCCTGCAATCCCCATGGGGTAAGATCAGTGTAGGGACACCCACAAGTTATCCACAAAGCTGAGGTAATATGGTTGTCCCCCAAGGCTCTCTTTTCCACTGGAGAAACCAGAGGCTCAGGAGAGGTCTCTTTATGTGGTAAAGAGACTGCACTGGTCTGAGAGAGGGGCAATGCAGTCAATATGTAGCCACTTCTCTTACCCTTATAATGTACTATGTCTTGACCTCTGTAGTGCAGGAGAGTGCTTTAGCCTCATCCCCATTTTCTAGGATTCTGTCAGTGATGTTTTGTTCTTGATTAGTCATTAGTTGTTCTTGTCACCAGGAGCAAATTCAGAAATAACCTATCCTGCCATCTTAGAGATGTCAGTCCCCAAGGCTTATTCTCAATGCATTGTCCTTCTGAGAGTTTACAGAATATCTGGTGTGATAATCTCTGCCCTTTGGTTCATGGGAATTTGAACAGTTCTGTCTAAACCCAAGCAATTGTGTAGCTCACAGCTCTCCAATAGGTTTTCTTTCTAAGGTAGTTTTCTTTCTTTTCCTGTTCTTTCCTTTTTCCTTTCCTTACCTTTCCTTTTCCCCCCCTTTATTTCTTTATTTTTTTTCTTTTGGTTTTGATGTAGTTGGCTTTACAGAATCTCCCCCTGTAACTTCTCAGCTTAGTATTTAGCTAAAGACAGAACAAATTCTATGCATATCTCCAGAGCTTCTTCTTTTTATAATTCCTTCTCCAATTCTTTGCCCTGTAAAGTCCAGATGCCTCAATAACCTCAACATTGATCTCTGTGGCTTCAACTCAGTGTGATTTCCTGCTTTGTTTGGACCTGCTGCACTCCAGAAAGTGTCTCTAGGCATAAAGCTGAAGTTATAGAGCCATCTGACAGTTTTTCCTTCTCTCAGTGAGAGCAGTGCTGCGTTGCCTGTCATACAATATTTGAAAATAGTTATTATGGTTGTTTGTTAGGAGAGCTTAGTTGTTAACGGTTTTGCCATTTTAATCAGATATGGATGTCCCCCTATATTTTTTTTTTCTTTTTTTTTTCTAGCGCTTGGGGTTGAGCCTAAGACCTTTTTATTGGTTTGTCCAGTGGATGTCCCTATATTTTTAAAGTGAGCTTTTCAACCAATTATTTTGACAAAATAAACAGGTTTTCTTAGTTTTTGAACAGTATTTTTTTTGATATATGGGCATTCTTGAAAATACCCTTTATAATTAATGACAATATCCAATAGGGAAAAATGAATATGTTTCTTGTCATTGGATTATCCTAATACTATAATTAGGGTTTATGGTATAATGTCATGTTATTTCTGAAAAAAGAAATAACACTTTCAGAATACTGTTTGTCATTTCTCAGTAATGTAGTATTCCAATAATCACAATAATTATGGGACCTTTCACATTATGTATATTGGTGAGAATTAGTGCTCTGTCCTTTATTTGGTTAGTTATGTTTGGAGGTAAAGTCATGAACAGCTAACCTTTACAAAATAGGCTACTGAATATATTCATATATGGGTAAGAAATAGTGACTAGTTGCCTAAATCCAAAAGCTGTATACCCAATTTCTATTCTTACAACATGTTTCATGAACTAGTTAAAAACAAACAAACAAAACAAATCCATGGAAAGATTGTGATGGTTACTTTAAATGGTCAAATTGGCCAAGGACGCAGATATTTGATCAAACACCAATCAAATGTTGCTGTTAAGGTATTTTCTAGATCATATTAACATTTGATTTCCTAGACTTTGAGTAAAGCAAGTGACTCTCCATAGGATGGGCAGGCCTCATCCATCAGTTGAAGGCCTTAACAAAAAAAGACTACAGTTGATCCTTGAACAACACGAGTTTAAACTGTGTGGGTCCACTTATATGTGGATTTTTTCCAATCAACATGTAGTATAGTACTACATGATCTTTGGTTGGCTGAATCTGTGGATGCACAACTACATACGTGGAGGTCCGACTATAAAGTTGTATGCAGATATTCAACTGCCCTGGGGGTGACACCCCTGATCCCTGTGTCAACTATGGAGGTAGAATGAGAATACACTTTTTAAAAATTTAAATCCTTTTGCTGTGTATTTTGTGCCTTTTGTGAATAAATATGAAGCATCTATTACATCAGTAAACGTCAAAAAGTGTGTGTCAGTGTGTGTGTTGGGAAAAAGGAACAAAGTAGTATTAATATTAGTCGTTTCTAATGACTCTCAAAGGAACTAAAGGCTAAGTGAAATTCTGTGCATGAGTGTGCTTAAAAGATATAGCTCTGATCATCATGATTAATACCATGTCATAATATTTCAGATTGTTTTCAATGAAATTTAAAGAGAGAGATAATGTCATACATATTTTAAGTATGCTATTGCATACTCATAATTAGCCCCAAAGTGAAGATAGGTAGGTTTACTTTTACTGCCATTTGTTTTTTAAATGAGAATATTTCACTGACAAGAGTAGGATATTCTGATTGTCTTCAAATAAGAGAAATAAACTCTACTTCATAATTTACTTCTACCTTGTTACCTAGTAGAATATCGTTTATTTCTTAGAACCTGTTTCCTGTAATAAATGATATAAATCATGACCCTCATCTTTCTACAAAGTTGAAATATGCAAAGACTAACTGAAAGGTTGCCTTCACCTATTTTATTTTCATGGGAATTATTTAAGCGACACAGATGCAGTTTCTTTTTTTAATTGGCAGATAAGCAATCAAACTGAAGCAAATCAATTTATAAACTTGTAGGATAATAAAATATAGACATAAATCCACTGAAACACATTCAATTAATATTCACATCCTCTGCACATATTTGGAATCATTTTTTGCTCATATGCAGCTAACACTAATCCTCTATCCATAGCCACATATAATGCCAATACAGGCATCTGGAGGTTTAGCAGTCCTCTTCTGTTTTTTCTTTCTTTTTATTTTATTTTTCTCCAGGCTCTTCAACTTTTATCTTTTTCATTGACTTCACTAAGCTTCTCCTGAGCTTTCTAGGTTTGACAAAGTTGTCCTCTGGCATGTTTTTGCCAGCTGTTATGACTCATAGTGCAATTTAAGCCTCTGTTGCACACTATTGTAAATCCAGGTAATGAAAGCCACAAATTTTTCACAAGCATTATGAAGCTGACATCTGTCAAGATAAATATTGTGCAGTCAGCAAGAAGGAGATGGTTTAGAGGGCTCAGTTAACCTTGATATGTCATTAAAGAGCGCTTTAGATGTCCCTTCAAAGTATAGTGATTTTGTATGTTACTGTTCTGTAAAAATTGCAGATTAGTATTATGTCCTTAATAAGTAATAGTTTAAGTTTTAAGAACATATGTGTATTGGAGAAAAAGGATTAATTTTTTCCTTACCCATTATTACAAAAAACAACAGTATGATTTTATAGGTAATTTCTACTTATGTTTTGCTATATTTCATTATAATAGTAATTAATACATATTATTTAAATAAAATATACACATATGTGAAAATAGAAATATGAGGAATATCATGATTATTTCTACCATCAGAAACCTCTTAATTTTATTTAGTTAGACTTTATATCCTTCCAATATCCTTTTATTTTTAGGTTGAACACTATATGAAAACCTGCATCTTATTTTTCAGTAAAATTTATGTCAAACATAATCATGTTAATCTAAACACTAACATAAAGTTATTCTACTGCTTTCTGGGTATTACTGACAGAAGGAGTTCACAGAGTGCTTTAATTACAACTGATACGACAACTATAAAAATAGGTTCTAACATTGACCATTTCCTATAGATCAGACTGCTAAGTGATGTATATATAATGAGATAATTCTAATGTAATCCTAACGATGATCCTATTGGCCATATTATTATATGTATATTTATATATATAAATAATTTATTCAGTATATGTAAATTAGTATATAAATGTGATAACCAACATTATATCATTATAGCTCCTCTATGTTATAAACAGAAAGCCAAAGATTAGAGGAGTAAAAGAAACTGGTTGAGATGACACAGCCAGTAAGGGGAAGAGCTGGCACTTGAATAGGGTCTTGTAAACATCTATAGAATTATTTCCTATAATATCCTATCATATCTAACAACATTTGTTATTTGTAGACTTTTTGAAGATAGTCATTCTAACAGGTGTGAGGTGATACCTAAATGTTGTTTTGATTTGCATTTCTCTAATAATTAGTGATGTTGAGCATCTTGTTGTGTGCCTATTAGCCATCTGTATGTCTTTTGTAAAGAAATGTCTATTCATGTCTTCTGCAAAGTTTTTGATTGGGGTCTTTTTTTTTTGATATTGAGTTGTATGAACTGTATATATATTTTGGATATTAACCCCTTGTTGGTCACATAAATTTCAAATATTTTCTGCCATCCCATAAGTTTTCTTTTCATTTTGTTGATGGTTTCCTTTGCTGTGCAAAAGCTTTTACGTTTGATTACAACTGATTTTTTGTTTGTTTTTATTTCTTTTGCCTTAGGAGACAAGTCCAAAAAAATTACTATGATTTATGTCAAAGAGTGTTCTGTCTATTCCTCTTCTAGGAGTCTTATGGTTCCAGGTCTTTAAACCATTTTGAGTTTATTTTTTGTATATGGTAGGAGAAAATGTTATAATCTATTGTTTTACATGTAGTAGTCCAGTTTTCCCAGCACCAATTGTTTAGAAAACTGTCTTTTCTCCATCGTATATTCTTGTCTCCATTGTTGTAGACTAATTGACCCTAGGTGCTTGGGTTTATGTTTGGGTTCTCTGTTCTGTTCCACTGACTATGTGTCTGTTTTTGTGCCAGTACTATGCTATTTTGGTTTCTATAGCTTTGTAGTACAGTCTGAAGTCTGGAAGGGGTATACCTCCAGCTTTGTACTTTTTTCTCAAGATTGCTTAGGCAGTTCAGGGTCTTTTGTGGTTCCAGTGAATTTTAGGATTATTTGTTTTAGTTCTGTGAAAACTATCATGGGTATTTTGATGGAGATTGCATTAAATCTGTAGATTGCTTTGGAAAGTATGGCCATTTTAACATTTTAATTCTTCTGTATGTACTTACTGCCATTTTATTACTTGTTTTCCAGTTTTTTTTTGGTAGTTCTTCTCTGTTCATTTCTTCTTTTTTTGTTTCTACCATTGTAGTTTGATAACTTTCTTTAGTAGTATGACTGGGTTTCTTTCTTTTTAAATGTCATATATCTATTGTAGGTTTTTGATTTGTCGTCACCATTGGGTTCATATATGTTGACCGATAATTAAATCTACTTGTTTTACAACTTGTAGTAATTTAAGTTCAAACACATTCTGAAGGATGTACATTTTTTACCCCTTCCCCCACATTTTGGTTTTTTGATGTTGTATTTTACATCTTCATGCTTACCCCTGAACTGTTTTGTAATTATAGTTGCTTTTATAATTTTTTTTGTCTTTTAATCTTCATACTAGTTTACTGTAGTAATCTTCAGTCCTTACTGTATACTTACCCTTCCTAGTGGGATTTTCCCTTTCCTATAAATTTTTATTTTCCATTTAGAGAAGACCCTTCAAAATTTCTTAGAGTAGTTTTTGTATTGATGAATTCTTCTAGGTTTTGCTTTAATGAGAAGTTCTTTATCCTTCCTTCTATTCTAAACAATAATCTTGCTGGGTAGAGTATTCTAGGTTGCTGCTTTTTCCCTTTAGTTCTTTGAATATATCATGCCAATCCCTCTGGCCTGCAAAATTTCTGCAGAGGTAACCTTAACGGAATTCTCTTGTATATGACTCTCTGTTTTTCTTATTCTGCCTTTAGAATTCTCCCTTTATCCTTTACTTTTGCCACTTTAATTATGATGTCTTGGAGTGGGTCTGCTTGGGTTCATCTTGTTTGGGACCCTCTGTGCTTCCTGTACCTGGATATCTGTATCCTTCTTTAGGTTTGAGACGTTTTTAGTCATAATTTCTTCAAACACATTTTCAATCCGCTTCTCTCTTTCTTCTCCTTCTGAGATCCCTAGAATGTGAATATTGATACATTTAATTTTATCCCAAAGATCTCATAGATTGCTTTCATTTTTCCTCTTCCTTTCTGCTGTTTGATTGGATGATTTCCATTATTCTGTTTTCCAGATCACTTAGCATTCTTCTGTATCACTTAGTCTGCTATTTATTCCTTCTAGAGTATTTTTTATTTCAGATATTGAAAAATCTGTTTCTGATTGGGTATTCTTTATTTCTAGTTTCTTTTTAAAATGTTCTGTGTTTAGATCTATTTTTTCCCTAATTCAGTCAGCATTTTTATTACCAATATTTTGAATTCTTTTGCTAGTGAATTATTTGTTTTATTATGTATTTTTTCAGGGTTTTTCTCTTGCTCTTTCAATTGAGAGTAGTTCCTCTGCCTTCTCATTTTACTTATTCTTCTCTGCCTCTGTGAATTTATGTGGAATAGTAAACTACAATGGTCTTGAAAGGGTGTTCTTATTTGGGAGCATTCCTATGCAGATTGTTTGCTGAATGCCTTTGGTTGGAAGGCTGGATTTGATGTAGATGTCAGTCATGTCTTTCCTCAGCGTCTGCTGGAGCTTTGACCTTGGTAGGGTGTGGTTCTGGACATGGAGGAGCTAGAGCCTGTGCATGGTGTATGGTGGGACTTCCTCTCTGCTCAGCGGCCTTCACTGCCCTGGTAGAGGTGGGTTATGATTTGAAGCTGTTAAAATGGAAGCCCTGTGGGTCAGGTTCGAGCTGGCTCTGTTCCCTTTAAGTGTGACTTGTCCCTTCTCCCTGCACCAGTACCTTTGATCCAAAGGAGGGGAGTGCTAAAGCAAGTGGGACTCATGTGCCTACATAGGTCTGATGCTCTGCCCATGTAGTGTTGCAGCTCTGCCCAGACACAGCCCATGGTTGAATCTTTTCCTCAGTCATGGACATCTCAGATCTAGTACTGAGCTGTGGCATGGAGTGAGTGGGGCCTGATTGTTCACTTGGCTTTGGCTCTGGCACACAGCAAAACAGATACAGGAAACTCTGCAGCTGTGAGAAGTCTGGGCTACTTCTGGGGCACCACTTAAGTAAGTGTCAACAATTGCTGCCACCACCCCATTTGGGTTCCACCCAGGACCAGGTTGCTTTTATGTCCCAAGGTCAAGTCTTTTCCTAGGTCCTGGCCACCCTAGATCCAGTGCCACACTGTGGCATAGACTGAGTGGGGTCGGGGTGTTTGCTTGGCTCTGCCTTGGGAGCGTGGCAAGGTGGGGAGCATGGTAAGGTGGTCATAAGAAACCTGGCAGCAAGTAGGGCAGACCTCTGTCTGCCACAACTGGGGGCAAGGCAGCACCCGTGCACTCCTCAAGAGTGGAGTCCAGGCTTCTCCAGCCTTTCTATCTGTCTCAGTGATTCTCCAACCAGCCAAGGGGATTTGTCTCCTTTGTGTAGCACCCCACGACTGGGATGCCCAGTCTGTGGTTGGACCCACTCACTCACTCCCTAGGATGGGGATCCACCTATGCAATCTCTCTTTTCCTCTGAGTGAGTCCCCTCCTAGAGCTTGATCACTTCTCATCCTACCTTATTGCATGTTTATCTATCTTTGTCAGAGCCTTGGTTGCACAGGAGTCCTTCTACTAGTTTCCAGTTGGTTTTCATTGAGAATTCTACCACATGTAGATGTATTTTTGATGTGTTCATGGGGGGAGGTGAGATCCATGTCCTCCTACTCTGCTATCTTGATCTCTTCTCCTCCAAGTTAGCCTACTTTTTATCACAGGTTGGTAGAATGAGGAAATAATATTAAGAAAAATAATAATTTAAATAGTCTAACAAACATTAAAATGTTATTTTAACTATCATCCCTGATCTCATTTAAACCAACCAACCAAGAAAGCTATTACACAAGGCAAAGAAAGAGTCAGTGATACCTCAGTCTTTCACTTGCCTTACTATCTTTTGGAGCTATGATAGCATAATATCCTAAAACCAAAAGCAGAACTCAGAAAGAAGTGGTCAGGATAATCACCATCCTATAAAATCTATTGCATCAGACATACCAAAGCAATAAGTTACAGTATGCAGTTCCAGACTAGCTCAGATTCACTTGTACTACATGCATGCTGCCTCAATCTTGTGTCACATCTTCTTATTTGTGCCTGTGACTTTCACAATGTATGCAAACACAACTTGATCAGGGACAACACTTAACATACTGTGAACAAGAGCTGGCAGAAAAATGCTCCAGCTTCAGTCCTTGAGAAGACAATACTGGGATCATTTCTATATGTGTCAGTCAGAAGCCCTCCATAGAAATTTCTTAACACATCCTTATTGTTGGTTTCTCCTAACTTGTCTCATGCCCTCTTATCCATTTCTTTGCTTCTTGTAATCACTTCCCAAATAAACTATATGCACACAATTCTTTTTCTAAGGCTCTGCTTTTAAAAAAAACACAAGTCACAATATTCATCATGTATTTATTGAGTCAATTACTTTAAAACCTTCTCCTTCCCTTAGAAAAGGTATTTATACTTAATAAAAGGAAATGAAAGATATGTTATCTACATCTCTTTATCCATCTATCTAATTTATATATATATACATATTCACAAACACATTATTCTCTTCTTTACTGTGGCAATAATGAATTCTTAGGCACTTGATTATAAAACTGTATGAGAATTTCCAATACTATCCTATACTAACAGGTGCCTATGAAAGCTTTTCTAATGAATTATTTTGCTTTTGATTTCTTTTTGAAGAAAGGAGAGACGTGGTAAAAAAATAAGATCAGAAGAAGATATCTGCCCATTTTTTTCATCTTAGATTTTGAAAATCATTTCTATCTGTATTCCAGAACCCACAGCAATAACAAATATAATAAGAGAAAAATATCATGCTAAAGAATAGTAGAGGTAAGGTGAAAGATTAAAGAACAAAATCAGTATGTCAAATGTTGAAAGTTGATATTTCTGGTAGACACAGGACTGCTATAAAGATGAATAGTGTGCAGTGACAAATCTAATTAACACATATGGAGACACATTCCATTCATTTCAGTGTTTTTGTGATATCCAAGGTGAAGATGTTGTCAAAGGGAGTTATTTTCAAGTTTGTAATTTTCAATCAGATTTTTGCAAAACGCAACATGAATTTTCACAAAAATAAATAGCTAAGCTTCCTTTTCAATTCACTATTCCTGTAGTGTCTTATCAAGAATAGTGCCTATTTTCATAGCAAGACCAATTTCTGCTTTATGAGTCACTCATCTACATTATAAGCTTTGCTAAATTGTGAAAGAAGACTTACTTATGAACAGAAAATATTCAGCTATAAATTATTTTGCTCTCCTTTTATCTAAATTCAGTGTTTCAAATCCTTAATCTTACATTCTATTGCATTATTCTCTTTTTTTTATTTGGCAAATCATGCATACTATAACTATGTCATGGTAATACTAAATCAGCTGGTCTGTAGACATACACACACTATACTCAAATATTTGTGAATCAGTGAATCACTGGCTCTGCTTATCTTAGAAGCATTATCTTGAATAACACAAAACAATGAGTAACTAACTTCTATACTCTTAGAAAAGTTTAAAGTAGTTTAAAAAGCAGGTAAATTAGGTAGGACATCTACCAAATTCTTAAATGCTTATGCTTTTAAAGCATTATTGCACTTTGTTGTCTTTATAGCCTTAATCTAAAATTATCTGACAGTGATATATTTTCCCCCAAATCCTATCATCTGTCAACAATCCTAAAACTGCAAATTGTATTAACAACTACTATTCATTATTTAAAATGTTCACTTCAGTATCACATTCTCAAACAAGGATATGTGCTAGAGGAATAACAAACAGCTTTGCATCTACACTGAATCTAAATGGGTTTGTTGAATGAACTTTCTGAAACAGGTGTTCCTTAACAAGGAATATCACTGAGAGACTTTCAGCTGCTCTCAGCATTGAGGATACATCATAATATAAGGAATAGCTGTTTCCTTTTCAGTCCCTCTAAATATGGAAACAATCTCCTTATTATTCTTGACTTTTGATGAATGTCATAAAACTAGAACAATCTAGTGTGTACCCTTTTGAGCCTTGCTTCTTTCACATAGCATGGGTTTGAGACTTATCTATGTTATTTGTGTCACTTCATTTGTTATAGTGCTGAATAGTATTCCATTGTATGGATGTTTCATAGTTGGTTTATTAGTTCACCTATCGAAGGACATTTAGATGTTTCCATGCTTGGACTATTAAGAATAATGGTGCTATAATCATCCATACACAGATTTTTTCTGTGAACAAGAATTTTTGTAGGCAATTCTTTAGAGTGAACACTTGGGAGTAGTACTGCTGGGCCATATATAAGTGGATGTACAACATTTTTGAAACTGCTGAACTATTTTCCACCATCTTTCATTGCTATCAACGATGTATGAAGTTTCAAGTTACTCTGCATTCTAGTCAGTACTTGTTACTGTCAGTTTCATTGAATTTTTTTTCATTTTAGCTAACTTAATAGGTGTGGTGTCATGGTTTTAATTTGCATGCTCCTAATGACTAAATTTTTAGCATCCTTTCTTTCTCATGCTTACTTACTAACTGCATAAAGTTTTAATGAAATATTTATTCAAATCTTTGGCTCATTTTTTTGTTGGGTTATTTGCTTTCTTATTGCTTAGTTCTGAAATTTTTAAATATATTCTGTGTATAAGTCATTTGTATATAAGTGATTGCAAATATAGTCTCCTACTATGTAGTTTGTTTATTCATTCTATTAATAACGTTAGAAAACAGTAAAAGTTTAAAGTTTATATGAAGTTCAACTTTTATATTTTTTCTCATATGGATTGTGTTTTTATTTTTGTATCTAAGAATCTATTGCCGGATTCCGGACAAGATGGCAGAGTATAAGGACTTGAGCTCACCTCCTCTCAGGCAAACACCAGAATCACAACTAACTACTGAACAAGCATTGACAACAAAGACGAACCTACCAAAAAAAGATATTTTACATCCAAAGACAAAGAAGAACCCACAAAGAGACGGTAGGAGGGGCACTTTCGCAATATAATCAATTCCCATACCTGTTGGGTGGTTGATGCACAAACTGGAAAATAATTGTATCACAGAGGTTCTCCCACAGGAGTGAGAGTTCTGAGCCCCACATCAGGCTCCCCAGCCTGAGGGTCTGGTACTGGGAAGAGGAGTCCCCAGAGCATCTGGCTTTGAAGGCCATCAGGGCTGGATTGCAGGAGTTCCTTCTTGGAGGGCTCATACAAGATTTCACATGCACTGCGACCAGAACAAAGCAGTGACTCCATAGGAGCCTGGGGAAGAGAGACCTACCTGTGCTCTTGGAGGGTCTCCTGGGGAGGTGGGTGTGGCTGTGGCTCACTGTGGTGTCAAGGACACTGGTGGCAGAGGCCCCAGGGAATATTGATTGGCATGAGCTCTCCTGGAGGGTGCAATATTGGCACTGAGACCTGGCCCCACCTAACAACCTGCAGTCTCCAGTGCTGGGATGCCTCAGGCCAAACAACCAGCAGGGAGGAGCACAGTGCCGTCTATCAATCAGCAGAAAGGCTCTGTAAAGTTGAACTGAGGTTACAGTCACCTCTAAACTCATCCTTTGACATGGCCCTGCTCACCAGAGGGACAAGATCCAGCTCCACCCATCAGAGGGCAGGCATCAGTCCCTCCCACCAGGAAGCCTGCATAAGCCCTTGGACCAACCTCACCCACCAGGTGGCAAACACCATAAGCACTACAATCCTGCAACCTAAGAAATGGAGACCACAGACACAGAAAGTTAGACAAAATGAGAAGTCAGAGAAATATGTTACAGACAAAGGAACAAGATAAAAACCCAGAAAAACATCTAAGTGAAGTAGAGACAGCCAATCTACCTGAAAAGGAATTCAGAAAAAAAATTCAGAATAATGGTAGTAAAGATGATCCAAGATATCAGAAAAAGAATGGAGGCACAGACTGAGAAGATATAAGAAATGTTGAACAAAGACCTAGAAGAACTAAAGAACAGAGATGAACAGTACAATAACTGAAATGAAAAACACAATAGAAGGAATCAATAGCAGGATAAATGAGCAGAAGAATGAATTAGTGAGCTGGAAGATGATTGATAGAGTAGTAGAAATCACTGCCTCAGGACAGAATAAAGAAAAAAGAATGAAAAGAAATGAAGACAACCTAAGAGATGTATGGGACAACAATTAACACACCAACATTCACATTATAAGAGTCCCAGATGGAGAAGAGAGATAAAAGGGGGCAGAGAAAATATTTAAAGAGATTACAGCCAAAATCTTCCCTAACATGGGAAAGGAAACACTCATTAGAGCACAGGAAGTGCAGAGAGTCAAATATGGGATAAACCCAAGGAGGAACATGGCAAGACACCTATTAATCAATCAAACTGACAAAAACTTAAAGAGAAAATACTAAAAGCAACAAGGGAAAGGCAACAAATAACATACAAGGAAATTCCCATACAGTTATCATCACCTGATTTTTCAGCTGAAACTCTGCAGGCCAGAAGAGAGTGGCATGATATATTTAAAGTGATGAAAGGGTAAAATCTACAATCAAGAAAACTCTACCCAGCAAGGCTCTTGTTCAGATTTGAGGTGAAATCAAAAGCTTTACAGACAAGCAAATGCTAAGAGAATTCAGCACCACCAAATCAGCTTTACAACAAATGCTAAAGGAACTTCTCTAGGCAGAAAAGAAAAACCTACAACTAGAAACAAGAAAATTACAAATGGGGAAGCTCACCAGTAAAGACAAACATACAGTAAAGAAAGGAAATCATCCAAAAAAAAACATGATATCAAAACCAGCAATCATGAGAAGAGGAGAGTACAAATGCAGGATATTGGAAATGCATTGAAAGTAAGAGACCAGCAACTTGAAATAATCTTGTTTATATATAGACTGCTATATCAAAACCTCATGGGACCCACAAACCAAAAAATCTACAATAGATATACACACAAAAAGAAAAAGCAATCCAAACACAAAACTAAAGTTAGTCATCAGATCACAATAGAAGAGAACAAAAGAGGAAGGGAAGAAAAAAAGACCTACAAAAACAAATCCAAAACAATTAACAAGATGGCAATAAGAACATTCATATTGATAATTACCTTAAAGGTAAATAGACGAAATGCTCCAACCAAAAGACAAAGACTGGCTGAATGGATACAAAAACAAGACCCATATATATGCTGTCTACAAGAGACCCACTTCAGATCTAGGGACACATACAGACTGAAAGTGAGGGGATGAAAAAAGATATTCCATGCAAATGGAAATCAAAAGAAAGCTGGAGTAGCAATACTCATATCAGACAAAACAGACATTAAAATAAAGACTGTTATAAGACACAAAGAAGAAAAGACTGCGGCTGCCAAAGAGGCAAGAGAATTTTTCTTGCCTCTTTGTTTCGCGGCGCGCAAGGAGAGGGGATTCAGAGCGCCGCCTAAACGAGCTCCAGAGACGGGCGCGAGCCGCGGCTATCAGCGCGGATCCCACAGCAACAGGGACGCAGAGGTAAAAACGGAGAGATTCCCGCACAGAGGCTCGGCGCCGAGCAGCACTCACCAGCCCAAGAGGCTTGTCTGCTCACCCGCCGGGGCGGGCGGGGGCTGGGAGCTGAGGCGCGGGCTTCGGTCGGATCCCAGGGAGAGGACTGGGGTTGGCTGCGTGAACACAGCCTGAAGGGTCTAGCGCACCACAACTAGCCGGGAGGGTGCACGAGAAAAAGTCTGCAGCTGCCGAAGAGGCGGGAGACTTTTTCTTGCCTCTTTGTTTCGTGGCGTGCAAGGAGAGGGGATTCAGAGCGCCACTTAAACGAACTCCAGAGACGGGCGCCAGCCGCGGCTATCAGCGTGGACCCCAGAGACGGGCATGAGACGCTAAGGCTGCTGCTGCCGCCACCAAACAGCCTGTGGGCGAGCACAGGTCATTCTCCACACCGCCCCTCCCGGGAGCCTGTGCAGCCCGCCACGGCCAGGCTCCCGTAATCCGGGGACAACTTCCCCGGGAGAGCGCACGGCGCGCCTCAGGCTGCTGCAACGTCACGCCTGGCTTCTGCCGCCGCAGGCTCGCCCCGCCTCCTCTGTACCGCTCCCTCCCCCCGGCCTGACTGAGCCAGAGCCCCCGAATCAGCTGCTCCTTTAACCCCGTTCTGTCTGGGCGGGGAAAAGACGCCCTCAGGGGACCTACATGCAGAGGCGGGTCCAAATCCAAAGCTGAACCCCGGGAGCTGTATGAACAAAGAAGAGAAAGGGAAATCTCTCCCAGCAGCCTCAGAAGCAGCGGATTAAAGCTCCACAAACAACTTGATGTGCCTGCATCTGTTGAATACCTGAATAGACAACGAATCATCCCAAATTTAGGAGATGGACTTTGGGAGCAGGATATATTAACTTTTCCCCTTTTCCTTTTTTTTGTGAGTGTAGATGTGTATGCTTCTGGGTGAGATTTTGTCTGTATAGCTTTGCTCTCACCGTTAGTCCTAGGGTTAGGTCCGTCCGTTTTTTTTTTTTTTTTTTTTTTTTTTGGCTTAAAAATTTTTTTTTCCCTAATAAATGTTTTCTTAATAATTTTTTCCTTATTTTCTATTTTTACAAAAAATTTTTAATAAGTTTTTTCATATTTTTTATTTTAAAAAATTAAAAAATTTTTTTTCTTAATAAATTTTTTCTAAATAATTTTTTTCTTATTTTTAGTATAAAAAATTAATAAATCTATTTTTAAAAATTAAAAAAAATTTTTTTTCTTAATAAATTTACTCTTAATAATTTTTTTCTTATTTTTTATTATAATTGCTTTATTTTATTTTATTTTGTCCTCTTTTTTTCTTTCTTTCCATTTTTTCTCCCTTTTATTCTGAGCCGTGTGGATGAAAGGCTCTTGGTGCTCCAGCCAGGCATCAGGGCTGTGCCTCTGAGGTGGGAGAGCCAACTTCAGGACACTGGTCCACCAGAGACCTCCCAGCTCCACGTAATACCAAACGGCGAAAATCTCTCACAGATCTCCATCTCAACATCAAGACCCAGCTTCACTCAACGACCAGCAAGCTACAGTGCTGGACACCCTATGCCAAACAACTAGCAAGAGAGGAACACAGCCCCATCCATTAACAGAGAGGCTGCCTAAAATCATAATAAGGCCACAGACACCCCAAAACACACCACCAGACGTGGACGAACCCACCAGAAAGACAACATCCAGCCTCATCCACCAGAACACAGGCACTAGTTCCCTCCACCAGGAAACCTACACAACCCACTGAACCAACCTTAGCCACTGGGGACAGATACCAAAAACAACGGGAACTACGAACCTGCAGCCTGTGAAAAGGAGACCCCAAACACAGTAAGATAAGCAAAATGAGAAGACAGAAAAACACACAGCAGATGAAGGAGCAGGGTCAAAACACACCAGACCTAACAAATGAAGAGGAAATAGGTAGTCTACCTGAAAAAGAATTCAGAATAATGATAGTAAGGATGATCCAAAGTCTTGGAAATAGAATAGACAAAATGCAAGAAACATTTAACAAGGACGTAGAAGAACTAAAGAGGAACCAAGAAACGATGACAAGCACAATAAATGAAATTAAAAGTACTCTAGATGGGATCAATAGCAGAATAACTGAGGCAGAAGAACGGATAAGTGACCTGGAAGATAAAATGGTGGAAATAACTACTGCAGACCAGAATAAAGAAAAAAGAATGAAAAGAACTGAGGACAGTCTCAGAGACCTTTGGGACAACATTAAACGCACCAACATCCGAATTATAGGGGTCCCAGAAGAAGAAGAGAAAAAGAAAGGGACTGAGAAAATATTTGAAGAGATTATAGTTGAAAACTTCCCTAATATGGGAAAGGAAATAGTTAATCAAGTCCTGGAAGCACAGAGAGTCCCATACAGGATAAATCCAAGGAGAAACACACCAAGACACATATTAATCAAACTATCAAAAATTAAATATAAAGAAAACATATTAAAAGCAGCAAGGGAAAAACAACAGATAACACACAAGGGCATCCCCATAAGGTTAACAGCTGATCTTTCAGCAGAAACGCTGCAAGCCAGAAGGGAGTGGCAGGATATACTTAAAGTGATGAAGGAGAAAAACCTACAACCAAGATTACTCTACCCAGCAAGGATCTCATTCAGATTTGATGGAGAAATTAAAACCTTTACAGACAAGCAAAAGCTGAGAGAGTTCAGCACCACCAAACCAGCTTTACAACAAATGCTAAAGGAACTTCTCTAGGCAAGAAACACAAGAGAAGGAAAACACCTACAATAACAAACCCAAAACATTTAAGAAAATGGGAATAGGAACATACATATCGATAATTACCTTAAATGTAAATGGATTAAATGCTCCCACCAAAAGACACAGACTGGCTGAATGGATACAAAAACAAGACCCATATATATGCTGTCTACAAGAGACCCACTTCAGACCTAGAGACACATACAGACTGAAAGTGAGGGGATGGAAAAAGATATTCCATGCAAATGGAAATCAAAAGAAAGCTGGAGTAGCAATTCTCATATCAGACAAAATAGACTTTAAAATAAAGACAATTACAAGAGACAAAGACGGACACTATATAATGATCAAGGGATCGATCCAAGAGGAAGGTATAACAATTGTAAATATTTATGCACCCAACATAGGAGCACCTCAATACATAAGGCAAATACTAACAGCCATAAAAGGGGAAATCGACAGTAACACAATCATAGTAGGGGACTTTAACACCCCACTTTCACCAATGGACAGATCATCCAAAATGAAAATAAATAAGGAAACACAAGCTTTAAATGATACATTAAACAAGATGGACTTAATTGATATTTATAGGACATTCCACCCAAAAACAACAGAATACACATTTTTCTCAAGTGCTCATGGAACATTCTCCAGGATAGATCATATCTTGGGTCACAAATCAAGCCTTGGTAAATTTAAAAAAATTGAAATCGTATCAAGTATCTTTTCCGACCACAACGCTATGAGACTAGATATCAATTACAGGAAAAGATCTGTAAAAAATACAAACACATGGAGGCTACACAATACACTACTTAATAACGAAGTGATCACTGAAGAAATCAAAGGGGAAATCAAAAAATACCTAGAAACAAATGACAATGGAGACACGACGATCCAAAACCTATGGGATGCAGCAAAAGCAGTTCTAAGAGGGAAGTTTATAGCAATACAAGCCTACATCAAGAAACAGGAAACATCTCGAATAAACAACCTAACCTTGCACCTAAAGCAATTAGAGAAAGAAGAACAAAAAAACCCCAAAGCTAGCAGAAGGAAAGAAATCATAAAGATCAGATCAGAAATAAATGAAAAAGAAATGAAGGAAACAATAGCAAAAATCAATGAAACTAAAAGCTGGTTCTTTGAGAAGATAAACAAAATTGATAAACCATTAGCCAGACTCATCAAGAGAAAAAAGGAGAAGACTCAAATTAATAGAATTAGAAATGAAAAAGGAGAAGTAACCACTGACACTGCAGAAATACAAACGATCATAAGAGATTACTACAAGCAACTCTATGCTAATAAAATGGACAACCTGGAAGAAATGGACAGATTCTTAGAAATGCACAACCTGCCGAGACTGAACCAGGAAGAAATAGAAAATATGAACAGACCAATCACAAGCACTGAAATGGAAACTGTGATTAAAAATCTTCCAACACACAAAAGCCCAGGACCAGATGGCTTCACAGGCGAATTCTATCAAACATTTAGAGAAGAGCTAACACCTATCCTTCTCAAACTCTTCCAAAATATTGCAGAGGGAGGAACACTCCCCAACTCATTCTACGAGGCCACCATCACCCTGATACCAAAACCAGGCAAAGATGTCACAAAGAAAGAAAACTACAGGCCAATATCACTGATGAACATAGATGCAAAAATCCTCAACAAAATACTAGCAAACAGAATCCAACAGCACATTAAAAGGATCATACACCATGATCAAGTGGGGTTTATTCCAGGAATGCAAGGATTCTTCAATATACGCAAATCAATCAACGTGATACATCATATTAACAAATTAAAGGAGAAAAACCATATGATCATCTCAATAGATGCAGAGAATGCTTTCGACAAAATTCAACACCCATTTATGATAAAAGTCCTGCAGAAAGTAGGCATAGAGGGAACTTTCCTCAACATAATAAAGGCCGTATATGACAAACCCACAGCCAACATTGTCCTCAATGGTGAAAAACTGAAACCATTTCCACTAAGATCAGGAACAAGACAAGGTTGCCCACTCTCACCACTATTATTCAACATAGTTTTGGAAGTGTTAGCCACAGCAATCAGAGACGAAAAAGAAATAAAAGGAATCCAAATCGGAAAAGAAGAAGTAAAGTTGTCACTGTTTGCAGATGACATGATACTATACATAGAGAATCCAAAAGATGCTACCAGAAAACTACTAGAGCTAATCAATGAATTTGGTAAAGTAGCAGGATACAAAATTAATGCACAGAAATCTCTTGCATTCCTGTATACTAATGATGAAAAATCTGAAAGTGAAATTAAGAAAACACTCCCGTTTACCATTGCAACAAAAAGAATAAAATACCTAGGAATAAACCTACCTAAGGAGACAAAAGACCTGTATGCAGAAAATTATAGGACACTGATGAAAGAAATTAAAGATGATACAAATAGATGGAGAGATATACCATGTTCTTGGATTGGAAGAATAAACATTGTGAAAATGACTCTGCTACCCAAAGCAATCTACAGATTCAATGCAATTCCTATCAAACTACCACTGGCATTTTTCACAGAACTAGAACAAAAAATTTCACAATTTGTATGGAAACACAAAAGACCCCGAATAGCCAAAGCAATCTTGAGAACGAAAAATGGAGCTGGAGGAATCAGGCTCCCTGACTTCAGACTATATTACAAAGCTACAGTAATCAAGACAGTTTGGTACTGGCACAAAAACAGAAATATAGATCAATGGAACAGGATAGAAAGCCCAGAGATAAGCCCACACACATATGGTCACCTTATCTTTGATAAAGGAGGCAAGCATATACAGTGGAGAAAAGACAGCCTCTTCAATAAGTGGTGCTGGGAAAATTGGACAGGTACATGTAAAAATATGAAATTAGAACACTCCCTAACACCATACACAAAAATAAACTCAAAATGGATTAAAGACCTAAGTGTAAGGCCAGACACTATCAAACTCTTAGAGGAAAACATAGGCAGAACACTGTATGACATAAGTCACAGCAAGATCCTTTTTGACCCAGGTCCTAGAGAAATGGAAATAAAAACACAAATAAACAAATGGGACCTAATGAAACTTAAAAGCTTTTGCACAGCAAAGGAAACCATAAACAAGACCAAAAGACAACCCTCAGAATGGGAGAAAATATTTGCAAATGAAGCAACGGACAAAGGATTAATCTCCAAGATTTACAAGCAGCTCATGCAGCTCAATAACAAAAAAACAAACAACCCAATCCAAAAATGGGCAGAAGACCTAAATAGACATTTCTCCAAAGAAGAGATACAGATTGCCAACAGACACATGAAAGAATGCTCAACATCATTAATCATTAGAGAAATGCAAATCAAAACTACAATGAGGTATCATCTCACACCGGTCAGAATGGCCATCATCAAAAAATCTAGAAACAATAAATGCTGGAGAGGGTGTGGAGAAAAGGGAACACTCTTGCACTGTTGGTGGGAATGTAAATTGATACAGCCACTATGGAGAACAGTATGGAGGTTCCTTAAAAGACTAAAAATAGAACTACCATATGACCCAGCAATCCCACTACTGGGCATATACCCTGAGAAAACCATAATTCAGAAAGAGTCATGTACCAAAATATTCATTGCAGCTCTGTTTACAATAGCCAGGACATGGAAGCAACCTAGGTGTCCATCATCGGATGAATGGATAAAGAAGATGTGGCACATATATACAATGGAATATTACTCAGCCATAAAAAGAAATGAAATGGAGGTGTTTGTAATGAGGTGGATGGAGTTAGAGTCTGTCATACAGAGTGAAGTAAGTCAGAAAGAGAAAAACAAATACAGTATGCTAACACATATATATGGAATCTAAGGGAAAAAAAAAAAAAAAAAAAGAGGTCATGAAGAACCTAGTGGCAAGATGGGAATAAAGACACAGACCTACTAGAGAATGGACTTGAGGATATGGGGAGGGGGAGGGGTGAGATGTGACAGGGTGAGAGAGTGTCATGGACATATATACACTACCAAATGTAAAATAGATAACTAGTGGGAAGCAGCCGCATAGCACAGGGAGATCAGCTCGGTGCTTTGTGACCACCTAGAGGGGTGGGATAGGGAGGGTGGGAGGGAGGGAGATGCAAGAGAGAAGAGATATGGCAACATATGTATATGTGTAACTGATTCACTTTGTTGTAAAGCAGAAGCTAGCACACCATTGTAAAGCAATTATACTTCAATAAAGATGTTTAAAAAAAAAAAAAAAAGACACAAAGAAGAACACTACATAATGATCAAGGGATCAAACCAAGAAGAAGATATAACAATCATAAATACATATGCCTCCAACAAAGAAGCACCTCAATATCTAACGCAAATGCTAACAGCCATTAAAGGAGAAATTGACAGTAACACAATAATAGTAAGGGACTAAAAAAACACAAACAAGTGGAGGCTAAACAACATATTGCTAAACAACCAATGGATCACTGAAGAAATCAAAGAGGAAATCAAAAAATATCTAGAGACAAATGAAAACAAAAGTACAATGATTCAAAACCTATGGGACATAGCAAGAGCACTTCTAAAGGGAAAGTTTACAGCAATACAAGCTTTCCTCAGGAAAGAAGAAATATCTCAGATAAAAACCTAACCTTACACCTAAAGAAACTAGAGAAAGAAGAAAAAATAAAACCCGAAGTTAGTAGAAGGAATGAAATCATAATGATCATCACAGAAATAAATGAAATAGAGACAAAGAAAACAATAGAAAGGATCAATGAAACTGAAAGCTGGTTCTTTGAAAGGATAAACAGAATTGATAAAGCTTTAGCCAGACTCATCAAGAGGGAGAAGGTCTAAATAAATAAAATTTGAAATAAAAGATACGACACCACAGAAATACAAAAAATTATGAGAATACTACAGGCAACTATATGCCAATAAAATGAATAACCTATAAGAAAATCACAAATTCTTAGAAAGGTAAAACCTTCCAAGACTGAACCAGGAAGAAACAGAAAATATGAATAGACGAATCACAAGTACTGAATTGAAACTGTGATTAAAAAATTTCCAACAAACAAAAGTCCAAGACCAGATGGCTTCAGAGGCAAATTCTATCAAACATTTAGAGAAGAGTTAATACCTATCCTTTTGAAACTCTTTCAAAAATAGCAGAGGAAGGAACACTCCCAAATTCATTCTATGAGACCACCATCACCCTGATACCAAAACCAGACAAAGATATCACAAAAAAAGAAAGTTACAGGTCAGTATTACTGATGAACACAGACACAAGAATCCTCAACAAAATACTAGCAAACTGAATCCAACAATACATTTAAAGGATCATATAACATGATCAAGTGGGATTTATCCCAGGGATGCAAGGATTCTTCAATATCAGCAAATCAATCAGTGTGATATACCACATCAACAAATTGAAGAATAAAAACCATATGATACTACCAAATGTAAAATAGATAGCTAGTGGGAAGCAGCCGCATAGTACAGGGAGCTCAGCTCCATGCTTTGTGACCACCTAGAGGGGTGGGATAGGGAGGGTGGGAGGAAGACGCAAGAGCAAGGGGATATATGTATACATATAGCTGATTCACTTTGTTATACAGCAGAAACTAACACACATTGTAAAGCAATTATACTGCAATAAAGATGTTAAAAAAAAAGAACCCCAGCAAAAAGAAATTTAAAAAATAATAATACTTTAAAAAAAACAAACATATGATCATCTCAATACATGTAGAAAAAGCTTCTGACAAAATTCAACACCCACTTACGATAAAACCTCTCCAGAAAGTGGGCATAGAGGGAACCTACCTCAACATAATAAAGGCCATATATGACAAACTCACAGCTAACATCATTCTCAATGGTGAAAAGCTGAAAGCATTTCCTCTAAGATCAGGAGCAAGACAGGGATGTCTACTCTCACCACTTTTATCCAACATAGTTTTGGAAGTACTAGACACAACAATCAGAGAAGTAAAAGACATAAAAGGAATCTGAACTGGAAAAGAAGAAGTAAAACTGTCACTGTTTGCAGATGACATGATACTATACGTAGAAAATCCCAAAGATGCTACCAGAAAACTACTAGAGCTCATCAATGAATTTGGTAAAGTTGCAGGTTACAAAATTAATACACAGAAATCTATACATTTCTATGCAGTAACAACAAAAGATCAGAAAGAGCAATTAATCAGAAAGAACAATCCCATTTACCATCACATCAAAAATAATAAAATACCTAGGAATAAACCTACCTAAGGAAACAAAAGACCTGTACTATGAAAACTATAAGATGCTAATGAAAGAAATTTAAGATGACACAAACAGATGGAAAGATATACCATGTTCTTGGATTGGAAGAATCAATATTATCAAAATGACTATACTACCCAAGGCAAGCCACAGATTCAATGCAATCTCTATCAAATTGCCAATGGCATTTTTCACAGAACTAGAACAAAAAAACTTACAATTTGTATGAAGACACAAAAGACCCGAATAGCCAAAGCAATCTTGAGAATGAAAAATGGAGCTGGAGGAATCAGGCTCCCTGACTTCAGACTATACCACTAAGCTACGGTAATCAAAACAGTATGGTACAGAAACAGAAATATGTATCAATAGAACAGGATAGAAATCCCAGAAATATACCCACACACCTATGCTCAATTAATCTATGACAAAGAAGGCAAGAATATACAAGAGCAAAAGACAGTCTCTTCAGTAAATGGTGCATGGAAAACTGGACAGCTACATACAAAAAAATGAAATTAGAACATTCTCTAATACCATATACAAAAATAAACTCAAAATGGATTAAAGACCTAAATGTAAGGCCAGATACTATAAAACTCTTAGAGGAAAACATAGGCAGAACACTTTTTGACATAAATTGCAGCAATATCGTTTTGGATCCATCCCCTAGAGTAATGAAAATAAAGACAAAAATAAACAAATTGGACCTAATTGAACTTAAAAGCTTTTGCACAGCAAAGGAAACCATAAACGAAGCAAAAGGACAACCCACGGAATGGGAGAATATATTTGCAAATGAAGTGACCCACAAGGGTTTAATCTACAAAGTATACAACCAGCTCACACAGCTCAATATCAAGAAAACAATCAAAAAATGGGCAGAAGACCTAAATAGACATTTCTCCAAAGAACAAATATAGATGGCCAACAGGCACATGAAAAGATGCTCAACACTGCTAATTATTAGAGAAATGCAAATCAAAACTACAATGAGATATCACCTCACCAGTCAGAATGGCCATCATAAAAAAATCCTACAAACAATAAATGCTGGAGAGTGTGTGGAGAAAAGGGAACCTTCCTACACTGTTGGTGGGAATGTAAATTGGTACAACCATTATGGAGAACAGTATGGAGGTTCCTTAAAAAACTAAATATAGAACTACCATATGATCCAGCAATCCCACTCCTGGGCATATACCCTGAGAAAACCATAACTCGAAAAGATACATGCACCCCAATGTTCATTGCAGCACTGTGTATTGCACAGTAGCCAAGACATGGAAGCAACCTAAATGTCTATCAACATATGAATGGATAAAGAAGATGTGGTACATATATACATTGGAATATTACTCAGCCATAAAAAAGAATGAAATAATTCCATTTGCAGCAACATGGATGAACCTAGAGGTTATCACACTAAGTGAAGTGTGTCAGACAAAGACAAATATCATATGATATCACTTATATGTGGAATCTTTAAAAAAATGATACAAATAAACATATTTGCCAAACTGAAACAGACTCACAGCCTTCAAAAGCAGACTTGTGGTTACCAGGAGAGGGGGAGAAACGTTGGTGGGGGGCAGGATAAATTAGGAGTTTGGGATTAATATATACACACTAAAGTAAGTTCCCTACATATGAATGAGTTCCATTCTGAGACTGCATTCATAAGTCCAATTTGTTTGTAAGTCCAACAAAATTAGCCTAGGTACCCAACTAACACAATCAACTATACAGTACTGTACTGTACTGTAATAGGTTTATAATACGTTTCACACAAATAATACATAAAACACAAACACAGAAAATAAAGAAAATATTTTAAATCTTACAGTACAGTACCTTGAAAAGTAGTATAGTACAACAGCTGGCATACAGGGGCTGGCATCAGGTGAACAGGCAAGAAGAATTACTGCCTGGAGGAGGGAGAGGAGGTGGGAGATGGTAGAGCTGAAGGATCATCAGCAATAGGAGAAGGGCAAGCTACAATTTCACTCATGCCTGACGTTGATGGAACGCACGTTCACGTCTGAATGTTCGCAACTTGAAGGTTCGTATGTAGGGGACTTACTGAACTATATATAAAATAATCAAAGGGACTACTGTATAACACAGTAAACTCTCTTTAGTATTCTGTAATAACCTATATGGGAAAAGAATCTGAAAAAAATATGTATATATATGTATAACTGAATCACTGAGCTGTAAACCTGAAACTAACACAGCATTGTAAATCAACTGTACTCCAATATAAAATAAAAATTAAATTTAAAAAAAGAATCTATTGCTTAACCCAAGTTTACACTTTTATTCCCCTAAGATTTCAATAAAAATTTTATAGTTTTATAGTTCATGTTTAGCTATGGGTGTGTTTTTTTTTTCCATATGGTTATGCAAAAATATGTAGTTGTTTTAGTACCATCCTCTTAAAAGATTACCCTTTCTCTCTTTCAAATTGAAGTATATTTGAACTTCATCAAAAATATCCCTTCACACATTGGAAAAACAACAACAACAACAACAGAAGCCTGCTCTCTCTAGTCAATAAATGATGAAAGGGGCAGCCTAATAAGATATAAAACTTTTAAACTGTATCCACTTTAGCCAAACACCAAAGAAAAAGAGTGGCCCTGGTTCCGTACACACCAAAAAAGGCTAAATGAGGCTACAGTGAGGTTCCCAACACTACAGCCTTGGTGGTGTCAGAAAATGCCAAGTACAGAGCCAGGACTTTCATCACCATCCATGGATAACAAGACATCCCCCATTGCCACAGTGTCGTTGGAGAGACCACATGGGTAGCCTAGACATCCACCTCCACTGACAGTAATAAGGGTTCCCTTCATCTCCATGCTAGGTTGATGTCAGATGATGCCTAATAGATAGTTAGAACTTTCAAAATCACCTGGTAACAAGTGGAAATAAGACCACTCCTACCACAGTGTCAGTAGGTACCATGTGAGAAACTGAAACTTCCACGCCAGCTTAGCAGTTATCAGGAGCCCCGTCTCAAGTATCATGAGACCACCTAGCAGAAATGGGGCAGTCCTCCTTCCTGTGCCAAAATAAAAGTCAGAAAAAGCTAGTTAAAATGAAATTTAGGGAATTCCCTGATGGTCCAGTGGTTAGGACTCCGAACTTTTACTGCCGAGGGTGTGGGTTGGATCCCTGGTTGGTCAGGGAACTAGGATCCTGCAAGCCGTGTGGTGCAGCCAAAAAAAAAAATTTTTTTTAATTAAAATGAAGATTTAAATAAGACCCAGAATCTCATAACACAATATATAAATATAAATATCCAAGTTTCCATAGAAAATCACTCATCATACCAAGAACCAGGAAAATCTCAATCAAAAAAAAAAAAAAAAAAAGACAGTAAACTGATGCCAAAACCAAGATTGCAGAGATGCCAGTATTATCCAACATATATTTCAAATCAGTTATAATGAAATTGCTTCAGTGATCAATTATGAATATGCATGAAACAAAAACTAAAAAATAAAGTCTTAACAAAGAAATATGTCTCAGTATAGAAACAGAAGAAATAAAGGAGAATTGAATGGAAACTTTAGACCTTAAATATACTTTATCTAAAATGGATGGGCAAAATATCAGATGGAAGAGAAAAAGAGAATCATTGAGCTAAAAGAGTACAATAAAACATACAATATGAAAAAAAGAGAGGTAATACATACTAAAAAAATGAACAGAGCCTCAGATACCTATGGGAATATAACAAAAGGTCTAATACTTATGTAATCAGAGTCCCAGAAGTGGAAGAGAAAGATGTTGAAACTGAAAAAGTACTTGAAAATATAATGACTGAGAACTTAAAAAATGTGTTGAGACATAATACAATATACTCAAGAAGCTGAAAGAACTACAAATAGGTTACACACAAAGTAATCTCTGACAAACTACATCATAATTGAACTACTTAAAACTAATGGCAAAGAAAAAAATCATGACAATAGCCAGTGGAAAATGGCACCATACCGATAAGGGGAAAGCTTTTTGATTGAAAGTAAACGTCTCAAAAGACATTTTATCTAAGATGTCAAATTTATGTGTATGAAATTTTTCAAAGTATTCCCTTTTTGATGTCTTCAGGGTCTGTAGTAATATCCTCTTTCATTCCTGGCATTAGTAATCTAGACTTCTCTCGTTTTTTTCAGTCTTACTAGAGGTTTGTCAACTTTTTTGAACTTTTCAAATTACAGGCTCTTTGCTTTACTAATTTTCTCTATTGAATTTCTGTTTTCAATTTCTTTGGAGTATAGTCACAGTCAAAGACCTTTTAGACTGTAATATGAAAGAACAAATTAAGAGAATAAAAAGATAAACTGCAGGCATGGAAAAAATTTTTCAAGCCTCATATTCAACAAAAATTGTCTTAGAATATAGAAAGAACTCTAAGCTTAGCAGTTGAAAAAAGCCTTCAACAATTGAATTTAAAAATGGGCAAAAGGCAGGAACAGACATTTTACCAAAGAGATTATACAAATGCAAACAAGCACATAAAAAATGCTTAACATTGGGGCTTCCCTGGTGGCGCAGTGGTTGAGAATCTGCCTGCCAATGCAGGGGACACGGGTTCGAGCCCAGGTCTGGGAAGATACCACATGCTGCGGAGCAACTAAGCCCGTGAGCCACAACTACTGAGCCTGCGCGTCCGGAGCCTGTGCTCCGCAACAAGAGAGGCCGCGACAGTGAGAGGCACGCACACCGCGATGAAGAGTGGCCCCCGCTTGCCGCAACTAGAGAAAGTCCTAGCACAGAAACGAAGACCCAACATAGCAATCAATCAATCAATCAATAAATAAATCTTTAAAAAAAAATGCTTAACATTATTAGCATTGTGTAAGTATAAATTACAACCATAATGAGATATTATGACACTTCTATCAGGATGGCTAAAATGAAAAATAAATAAATAAAATGGTGACACCAAAAGTTGGAGAGTATTCAGAGAAACTGGATCACTAATACATTGCTCTTTTTTTTTTTCTTACCATCTTTATTGGAGTATAATTGCTTTACAATGGTGTGTTAGTTTCTGCTTTATAACAAAGTGAATCAGTTATACATATAAATATGTCCCAATATCTCCTCCCTCTTGCATCTCCCTCTCTCCCACCCTCACTATCCCACCCCTCGAGGTGGTCACAAAGCACCGAGCTGATCTCCTTGTGCTATGCAGCTGCTTCCCACTATGTATTTTACGTTTAGTAGTGTATATATGTCCATGCCACTCTCTCACTTTGACGCAGCTTACCCTTCCCCCTCCCCGTATCCTCAAGTCCATTCACTAGTAGGTCTGTGTCTTTATTCCTGTCTTGCCCCTAGGTTCTTCACGACCTTTTTTTTTTTTTTAAGATTCCATATATATGTGTTAGCATACGGTATTTGTTTTTCTCTTTCTGACTTACTTCACTCTGTATGACAGACTCTAGGTCCATCCACCTCACTACAAATAACTCAATTTCGTTTCCTTTTATGGCTGAGTAATATTCCATTGTATATATGTGCCACATCTTCTTTATCCATTCATCTATTGATGGACACTTAGGTTGCTTCCATGTCCTGGCTATTGTAAATAGAGCTGCAATGAACATTTTGGTACATGACTCTTTTTGAATTATGGTTTTCTCAGGGTATATACCCAGTAGTGGGATTGCTGAGTCATATCATATGGTAGTTCTATTTTTAGTTTTCTGAGGAACCTCCATACTGGCTCCATAGTGGCTGTGTCAATTTACATTCCCACCAGCAGTGCAAGAGGGTTCCCTTTCCTCCGCACCCTCTCCAACATTTATTGTTTGTAGATTTTTTGATGGTGGCCATTCTGACCAGTGTGAGATGATATCTCATTGTAGTTTTGATTTGCATTTTTCTAATGATTAAAGATGTTGAGCATTCTTTCATGTGTTTGTTGGCAATCTGTATATCTTCTTTGGAGAAATGTCTATTTAGGCCTTCTGCCCATTTTTGGATTGGGTTGTTTTTTTGATACTGACCTGCATGAGCTGCTTGTAAATTTTGGAGATTAATCCTTTGTCAGTTACTTCATTTGCAAATATTTTCTCCCATTCTGAGGGCTGTCTTTTCATCTTCTTTATGGTTTCCTTTGCTGTGCAAAAGCTTTTAAGTTTCATTAGCTCCCATTTCTTTATTTTTGTTTTTATTTCCATTTCTCTAGGACGTGGGTCAAAAAGGATCTTGCTGTGATTATGTCATAGAGTGTTCTGCCTATGTTTTCCTCTAAGAGTTTGATAGTGTCTGGCCTTACATTTAGGTCTTTAATCCATTTTGAGTTTATTTTAGTGTATGGTGTTAGGGATTGTTCTAATTTCATTCTGTTACATGTAGCTGTCCAGTTTTCCCAGCACCACTTATTGAAGAGGCTGTCTTTTCTCCATTGTATACTCTTGCCTCCTTTATCAAAGATAAGGTGACCATATGTGCGTGGGTTTATCTCTGGGCTTTCTATCCTGTTCCATTGATCTATATTTCTGTTTTTGTGCCAGTACCATACTGTCTTGATTACTGTAGCTTTGTAGTATAGTCTGAAGCCAGGGAGCCTGATTCCTCCAGCTCCATTTTTCGTTCTCAAGATTGCTTTGGCTATTTGGGTCTTTTGTGTTTCCATACAAATTGTGAAATTTTTTGTTCTAGTTCTGTGAAAAATGCCAGTGGTAGTTTGATAGGGATTGCATTAAATCTGTAGATTGCTTTCGGTAGTGTAGTCATTTTCACAATGTTGATTCTTCCAATCCAAGAACATGGTATATCTCTCCATCTATTTGTATCATCATTAATTTCTTTCATCAGTGTCTTATAATTTTCTGCATACAGGTCTTTTGTCTCCTTAGGTAGGTTTATTCCTAGATATTTTATTCTTTTTGTTGCAATGGTAAATGGGAGTGTTTTCTTAATTTCACTTTCAGATTTTTCATCATTAGTGTATAGGAATGCAAGAGATTTCTGTGCATTTTGTATCCTGCTACTTTACCAAATTCATTGATTAGCTCTAGTAGTTTTCTGGTAACATCTTTAGGATTCTCTATGTATAGTATCATGTCATCTGCAAACAGTGACAGCTTTACTTCTTGTTTTCCAATTTGGATTCCTTTTACTTCTTTTTTGTCTCTGATTGCTGTGGCTAAAACTTCCAAAACTATGTTGAATAATAGTGGTGAGAGTGGGCAACCTTGTCTTTTTCCTGGTCTTTTAGTGGAAATGGTTTCAGTTTTTCACCATTGAGGACGATGTTGGCTGTGGGTTTGTCATATATGGCCTTTATTATGTTGAGGAAAGTTCCCTCTATGCCTACTTTCTGGAGGGTTTTTATCATAAATTGGTGTTGAATTTTGTCAAAAGCTTTCTCTTCATCTATTGAGATGATCATATGGCTTTTCTCCTTCAATTTGTTAATATGGTGTATCACATTGATTGATTTGCGTATAGTGAAGAATCCTTGCATTCCTGGGATAAAACCCACTTGATCATGGTTTATGGTCTTTTTAATGTGCTGTTGGCTTCTGTTTGCTAGTATTTTGTTGAGGATTTTTGCATCTATGTTCATCAGTGATATTCGCCTGTAGTTTTCTTTTTTTGTGACATCTTTGTCTGGCTTTGGTATCAGGATGATGGTGGCCTCGTAGAATGAGTTTGGGAGTATTCCTCCCTCTGCTATATTTTGGAAGAGTTTGAGAAGGATAGGTGTTAGCTCTTCTCTAAATGTTTGATAGAGTTTGCCTGTGAAGCCACCTGGTCATGGGCTTTTGTTTGTTGGAAGGTTTTTAATCACAGTTTCAATTTCAGTGCTTGTGATAGGTCTATTCATATTTTCTATTTCTTCCTGGTTCAGTATCGGAAGGTTGTGCATTTCTAAGAATGTGTCCATTTCTTCCAGGTTGTCCATTTTATTGGCATGTAGTTGCTTGTAGTAATCTCTCATGATCCTTTGTATTTCTGCAGTGTCAGCTGTTACTTCTCCTTTTTCATTTCTAATTCTATTGATTTGAGTCTTCTCCTTTTTTCTTGATAAGTCTGGCTAATGGTTTATCAATTTTGTTTATCTTTTCAAAGAACCTGCTTTTAGCTTTATTGATCTTTGCTATTGTTTCCTTCATTTCTTAATAACACACTCTGGAATAGAGTTTGGCAATTTTTAAATAAAACTAAACATGCAACTACCATACAACCCAGCAATTGCATTCTTGAACATTTATCCCAGAAATAATTAAAAAATCTATTTTCATGGAAAAACCTACACATGAATGCTTATGGCTATCATAATAGCCGAGAAAGAGAAAGACATAAAATGTCCAACAGGTGAAATGTCCAACAGTGGTACATTCATACATGGAATACTACTTTGCAATAAAAAGGAAGAAACTATTGATAAAAACAACAACCCAGATGAATCTCCATAAAATTATATTAAGTGAAAAGAAGCCAAGTCCAAGTGGTTACATACTGTATTATTCCATGTATATTACATTTTGAAATAACAAAATATAGAAGTAGAGACATGAATAGTAGCTTCCAGGGGTTAACAGGTAGGTGGAGATGGGAGGGAAGTAAAATAAATATGGTTATAAAAGGTCAACATGAAGAGTGCTTATAGTGATAGAAATGTTATATATCTTGACTGCATCAATGTCAGTATCTTGGTTGTGATATTGTGCTATAATTTTACAATTATTTTTTACAATTATATTTATAATTATTATTTGAGACAAGTGGATCAAAGGTATACAGGATTTCTTTGTATTATTTCATATAATTCATTCTGCTTCCAGATCTACAATCATTTTTTTGTTTGTTTTTTTGTTTTTTTTTTGTTTTGTTTTGTTTTGTTTTGTTTTAAACATCTTTATTGAAGTATAATTGCTTTACAATGGTGTGTTACTTTCTGCTTTATAACAAAGTGAATCAGTTATACTTATACATATGTTCCCATATCTCTTCCCTCTTGCAACTCCCTCCCTCCCACCCTCCCTATCCCACCCCTCTAGGTGGTCACAAAGCACCGAGCTGATCTCCCTGTGCTATGCAGCTGCTTCCCACTAGCTATTATTTTACATTTGGTAGTGTATATATGTCCCTGACACTCTCTCACCCTGTCACATCTCACCCCTCCCCCTCCCCATATCCTCAAGTCCATTCTCTAGTAGGTCTGTGTCTTTATTCCCGTTTTGCCACTAGGTTCTTCATGACCTTTTTTTTTTCCCCTTAGATTCCATATATATGTGTTAGCATACTGTATTTCTTTTTCTCTTTCTGACTTACTTCACTCTGTATGACAGACTCTAACTCCATCCACCTCATTACAAATACCTCCATTTCATTTCTTTTTATGGCTGAGTAATATTCCATTGTATATATGTGCCACATCTTCTTGATCCATTCATCTGATGATGGACACTTAGGTTGCTTCCATGTCCTGGCTATTGTAAACAGAGCTGCAATGAATATTTTGGTACATGACTCTTTCTGAATTATGGTTTTCTCAGGGTATATGCCCAGTAGTGGGATTGCTGGGTCATATGGTAGTTCTATTTTTAGTTTTTTAAGGAACCTCCATACTGTTCTCCATAGTGGCTGTATCAATTTACATTCCCACCAAAAGTGCAAGAGGGTTCCCTTTTCTCCACACCCTCTCCAGCATTTATTATTTCTAGATTTTTTGATGATGGCCATTCTGACCGGTGTGAGATGATACCTCATTGTAGTTTTGATTTGCATTTCTCTAATGATTAATGATGTTGAGCATTCTTTCATGTGTCTGTTGGCAATCTGTATATCTTCTTTGGAGAAATGTCTATTTAGGTCTTCTGCCCATTTTTGGATTGGGTTGTTTGTTTTTTTGTTATTGAGCTGCATGAGCTGCTTGTAAATCTTGGAGATTAATCCTTTGTCCGTTGCTTCATTTGCAAATATTTTCTCCCATTCTGAGGGTTGTCTTTTGGTCTTGTTTATGGTTTCCTTTGCTGTGCAAAAGCTTTTAAGTTTCATTAGGTCCCATTTGTTTATTTGTGTTTTTATTTCCATTTCTCTAGGAGCTGGGTCAAAAAGGATCTTGCTGTGATTTATGTCATAGAGTGTTCTGCCTATGTTTTCCTCTAAGAGTTTGATAGTGTCTGGCCTTACACTTAGGTTTTTAATCCATTTTGAGTTTATTTTTGTGTATGGTGTCAGGGAGTGTTCTAATTTCATACTTTTACATGTACCTGTCCAATTTTCCCAGCACCACTTATTGAAGAGGCTGTCTTTTCTCCACTGTATATGCTTGCCTCCTTTATCAAAGATAAGGTGACCATATGTGCGTGGGCTTATCTCTGGGCTTTCTATCCTGTTCCATTGATCTATATTTCTGTTTTTGTGCCAGTACCAAACTGTCTTGATTACTGTAGCTTTGTAATATAGTCTGAAGTCAGGGAGCCTGATTCCTCCAGCTCCATTTTTCGTTCTCAAGATTGCTTTGGCTATTCGGGGTCTTTTGTGTTTCCATACAAATTGTGAAATTTTTTGTTCTAGTTCTGTGAAAAATGCCAGTGGTAGTTTGATAGGGATTGCATTGAATCTGTAGATTGCTTTGGGTAGCAGAGTCATTTTCACAATGTTGATTCTTCCAATCCAAGAACATGGTATATCTCTCCATCTATTTGTATCATCTTTAATTTCTTTCATCAGTGTCCTATAATTTTCTGCATACAGGTCTTTTGTCTCCTTAGGTAGGTTTATTCCTAGATATTTTATTCTTTTTGTTGCAATGGTAAACGGGAGTGTTTTCTTAATTTCACTTTCAGATTTTTCATCATTAGTATATAGGAATGCTAGAGATTTCTGTGCATTAATTTTGTATCCTGCTACTTTACCAAATTCATTGATTAGCTCTAGTAGTTTTCTGGTAGATCTTTAGGATTCTCTATGTATAGTATCATGTCATCTGCAAACAGTGACAGCTTTACTTCTTCTTTTCCGATTTGGATTCCTTTGATTTCTTTTTCTTTTCTGATTGCTGTGGCTAACACTTCCAAAACTATGTTGAATAATAGTGGTGAGAGTGGGCAACCTTGTCTTGTTCCTGATCTTAGTGGAAATGGTTTCAGTTTTTCACCATTGAGGACAATGTTGGCTGTGGGTTTGTCATATATGGCCTTTATTATGTTGAGGAAAGTTCCCTCTATGCCTACTTTCTGGAGGGCTTTTATCATAAATCGGTGTTGAATTTTGTCAAAAGCTTTCTCTGCATCTATTGAGATGATCATATGGTTTTTCTCCTTCAATTTGTTAATATGATGTATCACGTTGATTGATTTGCGTATATTGAAGAATCCTTGCATTCCTGGAATAAACCCCACTTGATCATGGTGTATAATCTTTTTAATGTGCTGTTGGATTCTGTTTGCTAGTATTTTGTTGAGGATTTTTGCATCTATATTCATCAGTGATATTGGCCTGTAGTTTTCTTTCTTTGTGACATCTTTGTCTGGTTTTGGTATCAGGGTGATGGTGGCCTCATAGAATGAGTTGGGGAGTGTTCCTCCCTCTGCTATATTTTGGAAGAGTTTGAGAAGGATAGGTGTTAGCTCTTCTCTAAATGTTTGATAGAATTCGCCTGTGAAGCCATCTGGTCCTGGGCTTTTGTGTGTTGGAAGATTTTTAATCACAGTTTCAATTTCAGTGCTTGTGATTGGTCTGTTCATATTTTCTATTTCTTCCTGGTTCAGTCTCGGCAGGTTGTGCATTTCTAAGAATCTGTCCATTTCTTCCAGGTTGTCCATTTTATTGGCATGTAGTTGCTTGTAGTAATCTCTCATGATCCTTTGTATTTCTGCAGTGTCAGTGGTTACTTCTCCTTTTTCATTTCTAATTCTATTGATTTGAGTCTTCTCCCTTTTTCTCTTGATGAGTCTGGCTAATGGTTTATCAATTTTGTTTATCTTCTCAAAGAACCAGCTTTTAGTTTCATTGATTTTTGCTATTGTTTCCTTCATTTCTTTCTTTTTCATTTATTTCTGATCTGATCTTTATGATTTCTTTCCTTCTGCTAGCTTTGGGGTTTTTTTGTTCTTCTTTCTCTAATTGCTTTAGGTGCAAGGTTAGGTTGTTTATTCGAGATGTTTCCTGTTTCTTGATGTAGGCTTGTATTGCTATAAACTTCCCTCTTAGAACTGCTTTTGCTGCATCCCATAGGTTTTGGGTCGTCGTGTCTCCATTGTCATTTGTTTCTAGGTATTTTTTGATTTCCCCTTTGATTTCTTCAGTGATCACTTCGTTATTAAGTAGTGTATTGTGTAGCCTCCATGTGTTTGTATTTTTTACAGATCTTTTCCTGTAATTGATATCTAGTCTCATAGCCTTGTGGTCGGAAAAGATACTTGATACGATTTCAATTTTCTTAAATTTACCAAGGCTTGATTTGTGACCCAAGATATGATCTATCCTGGAGAATGTTCCATGAGCACTTGAGAAAAATGTGTATTCTGTTGTTTTTGGGTGGAATGTCCTATAAATATCAATTAAGTCCATCTTGTTTAATGTATCATTTAAAGCTTGTGTTTCCTTATTTATTTTCATTTTGGATGATCTGTCCATTGGTGAAAGTGGGGTGTTAAAGTTCCCTACTATGATTGTGTTGCTGTCGATTTCCCCTTTTATGGCTGTTAGTATTTGCCTTATGTATTGAGGTGCTCCTATGTTGGGTGCATAAATATTTACAATTGTTATACCTTCCTCTTGGATCGATCCCTTGATCATTATATAGTGTCTTTCTTTGTCTCTTGTAATAGTCTTTATTTTAAAGTCTATTTTGTCTGATATGAGAATTGCTACTCCAGCTTTCTTTTGATTTCCATTTGCATGGAATATCTTTTTCCATCCCCTCACTTTCAGTCTGTATGTGTCTCTAGGTCTGAAGTGGGTCTCTTGTAGACAGCATATATATGGGTCTTGTTTTTGTATCCATTCAGCCAGTCTGTGTCTTTTGGTGGGAGCATTTAATCCATTTACATTTAAGGTAATTATCGATATGTATGTTCCTATTCCCATTTTCTTAAATGTTTTGGGTTTGTTATTGTAGGTGTTTTCCTTCTCTTGTGTTTCTTGCCTAGAGAAGTTCCTCCTTTAGCATTTGTTGTAAAGCTGGTTTGGTGGTGCTGAACTCTCTCAGCTTTTGCTTGTCTGTAAAGGTTTTAATTTCTCCATCAAATCTGAATGAGATCCTTGCTGGGTAGAGTAATCTTGGTTGTAGGTTTTTCTCCTTCATCACTTTAAGTATATCCTGCCACTCCCTTCTGGCTTGCAGAGTTTCTGCTGAAAGATCAGCTGTTAACCTTATGGGGATGCCCTTGTGTGTTATTTGTTGTTTTTCCCTTGCTGCTTTTAATATGTTTTCTTTATATTTAATTTTTGATAGTTTGATTAATATGTGTCTTGGTGTGTTTCTCCTTGGATTTATCCTGTATGGGACTCTCTGTGCTTCCAGGACTTGATTAACTATTTCCTTTCCCATATTAGGGAAGTTTTCAACTATAATCTCTTCAAATATTTTCTCAGTCCCTTTCTTTTTCTCTTCTTCTTCTGGGACCCCTATAATTCGAATGTTGGTGCGTTTAATGTTGTCCCAGAGGTCTCTGAGACTGTCCTCAGTTCTTTTCATTCTTTTTTCTTTATTCTGCTCTGCAGTAGTTATTTCCACCATTTTATCTTCCAGGTCACTTATCCGTTCTTCTGCCTCAGTTATTCTGCTATTGATCCCATCTAGAGTATTTTTAATTTCATTTATTGTGCTTTTCATCGTTGCTTGGTTCCTCTTTAGTTCTTCTACATCCTTGTTAAATGTTTCTTGCATTTTGTCTATTCTATTTCCAAGATTTTGGATCATCCTTACTATCATTATTCTGAATTCTTTTTCAGGTAGACTACCTATTTCCTCTTCATTTGTTAGGTCTGGTGTGTTTTGACCCTGCTCCTTCATCTGCTGTGTGTTTTTCTGTCTTCTCATTTTGCTTATCTTACTGTGTTTGGGGTCTCCTTTTCGCAGGCTGCAGGTTCGTAGTTCCCGTTGTTTTTGGTATCTGTCCCCAGTGGCTAAGGTTGGTTCAGTGGGTTGTGTAGGTTTCCTGGTGGAGGGAACTAGTGCCTGTGTTCTGGTGGATGAGGCTGGATGTTGTCTTTCTGGTGGGCTCGTCCACGTCTGGTGGTGTGTTTTGGGGTGTCTGTGGCCTTATTATGATTTTAGGCAGCCTCTCTGTTAATGGATGGGGCTGTGTTCCTGTCTTGCTAGTGGTTTGGCATAGGGTGTCCAGCAATGTAGCTTGCTGGTCGTTGAGTGAAGCTGGGTCTTGATGTTGAGATGGAGATCTCTGAGAGATTTCTGCCGTTTGGTATTACGTGGAGCTGGGAGGTCTCTTGTGGACCAGTGTCCTGAAGTTGGCTCTCCCACCTCAGAGGCACAGCCCTGATGCCTGGCTGGAGCACCGAGAGCCTTTCATCCACACAGCTCAGAATAAAAGGGAGAAAAAAAATAGAAAGAAAGAGGATAAGTTAAAATAAAATAAAGCTATTATAATAAAAAATTTTTAAAAAATTATTAAGAATAAAGTAAGAAAAAAAATTTTTTTAATTTTTAAAAATAGATTTATCAATTTTTTATAATTAAAAAGTAAGAAAAAATTATTAAGAAAAAATTTATTAAGAAAAAAATTTTTTTTAATTTTTTCAAAATAAAAAATATGAAAAAACTTATTAAAAAATTTTTTTAATTTTTTAAAAATAGAAAATAAGGAAAAAGTTATTAAGAAAACATTTATTAGGGAAAAAAAAATTTTAAGTAAAAAAAACAGACGGACCTAACCCTAGGACTACCGGTGAGAGCAAAGCTATACAGACCAAATCTCACCCAGAAGCATACACATATACACTCACAAAAAAAGGAAAAGGGGAAAAATTAATATATCCTGCTCCCAAAGTCCACCTCCTAAATTTGGGATGATTCGTTGTCTATTCAGGTATTCAACAGATGCAGGCACATCAAGTTGTTTGTGGAGTTTTAAACCGCTGCTTCTGAGGCTGCTGGGAGAGATTTCCCTTTCTCTTCTTTGTTCATACAGCTCCCGGAGTTCAGCTTTGGATTTGGACCCGCCTCTGCATGTAGGTCGCCTGAGGGCGTCTGTTCCCCGCCCAGACAGAACGGGGTTAAAGGAGCAGCTGATTCAGGGGCTCTGGCTCAGTCATGCCGGGGGAGGGAGCGGTACGGAGGAGGCGGGGCGAGCCTGTGGCGGCAGAAGCCGGCGTGACGTTGCAGCAGCCTGAGGCGCGCCGTGCGCTCTCCTGGGGAAGTTGTCCCGGGATCACAGGAGCCTGGCCGTGGCGGGCTGCACTGGCTCCCGGGAGGGGCGGTGTGGAGAGTGATCTGTGCTCGCACACAGGCTTTTTGGTGGCAGCAGCAGCAGCCTTAGCGTCTCATGCCCGTCTCTGGGGTCCGCGCTGATAACCGCGGCTCGCGCCCGTCTCTGGGGTCCGCGCTGATAGCCACGGCTCGCGCCCGTCTCTGGAGTTCGTTTAAGCGGCGCTCTGAATCCCCTCTCCTTTCTCGCCGCGAAACAGAGGCAAGAAAAAGTCTCTTGCCTCTTCGGCAGCTGCAGACTTTTTCTCAGGCTCCCTCCCGGCTAGCTGTGGTGCGCTAGCCCCTTCAGGCTGTGTTCACGCCGCCAACCCCAGTCCTCTCCCTGGGATCCGACTGAAGCCCGAGCCCCAGCTCCCAGCCCCCGCCCGCCCCAGCGGGTGAGCAGACAAGCCTCTCGGGCTGGTGAGTGCTGCTCGGCGCCAGGCCTCTGTGCGGGAATCTCTCCGTTTTTCCCTCTGCGCCCCTGTTGCTGTGGGATCCGCGCTGATAGCCGCGGCTCGCGCCCGTCTCTGGAGCTCGTTTAGGCGGCGCTCTGAATCCCCTCTCCTTGCGCGTCGTGAAACAAAGAGGCAAGAAAAAGTCTCTTGCCTCTTCGGCAGCTGCAGTCTTTTTCCCGGACTCCCTCCCGGCTAGCACCGAAGCCCGAGCCTCAGCTCCCAGCCCCCGCCCGCCCCGGCGGGTGAGCAGACAAGCCTCTCGGGCTGGTGAGTGCTGCTCGGCGCCGAGCCTCTGTGCGGGAATCTCTCCGCTTTGCCCTCCGCACCCCTGTGGCTGCGCTCTCCTCCGTGGCTCTGAAGCTTCCCCCCTCTGCCACCCGCAGTCTCTGCCCACGAAGGGGCTTCCTAGTGTGTGGAAACCTTTCCTCCTTCACAGCTCCCTCCCACTGGTGCAGGTCCTGTCCCTATTCTTTTGTCTCTGTTATTTCTTTTTTCTTTTGCCCTACCCAAGTACGTGGGGATTTTCTTGCCTTTTGGGAGGTCTGACGTCTTCTGCCAGCGTTCAGTGGGTGTTCTGTAGGAGCAGGTCCACGTGAGATGTATTTCTACTGTATCTGTGGGAAGGAAGGTGATCTCTGCGTCTTACTCTTCCGCCATCTTGCCCCTCCCCTACAATCATTTTAAAATTAAAAATTTAATTAAAATATAAACTTCCCACATATAACTGCTTCTTTTTCTGGACACTATGTTCTATTCCATTCATTTATATGTCTTTCCTTTCACCAATGTCACATGTCTGACTTACTTACTATATCTTTATAGTGAGTCTTAAAATCAGAAAATGTGAGCCCTCCAGTTTTGTACTTCTCTTTATCTGGAACAGTAAAGAATCTGAGATTTTACCCTACTTGTAAGCTAAAAATATTAGCCTCCTACACTTTCATAAATGCTTGCAAAAGACATGGATTGGTGACAGAGACAAAGGAATGTATTGTTTACAGCACAGCAAGCAGCATGAGCTTCATACTCAAAACTATTTACCTTGTCCACAAAGGCCCATGGGGTGAGACAGAAGCAAACCCACATAGATACTGTACAGGCAGTGGGCTTGTTCTATAGATAAGGAAACCTAATCTTATGAAATTTACAATATTATAAGGTTGTTGCTTGTAAATCTGCCCAATCTTTGCCCTAGAGGAGATAAAGCTTCAAGACACTATCATCTAATATCGCTTGTTAAACAAACATCATTAAAAAGATATCCTGGAACAAAAGGTGCTAGCAGTCATGCAGAAATGCAAGAGACCATGGAAAAGTGTCTCCCAACAATATTTACAACTCTTCCTACATCACCTTGGCTTCTGGCAAATTTCCCTATAAATATGCCCCTCCGCCAGTCTTTCTGACTAATCTGACCAACTGGGGCTGGAAGGAAATCCACTGAATTTGGCACACACAGTATTACATTCCAAGAAGCAGAATGAAGCCAACTGGCAGTATGAATTTGTCTGTTTCCTCTAAAGTCTCAAATATCATCAGTGTCTTCCTTAAAATCCTGGCGGCATTCTCCTTCAGTTTTTGTATTGACTTATGCATTTGGTTCAGGACATTTATCCAGGTAGAACAGAATGTATTAGTGATTTCACAGATTCCACCTTTCCCCTTAAAAAGGAAGTTTAAAGTATATCTGTCATTTCAATTTCTGGTCAGAGTATATCTGACCAGAAATTGAAGTTAATCTAAACGCCTTCAAGGGCTCAGTTGGCATTTGCTTAAACATTCAAAGGTATCTTGTGATCATCCCCTAAGATGCAATTCACCACATTTTCAGGAGGGAGGCAAGTTAATGCTTGGTTTTTATACCAGAAGTAAAACCCCCAGAGTGCACATGGTGTTTCTAAAAAGAAAGTGTTTATAACTGTTGTGCTCTCCAAGTAGATTATATCAGAAATGGGTAATTTTCAAAGACAACGATTATTATCCCTTGTACCTTCTAGGATCTAATGTGTTTCCATGCCAGGAACCAGGATGCTGCTCTCCCTCTAACTCCTCAAGTTCTGGGTGCCCAGACCCTTTGTCTGGAAGCATCAGTAACAAGAGGAATAAGATCCTCTTTATGAAATGTAATCTGAATTGCTTGAATTCCTGAGACTTCTACTTGCTGGGAGCCATCTAAAAGGTTATCAACCAGGCTGGCCTTGAGTTGCCATCAGCGGAATGAAAAAAGCATCATGACCAGGAATTATTATGAAGAAACTATGCATTTTCAAACTAGGTCCATATATAACTCCTATAGTCTCCTGTGTAGTAAAGAATTTAATCATACCCTAAGAGAGATCTGGCCTTTGCCCTCAGCTCCTGAGAGGTAATCTCTAAGCCCTTAAAATGTCACACATGATCAGAATGTCTTTGCTTGGGGACGTTGGGTTACACTGAATACTATAATAATGGATTTAGAGTAGGGGCTGGCCACACCATGTAGTAACAATGGCATTTATGAGGGCTTTGGATCATGCAGTATTAGGAGAACTTTGGAGGGGCTGTAGGCTTGAGACTATAATCAACAATGTGGGCAGTCAACTGTGTCTACATAATGGATCCCCAATAAAAATTCTGAACTCAGGCTCAGGTGAACTTACCTAGTTTTCAATAAATGTGCATTGTCACACATTAATGCTGGGAAGGTAAGGGTGACTGGAAGCTCCATGTTTGTTTACCTCTTTTCCTAGACTGTCCTAAATGTTTCTTCCCTTGGCTTAGTTTAACATGTGTCCTTTTCCTGTAGTACACTGTAACAGTGAGTAAAAGAGTTTTCAGTGAGTTCTGTGAATCATTCTAACATATTATTAAATCTGATGGTGATTTGGGGAATATCCTGAACTTGTAATTGGTGGGAGAAGTGAGGGTGATTTTATGTGGACTGTTTCCCTAACTTCACAGTTAGCTAACTTTCACACCCTTTCCCACTCCTTTTGTTCTCATAATTATCCAGGAAGTAGATGAGACAGTCATCTTTTGGGGACAGCTGCATTCAAGGACCAAACTCTCTTACTCTTAAAATTTTTGGAACAGGAACAGATGAATGAGGAAGAATCAGACTATCAGGCTATTGTTGAATAGCTTCAGTGATTAAGGATGCACCACTGTAAGGCTGAAAATGATCTAGAAAGAGAGAAAGATGACACAGATTAGTTCTGATATAGTCAGTCTTTCAGGAGCTTGTGAGGTAGTCTCCCCTACTGTAGGACTAATGGGTTAACTTTCAGCAGGAGTCACAAGTCAGACATGTAGTGGTAGCCTGTGAATCAACAGCAAACTAAGGCTCAATCAGTAGCAGTAGTTGGTGTCATTTTTAGAGAATGGGACCTTACCATGGGATGATGAATGACCCAGACAGTCAATCAATAGCTGCAATTTTTTTCCACAGTTTGTGGACCTGAAGAAGAATGCCATTAATCTGCCAGTCTGTAGCATTCCAACTGACAGACCAAATAGCTAGGCAACTGAATGAAAGTTCTGCCTTCTGAGTAAAATGATAATGTCTTATTTTTGTCCTACATAGCTAGTGTTGAGGCTAAATAACCCCAGGAGCTAAGTAGACACCATCAGCCTTCAGCTAAACCAAACCATCAAAGGCCCAGGCCCAAATATTTAGATAATCCTTGGAGAATTGTGAGCTAAATTGCAGCAGTGGTTTTGCTTCAGGCAGGGTACTACGGTATAAAGATTCATCTAGAGGGACTGGCTGGCAAGATGGCAGAGTAGAAGGACGTGAGCTCATGCCTTCTTAAAAAAACACCAAATTAACAACTCACTGCTGAACAACCATTGACAAAAAAAAGCTGGAACCTACAAAAAAGATACCCTACATCCAAAAGACAAAGAAACCATAACAAGAGGGTAGGAGGAGCACAATCACAATAAAATCAAATCCCATACCCGCTAAGTGGGCAATCCACAAACTAGAAAATAATTACACCACAGAAGTTCTCCCACAGGAGTGAAAGTCCTGAGCCCCACATCAGGCTTCCCAGGCTGGGGGGTCTGTCAAAAGCAGGAGGAGCCCCCAGAGAATCTGGCATTGAAGACCAGCTATGTTTGATTGCAGGAATTCCACAGGAAGGGGGAAAAAAACTCCACTTTTGGAGGGCACACACAAGGTCCTGTGAACACCAGGAACCAGGGAAAAAAGCAGTGACCTAGTAGGACACTGGGCCAGACCTATCTGCTAGTATTGGAGGGTATCCTGTAGAGGTAGGGGTAGCTGTGGCTCACTGCGGGGATAAAAACACTGGCAGTGACAGTTCTGGTGAGTACTCATTGGCATGAACCCTCCCAGAGGACACCATTTCCTTCCCAAGACCTAGCCCCACCCAACAGCCTATAGGCTCCAGTGCTGGGATGCCTCAGGCCAATCAACCAGCAGGGTGGGTACACAGTCCCACCAATCAGCAAACAGGCTGCTTAAAATCTACCTGAGCATGGCCCTGCCCATCAGAGGGACAAGACCCAGCACCCACAAGTGGGCAGGAACCCTCCCACCAGGAAGCCTTCATAAGCCTCTTAGCCTCATCCACCAGAGGGCAGACAGCAGAAGCAAGAAGAACTACAATCCTGCAGCCTACAGAATGGAATCACACAATCACAGAAAATTAGACAAAATGAGATGGCAGAGGAATATGTCCCAGATGAAGGAACAAGATAAAACCCCAGAAGAACAACTAAGTGAAGTGGAGATAGCCAATCTACCCAAAAAAGAATTCAGAGTAACAATAGTGAAGGTGATCCAAGATATCAGAAAAAGAATGGAGGCACAGATTGAGAAGATGCAAGAAATGTTTAACAGAGAGCTAGAAGAACTAAAGAACAAACAGAGATGAGCAATACAATAACTGAAATGAAAAATACACTAGAAGGAACCAGTAGCAGAGTAACTGAGGCAGAAGAATGGATAAGTGACCTGGAGGACAGAATGGTGGAAATCACTGCTGTGGAAAAGAATAAAGAAAAAAGAATGAAAAGAAATGAAGACAGACTAAGAGATCTCTGGGACAACATTAAACACACCAACATTCACATTTATAGGTGTCCCAGATGGAGAAGAGAGAGAGAAAGGACCTGAGAAAATATATGAAGAGGTAAATGCTAAAAACTTCCCTAACAGTTTTCAGCACTGTTGAAACAGTGCTGAAACTGGGAAAGGAAACAGTCACCCACATCCAGGAAGTGAAGAGAGTCCCAAGCAGGATAAACCCAAGGAGGAACATGCCAAGACACAGAGTAATCAAACCGACAAAAATTAAAGACAAAGAAAAATATTAAAAGCAACAAGGGAAAAATGACAAATAATATATAAGGGAACTCCCATAAGGTCATCAGCTGATTTTTCAGCAGAAACACTGCAGGGCAGAAGGGAGTGGCACAATATTTTTCAAGTGATGAAAGGGAAGAACCTACAACCAATAATACTCTACCCAGCAGGCTCTCATTCAGATTTGATGGAGAAAAAAAAAGCTTCACAGACAAGCAAAAACATTGGGAATGTAAATTGGTGCAGCCACTATGGAGAACAGTATGGAGGTTCCTTAAAAATCTAAAAATAGAGCTACCATATTATCCAGCAAGCCCACTCCTGGGCATAAACCTGGAGCAAAACATGATTTGAAAGGATACATGCTCCCCAATGTTCATTGCAGCACTGTTTACAATAGCCAGGACATGGAAGCAACCTACATGTCCATCAACAGAAGAATGGATAAAGAAGATGTGGTACATATACACAATGGAATATTAGCCATTAAAAAGAACAAAATAATGCCACTTGCAGCACATGGATGGACCCAGAGATTGTCACACTGAGTGAAGTAAGTCAGACAGAGAAAGGGAAATATCGTATGATATCACTTATATGCCAAGTCTAAAAAAAATGATACAAATGAACTTATTTACAAAACAGAAAAAGACCCACAGATTTAGAGAATGAACTTATGGTTACCAGTGGGGGAGGGTGGCGGGAAGGGATAGTTAGGGAGTTTGTGATTGACATGTACACACTACTATATTTAAAATGGATATCCAACAAGGACATGCTGTATAGCACAAGGAACTCTGCTCAATATTCTGTAACAACCTAATTGGGAAAAGAATTTGAAAAAGAATAGATACATGTATATGTATAACTGAATTACTTTGTTGTATACCTGAAACTAACTCTAATATAAAATAAAAAGCTAAGAAAGAAGGTTTATCTAGAGATAAAGCAGCCACCTTTTTATATAGAGCTGTTACCTCTAGGGAGAGACCAGCTGTTCTTGCATATACAATAATCATTTGATAAACTAAGTTTTTGTGTTCTTTCCATCTTGATATTCACTGAATCCAAGTGAATATATTTGATCTACCCCAAATTAGTAATATCAGGACAGAGTCATAAAGCTTTCGTGGGTCAGGCATTCAATATTGATAAGAGTTCGGTAGCAAGTCAGTAGTTGCTATTAAAAAGACTTTCAATCATGTCAGAGAGGCCAGAAGTCCAAAATCTGAAGGGGTGGCTCTCAGTGGAGGCTGCCTCCTAGTATAAGTAGAGCCTACCTTTCAATGAGGCTGAGAGTATGAGGTAGGTTCGAAACATGCTGCTTGGATTGTGCTTTGATTGTTGTTTGCTCTCCTGCAGGATGGAGGACTAGGAATGTATTATGACTATAAAGCAGCAAGCCAAACAGCTCCAACCAAAAGGCTGTATGGCTGTGGCTGCTGAATGTCACCAGAACTGAAGTAAATGAGAATATAGGAATTTGGATTGACAAAGGACAATTTGTTTTTAATTGACCCTGGGTAGCTGCTGGCCACTTGACACCAGAAGTAAATGTAATGTCTTGCTTGCTAGAATGGAAGAGTTTTTACCTCCCAATCCATGATCCCTCACTCCTCCAATCCAACCTAAGCCATTTTAAGAAAAAAGCCAAGTGTGTTGGGGATCTTTGTGAAATGGAAGGAAGTAAACTTTTATATTTCTTTTGTCTGTACATGCCAAAGTCATCCTACCCAAAAAAGGGAGAGAGAGAAGTAGGTGCAGGAGTGGCTTGAAGTGTCAAAGATTTGGGGATAGAGCACAATAGCATACACAGGACAGAAAGGGGCCCCTGAGCCCAGACACTTTTTGGAAACTGGAGGTTACTAGGAGAGGAGGCAGTATGGACCCGGAAGCAAAGAACAACAACAACAACAAAAAAACTCAGCCGTCCCTAGTAAAATAGCCTCCCCATCTGTCCTGTACTTCCCTACAGTTCTGGTGGTGGAGAGTATGATTATCTAGAAATTGTAACCTCTAACTCGTATTTCCATTAAACCCCTTGGTCTGTCTCATGGGAGCACATGTAAGGTACAGTATGAGCATGATTCATGCTGGGGAAGGGAAGGGGAGAGGGGGAAGGGAGGGGAGGGGAAAGGGAAGGGGAGGGGAAGGGAGGGGAGGGGAAGGGAAGGGAAGGGGAAGGGAAGGGAAGGGAAGGGAAGGGAAGCTAATGTGACCTTGTTGATTGTACCATTTGGCCCAATTCAATGTGTTGTTTTGGTTGCCTCTACATCTGAATGTACTGTAGGAATTAGTGTGTTATATATTTGCATTCCCCATCCCAGAACTAACAGATAGGATGATTCTGATCAGGGAAAAGCTACAAATAATACTCATACAATTTGCTCTTAGTGGGTGGGTAAGGATTTAGTGTATCTCTATCCTCTGTTGTCCAAGACTATCGCTATATAGATGGTTTTTTGGCAAATCAGAAACCTCAGTTTCAGCAGCCTTGTCTGTGGTGTTAACACACCTTCACCAGCAGACAAAATTCAGGGATTTGTTTGCCAAGTAAAATTTCTGGGACTGTGTGGGCAAATTCAAATGGTCAGTCTCTCTGGCAATCAAAAATATTCCTGTCTTCTTGGTCTCCCATCATAACAGGTGACTCAGCACATTTGTGTAATTTTATGGGTATTAAAGATAATACAAGTCTCTATGACTGATTATCTTGCTGATTGGAACTTCTTCATAGCACAAAATCTCCATTCCTAGTTATCAGAATAGGAAGAGAGGATTTTGTTTGTTTGATTGTTTTATATTATGAAGAAGCTGTGGTCTTTGTCAGCTATGCATTTATGCAATTCTGGGATTCAGGCTGTCTGGCATGAGATATGAGATGAAAAAACAGAAATAAGAGAAACAAAATAAACTAGAACAAGGAATTTACCACTGTACTGGTTGTTCTTTGAATTTTGATTTCCCTTCCGAATTTGCCTGCAACTATTTACTTTTTAGGGTCTATAGATAGTTGCTTTATATATTCTGCCCAGTTGTCGTAATCATTGGGAAAGATTAGACAAAGTGTGCCTACTTTAACTTAGGTGAATCTGGATGTCTGTCCTGTAATTTTTAGGACTAACAAAATTCTATTATTTCAATACAAACACATAGTGGTAGCTATAGCTATGTTTCCTCATGTCACACTTGCAGTGAATAAAACTCACAGCTAAAAGAAAGGGAGAAAAAAATAATGCTAGGAACTAACTGCTTTCTATATTATATTTCTTTAAAACTCTCCTTTTACTATTCATATTTTAGGTGATAATGATATCATATGCTGCATTCATATTTCATTTATTTACTAGTGTGGTAGTTAACATGAAAATTGAACATTATTAATCTACTTTCTTTTGTGTCTATTGGTGCTTGGCATCAGGCTTTTGCTTTTATTTCCTATACTTTACTAAGCACTGTCTGAGAATAATTAATTTTAGAGTCAGGCAACAATTTTCTCAGTCTTTCATACCTTGTTTACTTTGTTAGAATAGTATAGTAAAAACTTGGAGTGTTTCAGCCTATGAATAAGCAATCAGTCACAAAATACCTTTCTAATTAAATTCAGTATTTCTACTGCCTCCCAACTTAATGCACATCAAATTTAACCAACAGAAGAACCAAGCACCTAATGAATCCATTATACAGATGTATGCCCATTTGAGTGCTTGTTTGGTCACTAAAGTAACCTACTTCTCAACATGTTTTAGTACTGCCAGAACAATTAATGCTTACTTAAAGTTATGGGTATTGCAAGTAAATGGATTTTGAGTACAAGTTTTTTCTCATATTGTTTCATTTACCATTGTGATTTAGCGATAAATTATTTAATATATCTAACTTGTATTTGTGTCTCATTAATTAAAATTAGGAAATATTGTATTAATAATTTTATTACTCATTATCTAAAAAATATTTAATGTTCAACCTTAGAATATACATAGAACTATGACATCACTAAGAATGTGACACAGGTTGTTCTTGATTTTGCTCCTCAGAAGAACAACAACTAAGAAATATTCTAAAACAAGGCACCACTGAGAGAATCCTAGAACACAGGGGTGAGGCTTAAGCACCCACTTGCACCACAGAGACCAAGACAGACTACATCAGAATGTAGGAGAAGTAGCTACATGTTAACCATGTTGACCCTCCTCCAGGCCAGCAGAGCACCATAGGAAGAGGTCCCCCCTGAGTTTCTGGTTCCTCCAGTGGGAAAAGAGAACCTAAGAAAGACAACCAGTACCCCTAGATTTGTTGGTCATTTTGTGGGAGGCCCTACTCAGCTCTTGCTCCATGGGGATTCCCAGGGAATCTTCGGAGCTTGCAACAACTAGCACAGGGGTCTTGGCAGACTGAGTTTATACCTGCAGTGCCCAAATAATAATCCCAACAAGCAGCCTTGCTCATCTGCAGAACCAAGTTGGTGGCACCCTCTGATCAGGGAACTCCGCAGGATACAGATCTGCCTGATTCAGATTCTCAGATGAAGAGTTTTGCCAGCCCTAGAGGCTGATTTGCCTGCATCCATGTAAGGAGCTGCGTCACAGCCCTACCCAGTGTGGAGGGTGTTTTTTGGCTACATCTGACCAGAGAATGGGAAGAACACCTGGAAGCTGTGTAGCCTAGCAACACTTCAGCCAAGAGGTAGGGGGGGCAGGACTGATTGCCCCTAGAGCAAAGTAATTGCCAGACATGAAGTGTTCCTCTGCTATGCACACGTAGGGGGATTAATTCACAGTCAAGGCTGAGGGTACCACCCAGCTCCTCCCAACAGGAGAGCCTTTAGGAAAATTGAGAATTGCCTGGAGTGGGCCCTCCCCTTCATGCCCAGGTAAGGGAGCTAAGACATAGCCCTACCTGCTGTGACTTCCAGCCCCATCTAACCAGAAAGACTAGTGAGAAAACCTGGAAGCTGTGTGGCCCAGTGGTACTCAAGCTAAGAGGTGGGCAGACAGAGCCAATAAATAGTTTGCAGAGCAAAGGCAGTGGCCCAGTTCAATCAGGAAACTTGGGGCATGGGTCAGCTTGAGGTAAGAAAACAAACTGTTTTACTGGTTTAGAGCTTCTTTTTCCTCTCTGCCTGGGAAGAAAATCTAATTTGTAGCCCTACTCATTTCTGAATACAGCCTTTGGCCTGTCCAACCAGAGAACCTACCCAGAGCACATGGGAAGCTGTACAGCTGATTTAATAGCCCTATGTACAGTGGCACATAAACAGAAAGCACATCCCATGGTTTTCCCCATCTGCAGAGCAAAACTGGTGACCTCACCTGACCTCATTGCACACACTGTGGCCTCACTGAGTCCCCAAATAATAAGCTGCACAGGGCCTGGGTCCTTTTCTGCTGCTCTGCCAGGGCAGGGAAGCTAATCTGTAGCCCCATCTACTAGAGAATACAGTACACAGCTTTGACCATCTAGTAAGCCTGACCAGAGAATCCAGGCAACCACAGAGCCCATCCCACAGCCTTAATTAGGTAGGAAACCAAGCCAGAAGCCCTATACAACTGTTCTCAGTTAGTGGCACACTGTGCAATCTCCAACTTCAGAACGTGAGCAGTTGACTTGCCTTATAATAGGCCATTATAGCAAGCCCCAACTGCCTAAGGACATTACCATAATACACACCCAGGAAACAAAACAGAATTGACTGGTAAAGAACTGTCTCTGCCAAAGAAAACCAGTAAAGTCTGAAAAAAGCCTGATTACTCAAATGTGCAGATACCAAAGTAAAAAACCAAGGATCATAAAAATCAGGTAAATAAGAAGCACCAAAGGAAATTAATAAAGCTCCAATAATTGACTCTAAAGAAATAGAGATCTATGAACTGTCAGACAATAAATTCAGAATAATCCTCTCAAAGAAGTTCAGTGAACTAGAAGAACACACAGACAACTAAGTTAGGAAATTAGATAAACAATGCATGAACAAAACAAGAAGTTTAGCAAGGAAATAACAACCATCAAAACAACAAACAAAAAAATCCCAGACTTGAAAAATATATTAACCAAAGTGAATAACTCAATCAAAAGTTTCAAAAGTAGAATTGACCATACAGATGAAAGAATCAGCAACCTGGAAGATAGGACATTGGAAATTACCCAGTTAGTTAGAGGAACAAAAATAAAAAAAGGAATAGAAAGAGTGAAAAGCTTATGAGAATTATGGGACACAAAGGAAAACATATTTTCCTTATGGAAATTTGAGAAGGAGAAGATAAGGGGACAGAATCCATATTTAAAGCAACAATGGCTGAAAACATCCCAAACCTTGGGAGAGAAATGGACATCCAGATCCATGAGACCCAAAAGATTCTAAATAGGTTGAACCCCAATAGGGTTACTTTGAGATGTATTATAATTAAATTGCCAAAAGCCAAAGATAGAAAGAATTTTAATAACTATGAGAAAAGAAAGACGTTATAAATAAGGGAACCCCCACATAAGTATCAGTAGATTTCTCAACAGAAATTTTTCAGGCCTGGAGAGAATGGGATAACATATTCAAAATATTGAAAGAAAATAACCGTTAACTAAGAATTCTATACCCAGCAAAGCTGTCTTTCAGAAACTAAGAAGGAATAAAGACTTTCCTAACCAAACAAAAGCTGAGGGATTTCATTACCAACAGAACTTTCTTACAAGAAATGCTAAAGGGAGTTCTTTCAGTGGAAGTAAAAGAATGCTAATTAACATTATGAAAACATAAAAAGATACTGTAAATCCCACTGTAAATGGTACATACATGGTCATTGTCCGATTTTGCAATTTGGTAATAGTGGTGAATAATTCACTTACAATTGTAGTTTAAAAGTTAAAAAAAAAAACTTAGCAAAAGTAACCATAAGTACAATAATCTGTTATTAGTTACACAATATTAAAAAACATGTACATTGTCAACAGCAATAACCCAAAATGTGAGACAGAGGAGAAGTGAAGGTGGAAGTTTACAAGTTCTATTGAAGTTAAGCTGTTATCAGTTTAAAATAGGATGTTATAAGATAGTTCATGTAAGCCTCATGGTAGCCACAAAGGAAAAATCTTTAGCAATTACACAAAAGAACATGATAAAGAAATCAAAGAATACTGATACCAAAAGACATCAAAATACAAAAATAGATAGCAGGAAAAGAAGCAAGGAACAATAGATCTAAAAAACAACCAGAAAACAATGAACAAAAAGGCAGTAGTCCTTACCTATCAAAAATTATTTTAAATGAAAACAGAATTATCTAATTAAAAGCCATAGAATGGCTAAGTGGATATAAAAACAAGATATGCCAACATGCTGCTTATAAGAGATCTCTCTAGCCTTAAAGACACAAATAGACTGAGAGTGAAGTGATGAAGGAATATATTTCAAGCAAATGGTAACTTAAGAAGAGCATGGGTAGCTATTTTTACATCAGAAAAAGAGACTTTAAACTAAAAATAGTAAAAAGAGACAAAGAAGGTCATTTTATAATGATAAATGTATCAATACATCAAGAGGATATAACAATTATAAATATTTATGCACCCAATATTGGAGCACCTAAATATATAAAGCAAAAACTAACAGAGCTTAAAGAAGAAATAAACAGTAATACAATAATAGTGGAAACCCTACTCTCAAAGCATCCAGACAGAGAATCAATGAGAAAACAGCAAATTTGGACAACACTACAGACCTTATGAACCTAACAGACATATACAGATCGTTCTACCCAATGACAGCAGAAAATGCATTCTTCTCAAGAACACATGAAACATTTTCTAGGATAGATCATAGGTTAGGTCACAGAACAAGTACTAACAAATTTAAGAAGATTGAAATCATAACAAGTATCTTCTCTGACCACAATGACATGAAACTAGAAATCTGGAAAATTCATAAACACATGAAAATTAAGCAACACTCTCCTGAACAGCCAATTGATCAAGGAAGAAACTAGGGGGAAATAACAGTTTTCTGAGACAAACAAAATGGAAACACAACGTACCAGAATTTGGTGGGGTACAGCAAAAGCAGTTTTAAGATGGAAGTTCATAGCAATAAACACCTACCTTAAGAAGAAAAAACAAAAAACAAAAAACAAAACCCCCCAAAACCCAGATAAACAGCTTGACTCTATGCCTTAAGGAAATAGAAACAGTAGAACAAACAGAGCCCAAAGTTAGCAGAATAAAGGGATTAATAAAGTTTAGAGCAGAAACAAATGAAATAGGGAACATTAAAAACAATGGAAAAGATAACCAAACTAAGAGTTGATTCTTTGAAAAGATAAACATAATTGACAAACTCTTAACTAGACTAATCTAGGAAAAAAAAGACCCAAATCAACAAAATTATAAATAAAAAAGGAGCCATAACAACTGATACCATAGAAATTTGAAGGATCATAAGAGGATACTATGCACAACTATGAGCTAACAAAGTGGACTACCTAGAAAATGCAAGAATTCTTAGAAACATACAACTTAGAAAGTCTGAGTCAGGAAGAAATAGAAAACTTGAATAGGCCAATTACTAGTAAGGAGATTTAATCAGTAATTTAAAATATCCCAATGAGGAGAATCCTACAATCAGATGGCTTCATGGGTGAGTTTTACACAATATTTAAAGAAGAATTAAGAACAATCCTTCTCAAACTCTTCAATTGAAGGGGAGGAACACTACTAAACTCATTTTACAAGGCCAACATTGTCCTGATACCAAAACCAGAAGAGAATATGAATAGAAAAATATAAGCCAATACCCGTGATGAGTATAGATGCAAAAATTCCCAATAAAATACTAGAAAACTGAACTCAGTAGCACATTAAAAGTATCATTCACCATGATCAAGTGGGAATTATCATTTGGATGCAAGTGTGGTTCAGCATACATAAATCAATCAATGTGATACTTCACGTTAATAGAATGAAAGAATCATATGATCACTTCAACAGATGCAGAAAAAGCATATGACAAAATTCAACATCCTTCCATGATAAAAAAATAAAAACTCTTAAAAATTAGGCATAGAAGGGACATATATCAGCATAATAAAGACTATTTATGACAAGCCCACAGCTAACATCATACTCGATGGTGAAAGTTTGAAAGCTTTTCCTCTATAATCAGGAACAAGACAGACAAGGGTGCTCACTGTCACCACTTCCATTAAGCATAGTACTAGAAGTTCTAGCTAGAGCAATCAGGCAAGAAAAAGAAATAAAATGTATCAGAACTGGAAAGGAGGAAATAAAATTTTTCTATTTGCAATGACATGATTTTACATATAGAAAATACTGAAGACTCAACTAAAAAACTGTTAGATCTAAACAATGAATTCAGTAAAGTTGCAGGATACAAAATTAATATATAAAAACAGTAGTGTTTCTACACACTAAGAGCAAATTTTCTGAAAAAGAAATAAAGAAATTGATCCCATTTACAATAGCATCAGAAATAATAAAATACTTCAGAGTAAATTTAACTTAGGAGGTAAAAGAACCCTACTCTGAAAACAAGACACTGATAAAAGAAGTCAAAGAAGACTCAAAATAAATGAAAGTTATCTCATGTTCATGGTTTGGAAGAATTAATATTGTTAAAATATCAATACTATTAATACTGAAAGCCATCTGTAGAGTCAATGCAATCTCTATCAAGATTCCAATGGCATTATTTATAGAAGTAGGAAAAAAGAGTCCTAAAATTCATATGGAGCCACAAAACACCCTGAATAGCCAAACAAATCCTAAGAAAGGAGAACAAAGCAAAAGGCATCACACTTCCTGATTTCAAGCTATACTTCAAGCTATAGTCATCAAAACAGTATTACTAGCATAAAAACAAACAGGCCAATGGAACAGAATCAAGAACCAAGAAATAAACCCAAGCATATATGGTCAACCAATATTTACAAGGGAGCCAAGAATACTCAATGAAGAAAAGAGCCTTTTCAATAAGTTGTGCTCGTATAATTGGATATTCATATGTAAAATAATGCAACTGGACCCAGATCTTACACCTCACAAAAATTAAGTCAACATGGATTGAAGACTTAAGTATAAGACCTGAAACCATGAAAGTCCTAGAGGAAAACATAGGAATAAAGCTCTTTGTCATGGGTCTTGGTAATGATTTTCTGGATATGACACCTAAAGTACAAGCAACAAAAGCAAAAATAAAGAAATGGGACTACATCAAACTAAAAGGCTTTTGCACAGCAACAGAAACTGTCAACAAAACAAAAAGGCTGCCTACTGAAGGGGAGAAGATATTTGCATAAGATATATCTGGTAAGGGGTTAATATCCAAAATATAAAAAGAACTCATACAACTCAATAGCAAGAAATCAAATAACCCAATTAGAAAATGTGCAGAGAAGTTGAATAGACATTTCTCCAAAGAATATATACAAAAGTCCAACAGATACATGAAAAGTTGCTTGACATCACTAGTCATTTAGGGAAATGAAAATTAAAACCATAATGAGATATCACCTCATGCCTGTTAGAATGGCTATCATCAAAAAGATAAGAGATAATAAATGGGGGCATGGATTTGGAGAAAGGGGAACCCTCATGCACTGTTGGTGAGAATGTAAATTGGTACAGCCACTATGAAAAACAATATGGAAGATCCTCAAAAAAAATTTAAAAACATAGATCTACCACATGATCCAGCAATTCCACTTCTGGGAATATATCTAAAGGAAACATAAACTATAACTTGAAAAGGTATCTCTACCCCCATGTTCATATCAGCATTATTAACAATAGCCAAGACATGGAAACAATCTTAAGTATCCATCAATGAATCAATGGATACAGAACTTGTGTTTTGTGTGTGTGTGTGTGTGTGTGTGTGTGTGTGTGATGGAATATTATTCAGCCATAAAAAATTAGGAAATCTTACAGTTGTGACAACATGGATGGACCCTGAAGACATTAAGTGAAATAAGACAGAGAAAGAAAAATACTGTATGATCTCATATGTGGAAACTAAAACAAACAAACTCATAGAAAAAGAGCTCGGACCTGAGGTTACCAGAGGTGGGGGTAGGGGGTAGGGGGAATTGGAAGGTGGTCAAAAGGTACAAATATCCAGTAATGTGATAGACTGCTGTATGATATATAAGAAACTTGTTAAGAGAGTTTCATCACAAGGAAAAATGTTTTTCTTTTTTTTTTTCTCTTTTCTTTTTATTGACCTATATGAGAAGATGGATGTTAGCTGAGCCTGTTATGGTAATCACTTCACAATATATGAAACTCAAATCATCGTGCTGTATGCCTTAAACTTATACAGTGATGTATGTCAATTATTTCTCAGTACAACTGGAAAAAAAAGAACACACATGAAATCATTTTAAGATTGTTAACTCAAAACCCTGTGAGAAGCATATGTATATATATATATATATATATACACTAGATAACTGGGCTTGTGGTTAGCTCTTTGTTTTTTGCCTTACAGTATAAAGTAAAAATATTCCTTTTCAACATTACTTAGATTATTCTCTTCTTCACCTTCATCATATTATGTGATTCATCTGTAATAAAGTTTAATTTTTCATAGCATTCGTTGAGACCATTCACTCCCCACACAAATCCTGGTTGATTTTTTAAAATGACCATATATTTAAATTCATTCTTTGTAGTGTGGAGTTGTATGGATTTTGACAAAGATGTGGAGCCATATATCCAACCACCATGGTCATCATAAAAACTGAACCAAAAACAAATAAAACAAAAAATTGAACCATTATCCCAAAATGCTCATGCTGTGTCTATGTAGAAAAACCCATTTGACCAACAGTACCTTCAAGCAAATGAGAATGAGATAATTCCATCCCTGTAACTTTACCTTTTCCATATGTCATATAATTGGAATCATAAGATTTTGGATATGGCTACTTTGACTTAGTAAAATGTATTTAAGAGGCACCCATATGTTGTTCTGTGAAATAGTACTATGTTTCATTGTATTGCCGAGAAGTATTCCATTGTGTGTACCTACCTTGCTCTATAAGTTTACTACTTGACGGAAAGCTGGGTTGTTTGCAGTTTTGGGTGATTATCAATAAATTCTTTTATAAACATTTATGTACAGATTTTCATGTGAATGTAAGTTTTTATTTATCTGGGATAAGTATGTTTGAGGAGGATAACTAGGTTTTACGATATCTGTATTTTTTAACTTCTTTAAAAATGCCTGTTAGGAGTTGAATTGTGTCCCTAAATATAATACATATGCATATATATATACATATACATATATATATATATGACAGGTAATCAAGGTAAAATATGGTTATTAGGGTAGGCCCTAATCCAATGACTGGTGCCATTATAAAAAGTGGAAATATGGACAGAGATACACAGGGAGAAAACCATGTGAAGATGGAGGCAGCGACTGGAGTGATGAATCTATAATCCAAGTAATGCCATGGAGTGTGGGCAATCACCTGAAGCTAGGAGAGAGGCATGGAACAAATCCTCTGTCTCAGAGCCCTCAGGAGGAACCAACCTTACTTTGAGTTTAGACCTCTAACCTCCAGAACTGTAAGAATAAATTTCTGTTGTTTTGAATAACCAGATTTATAGTACTTTGTTACAGCAGGTTTGGGAAATTAATGGACATCAAACTGTTTTCCCAGGAAGCTAAAGCAATTTTATTACACTAGAAATATAATTGACAATGTCAGTTACTCTCCATCTTCAATAGCACTTGATATTGCCTTTGTCTTTTCATTCCATTCGGTATGTAGAAGTATCTCATAGTGATTTTAATTTGAATTTACCAAATGATTGATCATCTTTTCATATGGTTATTTGCCATCTGCATACATTTTGAAATATCTGAGTTTTTTGCACAATATTATAGAATTTTTAAAAAATTAGTTTTTTGTGGCATGTAAGAAAGAGTGAATGAATAAGTAGTTGTGGTAGGCTTTAAGCATATTTAGGATTAGGAAAAATTGTACTTATAATAATTGCAAGCATGTGTCTAGGAAAGACAAGAACAGATGGAACTAATTCTATATTGTGCTGCTCACCAAAATGATTGATTATCTATATACTGTTGTTTGGCATCTTAGGTCTGATCTGGGATGGCTGCTTTCCAATCGGTATGATCTAGGATGTTGATATCATGGCAAGAGATATTTGGGAAGCATAATTAAATTTCTTGAGGTATTTACAAAAATATGTTATATGGAGGATGTTTTAGATGGAAATAAGTCTTGAGCCAGGCTCTGAAGTAACAGAGTACAGACCTTATGGGGAATGGCAGCAGCAAGACCTGAAAATCAAATGCCAGATTAACTGTCTGAGTTTTACCACATAAACTTAATAGGTCACTGGATTACCCAGAATTCAGGCAAACATCTGATTATAAAAACTAGGAAAATATAAGAAGAGCTAAGGGGAAATCACACTATTTATGAGTATACAGGTACCCCTTACTACATGGGTTTAGAGCACCAAATTTCAGATCTTTATTTCTAGTGAATATATATATAATTTAGGGAAGCATACTATTTTAATATGCTTACCACAAAGAAACTTAGATTTTGAAGGGCCACTAAAAACAACAATGTATAGGGATTTTTGAAATGACATGAATTTGCTTCCTTTTGGAGACTTTTATTTAAAATGCAATTTTTCTACCTGGATTATTCCACAAAGTTATTGTGAAGATGTAGTGTCATCCTCTCTCATCCACTCATGTGTACAGAATTTCACTGAGATACTTTGAATTTATCTTCAAGTAGGTCTGTCAGATAATTTTCCATGCTATTCTTTCTTTCATTTATAGTTTCTTGTCCCATATCCTCTCTTTTGAATGTTTTATTTGCATCTGGAAGAAAAAGTAATGCTGGAACAAATAATGATTGAGTGGCCACTTACTTTTTCCTGTGACGCTTAACTTAAAGAAGGGTGAGAGTAAAGAGGAGGCAGACCAAGACAGACCTGTGTCCGTCAACAAATAACTAAAATGTAGTGCATTTTAAATTCAGTTTCTTAGTTCAATTTTTTAACATATAGATTTTTACTTCAAATATAGTTACACAGTTTTATATGATATATAAAATATGTATGACATATAGGATATGTCAAATGTGCATATTAAGGTAATTTTTGCCATAAGTTCATCAATAAATGTTTATTCATTAAGAGTTTATTTTGGCTTAAAATTAAAAGTTTTTTCTTCAGTCTGGCACACCGGTGTACTACAACTGCGAGGTAATAAGGAAATAGAATGAATGTCCTGATAACTCTGTAAGTTATTTTGAGGTTCATCATAGCATGAAATTTAGTCATGACCTGTCCTTTTTCTTCACATTACAAGAATGAAAGCTCAACAAGAATGTGTGGCTTTCTTTTAGAAATTTGAAATCTACTTGGGATTCAGAAAGACTGCTGATTATTTTTGGGTGGGAAAAGTGATTGCCTGAAATCTATTTAAATGTATTTAATATTCCAGAAGAGAGATTAAATCACACAGAATATATAAGCTAGATAGTACTTTGGGTGTAAGTACTATTTATAATATATATGTAATTTATATATATATATAATTTTATATATATATATAAAATTATACACACACATGCACACACACACATACTGGATCAGTTGCTTCTTTTAAACCTATTCTGTCTAATGGACATTTTTTTTCTACTTCACATTAGATGTTTACAGACTGTAGATTGTTTTTGAATAAGATGCCAACATTTCTCCTGCTTTCCAGTTTCTTCCACAATGTTGTGAATTACTTCTAATTGTAAAATATTTGCTGACTAAGAAATGAATAAATAGCATGAAACAGTTTAAGACAATGGCCTTTATGGTCAAGGTATATCAAATTGGTATGCCATCATCACACTCAATGCTGTGAGATTTAGAAAGTTAGTATCTCTTATTATCAGTAAAATATGTGGATGACACTACCTCTGTTTCAGAGTTGGAATGAGGGTTAAATGAGTTTCTATTATTTCCAGAACCTTTTTGTTCTGATCACTATCTTTCAGAAACGCAATGCTTCAAATTGATCATAATGCTTGAGTCATGCGTGATTAATGAAAATAATTAATACATGCTTGTTTTTGCAATAAGATCCTGCATTGATGTACCTTAGGATAGGCTAAACATTATAATAGCTGTCCAACATTGTTAGCTTTCTCAAAGTAAATTAAACTTCAAATCTGAGTGAAATGCATACTTGAGATGTTGCAGTCACATGTATTTTTTACCTCCCAACAGGTTATTTGTTAGAATTGCAGTTCTATAAATTGCTGTGGAGAACAATTTTGTGCTCTAAATTTAATCAGGTAAATCTGTAAATGTGTCAAAGTGCAGAAACTGCTGTCATTTTAATGTGATTTGTTTACTACAATTTTTCATGTACATGTAAGCATAGTTGGAGATATATCTATATTCCTTATGAAGAGTTATCTCTTTCAAAATAAAATGATAGATAGATATGTTTTAACTTGATAGTGCATAAAATCTTCCATAACCTATGGAGGTTGGGCTTATCTATTAAATATTGCTAAAATCTTTCAAACATAAATGGGAATTTATTGGTATAAGACCATGGTAGATGGAAAAAATGTCAGAAGTTCCAGGAAAAGTAAAAAAAATATATAAAATTGCAGTTCTGATCTTTTAAATTTTTCCATAACATTAAAAGACAGTAACAGGGTAATGTGACACCAGGGAAAGATTATTGTATTCAGATTATTGTAGCTAATTCCATCAGGACAGTCTACATGTTTGTCTGATTCACCTTTGTGTAACTGTGCCTAATAGACTTTGGCATATCATATATGCTCAGGAAATATTTAAGGAGAAAATAAATAAACTAAAAAGTGAATGATGGATGAATAAATAATGAATGAAAAAAACCAACCTATTTTGTGAAAACTTGTATTTTTATAAGTATTGTATACCAATGAAAAATATCCTAAATTAAATAGGGCAAATACTTATTGCATACTTGACACATATAACATGTATCAAGTGTTAAAAGAAAGAAATAGGAGTAAGAAAGACACAGTACCTGCCTTTAAATTCCTTATCACCTTAACAGGAGCACATGGTCATGACATAATAATACAAAGCCAAATGTAAAGGCAGTAATAGAAATGCTGGAGAAAATGGGATCAGCTTTATTCTAAAATAACATGTTTTAAAATTCAGATATAATGTACATATAATAAAATCTGAATATATTAGGTATTTATTTATGAGTTCTGACAATTGTGTAACCTGTATACTGACCATTCAAAACAAGATATGGAATATTTCCCCCACCTCAGTTAGTTCCTCCTTGCCCATTCCATGCCCCACAGACAATCACTCTTTATTTCTGTCAGGTCAATTATTTTTGCCAGGTTATGGACTTTCTACAAATAAAACCATAAAGTGAGTATGCTTTTGGGTCTGGCTCCTTTTGCACAACATGTTTTTGAGATTATAAAATTGTTTAATATTGTAAAACATGTGTTTAAAAAGTTTGAAATATATAGAAAACAAAATAAGATGTGTTCCCCTCCCCCAACAAGTAGAAGGTAGATGTCCTATTTATTGCCTTGGTACGGGCAAAAACAAAATTAAAAATAAGAAGCTTAATTCTCCCTGTTGAAAATAAGAGACTGCCTTCTCTTAGAGCACTTACTTTAGAAAAATTGTAAGTTCTTATCTGTCTCTTTGAAATATATGCAAAACTTTAAAAAATCAAATAAGTCTCTCCTCTGCTTTATGACCCAGGAATGTCTCTCTCAAGGACCTGGGAGCCATCCCTTTAACATGCACTCATCAAGAGGACAATGCCCCTATCTTCCAGTTTCTGTGGGAGGGTGGGACCCTAACTTTTGTGGATACCTTGCTCCAAGTTGCAAAACTATCACCTGTCATAAAAATACAAGAAGTTTTTCCTTTGGTTAAGGCCAGTTAACACAGATGGTCACCCCAATTATAAGGTGAATTTAGGATAAACTATAAATAAATAGTGTAATAAATGGTGCTGTCAAGTCCCCTTACTTGAAGCCAGGTGTTGTTTATCTTGAGAACATGTATGTAGTGGGTTATGTCTGCTTGGCTACTTTGGTGAGATATCTTTCTGTCTTTGCAGTCTCTTAGAGAATTGTCTGTGATGCACACCACATTCTGGCTTAGTGCTTATTCAATAATGAAATTGTTTTCTTTCCCTCTTTGTCAGAAGTTTCCTGGGTTGAGAGGAAACTTTGTTTTTTTATTATCTTTCCCCAAAAATTATGTTGATAAAGATGGATGTCTGGCAGTCCCTGAACTCAACGGACCAGCTGAAGCTCTGTGGCCACACAACAGTCAGGTAAGAGACCCTAAATTATTAAAAAAAAAAAAAATTCCCTCCTAGCTCTCTGCTCTTTTGGCATACTAGCTGGATGAACCACTCTCCAAAATCAACATTTTACTCTTGAATAAGCATGGGCAATACAGGTTCTAAAATGCCATCAAGATTATCATATGGTTGGAAAATATGAAAAACCAGAAATGTTGCCCATAGGTGTTTCTCTTAAATGTCTACTATCTTTCTGTCATATTTTCAATGAGTATATGAGAATCTGGTCTTTCAGTGGCCTAAGGACAATTCTTTTAGTTTGAATAAATTAATGTATTTGCTGGAGTCTTCAGTCTCATCTCAAGCAGGTTAATTACTGATATTTAAGGGATATCATTCTAAGAAGTAAAAATGATTTTGATAACCAGAATAAAATATTGAAAAAACGGAAGAGGAATGTGACAATTAAAGGCACTTACTGTTTCTCAGAACTCTCCTTCTTTCTGTACTTTCCCTACTCTCTCTATAGCCCCTGTATCACTTTATCCCTCCTTGCTTCAAGTTGACTCGTTAAAGAAGGTGATGTTCTTTTAGACATGTAGTTCCCCCCCATTAGTGTATGTCCCTGAAAAAAAGGTGTGGGGGCACAATTTCTTTACCTGGTAGTGAATCACCTACTCTGATGACAAAGATTTGTATATTTTATGACCTAGCCCTGAGTCCATTTCATGTCTTAGCCCAGATTCTTCCTACAAGAGTTCCTTATCATCCATATACCATGCAGATAGGAAAATAGATTTGATAAAGAGACTTGATCAAGGAATAATTGAGAACTTAGTAAAAGCCTGTGCCCCTATATGAAGGCAAAAGGATGGAGAGTACCTTCATTGGTCACTTGGAAAAAGGCAAGCAGCAAGGTCTTAAGCTGATGAATGCCAATATGGGAAGGGAAACCAAAGTGCCATATAATTTACATTTTTCCTATCTTAATGCAAGGGAAAACAGGCCTTCTTATTTAGATTGACAAAAAAGCTGATGCCATTGAGTACCCAGAACTCCTGGGTCATCCACAAGCCTTCCTTGCCAACTGATATTTATCATTTAAAGAATTATTTTCCCTATTCCCCAGAAATTTGCAAAAGTACTCTGAAGCATGTTTTCTGTTTACAGCCCAACACATTCCTCGCCTTGTGCAAAGGCAAGGAATTCTGCATCTAGTAGCTGCATGGAATTCTGCAACCAGAAGACTGCTCCTTTGATGGAGCAAACAAGTTGAGGTCCAAAAGATTACCACATCAGGGGTATGGTGGCCAAGGGGAACTGAGAAACTAACTAGATAGACAGATAGATAGATAGATAGATAGATAGATAGATAGATAGATAGATAGGTAGGTAGATAGATAGATAGATAGAAAGAAAGATAGATAGGTCTCACACTGAGCTGAAACAAATGTATGCATCACTTTGGTCCCTAAAGAATAATGATGCTGGTTTAATTCAAGATATAAAACCAACAAAGACAGTTTACCATCCACGGCCATGTAGAAAACAATGTCCTTTGTTGACAGCTCAATTAAAAGGAATAAAACCAATTATAAAATAATTAGAAAAAGAAGGGATACTTTTTAAAGGGCACTCACCTTGCAATATTCCCATCCTTCCAGTAAAGAAGGAAAGTACATTTGATAAAAAATTTCAACCATCATACAGATTTATACAAGACCTTAGAGAAGTAAATGTATTTGTTGTTCCATTATTCCCCATAACTCCTAACCCTACAATTATTCTGCCTTCTTACTTTGGTACTTTTTTCTGCAAAGCCTTTTCCTCTGTAAATGATCTATGTTCTGCATTTTCTTTCTCTGTTTCCTTCCTTCCTTCCTTCCTCCCTCCTTTCCTTCCATCCATCCTTTCTCTTGTGTTCCTCTAGTGGACAAGACTAAATTCCTCTTTCCTTTTGCTTACGAAACAGTACAATATAGGGTTTCAAGATTCTTCTACTAGATTTTCTAGTCATTTACAGAAAAACTTAGAGAAATTTGTACCACCAGAGGGGTCTATAATTATTCACAATGTAGATGATTTGCATCACATTTCTCTCTGGCTGCTTTCAAGATATTTTTCTTTTTTGTAGAAGGTAAACTTTAGAAGTTTAATTATAATGTGTCTTGGGTTTCTCTGGATTTATTCTATTTGAGTTTTACTTAGCCTCTTAAATCTGTTTGTTTACATTCTTTACTAAATTTGGGAAGATTTTAGACACTACTTTGAATACTTATTCAATTCCTTTCTCTCTTTTCCTCTCCTCTTGGACTCTAATGATACAAATGTTAGTTCTTTTGTCATAGTTCCACAGGACCCTGATATGTTCATTTTTTTGTCTATTTTCTCTCTGTTGTTCAGACTAAATAAATTTTATTGATATATCAAGTTCAATGATGATTAAATCTGCCATCTCCACTCTATTATTGAGCCCATCCAGTAAGATTTTTTTCAGTTACTCTATTTTTCAGTTTTATAATTTCTATATTTATAATTTATATTTCTTTGCGGATATTTTCTTTCTTTTCTTCATTTTGTTAAAGATATTTAAAATAATTGCTTGCTAATGCAATTTGGATTCTATTTAAACATTTTTAAGCAGGAAATCCCTATTAAGGTTTAGCATGAGTCCTGTGGGTTTGTATGTTGAGTTTCCTGTTGGGCTCTGCCAGCACCACCCCAGCAAAAGTGGTCACTGACTCACATTGCCTCTTTACAGATATCTGGGGTCAAAGTACAGTAAATAAGTAAATATGCTGGTGTTATTGAATAACAAAGTTCTCACTGTTACTATGGAAAATGCAAATACGGAGAGAAAAGGAAGGAAAGAACAGGGTGATGTTGGCTTGAATTAGCATTATAAGCAATAACTCCCTTCCATTAGCCCTGTCCATTGAAGAGCCTAGAAACAATGCTACCCCAAAATATGAGTAGGTCTAGTTGCCCAGAATTTTATTTCTAAATATCACATCACTATAAATGATGAGGTTTTATTGCTGTTGAAAATTTAGATCATGTCAAATGACGGAAAGCATCTTAAAGGAATCCCAAATTCCAAATTTAAGATAATTAGTAAAAAATAACAATCATAGTAGATTACAGTGAATTGAATAAAACATAAGCATTAACTCCATGTGACTAACACACACACATACAGACACACACACACACGAATTCAGAAGAGAAAAATCTCTTCTGTACAGAACAATGCCCATAATATAAGTCAAAGGAATGATATAGAACGTCAATACTTTTCAAACATCAATGTATTAATTGACTCATTTAGACGTCATCAACGATTTTAGTAACTTCATATTTAGTAACATGATTAGTAATTAACATTGTAAAAATATACTTTTACAATGAAGATATCTGGAGGACACCACTTTAAGTCAGGAAATCAAACTTAATATCTACAATAATATTACAAAATGACTTCACGGCCTTACTCATGTGGTGAACTGAACATGACACACGATTTTTACATAACTCTTGAACAAAAGATGTTTAATCTGAACAAGGAGATAATAAACAAATTCAATTTGGGAGATATATCACACACACACTCACGAAAACCTGAGCTCTCTAAGATATGAATGACAGAAAAAACAGAAAATCAAGGGAACTGTTTTATTTTAAAGGAGATCAAAGAAAAAAAGAGATTAAGGGAGATTAAAAAGAGAGATTGAAGAGATCAAAAGAGAAAAGAAAAATGCCAACTAAATGCAGTGCATGTTCCTTGGATGGATTTTGGAATTTAAAAACAAACAATCATAAACCATGCATAAAGACATTATTGGGTCAATTGAAAAATTTAATATAACTGTTTATTAGATAATTCTATAGTTTTAAATGAAAGTTCTTGAGTATATTAAGTAGGAAAATGCACTTTTTCTTTAGAGATAAAAGTTATTAAAGTAACTAGAAGTGACATATCACAATGTTCAGAGGTTAATTTGAAATGATTTAACCAAAACCAAGTATACATCTATATTTTATCCAGAACTATATTTACAAAAAGAGAAAGAGGAATAAAGTTAACGTGGCCAATGTTACCAACTTAGGTATCAAGGGAAAGGGTATATATGTGACTGTTTATTTTCATGTTTTCACTTTTTCTGTATGTTCTAAGAAATTTTAAATAAAATGTTTGAAATAAAACCAAAGCAATCAAAGAGTGGAAAATAAGAGACAAGGGATTATAATTGAGTATTTAATTGGAAAAATATATTATAAAAATTATTTTTATAATCTAGGGAAATTATAAAATGCAGGCTATTTATCTTTCATGTACATATGCTACAAAGTACATTTTAATTGGTTTAAAATATGTATAAACTTCCAAAGGAATGAAAGTACAATAACATTTATACCCAACTGATTGGAATATTTCTTTTAGAGTTCTTTTTAAGTAAATAAGTAGTTACATAATTAAGAAGAAAAAAAATTGCTATTTACCTGAGAGAGATATTATCTTTAATTTCTATGAGTTTGCCTAAATAAAGAAGTATGTGTTTTATAAATTGTTACTATAAAACCTTTTGCCTTTTCTTTCTTTCCAATATTGTTTATCATTGTTTACTCAGTTTGAATAATTGTTAAAGTTTATTTTTGGAAAAATTACTTGTGGGGAATTCTTGGAAATAACTCATAAAATTATACAATTTTAATAATTTACCATAATCTAGAAGAAAATTTGCATGATTAAGGGATGATGAAATTATCGTACAGACTGATTTCAAGGGCAAACCAAATGAAGAAGATTCCACATTAAAATCTGACTTTTTCAGGTGTGCATCCTCAGTGTATATTAACTCATACAGGTTGTATATATAATCTTACTTAGTCTCATTTTTTTTCATTGTAAAATGTGAATGAGTATTTCATCATAAAGTTGTAACAAGTATTTATTTAATTATACAGCAGATTCTTATTAGTTATCTATTTTATACATGTTAGTGTATATATGTCAATCCCAATCTCCCAATTCATCCCACCACCACCACCACCTGCCCTTCCCCCCTTGGTATCCATACGTTTGTTCTCTACATCTGTGTCTCTATTTCTGCCTTGTAAACTGGTTCATCTGTACCATTTTTCTAGATTCCACATATATGCATTAATATATGATATTTGTTTTTCTCTTTCTGACTTACTTCACTCTGTATGACAGTCTCTAGGTCCATTCACATCTCTACAAATGACCCATCCTAAATGCCCATCGACAGATGAATGGATAAAGAAGATGTGGTACATATATACAATGGAATATTACTCAGTCATAAAAAAGGAACGAAATTGGGTCATTTGTAACAAGTATTTTAATAGAAAATGGATATGCCTAAAATGAATATATACAAGTGGTTTATTGGTCAATAAATGATAAACTGTTATTGATATGTTTCTTAAGGCTAGAAAGGCCTGTTTTGCTTTCTCATGTGATCGACATGAAGTCTTACTATCTTTTATATCAACTTTTCCCAGGATTTGTAAGAAGTAAATACAATTGTATGATTACCTTTATTGTGTGTGTGTGTGTGTGTGCATGTGTATATAGCTTCCCTCTCAAGAACAAATGGCAAACATATTTTTTTAATTACTCTAATTTGAGTTGATCAGTAGCTCCATGAAGATTTACTTTAAGAGAAATAGTCTAAGTTAGGATGTGTTTTATAAAATAAAAATGAGAATATGCTCAAATTAATGTATGAGCACAATTTAAGACAGTTTCTTTGATGAGGATAGCTTTTTTTCCCTCAAAATTCCTATTGCTTATTAAAAGAATTTGACACATTATATTTTTGGAGACTTTATACTGTACATGATAAATTTTCATGAGGAATTTGCAGATTACTCTGTGGGTTGAATATATTAATTAAAAGATAAATTGCAATAACCTAAATAAATGAATATGATAATTTGAGAATTTGGAAGCTTGCTTAAAGTGTTTTAAACTTTATATCATTTAAATGTATTATCTTTTGAGATTTTGATATATTTATATAGAAATTAGAAATTAAAAAATATTTTCATGAAATAAAAATTTTTTATCATATTCCATGGGTAAGCACTCATATTAAATAATGTTATTATTACAAAGTAAACATTTCATATAATGGAGTACATGCCCATCTAGACCTATACCTAGGTAAACTCCTGCTATGTAAAATCAGTTGGATTTGAGTATTTTTTGAACTAGTTAATATCACATAAATTCTTCTTTTTTTTTTTTTTTGGCTGCACAGTGAGGCATGCGCGATCTTAGTTCCCTGACCAGATACTGAACTTGCACCCCTGCAGTGGAAGCATGGAGTCTTAACCACTGGCCAGGGAAGTCCCTACATGAATTATTCTTTAAAGAAAGTTCAGATCTATACTGTGTCTACATCCAACCTTCCCCATACAACATTAGAACTCACTCTACCTTCAATGAGGAGGTAAAAGGAAATAGAATCTAAAAATATAACTACATATTATCAGTGGTGGAGCTTTGAGCTTGCAAGAAGGGTTGGCAATTACCTTAAAAATTAGTTGTCTGCAGATTCTTTATTTGGAATTTTTAGAAATCACTTTTTGGAATTTGTGCTCTCTTTCACTTTCTTTTATCTTCTATGGGTATAGTTCATAGGACAAACCCAATGCTGTCTGCAAGATGAGACTCCCCTCCCCAACTTAGGGTCACTAAACCATTTGTTATCTAAAATTATTATTCATATTTACTTGGAGAAACTCTTTAAAGGAATGTTTCCTTTAGCTTTATTGCAGGCCTACTAATTCAAAATCTCTGTGATAGGAAAGATGGTATTGTGAGGCCAGAATGCACATTTTTATGTAGTACTCCAAAAGATTCTTTTTTATATATTTTAATTTTTTAATCAAAGTGTTTCTGATTTACAATATTGTGTCAGTTTCAGTTGTATAGCATAAAAGATATTGGGTAAAATTTCCTGTGCTATATTAGTAAATCCTTGTTGCTTATCTATTTTTTATATAGTAGTTTGTATCTGTTAATCCCTTCCTCTTAATTTATCCCTCCCAAACCCTCCGTTTGGGAACCATAAGTTTGTTTTCTATGTCTGTGAGTCTGTTTGTTTTGTATATAGATTCATGTGTATTATTTTTTTAGATTCCATATATGAGTGATATCAAATAGTATTTGTCTTTCTCTGTCTGAAATATTTCACTAAGGATAATATTCTCTAGGTCCATCCATGCTGCTGCAAATGGCAATATTTCACTCTTTTTTATAGCTGAGTAATATTCCATTGTGTGTGTGTGTGTGTGTGTGTATATATATATGTATATATATATACACATACTAAATCTTCTTAAGCTAGGCATCTGTTGATGGGCACTTGGGCTGCTTGCATGTCTTGGCTATTGAAATAGTGCTGCTATGAACTCTGAGGTACATGTATCTTTTTGAATTAGAGTTTTTGTTTTTTCTGGATATATACCCTGGAGTGGAACTGCTGGATCATATGACAGCTCTATAGTTTTTAAGGAATTTACATACTGTTTTCCATAGTGGTTGCACCAATTTACCTTCCCACCAATAGTGTAGGATGGTTCCCTTTTCTCTACACCCTCTCCAGCATTTATTATTTGTAGACTTTTGATGATGGCCATTTTGGCTGATGTAAGGTGATACCTCATTGTAGTTTTGATTTGCATTTCTCTAATAATTAGTGATGTTGAGCTTCTTTTCATGTGCCTGTTGTCCATCTGTATGTCTTCTTTGGAGAAATGTATATTTATGTCTTCTGCCCATTTTTGTTTGGGTGGTTTGGTGTTTTTGATATTGAGTTGTATGAGCTGTTTGTATATTTTGTATATTAATCCCTTTGTTTACAAATTATTTCTCCCATTCAGAAGGTGGTCTTTTCATTTTGTAGATGGTTTCCTTTGCTGTGTGAAAGCTTTTAAGTTTGATTAGGTCCCATTTGTTTATTTTTGCTTTTATTCCTTTTGCCTTGGGAGACTGATCTAAGAAAATATTGTTACAATTTATGTGAAATAATGTTTTGCCTGTGTTCTCTTCTAGGACTTTTATGCTGTCATGTCTTACATTTAGGTCTTTAGTCCATTTTGAGTTTATTTTTTATATATGGTGTGAAGGAATTTTCTTATTTCATTGATTTACATGTAGCTGTCCAGCTTTCCCAACACCACTTGTTGAAGAAACTCTCTTTTCTCCATTGTACATTCTTACCTCCTTTATTGTATATTAATTGACCATAAGTATGTGGGTTTATTTCCGGGCTCTCTACCCTGTTCCATTGATCTATATATCTGTTTGTGCCAATACCATGCTGTTTTGATTATTGTAGCTTTGCAGTATAGTCTGAAGTCTGAAAGAGTTACACCTCTAACTTTGTTATTTTTTCTCAGGATCTCTTTGGCAATTCTGTGTCTTTTCGTGCTTTCATATAAATTTTAGGATTACATGTTCTAGTTCTGTGAAAAAACTCATAGATATTTTGATAGGAATTGCATTAAATTGGTAGATTGCTTTGGGCAGTATGGCCATTTTAACAATATTAATTCTTCCAATCCAAAAGCACAGGATATCTTTCTGTTTCTTTGAATCATCTTCAATTTTCTTTATCAATGTTTTATAGTTTTCATTGTATAGGTCTTTCACCTCCTTGTTTAAGTTTATTCCTAGGTATTTTATTTTTTGACACAGTTTTAAATGAGACTGTACTTTTACTTTCTATTTCTATTTCATTATTAGTGTATAGAAACACAACAGATTTCTGTATATTGATCTTGTGTCCTGCTGCCTTGCTAAATTCATACTAGTTCTAACAGTTTTTGTGTGGAGTCTTTAGGGTTCTCTATATAGAGCATCATATCATCTGCAAATGGTGACAGTTTTACCTCTTCCCTTCCAATTTGGATACCTTTTCTTTCTTTTTCTTTTCTGACTGCTGTGGCTAGGACTTCTAGTACTATGTCAAATAGAAGCAGTGAGAGTGGGTATCCTTGTCTTGTCCTGAATTTAGTGAGAAGTCTTTCAGTTTTTCACCTTTGAGTTGGCTGTGGGTTTGTTGTATATGGCCTTTATTATGTTGACATATGTTCCCCTAATGTACTTTGGTGGGAGTTTTTATCACAAATTCATGTTGAATTTTTTCAAATGCTTTTTCTCTATTGAGATGATCATGTGGTTTTTGTGTTTCCTTTTGTTAATGTGGTGTATCATTTTGATTGATTTTTAAATCCTTGAACCATCCTCGTGACCCTGGAATAGATCCAATAATCATGGTGTAAGATCCTTTTCATGTGTTGTTTGATTTGGTTTGCTAATATTTTGTTAAGGATTATTGTGTCCATGTTCATCAGAGATATTGGCCTGTAATTTGTGTGTGTGTGTGTGTGTGTGTGTGTGTGTGTGTGTGTGTGGTGTCTTTGCCTGGTTTTGGTATCAGGGTAATGGTGGCTTGTAGAATGAATTTGGGAGTGTTCCCTCCTCTTCAATTTTTTGGAATATTTTGAGAAGGATAGGTGTAAGTTCTTCTTTATATGATAGAATTCCCCAGTGAAGCCATCCAGTCCTGGACTTTTGTTTGCAGGTCATGTCCCTTCCCCTGCTGTGTCCATCCCAGACATAGTGCAGGGCTGTGCTGTGAACTGGGTGAGGCTAGAGAATTCATTAGGCTGGGGCTTGGGGTCAGGGAGGTGGGCTGCAGGAATTGAGGTGGCTGCATAGCTGCCAGAGATCCAGGCTGCCTCCGTGGGAGTCTTCTCCCAGGACCTATCTGTCCCAGACCCAGTGCTCAGCTGCAGTGTAGCATCGCCAGAGCTCTCTCACTTGGCTGGGAGACAAACCAAAGCATGTCCTATGGTGCTGCTGACAATGGCTACCACCACCACACCCAGGCCAAATCCCATGCCCCCCACACTATTTCTGCTTAGCTAGACTGATTATTTTCCTAGAGCACAGTTATCCTAGATCTCATGCCAAACTGTGGTGTGAAGTGAGTGGAACCAGCATGTTCACCCTGTTTGAAGTGTGGCAAGGCGGCAGGTGTCAGTTCAAGGCTCTCTCTGCTCTGATTATTGGCAAGTAAGCATATGCATGCTACTTGTGAGTAGAGTCTAGGCTTCTCCAGCCCTTCTATCTTTCCCAGTGTTTCTACCAGTAGCCAAGGGGACTATTCTCCGCTGCACAGGACACCAGGACTGGGACGCCCAGACTGTGGCTTGACAGGCTCACTCCCCAGGGTGAGGGTCTGCCCATGTAGACTTTCTCTTCTTTTCAGATCCCTCTCAGGGGCAAGGGTCTCGGCCCTATGCCTTTTTTTTTTTTTGTCCTACCTTGTTATGTGGAGATCTTTCTTGCAGCTTTGGTTGTATAGGAGTTCTTCTGTCAGTTTCCAGTTAGTTTTCTGTGAGAATTGTTCCACCTGTAGATGTATTTTTGATGTATTTGTGGGGGAAGGTGAGCTCCACATCCTTCTACTTTGCCATCTATATTCCTTCTCCTCACAAGAGATTCTGTTATACTTTAAATTTGAAAGTCAAAAAATTGTATGTGTTCCAGGAATATAGGCAAGAAACTTCTCTCTTATGACTTTTTGAGCCTCACCAATGAATCACTATCAGATCATCCAACCCAACATAGCAAGGAAAATGGCCCAACGTCAATTTGAGGCTGAGCAGAGCTCAAATACAGTGAAGGGGGATGTTTCTGCAAACATATTCTTCCAGTGGTGTGTGTGTGTGTGCTGAGAAGGTGAATATAATTGGTTGGGTCGGAATAGTAGTAAGGGGAGGGAGCCAGAAAATTTGAATTTTACATATTTTTACTTAGAAATCATGCCTGCATCAAGCAATGAGAAGTTTTGAGATCTTGATTCTGAGAACTTGTAGCAAACTTAAAGAAATGACCAGTTGTACTGATGTGTACACATTCTTTCTTCTCCTTCTCCAATATGGTCTATGACCAAACTGCTATATAGAGCAGAATAAAGTTGGGATGTAGACTGCAAACATGGCATAATATTTTATATTTAAAATATATTTTATGTAAACATCCAAATTTATATTATATATATACATATGATTATATATATATTTTTCCATATGATTATTTGTGTATGTATATAGTTACACAGAGCACATAGCTACTCAAAAAAGTAATCAAAATAATGTCTTAGACATGATTATTATTGTCTATTATAACAAAAACTACAGCAACACAGGAGGAGAAATGGAGAGAATTATCATTTAAGTGCTTACACAGGTATGTGTATTATGTGTCTGTGCATATGCAGATTTTTTTGTTGACAATGATGATGTTATGACAGACACCTCTTCCTTGTGTGTGACATGAGCCACAATGCTTATATGTCCTCTGCTCTAAACTTCCTTTGGCACAAGTGTGAGGAAAGGTGGCTAATAAGATGTGTCAGCCATAGGGTATAATTCATAGGAAAGCTCCCAGCAGTGATAATACTAAGTTGGGAGAGATACCAGTTGCTCATTTCCCCTTTTTCCTACTTACTTTATGTAACATAGAACTGATGGAAGGAATACCAATAGCATCTTGGAGCCATGAGTGAAAGGTCAAGAGAGTAAAAAGTCATTAGTGTCAAATTTAAGCTATGTAACAACTCTAAGAAACTTGATCAGTAAGAATACTGATAAGTAAAAACATAAAAGTTCCAAAGAAAATTAAACAAGATATCCTAACAGGCAAAACACAGAAAGAATATCACTAGGAAAAATAAATGCTTAATCTCAATATCACTGAGATAAAATGCAAGTAAAACAGACACACTGGTCATATAGTATGGAACAGGGGTTAGGATAAAAAACAATAAAGAGTTTTATGCATTTTTGGTAGAGCACCTTTATGCAAAATCATTTTGTCATACCTAGTATTTATGTTCATTTTTCTTTGGCAGCACCGCATGGCTTGTGGGATCTTAGTTCCCCGACCAGAGATCAAACCCGGGTCCCCAGCAGAGGAAGCAAGGAGTCCTAACCACTGGACCACCAGGGAATTCCCATAGTTTTATGTCCATTTTAAATAAACACACATGCACATACACACCCACATATTCATTTTTTATGTTTACTGTATGTCTAAAGCTTCATAAAAAATGAAAATGCAAACATATGTGTAAACACACATGCATGTTTATACATATAATGAAAATAAAAAATAAAAACACTCATGGTCATAAGATTTTCCAAGCTCAGGTGAGTGTTTGTACCTCAGGAAGGAGGGGTAGTGGGTTTTTGGAGAAAATTTTAGCTATTTGCAATATATATATATAATTTATATTTTAAATTTATATTAATGTATTTTGTTTTATTTTTCTTTATATATATTTTAAATAGAGCAATTTAAAATGTTGTAGAATCCTTTTGTTAGTTTAACAAAAGCTCTAAATATATAAAATTTCTGTTTTGTTAGTTTCTATAGTTGTACCTATTAAATATTTTGTTTTACATTTTAATAAAAGGAATTCCCAAGACTAGAGACTAACAAAGAAATGGTGAGTAACAAAAGTACAATCTACCTGATACAGAAGACATTTGAATTTTCTCTTATCATCGAACAAGCTGACTTGAGCAGTATTATATTATGATTTTAAAATGACCTCGAGTCATTATTTTCATATAATATGGCCACCTATGCATTGAGAAATTTTCCCTAGGGAAGCAATTTTCCTGATTCAAACTACCAATGAGTAATGCTTTGGCAGAAAAATTGCCAATAATGGCATTTAAGTCTTTGGAAATTATGATATCAGCTAATGAAGCCTTAGAGTATATAACACTCAGACAACTGTCAAATTGGTTCCAGGCCTTGAGAGACCTGAATGTTCATTAGCAGGAGGGTCATACGTTAACACATACCCAGTCATTCATTTCAGGGCAGTGAATTAGGTTGAGAAAAAGAAAAAAAAAAAAAAAGCTCTTATTAAAGTGCCCTGATGTTCAAGGTCATGTGAATGTAACTAGCCTATAGCTGCCTATGTCATTTTGCCAGATGACTGGATGAAACAATGGCTTAAAGTCTTGCAAGATGTGAATTTCTCTTCTAAAACTCAGGTCCCCTCTATAAAAAATGTTAAACTTTTAGAAACTTTTTAAAAAATAAAGACATTTGGATTTGCCCCATTATCCTTTCCTGTTCCAGGAAACAACTACAAAGTAATGGAAGCTGTGGTCTAAAATACCTTCAATATAACAATCAGGACACCCATGTGCCTGTTAAGATTTAGAATTAATGTATTCCTTTTCATTGTATTGCTAGTATTGGCAGGTTATAGCAGGCCTAATTTCTCTGAGTTGGCATGCATAATACACCAAATTTCTAAACAATCATTTTGAAAGGAAAGGAAATTTCACAGTTTCAGGATTTCCACATTCTACTGCTTTCTATCTTAACCCCTTGCTTGTTTTTGTCATAGCAATATCACAATTGCTAAATCATTTTTAGTTTATTATCGTGGTATGATTTAATTGTTTTCATTCACCCCTAGAGAGTTCATTTGAATGACTCAATGAGTGAATGAAACAGGACAGAGGTCATTATTGTAATTAATGTTAATGTGGTTATGCAAAGGGAACACATAAGAGACAACTTGTCAAAGAGTCCAAGAGGGGGAAAAAAAGGAAAACACCTAAAAGCCTGAAAACAACACTAATGGTAAGCAGTCATAATCTGAATATGTGTCAATTTGGGCAGTTCTATAGGACCAGGCTCCACTTACAGGAGATACTAAGCAATGATTTTTGAAGTAAGAATAAAGCAGAGAAACCAATTGAATGTGAAGCATAATTTTTGAAAACAATACCAAATACGGTTCTCCAAGGAAGAGAATCAGGGATAAATTCTTGGTCCTCTACAATAACAACAACAACAACAACAACATTAGAAGTAGAATTTGCTTTGGAGAGTTTCAGTGTATCCCTAACACCACCATCTAGTTTCTCTATAAAGAGAACCGGTTGTAGTGATTCTTTGTTGGTAGAGATGAGATTAGCACCAAATCTACGCAGTTACTCAAGTCAAACACTTGGAATCCCTGAAACTCTTCCATTCCATATGACACCTATATCCAATTAGAATCAAGATCTGTAAATTATAGTTGTATCTTGAATCTGTTCTCACCTTTCCATTAACAGTCACAATAACTTGGTTCCAAGTTTCATCATTCATATCTAAATTATTACAAAAGTTTGTTAACTGCTCTTTCTTCATTTGATCTGGCAACTTTCAATTCATCCTCTGAATTGCATATCAGAAGAATGTCTAAATTATTCAACCAGTTAAAATATTTTGGTTGCTAAGTATAGCTTCTTAATAAAGTTCCAATTTTTTTATTCAGTCCTTCATAACCTGCCTATCTCTAAACATCATCAGCAATAAAATCCTGTTATATTATTCTTTCCAGCAATACTGAAACTTCTTGTCCTGGAATATTTTAACCCATTGCACATAAACTATTGCATATACGGTTTCCTCTAACTAGTAATAGTCTTCCTTTTCTCTTTGGTCTAGCTCAATCTGATTAAAACATAGTGAGTAGGAACCCAGTGTTAAGAGTCAGATTACCTGCCTCAGAACCTCATTTTACTACCATGTATGTAATTCTCCATGTCCAACTTTCCTCCTCTGTAAAATAGTACAATAAGAGTTAATAATGTTTAAGCCGTTAGAGCAGTACCTGGCACCTAATAAGTGTCTGATTAGCATTAGTTAGTTCATATTCTTTTATTATTATTACCAGGTTTTCCATACTCATCTCAATTGTGACCTCACTGGACTTTTTTTTTGGTTATTTCTCAACATTTTAGGGACATCGCCATTGTGCTTCTAAATGATACTGCAAACTTTTAACATGAAGTTTTTTCATATTTTATACAAAATTTTTGTTAACTTGTTCATACTCCTACCTAATTTACATATATTTTGGGGGTGGAGGAATGTATTATTCAAGGTAGTTTAACAGCTGTATTAGTCACATCCAAATTTCAGTGATTATCAAAAGTCCAATATGGGTGTTTGTGGTTAGATATTACGAGGGTGTCTTAGTAGCAGAGACCCAAGGAACTCAGTTCTTTCCTTCTTGTTTCCTCTACATCTTCAGAGTCCTTGTCATTCAAGCAGCAGTTGAGGAGGGCATATTGCAAGGGTTTTTTTCTTTTTTTTCCTTCTATTCTTTCCTTCCTTCTATTCTTTCCTTCCTCTCTCCCTCCCTCCCTTCCTTTCTTCCTTCCTCCCTTCCTTTCTTCCTTCCTCCCTTCCTTTCTTCCTTCCATTCCTCCCTTCCTTCCTTTTGATGAACAAGGCCTGGCAGTGACGCACAGTATTTCAAGCTACATTTCACTGGCAAGAACTCAGTCATATGTCACATGTATCCCTCTTGCATACAACCCTTCCAGACAAAAGGTTTGGATAAAAGCAAGAGATTATTTTTTAGTTTAAAATTTTGATTACTAAATGAGAGACACAGTACCATCCAGCTAGCTAACTGAGTAGAGAATGAGACTCTTAGATGAGATACACCAATAACAACCAAAAATAAAGCCCTAGTACCTGGGGAGGAGTGGGAGAAGGGGGAGGATATTAATAATCTTTGATTTTCAGACCTGCTCTTGAAAATTTCCCCCTCCATCTGAAAAAGACCTTCCAGTGCTGCTGTGATTACTTTGGATTCAGGTTAAATGCTGAGCTTACTGATCACACCTGACAGTACTAACTAACTTTCCATGCAAAATACTTCCAGATGTCATCCATACTAGTGAGGCATCTTAACTGATGTCATGGGCAAACAACACTATTTAAAACTGGCTGCCTTAGAAATCAAGGACCAAATTGAATTGAATTATGGGAACTGGACTGGGAACCCCAGAGCTGGAGGCTCCATGATGGGAGGTCACACTGTGGGCCAGCTACCCTAACTACCTGATTCATGAATGTCCTGTTTCAACTGCCATAACATTGTAAGCTCTGTTTCCAAGGACAGCAAGCATTTCCTCTGGGATTATACTTCTTGTGTATATATACCCTGATGGTCCTGTTGTCACCTTATCCCTGAGAGACATTCAAGTCAGTTTCAACCTACTGGCCAGAGTGGTGCTGTGCCTAAATTGATGCCCTGGGCCAGATAAAAAGATTCATACAGGAACTTAATTAAACGTTTGTTTTCTGGCTCTCTAAAATGAATCCAGATGGAAGATGTGACTTTTATTTCCTGGCTTGGAAGCAGTTAGGCTTCGTGATTACGTTCAATCCTTCAGGCAGTCCTGATCATTCTGCTTGGCAAAATTTTGATTTTGACCATAATCCTCTGTTACCGCAGACAAATTACTCAGTTTTTGTAAAAGAACTTTAAAGTCCAACTCATTTGGGCCCATGGTGAGGTAGCCTGTTTCTTGCTCAGGTCTTAAAAAATTAAAGAATGGAGTTGTGTCCAGCTCTGGTTAACATCTATGCGTGACTTTTCCAGCCTCACCATTGGCACTCACAAAGCCTTTACCAGGCAGGCCTTTAGGGGTAGCGAGGAGGTGGGGGAGAGGGGAAGCCGCCCTCTCACCCCAGACTTGGTGTGCAGCTAGTGCACTGCAGTCTCTGAAGAGAGTTGTAGTCAAGGAATCAGGCCAGTCAGTCATGCTCTTATGCATATTTGCACTACTAGCCCAGGCTCCTTTATTCCTGGGTCTCCTTATCTGAGGCCATTGGCCATGCCCTGTCCAGGCTTCTCTGCTAAAGCCTCTCTATGGCGGGTACGAGGAAGAAATCCCTAGCTCTCCCTCCTTGGCATTCCCCTGGCTTCAGTGTCCAAAAAACTACAGAAGCCTTTTATTTGAGGTACCCTTGACAGTGAGAAGACCCCCCCATCTGCAATGGATGATTCACCTGACCCTCAGATTAGTACTCCTTCTTGTTCCACAGGAGAAAATGGAAAAGGGAGGGAAGGGTTGGTCCTTTCTTCAGTTTTAACATCTTACCTTTACTATCAGAATAAGTGATTAAAGGCTTGCTAACTTTTATTTTGGCTTGTTGTTTGTTGCTTTAATCTACTCTTCTGACTCTCTGCCTCTCTGCAGCTCAGCTGAGCTCCTGACAGGTAGGTGTACACACAAGTGTGTAGTAATATGGGTTAAACAATAATATATTGAATACTGTTATTTTAGACAAATGAATAAATAATTAAAAGTAAAATTATATCATATATTAAGGGAAAATATATAAATTAGCAAAGTAAATTATTTAGGATGAAAAAGTAATATTTATACAAATTAAAATAGATAAAAGCCACTAACAAAGAGTCTGAACAAAAAGTCAGATTGTGGGGGCCTGAGGTTCCTATTTGCACAGTAGGAACAGCCTGTGAATTGTTGATTTTCCTCTTGTGCCACAGTTTGGACCTACCAGGTGTGATATCACGTGGAAGGGCTTTGGTTAAAGAAAGTCAGGATTAGTTCAGCAGGGTCTACACGTTTATCAGTTTTTAAAGGCGAATTAGGAATAGAAAAATTTAAAGAACCAATGGTAGATATTAATAAAATACTTTTCAAAAATTAAATTATCAGTTTTATGTAGCTTTCACTTGCTTTGTAAACAAAACATAACATACCAGATTTTTTTCTTTTCATTTTCACACAGGTGTTTTCACATCTTGAAAATATTTTTTGGTTGGGTATGCCCATCTGCTTATCCTTCTGTGATGCTTTTTCTGGCCATGATGATCTAAATTAAACACTCCCATTCCTCTTTTCACAGCACTTCTATCACAGTAGTTACATGTTATACAGTAAATTGTCTATTTTGAAGTCAGTTTCTTTCTGTAGCCAATGTCATATCTTCATATTCTGACAGAATAAGTATTCAATAAATGCATTAATGAATAATAACACTGAACGTTTCTTGCTGCTATGACTTTACCCATCAAGAAAAATTATACTTAATAAGATCAAAACACATTTCAAATGTATTCATTCATTTAAAAGAAAAATTTTACAACCACTTGTTTTGATTTCCATGAAACTCCTAAAATGTGCATTTTATGTGAGTTTTCAGCTTACCCAGGCAATGTGTGAGCAAGAAGTTTGCATTACAGTGTCAGCAGTAGTGGGAAATCTGTTTTACAGTAAATCATGCAAAGGCTGTTTCCAGCTTTGGCTCACATTCTATTTCACAGTGATGGAAATAGTCAACAAAATAACATTAAAAAGAACATTCACCAACTATTAATAATATGAAAAACTATTCATGAAAGGGAAATGTTAGAAATTATGTAAGAATGTTTTCTAAATAGTCTAATTTTCACTTTGTCAGTACTTTATTTGCAAAGTGCATTTGAGGCTCTCCTTTAAAATTTTCATCTTATGTTGCTTGTCTACAATTGTGATTCTTTGGCTTGTATAATGAAACTCTGAAGTGCAAGTCTATATTTTCTGAAAGATTTTTTTTGGTTAACATTTTTTTGTAATTTAATGCAAATTATATACATGGATTATTTAAATACATAAGTACCATATTTAACCTTATATATTGCTTTATAATTAATAATCATTCTTTTATACTATCTTATGGGAATCTGAACATGATCAAGGTAACTGTATAAGAATGAGGAGGTCCAAGAGAAAATGAGGAGAATTCTCCACTGACCCTGGAGTCTATATAACCCATCCCAGGCACCAGAAAATAACCTTGAAAGCAAAACCAAGGAGGAGGGTTGGTATCAAAATTAGCAGTCAATCAGAAGCAGTAATGCTCTAAAACTCTATGGAATTAATTCTAATTTTTGTAATATTCCAGACTTCCTTCTCTATACTTTTCTCTCTACCTGCATCCCTCACCCTTTTTGTATTTTAAGATAACCATTTTTCATTAATATGGTATTCATTTTTCATTAATATATTTCCTTAATGTGGCCTTTCCTAATCCTTCCAATGTTATATGTTTTTATAACTTTCAATACATTCATTTTTATACTAAATATTGTATTTGGTTGTTCTTTTTTTTAATATATGAAAACAAGGACAACATTTGTTGTTTATGACTATGCCCCTAGTGCCTAACACGTTTCCTGCTTTATGGCAGGCACTCATATTTGTGGGTGGGTTCCTTTTCCACTATACTGTGGGGTCTGGAGGGTTCAGAGAACATGTCGAATATTGCATAACCACATGTCTCATTATGTGGTCAAAATATAGTAATGGGGTTGAACTGCATGCAATATTGAAGGACCAAATAAATTGTCTTCCTCATCAAAATCAGATCAAAAACTGAGCTGAAGTTCAGCAAGAAGGAAAAATTACAATGAGAAGTTTGAGTCTATTTAGTGTGGATCAAGTGACCCATGATAATTTGTCCCTTGCTTTCTGCATTTTAATTGTATATAATTATGATATTGATTTTGTAGATGTGTATAGATTCTCATACATATATTTTTATGCATTGATAAACATGATCTAAAAGACTATTCAGAAGCTGTCTTTTTTGTATTTGGAAATTATTAACACCTTGGAAAATAGCTATTAAATGAATTTTACTTCCAATTTTGGATCCAATTTTCTCATGTTAGCTAATTTTTTATTTGGGGGAAGTAAGATATTACATGTTTTGCATACTTATTTATGTACAGGCTTATATGACTAAATTCCAAAGTGGTTTAGGTTCATTAATCTCACAATATGAATTTAAATCAAATATCAGCTTTATTAGATAAGATGCAATTTTAGCAATTAAGATTATAAATTGTGTGCCTGTGTATGTCTTCTTGGAAATAAGGAGACTAACTCAAAATAGTGTTTCATTAAGTAACTCAAATTTAATTTTAAAGTAGTTGTAGCCATAATAATATAATTTCTTTCTTAGAAAATGATTATACCTTTATAACATTATAAAATCAGAACTTGCATAAGTTGAACAAAACACACTGCTAATATAATTATGTTTGGGAAAAAGGTGTACATTTAAAAAAATATAAAAGATAAATTTGGTTTTATAATATTCAATGAATGATGAGAATTAATGGTTTTGTTTTGGTTTTTTCTCTATGAGTTCTTGTAAAGTAAGAAAAATAATTTATAGACATTTAGTGGTATATTCAAAGGTATACTCTCTATTGTTTATTTGTGAGAAACAGATGGTGGTACAGCTTAATTTTGTGGTAGGATCAATCCTGGAGGGAAGACTTAGTTTAACAGATGGATAAAGAAGAAATGCTCCAGGTATAGAGAATGAAATAGAAAGGTAAGTGAAAAGATGCCCAAAGAATAGAAATGAGATAGACACACACCAAGAAGGTACATAGGCTACTATGTTTAATGGCTTGATGAGAATTTAAGGATGAGATTACACAATATAATCAAGTTTTAAAATGTTATAAAAATATTTTGAACCCAATGAAAGAAGAAACAATACGGTTAGTAAATGGGCCAGAAGACATCACCTTAACTAAAAGAATAGAAAGTAGGGGCAAAATATTACTGCTAGTAAGTTTTAAATCTATGTCATATAATCAAAGCTAACCATATTGCTTTCTTATCCTAGAGCTTGACGTAGTGTTAAAAACAAAAATATGTTTAAATGATGTCTACTAAGTATTAAATGCCAGTCTATATACCTTTCATTCAAAGTTATTAGCTATATTTGTATAGTTTCTGAGGAAAAGTGGGCAATTGCAGAAAATAAAAGAAATTCAATAATGCTGGAGAGGGTGTGGAGAAAAGAGAACCCTCTTACACTGTTGGTGGGAATGTAAATTCGTGCAGCCACTATGGAAAACAGTATGGAGGTTCCTCAAAAAACTAAAAATAGAGCTGCCATATGATCCAGCAATCCCGTTCCTGGGCACTTACTGAGACAAAACTACCATTTGAAAAGATACATGCACCCCTATGTTCATAGCAGCACTATTTACAATAGCCAAGACATGGAAACAACAATCGACAGATGAATGGATAAAGAAGATGTGGTATATATACACAGTGGAATATTACTCGGCCATTAAAAATGCCATTTGCAGCAACACTGATGGACCTAGAGATTATCATACTAAGTGAAGTAAGTCAGAAAGAGAAAGACAAATACCATATGATATCACTTATATATGGAATATAAATTATGACACAAATGAACACATCTATGAAACAGACTCACAGACGTAGAGAACAGACTTGTGGTTGCCAAGGAGGAGGGGAAGGAAGGATTGGAAATTTGGGACTAGCAGATGCAAACTATATATACAGGATGGGTAAACAATAAGGTCCTACTGTATAGCACAGGGAACTATATTCACTATCCATGATAAACCACAATGGAAAATAATATATATGTATGTATAACTGAGTCACTTTGCTGTACAGCAGAAATTAACACAACATTGTAAATTAACTATACTTCAATAAAATTAAAAAAAATAAATTCAATAAAAATTATGGATATGTGGCTTCACAAAATAAACAGAGAGATGTAACACTTATAAACTGACTCTCAGACACTTTTCACCATGAGATTTCCTGTGTTAAACAAACAAAAAAAAAACCTAAAACGACTGTTTAGGTATTGTATTGATATACTGTTTCAGATATTCAGATCTCTGAAGTACTCACATATGCTTTTTGGTTTTCTTAAGCACAGCCTAGTCTGATTTACCACCCCAAACACTGTACAGAAAATAACAATAATCTTAAACTGTCTATTTATATAAGTAAGTTCAATATAAAAATTGGTGTAAGGTGTTTGTATGCTCCAAGAATTGTGGTGTAAACTTAGTTCTCCAGAATGATTCTGTGATAGTTTTTCCTTTAAATAGAGCTATAACATGCATACAATATAGTACAAGAAATGTTCAGTTTATGAGTATAGATAATTATATACACCCACATAAGCATCACCAAAAATTATATGTAGAAAAATATCTGTCACCTAGGAAATCCCCGCAAGCTCCTCGTCAGTCAGTTCCATCTCTCCCAGTGTCAGCTGCTTTCTGATTGTTATCATTATTGCTAGTTTTGCCTGCTAAGTGAATAAATTATCAGTATTTGTGTGTGTGTGTGTTTCCTTTTGTTCAAAATCCCTCTTAGTTATTACTACTCATGGTATTGTGACACATTCATGTTAGTTATGAATCACTCACGTCCACAAAGACTAAACAGAAATCATACAGCCATTACTTTTGCTAAATTACATCATTGATGGACTGTCAATAAAATATTAGCATCTACTGAAGTTCAGTTCCATTTGTGTAAATTTGCTTCTTGAATTGGTTTCTGTTTGAAATACAAGGATGTGAATTATAGAAATGTATTAATGATTCCTAATCACAACTCATTACATTTCCCTTACTAGTATAGAATTAGTATGTAACTCTGGAAACTGACAATCTGAGAATTCAGATTATAAGGTTGAGGGCAGAGGCAAATGGCACTTTCAGTAGGTGATGGCTCACGTTCAGCTTGTGACATATTTGCATTATGGAAGTTGATTGTGGGGAATATGACTGCTATTCTCTTTTGCCTGGTATCTTACCAGCTACCTGATTTTTAAATTACTGGAACCCTGACTTTTTATGCTTTTCCAGTCACTAGGAGCATCATTTGAGGGGGGAACCACTTGAAACTAAAATTTATCATTTTGGACTTGTGGATCATATCAGTTATACAAATATGTCTGCAGTATTTTATAGCAAGCTTGTGGCACAGGAAATATTTTCAGGAAATATTTTCTTTCCCCACTTTTTGTTCTCAACAGCAAGACTTTTCCTGCAGCCAAGGATGGAAGTTAGTAGTAAGTTCATTTCTGGTTCACAATGACTCTTTATTATGTACCTTTTATTTTACCTGATTAATGGTGAGGTGTGTTTTGCTTAGCTGTCCACCTTGGGCATCAAGACTATTCATTATTGAAGTAAATAATTGAAAACCTTCACTCAGATGTGAAATTGAACTAATTTAATGCATAAATCTAATAAATAAAAGATGTTGGAGCACATGTCTTTTTATTCAGAAGGGTATTAATTTTTGTGTTCAGGCAGTTTTCACACACCACACCTCCTTACATTTTGCCCTAAAATTCACCTTTTTTAATCACAATGTACTAAATGACTTTATTAAGAAACAGATAATTTTAATAATGACTGAAGTTAATTGACATTCTCTATGCTCACCAATTTTTTTTTTTTTTTTTTGGACATGAAAAATAGCCTACAGAGCAGCTCTAAATCATAGAGATGTCCAAACACTGAAAACAACACATAGCAATCTATCTTTAGGCTACAAAACAAATAACCTCATAAAAATTCCAGACAATATGTTATTTCAGGCCAAAAGGAACAAAATATCCCATGTAAAAGAAGAAAATAAAGAATAATCCCTGGAGATCCAGTTCAGATAATGGTGGAGTAGCTTATAGTGGACTAATACTCCAGCAGCAATTATAAGCCCCAAAATACATATGTTCAAACAAAAATAATTTAAAGTTATGGTAGAGTGCCAAAACCAAGCAAAACTTGGAGGTTATTTAACCTCTGAGAAAGAGAACCACACTGAGTGAAATTTACATTTATACTTTTTTCTTTTAATGCCATTAAACTCACAGAGAAACCCACAGTTTTATTGACTAGAGACGTAGTTAAGGATCTCAGCATAGTTAGAAACTGAGGAGGGAAAGACCAGAAAGGAGAAAGTCATGTAGTAAGGGAAGCCCATGAAATACACCTAAAAACTCCCCTTAAATATTTTGCTGACACCAAAGACTCACTGTAGCTCAACAGAAAATGACATCAGAAAAGAATAGTCAGTATAAGATTCCTTGTGATAAGTCAGAGTTACAAATATATTACTAAATTTGTGGAATGGAAGAAAGGTAAAATTATCAAAGTATTTGGAATGCTGTCTAGATTGCATATAAATCACGGTCTTCAGAGGCTTGTCAGGAGAAGAAAAGCAGGAGAATGGAACAGAGCTCTGCAGTCCTACTGTAAGCATCTTTCTCAAAGCATTAACATCCTAGTGTGGGCAGAAGGGACACCCACTGTTCAAACACATGCAAACTGCTTTAACGCATGGTGCTGTGTGATCGGACTTTTGGATTTGATTTCCTTGAAAGTCATTTATCTAATAGAATCCATGGGATGATTTTACTAATTGGAACATACTATAAAATCCCTAGTGGCCCAGATAATGTTCTAATGTTAGTATCAAAACCTAAGAGCTCCTCAGTGTTGATTTCCATCCCTGTTTTGCTAGGATTTAGATATATAATCAGAAAATGCTTTCTAAGGCAAAGATATTTGGATTGTTGTATGGTTAAGAATTAATATAATGAAATAGTGTTTTCTTAAAATTATTAAGTTTAGAAAATGCAAAGCAAAATCCACATCAAAACAACAAATTAAATTGCATATGTTTCAAGAACTCCTAACTTTCACTATCTGCATTTTTAAAATTTAAGTAAGCCTCATATTGAATATTTGCTTAGACATCCCTTTACTATCACTTTGATTATAATAGGAAAATAGGTATAACTCAACTAATTAATAATATAAAATATTATATTTCTAGAAAAGTGATCATAACTTGATATTTCTTTATGATTAGAATTTTCAACAACCTTATATATAGATATATATAGTGTATATACAAATATTGAGACTTTAAGAATATTTTTAAGGTTTCTTATGCATTTACATTTATAATTAATATTTTAGAAATTTTAGTCGATTCATTTTACTAAAGTGCTCTACCTGTGTGGAGACAATTAAAATAGTTAAAATGATAATTTAAAAAAGCAAAAAGGACAAAATATATGAAACAACTTTCAAGAAACTCTTCAACAGATAAGGAAAGAATGATTCCAGAGATATGAGAAACAAATGACTTGAGCCCAACAATTACATCTGTTGCCTTTGAGTGTTTTCAGGATGCAAAAATAAAAAGTGGAGCCCAGGAAGAGACTGAGAGACTCCCTGCTTTGAGGAAATAATTCTGAAGAGTACAGAGGCATTGACATACAGAGAGACCTCAGGAGATCGTCAGATGTTTCCCTTGAAGCATTCAACTGAGTACTGATCAGTGTATACCTTAGGGAAACTCACCTTGGGCTGAGGATACAACTACCCAAAAGAATTAATGGTAACTGTATTTATTACTAATGCAGAATTGGGAATAGTGCTTATTACCATAAGACACTAGAAAACTTCAAGATTAATGGGGCATTGGCTCAGCAGTGGGGAATAATAAGCCCTAGGCTGAGCACTGCTCTATCAGTATCTAGCAAATCTTAAAAGCAAGACCCAAAATGTCAAACTTGTTGTATACAACGTCACTGCATTACAGACAATAAGCTCAAGAATATACAGAAATAAAAAATATCTACCACTCAACAAGGCAAAATTCATGATGTCTACCATCCACCAAAATTGTCTAAAACATGTAAAATTACGACCCATAATATGAAGATAAACCAATTGATGGAAACTGATCTAGACTTGGCATAGCTATTAGAGTTAGAGTAACTAAAAAAAATTATTAAAACTTATTTCCACAGGTCTAATAAGAAAAGACATGGAAAGTATATTATTACCCAAATCGAACTTCTGGGATGAAAATATAATATAAAAGTGGAAAAATACACTAGATAGGATCAAGCATAGTTTAGACTTTGCAGAAAATAAGATTAATGAACTTTAAGATGTAGCAGTAGAAATTTTCCAAAAGCAACACAGAAGAGAGAATTTGAAAACATTAACACAGCATCAGTTAATTGTGGGACCACATCAACTGCCTTAATATATGTGTAATTAGTGAATTACACAATTAATGAATTGCACAACAGGAAAATATTTGGAGAAATATGGACATTTTACAAGTTTGATGAAAATTATAACTCATTCTAAGAAGGTCAAAGACAAACAAACAAAAATACATGAAGAAAATTACACCGAGATAAATCCTAATAAAACTTAGCAAAATAGTGGTAAATAGAATATTTTAATGCAACCAGAGGAAAAAAGGAGCATATATACAGAGGAATAGAAATATAGATGACAGTAAATTTCTTACTGAAAGCAATGCAAGTGAGAAGACAATGTTGCAAAACCTTTAAAGGACTGAAAGAAAACAAAAGAAAACTGAAAGAAACAATCCTGTTGCCCATCTATCCTATACCCAGCAAAAATATCTTTCAAATACAAAGGCAAAATGAATAATTTTTTTCAGGATTAGTCACCAGTTGACCACACTACAAGAGAACTTACAGGATGTCTTTCAGACAAATGAAAAAAAAAAAAAAGAGAGAGATGGAAATATGGATCTTCACAAAGGAATAAAGACAACTAGAAATGGAAACCAGGTCAATAAATATATAAGGAATTTGCTAATTTTATATATATACAATATAATGCATCATTTAAACAAAAATAATAATGTAGTGTGTAGTTCATAAAATGTAAAAATAGAATGTATGACAGTAGCACAAAAGGTAGGGAGGGTAGAAAAGGAATTAATCTATTGTAAATTTAATCTGTATATGAAGTTATATAATATTACTTAAAGGTAGACTGTGATAAATTAAAGATGCATGCTATAATTCATAAAATAACTACTTAAACTAGCAAAGAGTTATACCTAATATATGAATAAAATAAATACAATTAAATCACAGAACATTCTCAATACAAATGATGGCAGAAAAAGAGGACACAGAAAACATTCTAAAATCAAATATATAATTCACCTAAATAATAGCTACAACAAAATTATGAATATCTAGATGTATGCAGAAAAAATATTTGAAAAAATTAAAGATATATTCTGATTTTTAAAAAATCTCAGCAAAGCAGGAATAGATGGGAACTGTGTCAAACAATAGAAGTCACCTATGGAAAAAATTAGCTCTACCATGCTTAATGATGAAATGTTGAATGATTTTTTTTATGAGATAAGAAACAATACCAGGACATCTGATTTTGCCACTTCTATTTAACACTGTACTAAAGGTACTAGCCAGTGCAATAAGAAGAAAATTTTCCAGTTTTGAAGAAAAATGAGTATTATCATTATTCACAGATGACATAATTACCATATAGAAAATCTGAGGAAATCTACAGAAGAGCTACTAAAACTAAAATATGAGTTTAGCAAGGTTGCAGATATGAAATCAATATAGGCAATTTATTTGTATTTCTATGTTCTAGCAACAAATAATCAGAAGTTGAAATTAAAAATATCATTTTCAGTAGAATTGAAAATTTTAAATATTTGTTTGCAAGACCTTTCCAAGACCCACCAGTTCAGCAAAGGATCTCCTCTCTGTCCAGTGCTCAGCAAAACCAAGTGCTGTTGGTTGAGGTAACTACAACATTTCGATAGGACACATATAATTTATGCCAGTCTCCATAATCAATAGAGTCACATCCCATAACTGGAACTGATTAAGAAAATGCCTTTTGGGAGAGTGGCCAAGATGGCAGAGTAGAAAGATCCTGAGCTCGCCTCCTTCAGTGGACACCAAAATTATAACTGTTTAAGAGCAGCTATCAATGAGAATGACCTGAAGACTGGTAAGAAAGATCTCTTATAACTAAAGATATAAAGATGAAACCACACGAGATGGATAGGAGAGGAGTCAAGATACATACGCCTAGGTAGGCAACCCACAAATGGGAGGATAATTACAATTGCAGAGGTTCTCCCCAAACAGTGAGGGGTCCAAGCCTCATATCAGGCTCCACAGCCTGGGGGTCCTGTATCTGGAAGACGAACTTCGAGAACATTTGGCTTTAAAGGCCAGTGGGGCTTACTTTTAGGAGAGCCAGGGGGCTGTAGGAAAGAGAGACTCCACTCTTAAGGGTGCACACAAAATCTTACATGCCCTGAGACCCAAGGCAAAAGCAATAGTTTAAAAGGAGCCTGGGTCAGAACAATTTGCTGACCTTGGATAATGTCCTGGAGAGGCAGGAGACAACTGGGACCCACCCTGGGGACATAGTCACATGCAGTAGCAATTTGGGGGAATTTACTGTAGTACAAGGACAATGGTGCTGGCAAGAATCATTTTGGAATTCTCCCTGTAGTTTATTAGCATTGGGACCTGGCCCCACCAGCAGGAAGCTGCCATAAGACCCCTGAGACCCAGCTGCCCTTGGAAGAAGCCCCAAACACTAGAGGATCCATGACCCAGCATCACACATTTGTGGGCTGACACCAGCTCTGAGACCCTGAGCCTCACAGCCAGAGATCCTTGGACCAAGTTTTGCTCACCAGTGGGCCAGCACTAGCCTGAGACCTGGCCTCATCCACCAGTGCATGGGTACCAGCCCCAGTACTCCCTGAGCCCTGGCCATGCCAAGAGCTGGCCAACGATCAACTCTGGGACAATCAAGGCCCTGCAGCCAGAGACCCTGGGGCTCAGCCCCAGCTATCAGTGGGGTGGCACTAGCCCTGGGATTCCCTGGGCCCTGGCTCTGCCCACCAGTAGGCTGACACCAACTTCAGGATCCCCAGGACCCTGCAGCCAGGGTATGATTTCACTTATACGTGTAATCTCAAAAATGAAACAAATGAACAAACATTATAAAAAAGGAATGGAGTCATAGATACAGAGAATAAACAGGTAGTTGCTAGAGGTAGGGGGTGGGGGGAGGGGAGAAATACATAAGGGAGATTAAAAGATATAAACTCCCAGTTACAAAGTAAATGATTCAAAGGTATGAAATATACAGTGTGGGGTATATGGTCAATAATTTGGTAACCGATGGTAACTAGATTTATCATGGTGACCATTTTGAAATGTACAGAAATATGGAATCCCTATTTTGTGTACCAGGAAATAACATAGTGTTGTAGGTCAATCTTTCTTCAAAAACAAACAAACTTATAGAAAAAGAGATCAGATTTGTAGTTACCAGAGGTGAGGGGATGGGATTGAAGGGGGCATTGTTTGAGCATAGGCAAAAGGTACAAACTTCCAGCTATAATATAAATAAATATTAGGGGTGTAATGTGCAACATGATAAATATAATTAACACTGTTTTGTGTTATGTATGAAATTGTTAAGAGACTATATCCTAAGTATATCACAATGAAAAAATATTTTTTCCATTTCTTTAATTTTGTGTCTATATGAGATGATGCATGTTCACAAAACTTATTGTAGTAATCATTTCATAATGTATGTAAGTCAAATCAGTATGCTGTACACTTTATACAGTGCTGTATGTCAATTACATCTCAATAAAACTAGAAGAAAAAAGAAAAATATAAAATTTTAATAATACCCAAAATTTGAAAGACATATACAATCAAAAATTCCAGTAGGTTGTTGTTGTTGAAATAAAATAACTGATTCTAAAATTCATTTGGAAATAAAAAGAAACTAAAATAGTCAGAACAATTTTGAAAATAAAGAATACAGTTATAGGGCAAAGATGTCTGTTTCCAAGATTCATTATTTAGCTATAGTAATCAAGACAATTTGGTATTGTTGGAAATATAAACCTACAGATCTATGGAACAAAATAAAAAATCCAAAAATAGACATGCATGTATATCAACAAAATTAGCTGCAAGATGCAAAGGAAATTCAGTGGAGAAAGGAAACTCTGTTTAACAAATATTCCAGAAATATTAGATGCCAATAATTTTTACTAATATTTCAGATCATATAGAAATATAACAAATATAAATATTAAAGATTTAAAGATAAAATTTAAACTCTACTATATCTAGAAAAAAGAGAAAATTGTGTTACTGTGGGTTAAGCAAATATTTACTGGATACACATTGCACATATGCTCCATAAAATAACATTGAAAAAATTGGACTTCATCCAATTAAACATTTTACTCTTCAAAAGACAATGTTAAATATTTCCAAACTTTATAGCTGATAAAGAAATTTTTCCAGAATATATTAACAACTCTCAAGATTCAATTTTTTAAAAATGGACAAAAGGTTTGTATAAGCACTTCATTAAAGAATAAAGGTGGCAAATAAGTATATTAAAATTTAAGTTACAGCGTTATTTGTTAGTAAAATGAAAACTAAAATCATAAGATACAACTACAAAATTATTAGAGAGCTAGAATTAAAAAGAATGACCTACATATTAAAGAAATAAATACTAAATGATTTATCACCTTCCAGAAGAAAAGCATTAGGCCAAAGGATTTTACTATTAAATTTGACCAAATGTTTAGAAAAGAAGTGATATTGATTCTCTACAATCTCTTCCAGAAGACAGAAGCAGAGGGAACACTTTCTAACCACAAGATAATTAGAATCAAGTTGCATACATTTCAAGAAAGCTCTCTAATGAGCAAGAACAAAGCTTAGATCTTGCTGCTTAACTTTGTAATCAAGCTGCAAGATCATTTTCATATTTCCTCTAAAAGATTTAGAGCAAAAAAGGATGAGGCCCACTTTCTGTAGCATGGACATATGTCTATCCAATGGAGCCCTGATCTAATAATGGTTCTTTGCAAGGTGGTGAGACAAGGGATTTCCTGAAACTTCTGCCTCTGAGATCCAGTATGCATCAAGTGACACTCTGCATGTCTGCCCAAACTCTTAGCTTGAAACATTCTTTCTTCTGGAAAATAATGTTCCAATAGTCTTTGTGAGTAAAGACTTTGTCTACTCAACACTCCATCCCAAGCACTAAAAACAATGCCTGACACTCATTAAGACTGCAATAAATAAAATTGTTTGGAATTCTACTTCTGGTTAGTACATAAAAGAAATTAACAATAAATAAACAATCTGGATATACTTAAAAAAAAAAAAGAAAAGAAAAAAACGCATAGATTTTCAAACCCATCACAGAATTTGGGATGGAGAGAAACCTAAGTAAAGCAAATCCTCAACAAAAGAACTGTGGCTGCTTTCAAATCTTGCAGAATGAAAGGAAGAGAAGAGAAATCCATAATAGATTACAGAATAAAGCAGTTGAATTTTTAATTAATATGGATGGGTGTTGTGAGGGTTTCCCTGCAGATTAGAATCCTGAAAAGCCACAAACACAAAATTAGTTTATACCAATCCACTAACTCTTTCCCAAGAGTCCTCACTGAGGGCACAAAGGGAAAAAAAACATAAATTCGGTGGCAGGGGGAAGAATTGAAAGAAACTAGTCTGAGGAATTCTGGATGTAGGTGTAGTCATGTAGATGGGGAGGACAAAAGCTGAGAGGAAACACTGAGGCACTGCAATTACTTGGACTGCAATTAATGTATTTCTAGGTCCTGTGAAATGTGGGGAGGGGAAGAAGTGATAAGAAGCCTCCTTCCAAAACAATCTAGCTTTTACCAAGTTCAAGGAACTTGAAGTTATGGCTTGAAGTAAGGCAGGAAAACTGACAAAACTTTTAAAATGTTACTAGAGTCCTTCACCTAGTGATATCATGCTCTAAAGGCTATGTACAGGACAGCAAAAGAGATCATTTGAGATGAAGAAAGTCAGGGACATGACGAAAGTAGAAAGAGAACAGCCCAGTGACTCAGAGTTGCTTAAAAGAAATTTACAATTTGGAAAGTTTATGGGCCAAGTAGAAGTATAAAAGAATCTCTGGAATCTACTACTACTCAAATTTTAATCCTTGCTAAAGGAAATTTTGAATTTTTACACCAAAATATTTAAAGCCAGCGGTGAATTCTAACAAAATAGCAGTAAAGATTAGGTCTAACTCAACTACATATTTAATTAACTAATTGAGCCACATTGCACACTTGGCATAAGAAAAGATATGCTTTTTCTTGAGAAAAAGATTATTTACTTTAATACCTTTTGTTTTTCTATACAAAATGACTGGCATATATCATCAGACACATGATAAAGCAAGGAAACCTAAACCATGGCTAAGAACAGAATCAGTTTATATAAGTAGACTAAACTACTAGAGATGAACTAAATGTAATTATAAGAATTTTTTAAATAACTTTTATAAATATCTTAATGAATCTAGTTGGAAATGTGTCTAAAGAGATGGAGAACTTGAGCAGTGCAATGGAAACTGTAAGGAATGAACCAAATTGAAATATTAATGATATTAATAAAATATTCTTCAAAACATAGACAAAATAAAACTATTATCAGAAGGACAAAATTGGCAGGTATTTTCTACAAGAAATTAAAGAACTTTTCCAGGGTTTATGAAATTATACTATTCTAAATACCTTAAATTGTGAATTTGTATAATGTTATTTGAAGGTAGATTGCGATAAGTCAGATTGGTATTGGGATATGCAGAGCAGCCAAAAAAACTCATAAAAAGATATAGCTAATAATTCAATAGGGGAGATAAAATACTAAAAATCTTAATTCACTCCCATGTCCCCCAAAAGGATACAAAACTCTTTTTTTACTGAGGTAACATTGGTTTATAACATTATATAAATTTCATGTGTACAACATTATTTTTCTACTTTGGTAGACACTACACCACGCTCACCACCAAAAGTTTAGATTCCATCCATCACCATACAGTTAACACTCTACCCATTTTTGCCCCCCTCCACCCTCCTTCCTCTCTAGTAACCACTACTCTGTTCTCTGTATTTCTGTGTTTTGTTTTGTTTGTCAATTCTTTTTCCTATTCCACATGAGTGAAATCATGCAGTATGTGTCTTTCTGTGTTTGACATATTTCACTTAGCATAATACCCTCAAGTTCCATCTGTGTTGCTGCAAATGGCAAGATTTCATCTTTTTTTAATGACTGAGTAGTATTCTGTGTTTTATACATACACACACACACACAAACATGCACCACATCTTCTTTATCCAGTCATCCTTCCATGGGCACTTAGGTTGTTTACATATCTTGAATATTTTAAGTAATGTTGCAATGAACATAGGGCTGCATATATCTTTTCAAATTCATATTTTTGTCATCTTCAGATATATACCCAGAAGTGGAAGAGCTGGATCATATGGTAGTTCTATTCTTGGTTACTTGAGGAATCTTCATACCATTCTTCTTAGTGGCTGCACCAATTTACATTTCCACCAGCAGTGGAAGAGGGGTCCCTTTTCTCCACATTCTCTCCAACACTTGTTTCTTGCCTCTTTGCAAACAGCCATTCTAATGGGCATGAGCTGATACCTCATTGTGGTTTTGATTTTCAGTTCCCTATTAATTAGTGATGTTGAACATCTTTTCAAGCATATTAAACTCTTAATAAAAATTCTTCCCACAAAGAAAAATTCTGGCCTAAATTACTTTACTGATAAATACTATTTTATAATTGTAAGGATACTAGTTGTATAAAACCTCTTTCAGAGAGTAGAGGAGGAATAGGATATAGTTTCCAACCCATTTTATAAGGCCATCATAACCCTGATAAAATAAGATTTCAGTGCTATTATAAGAAACATTTTTCCTGGATCAACTGTCTAAACATAAGATGCCCAAATTTATTTTGTATTTCGACTGTTCTAAATAGTGTTAAATCAATTTTCCTGAAGAACAAAGAGAAATATTCTCCTAAAGACAGAAAGAAATGTTATAATTGTGCTCTGTATCTCTTCTTAACAAAACTGAGATTTTAATTCATTGCTCATTTTTTTGTTAATTTATTTGGAATAATTTATCTCATAAATATTTTTGTTAATATTATTGAATTGTGAAGTGCCTATTTGATTATATTTTATATATTAGTGATAGACCACATTTTTCTCCCTTTCTATATTGCAGTTTTTAATGACTATATGGCACTATGTTTTAAGAAAACACATAGTGTAACCATTCCCCTATTGATGGACATTGAATAGTAAACAATTGTCTAATCAGCTATCCAAATGCCTTGTGTATGAATATAAACTTGGATTTATTTGAGGTTCTGTTCTTTCATATGAATCTATGTCTACGTCTATGAACATTAAAGTCTCATTTTGTTTTACTAATGGTAGGTTTATAGAACATTTACTATATGATAAGTCAAGGAATCAATAGCAGAATAACTGAGGCAGAAGAACGGAGAAGTGACCTGGAAGATAAAATAGTGGAAGTAACTAACACAGAGCAGAAGAGAGAAGAAAGAATGAAGAGAATTGAGGACAGCCTCAGAGACCTCTGAGACAACATTAAATGTACCAACATTCGAATTATAGGGGTCCCAGAAGAAGAAGAGAAAAAGAAAGGGACTGAGAAAATATTTGAAGAGATTATAGTTGAAAACTTCCCTAATATGGGAAAGGAAATAGTTAATCAAGTCCAGGAAGTGCAGAGAGTCCCATACAGGATAAATCCAAGGAGAAACTCACCAAGACACATATTAATCAAACTATCAAAAATTAAATACAAAGAAAAAATATTAAAAGCGGCACGGGAAAAACAACAAATAACACACAAGGGAATCCCCAAGGTTAACAGCTGATCTTTCAGCAGAAACTCTGCAAGCCAGAAGGTAGTGGCAGGACACATTCAAAGTGATGAAAGGGAAAAACCTACAACCAAGATTACTCTACCCAGCAAGTATCTCATTCAGATTCGATGGAGAAATTAAAACCTTTACAGACACGCAAAAGCTAAGAGAATTCAGCACCACCAAACCAGCTTTACAACAAATACTAAAGGAACTTCTCTAGGCAGGAAACACAAGAGAAGGAATACCAAATCCAAAACAATTAATAAAATGGTAATAGGAACATGCATATACATAACTACCTTAAATGTAAATGGATTAATGCTCCAACCAAAAGACATAGACTGGCTGAATGGATACAAAAACATGACCCGTATATATGCTGTCTACAAGACACCCACTTCAGACCTAGGGAAACATACAGACTGACAGTAAGGGGATGGAAAAAGTATTCTATGCAAATGGAAATCAAAAGAAAGGTGGAGTAGCAATTCTCATATCAGACAAAATAGACTTTAAAATAAAGACTATTACAAGAGACAAAGAAGGACTCTACATAATGATCAAGGGATCAATCCAAGAAGAAGATATAACAATTGTAAATATTTATGCACCCAACATAGGAGCACCACAATATATAAGGCAAATGCTAACAGCCATAAGAGGGGAAATCGACAGTAACACAATCATAATAGGGGACTTTAACACCCCACTTTCACCAATGGACAGATCATCCAAAATGAAAATAAATAAGGAAACACAAACTTTAAATGACACATTCAACAAGACGGACTTAATTGATATTTATAGGACGTTCCATCCAAAAACAACAGAATACACTTTCTTCTCAAGTGTTCACAGAACATTCTCCAGACTAGATCATATCTTGGGTCACAAATCAAGCCTTGGTAAATTTAAGAAAATTGAAAATCATATCAAGTATCTTTTCCAACAACAACGCTATGAAACTAGATATCAATTACAGGAAAAAAATCTGGAGAAAATACAAAAACATGGATACTAAACAATACATTACTAAATAACCAAGAGATCAGTGAAGAAATCAAAAAGGAAATCAAAAAATACCTAGAAACAATGACAATGAAAACATGATGACCCAAAACCTATGGGATGCAGTAAAAGCAGTTCTAAGAAGGAAGTTTACAGTAATAAAATCCTACCTCAAGGAACAAGAAACATCTCAAATAACAACCTAACCTTATACCTAAAGCAATTAGAGAAAGAAGAACAAAAAAGCCCAAAGTTAGCAGAAGGAAAGAAATTATAAAAATCAGATCAGAAATACATGAAAAAGAAATGACAGAAACAATAGCAAAGATCAATAAAACTAAAAGCTGGTTCTTTGAGAAGATAAACAAAACTGATAAACCATTATCCAGACTCATCAAGAAAAAAAGGGAAAAGACTCAAATCAACAGAATTGGAAATGAAAAAGAATTAACAACTGACACTGCAGAAATACAAAGGATCATGAGAGATTACTACAAGCAACTATATGCCAATAAAATGGACAATCTGGAAGAAATGGACAAATTCTTAGAAAAGCACAACCTTCTGAGACTGAACCAGGAAGAAATAGAAAATATAAACAGACCAATCACAAGCACTGAAATTGAGACTGTGATTAAAAATCTTCCAACAAGCAAAAACCTAGGACCCGATGGCTTCACAGGCAAATTCTATCAAACATTTAAAGAAGAGCTAACACCTATCCTTCTCAAACTCTTCCAAAATATAGCAGAGGGAGGAACACTCCCACACTCATTCTATGAGGCCACCATCACCCTGATGCCAAAGCCAGACAAAGATGTCACAAAGAAAGAAAACTACAGGCGAATATCACTGATGAACATAGATGCAAAAATGTTCAACAAAATACTAGCAAACAGAATCCAACAGCACATTAAAAGGATCATACACTATGATCAAGTGGGGTTTATCCCAGGAATGCAAGGATTCTTCAGTATACGCAAATCTATCAATATGATACACCATGTTAACAAATTGAAGGAGAAAAACCGTATGATAACCTCAACAGATGCAGAAAAACTTTTGACAAAATTCAATACCGATTTATGATAAGAACCCTCCAGAAAGTATGCATAGAGGGAACTTTGCTCAACATAGTAAAGGCCATATATGACAAACCCACAGCCAACGTCGTTTTCAATGGTGAAAAACCGAAACCATTTCCACTAAGATCAGGAACAAGACAAGGTTGCCCACTCTCACCACCATTATTCAACATAGTTTTGGAAGTTTTAGCCACAGCAATCAGAGAAGAAAAAGGAATAAAAGGAATCCAAATTGGAAAAGAAGTAAAACTGTCCCTGTTTGCAGATGACATGATGTCATGGGTTTTTGAGAAGAGCATTAAAGTGTTTACGTGCCATTTTTATTACATCATATCAAAGGTACACATTTTGTTATCCTTTGACACAAGATTATCTAGGCTCATTTTGTATATTCCCTGCCCAATCTCTAGAATCAGCCATTTCTCCAAGGAGTTCTAGTAACTTTCATTGGAGAAAGACATTAGAAACCAAAATATGGTTATTGTGTGTGCTCACTGCTACTGAGTTGTTACTTCTGGGCCCTCTCAGGTAGTAGAACAGTGAAATATGTGGATGTGATAACAATATATCTAAGTATTTCCTATCTTTCCCACCCTCCCTATCCCACCCCTCGAGGTGGTCAGAAAGCACCGAGCTGATCTCCCTGTGCTATGCAGCTGCTTCCCACTAGCTATCTATTTTTCATTTGGTAGTGTATATATGTCCATGCCACTTTCTCACTTTGTCCCAGCTTACCCTTCCCCTTCTCCATGTACTCAAGTCCATTCTCTACATCTTCATCTTTATTCCTGTCCTGCCCCTAGGTTTTTCACAACTTTTTCTTTTTTTTTGGATTCCATAAATATGTGTTAGCATACGGTATTTGTTTTTCTCTTCCTGACTTCACTCTGTATGACAGACTCTAGGTCCATCCACCTCACTACAAATAACTCAATTTTGTTTCTTTTTATGGTTGAGTAATATTCCATTGTATATATGTGCCACATCTTCTTTGTACATTCATCTGTCGATGGACACTTAGGTTGCTTCCATGTCCTGACTATTGTAAATAGAGCCGAAATGAACCTTGTGGTACATGATTGGTTTTGAATTATGGTTTTCTCAGGGTATACGCCCAGTAGTGGGATTGCTGGGTAGTATGGTAGTTCAAATTTTAGTTTTTTAAGGAACCTCCATAATATTCTCCATAGTGGCTGTATGAGTTTACATTCCCACCAACAGTGCAAGAGGGTTCCCTTTTCTCCACACCCTCTCCAGCACTTAACTGTTTGTAGATTTTTTGATGGCCATTCTGACCGGTGTGAGATGATATCTCATTGTAGTTTTGATTTGCATTTCTCTACTGATTAGTGATGTTGAGCATTCTTTCATGTGTTTGTTGGCAATCTGTATATTTTCTTTGGAGAAATGTTTATTTAGGTCTTCTGCCCATTTTTGGATTGGGGTGTTTGCTTTACTGGTATTGAGCTGCATGAGCTGCTTGTGTGTTTGGATATTAATCCTTTGTCAGTTGCTTCATTTGCAAATATTTTCTCCCATTCTGAGGGTTGTCTTTTCATCTTGTTTATGTTTTCCTTTGCTGTGCAAAAGCATTTAAGTTTCATTAGGTCCCATTTGTTTATTTTTGTTTTTATTTCCCTTTCTCTAAGAGATGGGTCAAAAAGGATCTTGCTGTGATTTATGTCATAGAGTGTCCTGCCTATGTTTTCCTCTAAGAGTTTTATAGTGTCTGGCCTTACATTTAGGTCATTAATCCATTTTGAATTTATTTTTGTGTATGGTGTTAGGGAGTGTCCTAATTTCATTCTTTTACATGTAGCTATCCAGTTTCCCCATAACCACTTATTGAAGAGGCTGTCTTTTCTCCATTGTATACTCCTGCCTCCTTTATCAAAAATAAGGTGACATATGTGTGTGGGATTATCTCTGGGTTTTCTATCCTATTCCATTGATCTATATTTGTTTTTGTGCCAGTATCACACTGTCTTGATTACTATAGCTTTGTATTATAGTCTGAAGTCAGGGAGTCTGATTCCTCTACCTCCATTTTTCTTTCTCAAGATTGCTTTGGCTATTTGGGGTCTTTTGTGTTTCCACACAAATCGTGAAATTTTTTGTTCTAGTCCTGTGAAAAATGCCATTGGTAGTTTGATAGGGATTGCACTGAATCTGTAGATTGCTTTGGGTAGTATAGTCATTTTCACAATGTTGATTCTTCCAATCCAAGAACATGGTATATCTCTCCATCTGTTTCTATCATCTTTCATTTCTTTCATCAGTGTCAGTGCTTTTCTCTTGTACATTTTTGTCATTATAACACAAATATGTTATCTGGAGTACAGTATTTGATGACTAAACATTACTTTTCTGAAGTAAAAGCTATTGCTAAGTTTTATTCCAACTACATAAAAATGATATTAAATGTCTTCATTAAATTATATAAAACCTCTATCTTTACTTTTATTATATCATACAGAGACTGTTATTGTTAAATTAACACATCTGTTTTTTCACTCTCAATGCACAGTTGGTTTTATTTTGTTACTGCAATATTTCCTCTCAAATTATTATCTATTTATTTATGAAGTACAATAGATTTCTTTACATTTCTTTAACTATGTATCAGTATCCATCCTTTTTTTTCTTTCTTCTAGCCCAGTATTAAGCTAGTATCTCATACCTAGATAAAGAATTTTTCATAGGATAAGGAGCTACTGTATCTTAGAAATAAATAGTCCCCACATTGTTCAACATTATTGGTATTATTACCATTAATTACTTCATACAAAAACCTATAATTAGAAAAATATCACTCATTCACTTATTTAACAATTATTATTTGATGTTCAACATATGAAAATCACTGTAATCTGTAAACAAACTATGGTAGAACCATAACCCAGACTGACAAATACTTCAAAGAGTGGGCAAAGCAATAGAGATTCTATTTTAGCAGAAAATACAAGCACATGCACATACATGTGTATGTACATCCAATATATAATGATTAACACAAAACAATTTACATTTAATTATATATTATACTTCATATAATACATGTAATATATTACATAAGATATCTTATATATATTTGATCACATATTAAAAGACTATCATCAAAATGTTTAAGTGCTAATACATAAATAGTGAAATTACAAATTGTATTTTATAATTTCCTGTACATTTCTACTTTTTTCATAATAAATATAAAATGCTTTGGTTGTCTAAGAAGAAATATATTAGATAATTTTAAAATATCATTGTATTGTGAATTATTTCTCATGAAAAACATATAGATCTGCCTTTCTTTTTGATTCCCACTTCCACTGTCCTGGTCTCTTTCATGTGGCAACTGTGAAGACTGTTATGAGTTACTGCCCTGACTCCACTCTCTTCTCTTTCTAACCTCTTATACATATTGCCATAAGGTTACAGATAATATTCTTTTGGTCAGAAACCCTCAATAAGCATCTCATCTCTATTAGACTATATCCACATTCTGCTTAGTAAAATTTAAACTTGAAATAAAGTTGCTATATGTTACCTTTTCAACTATATATCGTGCTATTATGTAAAACAAATATTTTCTGTCCAAAGGTAGGGCTTTCTTCTTGTCAAGTCATACAGTCTTCAAGTAATACAGAAAAATTTATGACTAAACCAACCCAAATCAGCTGTTTTCCTTCTGATACCTTCCAATATTTCTTCTCCATAAAACAATAATCTTTAACTGTAGCTGCTATTATTTAACTGGTTGTGTATTTTCATTATCTTCTTAGTAAAATCTAAACCTCATGTTCACTATGGTTACCAGTGAGGAGATTTGAGGGCAGCTAATATATGGGTAGGGAAAAAAAGGGTTATTGTGGGATTATATGAAATTATGTCTGTGAAATTTTGAAAATTGTAAAGCACTATAGAATTTAAAGAATCTTTTATTCAATAAAAAAAATCTTGTGTTCAAAGAAAATGTAATATATTTGATTTGATCTATTGTAGAGAGCTTGACATTTAGCTGTCACTTTTTAGTGGATTTAGTTACTATTAGTTACTGGAATTTAGTATTCCATAATACTATTTTCAAAAATGTAGATTTGAAAACGTTTCCAAGATTATACATATGTCCCTTCACTCAATATCTCTAATGTCAAACAGAGCCAAATAGCTGAATAGATAATCAGTGATCATGACAATTTATTCTCCAAAGCTAGGCTGATTTTCTCTTCATTGAACATGTAGTGGCAAACGTTTTTGTAAGACAGCATGAAGAGATATGACAAAGATATCTGCTTAAAGTAAAACAGATTTTATGACATTCTAAGTTTCTGAAATATTCATTGCTTGAAATATTTTTAAAAGGCATTGTTTCAGAGACTATTATCCATATCCCTTAAATCAGTTTCATATGTGCAAAATAACGTCTTAACCTTTATTAAAGATATTCTTAAATATTCTTACCATAACTTGGCTTCCTTGTTCCTCTTTTTTAAAATTATTTTTTCATTACTACTGTTACAATTCTTTCTCCAAAACATTGATTTTTTAAAAAATTTTCTTTCTCAAATACTGTCGATAGAGTCTTATAGTGGCATTCCTCGCTTATTGAAGAGAGTGATTTATAGAGGAAAACTGAAATATTGCTGGATTTCTATATCAAAGTTTGCATAATTTAGTAGTGTCTGTTTTATTATTTAATTCACTAGCCAATGATTACAAATATGAATTAATGAGAGAAAATGTGTTTTAACTTATTTACTGCTTTTAAAATATGGAGAAAAATATGCTAAAATTTGGTCCCTGCTTTAAAAATTTTACACTCTTACAAACACAGGCATCATAGACAGCACTTTACTTTCTTTATGTTTGTTTTTCATATTAGCCACATTCTTGAAGGTATACATCACATTCCTATGCCTCTTTAGAAAAAAAAACAATACATTTCATCATTACCTTACAAATTATTGCAAGAGAATACATGCTGTCCCTGTCTACTTGCTGTTGCCTTTCCTCACTAGTTCCATTTCATACTCAAAATTGGAAACATCAACACCTTTATTTGCAAAAGATGAGACTGTTGTCCTTGAAAGCAATGAAACTACAGAACATTTTAAGCTTAAAAAATAATGCTTAAAGGAATTATTGAAAATTACTTATTTAAAAAAAAATCATCCTTTAGAAGAATGTTTCCATTTGTTCTATGATAATTAACTAAAACTGTTGTGAGTACTAATATGTATAGAGTAAAAAATCATATATATATATGTGTGAATTGGGTATAATTCCAAAGCACATGTATAAACAGTTCAAACTTATTAACTTATTTATCTAATTCCTTAAATTCTGGTACACTGATCTCAACTTTATTTATCACTATTATAGCTTCACTAAAGTGTTTGTTGTTGTTGCTGTTAGTAGTATAACTTATCAATATTAATATAACTATAATTTAGAACAGATTAAAAATGATTGTTCAGTGTTCTAGACAATTCTAGCAATATACTGACATTGCCTTGGTTAAATTTGTAAAACTAAAATATTTTAATATCAATTTATTAGAACCAATGTCACTTTCTTATCATACTTTTCATGGCCAATGTCATCAGGTTACTCTAAGCATATTTGAAACATGAGTTTAGATTCCAAGAAGGCCAAGTGGCAGTTCACATGACAGAGCAATACACAGAGAGAAAATGTCTGTGATCTGGAAAGGGTCCCATTAAAGTTCAGCTGATCAGTACATGTGTGTGAAAAAACTAACCAATGCTAGGGACACAACCACCAAAAATAATAATTAATAAAATGAGAATATGAGAGTATTTGTCTAAAGAAGAATATATAAAGTGTTTAATACCCCCCCAAAAACAAAGATTAAAACACTACAGAATTATCACCATATGGATACAGGGTGAAGGGTTGGAACCTTTAATGGCAGCTAACTAAAAACATTTGTTGTGATTTCAACATTTTTATTCTCTAACAAGGAAAACAGGTTTCTGTGCTAGGCCTTCCTCATAAATGGAGTACCCTTACTCAGCTAATTGAAATTCCCGTAACTTCACCTAATGTTATCCCATCAAGAAAATGAGTCATTATGACATTATAAAAAATTGGTTGTCATGTGCATTGATGTGACTATAAGTTTCTTTTTTCTACTCAAGTTGAATAGGTTCCATTTTGTCCCTCAGAGTAGTCTACTGCTTCCCTCAAGGCCACCAACTTCTCATCTAAGCAAATGAATTAGCTTCCTGAACTACAGATAATAAAAGAATACCATGTACATATTAACATCTTCTCATTCCATTGCTTCTAAATTCACCTATACAATACTCTGTATACTTGTAAACTCAGTTCTTTTCTTATTCAAGCTAATCCTGCAACATTTATACTGGATTTCCTCCTTCTTGCCTCTCCTAAATTTGTTTTTCTAATTATCCCCACTCTTTCTTTTCTTTTGCTTTCTTTATTCCTTTAGCTTATTGACATAACTTTACACCATGCTCTACTCTTTTCCAACAAATAAGTGATGAGTTAAATAAAGTAATAAATAGAATCCCATTACTTTATCACTCAAGTAATTAAAATACTTTCCCCCCTTTCACTGCTAAATTTTCTAAAACAATAATATTCTTCAATTCCCATTTATTCTTCAGTGTGACTAAATCTTATTTCTTCCCTCAAAAGTCCTCCTTATGTGTTTACAAGATCCATTGGACCAATTCATGCTACAATTCTCTACCATGATAAGTAAAGACCATTTTCTATTTCTGCTTTGCTTTCTGTTAACTTCCCAGAGTCTTTTCTGTTTGTTTGTTTGTGTATCTGATCATTCCATGCCACCTTTAACTGGCCTTCAATATTGATGTATCCTCTTTCAAAACAAGGTCCGCTTCTAGTAATCCATCTACATTTGTGGTTGACATTTTTTGTAAAGGCTTAGATAATAAATATTTTTATCATCACAAATTGCAAATCAACGTTACTGTGTTCCAATAAAACTTTATTTTCAAAACAAGCAGCAGGCCAAATTTGGCTCATGTTTCACAGTCTGTTGACCCCTGCTCTAATGGATCACCAGACGGTGTCTTTATCTATTCCTGTGGTAGCTAGTGTCTGCTGTAAAATGATGATACCCATACATTTCTCACATCTAACATTTTCTCTCAGCTTCACACTAATATTTTCAGTAGGTGACTGAACATTTCCAGATGTCATATTCCCTAAATACTAAAGATTTATTTCACATTCCACAAAATAAAAAATTCCACATATGCATTTCATGCTGCCTTTGCTGTCCAGTAAATTCATAATCACTATTCAAGACCCAGCTTAAATTGTGCTTCATGTATGAAGCCACTCCTGACCCTCATTGTTAAAGATAATTATTTCTTCTGTGTTTTCCTTTAACATTATGTTAATAGTATGATTATAAAACTTTAAAAATGCATTGCAACTTAAGTTTCCCCAATGGTGTGTTTACTCATTAAAGATAAATATAGGGGTTTATTTCCTTTCATAACATACTTATCACTTCACAGTTAACTCAAAAAATTATACAATTAATATGTACACACATATATACATGAATATGGCTTTGGTTTCTAACTAGTATAATTCTGAGAATGTTGTCATTTGGGTATGCTTTATGCAGGGTGCAGCCTATGTACTGTTGGAATAATTTGCTACTTTCTGAGATGCTAAGAGACTGACAGAATAGTACACAGTAAAGAATATTTAAACAAATTTAGCTGGACTTCAGGAATTTTTTTAACCATAGTGTATATCTAGCTTCATATAATAAGCAAGACTCTGAAATACTCTATATTGACCCTCATATAGATTATCAGTTCTGTGGATTGTTCATAGCAATACTTTAAAATCAGTATTTGGCATTTTCAAAGATTACATGGAATGAGATATTTTTTACCACATACTACCTGACTCCATTGCTGGCTGTTTAGAAAATGTAAGGTTATTTTAATATTAGCTTAATGTACATGTTTCTGAAGATAAATATGCTGAAACAATAAAGTTGAAACAGATTCCTAGATACAAATCAGGGACTTCCCTGGTGGTCCAGTGGTAAAGAATCCGCCTTCCAATGCAGGGGATGTGGGTTCGATCCCTGGTGGGGGAACTAAGATCCCACATGCTGCGGGGCAACTAAGCCCTTAAGCCACAATGAAGACCCAATGCAGCCAAAAATAAATAAATAGATAGATACAAATCAAAGTTATATTGCTTCACAGTTCCTATTTCAATGGATGATTTGAAATGTCACTAGCAGACTTTCAATTTCACGATGGCAGAATCTACGTTTCTTTTATTCCTCAGGGCCTTAACTAGTGTATGCCATTTAACAAACATTTTTGACTGAGTAGAAGTTAAAGATATAGAGCTGAGTAAAAGTTAAAGATATATTACCTTTTAGTAAAAGGTAATCATTTAAAAATATATACTGGGGTATAAGGATGGCTTTAACATTTCCTTTTGATGTGATGTATGATTAAAAATATAAGATAACAAATGTATCTTACTGTCTAAATCAGTTAAATCAGAGACTTTAGACCAAGAATAGAATCCTGAATTTCTCTCCTCCTGCAGACAGCCTCAAAATGTACAGCTACACATGGAGCAATTCACTCTGAGAGAAATCCAGAAACAAGCAGAGTGATTCCTACACATCAGGTGACTAAGAAAATACCTATAACAAAACAAGTAAGAAAGACTGAGACATGCTATCACATGGTGCTATAAAATCCAGAGAGTAGATCTGACTCCAAGCTTCTCCTAAGGAGTGAAGGGTTTGGGTTGCACATTTAGCGCCCCAACTTTTCAGGCTCTTATCTGAGGGAAAGGGCCTCCAAAATATCTAGCTCTGAAAGTCAATGGGACTTGTGTTCATGAATCAAATAGGATTATAGCAAAAAAGAGCTTATAATATGTGTGTGAGCTCTTGCCCCAGCTATTCCCCCAGGCCTTACTACAGAGAGAGCAAAGAGAAACTGCCATCTGTCAGTCTTTCTCTGGAAGGTCTTTGACTGCATACTTTACAATCTGCTGCCTGAGGATCTGATTTCTAATTAGCATGCATCTAGGTTCTGTCTACAGTCCTCCCCAGATCCCAAAAGGCCTGGTGGACACTTTCCCTGCCTTCTCCTTCTGCTCACTCCAATAATAAAACCAGGAGGCCAGCATCTCTCTAAAAAGGGCTTATATACATATCTTGTGTCCCAGCTTTTGTGGCTGTCACCTGAGGGATACAAATCCAGATCACCCAGCTCTGATAGTTAACATGGCTTGCACTCACAAGTCCCACAGGACTACAGGAAACAAAGAGTTTTTAAAGGGGCACAAGAGCACAGCTGGTGGCTATACATCTGGGCTTAGTGCAGAAGGAGCAGGCAAAAACACCCATCTTCCAATTTCTCCCTGGAAGACCTTTGACTGCATTCCTTCTCAGCTCCTATTTGAGGGTCCAGCTTTTGATTATCCTACATCTAGGTGTTAACTGTGATCCTCCCCTTTGAGACACTGATGGGTTTTAGCATACCCTCAACTACCGGAAGCCTCTAAGAACAAAGAGAGTGGACTAGACAATTACAAATGTTTGGGAGCCAACCAGGAGGTTCATCTGCTACATGAGATGAGTCTATTAAGACTGAGAGAGGTGGCTGTTTGATCTAATGCACAGAAACCAATATAGAGTGTCAATAAAAATGAAAAAACGTGGGAATATGTTCCAAACAAATAATAAAATAAATCTCCAGAACCTGATCTTAATGAAATTGAGATAAATGATTTACCTGATAGAGAGTTCAACATAATGGTCATAAAGATTCCCATGGAGATCAGGAGAACAATGCATGAAAAGGTGAGAATTTCAAGAAAGAGAAAGTATTAAAAAGTACAAAACACAGATTATAGAGTTGAGTAATTGTACTAAAAAATTCAATAAAGGGGATCAACAACAGAATAAATCAAGCAAAAGAAAGGATCAGCAAACTCAAAGACACGGAAGGCTCCTACCAGAGAAGAAAAAAGAAAAAAGAATGAAAAAGAGTGATGATATCTTAAGGGACTTAAGGAACCCTATCAAGCAGGTCAATATATGTATGATATGTGTCCCAGAAGGAGAAAAGAGAGACAAAGAGTCAGAGAGCTTATTCAAAGAAATAATGGCTGAAAATTTCCTTAGCCTGGGAAAGGAAACAGACATCAAAATCCAGAAAACTCAAAAAGTACCAAATAAGATAAAACTAAAGAGACACTCATCAAGACACACTGTACTTAAATTTTCAAAAACTAAAGACAAATACTCTTAAAAGCAACAAGAGAAAATTAACTTGTTATATACAAGGGAACCTCAGTAAGACTTTCAGCAAATTTTTTAGCAGAAATTTGCATGATGGAGGCAGTGGGATAATATATTCAAAGTACTAAAAAAAAAAAAAAAAAAAGAAAAAAGAAAAAAGGAAGGAACGGAGGGAGGGGGGCAAGGAGGAAGGGATGAAGGAAGGAAGAAAGGAAGGAGGGAAGGAAGGAAGGAAGGAAGGAAGGAATGAAGGAAGGAAAGAACTGCCAAGCAAGAAAACTTTATCCAGCAAAGTTGTCCTTTAGAATTGAAGAATTTTCAAACAAAAGCCGAAGGAGTTCATAATCAGTACACCAGCCTTACACAAAATGTTAATGTAAATTCTTCAAGCAGAAATAAAAGGCTCCTAATTAGTAATATGAAAACAGGAAAGTATAAAACTCACTGGTAAAGGTAAATATATAGTTAAATTCAGAATATCCCAATGTTATAATGGTGCTGGGTAAATAACTTATAACTTTAGGTTTTATTTATATTTTTTTATATATATATATATATGGTTAAAAGATGCAAGTGTTAAAAATAACTATAATAATTAGTGAAATATGTAAATTGAGACAAAAAACATTACATGTGGGGGAAGAGTGTCAAAACATAGAACATTTATATGCATTCAAAGTCAAGTTGTTACCAGCTTACAATTGACTATACAGTAAGTCCCCTACATACAAATGACTTCCATTCTGAGAGTGCATTCGTAAGTCCAATTTGTTTGTAAGTCCAACAAAGCTAGCCTAGGTACCCAACTAACACAATTGGCTACATAGTACAGTACTGTAATAGGTTTACAATACTTTTCACACAAATAATACATAAAAAGCAAACAAACAAAAAATAAAACACTTTTAATCTTACAGTATAGTACCTTGAAAAGTACAGTAGTACAGTACAACAGCTGGCATACAGGGGCTGGCATTGAGTGAAGAGGCAAGAAGAGTTACCGACTGGAGGAGGGAGAGGAGGTGGGAGACAGTAGAGCCGAAGGATCATCAGCAATAGGAGATGGAGGGCAAGCTTCAATTTTGCTTATGCCTGATATTGATGGCACAGATTCTGGCTCCTTGCTGGATTCAATTCTATCTACCTTCTCGAAAAAACGATCCAGTGATATCTGGGTAGCAGCTCTTTTCTTCTCATCATAGATGACTAGGTAGCACTGGATTGCATTCTGAATGGCTGCTGCAACCTTCATGTACCATTCTATGTTTAGGTCCTATGCCTCTAAAACTAACAGTGCCTCCTCAAATAAAGAAAATCCCCTTGACGTTTCCTGCGTCGTGAATCTCTTTGGTTCTTCAGCAGTACAAGGTACGTCACCGTTACTTTTACACTTGCTTATGGACATCCTGGGCTTGAAATAAACATACTTTACTACTGTACTCTATACAGTGCTATACAGCAAAGTACACAAAAGCACAACCACTTGTAGAGGATGCATGCACATGACAATATACGTCAGACACGTGAACTAAATTACGTGATTGGACATGTGAACACTTTTGCATCTTTGAAAGTTCACAGCTTGAATGTTCGTATGTATGGGATGTTCTGTATAACTATAAGATGTTTTAGTAAGGCTCAGGATACCACAAAGCAAAAACCTACAGTAGATACACAAAATATAAAGAAAAAGGAATCGAAGCATACCATTACAGAAAATCATCAAATTACAAAGGAAGAGATCAAAAGAAGAAGACAGAAACAAAAAAAAAAATCACAAAAGAACCAGAGAACAATTAAGAAAATGGCAATAGTAAGTACATACTTATCAACAATTACTTTACTTGCAAATGGGCCAAATTCTCCAATCAAAAGACATATAGTGGCTGAATGAATTACAAAAAAAAAGAAAAAGAACCAACTTTATGGTGCCTACAAGAAATTCGCTTCAGCTTCAAGGGCACACAGACTCTAAGTGAAGGGATGAAAAATGATATTCCATGGAAATGGAAACCACTAGATGATTCCACTAGAAAACTGTTACAACTAACAAATGAATTCAGTAAAGCTTCAGGATATAAGTCAATATAAAATAGAAGTTGTGTTTCTATACACTAAAAACAAAGTAACAAAAAGGAAAATTAAGAAAACAATTTCATCAATAGTACCACAAAGTATAAATAAAAATAAACTTAACCAAGGAGGTAAAAGATCTGCATCCTAAAAATTATAAAATGTTGATGAAAGAAACTGAAGAAGACACAAATAAATGGAAAGATATTCCATGCTCATGGATTGGAAGAATTAATATTTTTAAAATTTCCATACTACCCACAGCAATCTACAAATTTAATTCAATTCCTATAGAAAAAGCAATTCTAAAATTTATATGGTTCCACAAATGACCCCAAATAGCCAAAGCAGTCTTAAGAAAGTAGAACAAAGCTGGAGCATTACACTTCCTGATTTCAAACCATATTTCAAAGCTATAGTCATCAAAAGGATATGGTAATGGCATAAAAACAGACATAGATTAATGGAACAGAACAGAGAACCAAGCATTAAACCCATGCATATATGGTCAACTAACTTCCAACAAAGGAGCCAAGAATATACAATGAAGAAGAATAGTCTCTTCATAAATGGTACTGTGAACATTGGATATCCACAAAGAAAAGAATAAAACTGGACTATTTACACCACACACAAAAATCTATTCAAATGGATTAAATACTTAAACATAAGACCTGAAACTGTAAAACTCCTAGAAGAAAACAGAGGGAGTAATCTCCTTGACATTGCATTTGGCAATGATTTTTTTTTTTTGGATTTGACACCAAAAGGAAAGGTAACAAAAGAAAAAATAAACAGTTGAGACTACATCAGACTAAAAAATTCTGCACAGAAAAGGAAACAATTACAAAATGAAAAGGCACCTATGGAATAAGAGAAAATACTCGCAAACAGTATATCCAATAAGGAGTAAATATCCAAAATATGTAAGGAATGCATACAACTAAGTAGCAGAAAAACAAATAACCCAATTAAAAATAGGCAAAGAACCTGAAGAGACATTTTTCCATAGAAGGCATACAAATGGCCAACAGGCACATGAAAAGTGCTCAATATCACTAATCATCAGGGAAATGCAAATTAAAACCACAATGATATGTCACCTCACATCTGACAGAATGGCTATTATAAAAAAGACAAGAGATAACAAATGCTGGTGAGAATGTGGAGAAAAGAGAAATCTTGTACACTGTTGATAAGAATGCAAACTTGAGCAGCCACTATGGAAAAAAGTATGGAGGTTCCTCAAGAAATTAAAAATAGAATTACCATATGATCCAGCAGTTTTGCTTCTGGGTATATATTCAAAGGTAATGAAATCACTATCTTGAAGATATATCTGTACTGCCATGTTCATTGTTGTGTTATTCACAACAGCCAAGGTATGGAAATAACCTAAGTGTTTGCCAAGGAATATTATTTACCCTTCAAAAAGAAGAATATCCTGCCATTTGTGACAACATGGATGAAACTTTAGGGCATTATTCTAAGTGAAATATGTTAGACAGAGAAAGAAATACTGTTAACCCTTGAACAACACAGGTTTGAACTATGCTGATCCACTCATAAACAGAATTTTTTCAATAAACGCTAAAGTAATACACAGTCTGTGGTTGGTTGAATCCGTAAATGTGGAACCACTGATATCTATGGCCAATTATAGTCATTCTTGGATTTCTGACTGGGTAGGGGTCAGAGCCCCTAACCCCTGAATTGTTTAAGGGTCAAATGTATGGTATTGTATCACTCAGATGTGGAATCTTAAAAATAAGTCAAAGTTATAGAAAAAGAGAGTAAATTGGTCATTGCCAGAGTAGGGGGTTGTGGGTATAAGAAATAAAGAGAGGTTGGTTAAAGTATATAAACTTTCAGTTATAAATGAATAAGGTCTGAGGATCTAAAGTATAAGATAGGAACTATCCTTGATAGTACTGTATTGTAAAATTGAAATTTTCTAAGACAGTAGACTTCAGTGTTCTCACAAAAAATTACGAAAAATAAAAGAAAAAAGTAAATGCGTGAGCTTAAGAATGGGTAAATTAACTCAATGGTGGGAATCCTTTCACAATGTATACACATATGTCAAATAATCTCATTGTAATATATTACAATTTTATTTGTCTAGAATACCTCAATAAAGCTGAAAAATAAATACACAGATCAGTTAAAAATAAAAAAAATATAAGTAACCTAAGCAGGGAATAATATAAGAAGATATCTAACTATGTATATATGTAATACCAATACAAATGTGTACATGTAATATGGTACAAGGCTGTTGAATCATAGACAAGCATATATATTAGTTGTTTATTTTCAATCTGTATGATGTGCAAACATAATGAGCAAACATTTAATAACATTAAAATTTGAATAAAATAAATTTGATATTAGAGAAGGGAAGCAAATAGAGGAATTCCTCTTACAAAATACACAGAAACCTAGGTAGAAAATAAATTATTTAATTTTATGTGTGAACACAATGACAATAATCATTAAATTCTGATATTTAGTCAAAATTTAATTCATATTTTTAACTGAAATAAAGTACATTTAGTAAATTTAAGAAATGAAGCTTATGTTGCCTTCCAATGTAGTTTAATTCTCAGTGTAAGTACTTGATAGACTCTATGTTTACAAAAGAGTAGAGCACTCAAGGGACCCATATAGAGACTCAACCTTTTGAAAGGACATGCCATATTAAAAAAATGGTGAGGTCTTCATTTTGCCTCAAGCATACAGACCATGAGGAAAAAAGCTTATAGCATATTAACAACCAGGGGACCAAGTAAATACGATGAAAATATCACTAAATCAGTTGGTTACTAGTTAGGTAATTGCTTAACTACATAACAATTGTTTACTATCCATAAAAGAAAATAAGATTTGTCATAATCACAGATGGAAAACTATGCTTGTGATCAACCAATTTATGGGTTAACTTGTCCTGAAAATTAGTAGTTTCCAACTTTGGTTTGACATTGAAATCACCTGAGGAGATTAAAAACACTCATACTTGGGTGGTCTGGGCTGTGTAGTTTGGCCATTGGATTTTAAAAGTTCTCCAGAGTATTCCAATGTGCATTCAGCCTTGAGAACTATTGCTGTAAACAAATTTTGTGTTAATCAACCACTGGTTATAATAAATGTGTTCACTTATTTGGCTGAAAACAACAGAATGCTTAGAACTTTTTCCAGCAGCTTCCTCAAAATTAGAGTGCTTATATCAAATTATGATTTATATACTATATTTTATTCTCTTTCCTATTATAATTTAAAAAAGAATGTAAGAAAGTGTGTTATCACAATAATGTCTTGGAATTTATTCAATCTTCAGTTCTCATTGATATTTTAAGCTATTCTTTTTGATAATTTAGTTCTTTTGGATATTGCAAATTGAAAAACTAGATCCTTCACCCAGGAGAAAGCATATACAGTGGTTCTGGAGAATATATAATGAGGTTAAAACTCTGTACCATGTAGCATGTGTATGTGTAACATAATATATATAGGCTAAACATTTGTATACACTCTGTGAGATAACCTATATTTGCACTGACAAAAGGTATACAAACCCCCTTAGACTGATACTTAAGACCATGCAAGATCTGAACACCTTTAAGCTGTTTATCTTACTACTTTTCTTCAGAAGTTTAACCCAATTCCTAAGTGACATAATCATCATTTTCCAAAATGCCCTACACTTTTACTGCCTCTGTGTAATAATCCAGAGCATTTCCACTGCCTGATTTGAGTTTATTGTCTTATCCTTTGATACTCTATCCACATTTTAAAAACAAGTTCAGAAGTCTTTCCTTCAACATTCTCCCTGAATCTCATTCACAGAAATCTTCATCTTGCTTTGGAAACCATAGGATTTAAAATTTTTTCTACTAGCTGCTTATTATTTTCTACCTTGTGTTATAATTTTTCTGGCCATGTAATGCATGTAGTCTCTCATACATTTTTGAATAAACCATAACTAGTTTAACATTTTTCCCTAATATTTCAAAGCACTTTTTACCTTCACTCAATAGGTACTTAGTTTATGATTTTTAAATTGTGAATAACATTAATTTATCTAGTGTAAAAAATGACTACTTAGATCTTTTACAAAACAAAAGCCCCCCTCAATGTATACTAAATAAGTATTTAAGGCTCCATATATAATTATATCAATTTACCATTATATATTAAGGCAATAATAAGAGATTTATTGCCACTGAATAACTCTAAATCCAATAATTCTATTATAAAACAAACACTTCAAATATTGTAGCAAGAAAAATGCATAATGTTTCTTCAATAAGCACACAGTTCCAAAGGACTAAAAATATGTAGACAAGTATTTAATACATTTCATCACAGTATGGAAGTACAATGATAGAAACATTGAATCAATTTATTTAAAAATCTCTTTATCCTTATATTAATTGTGTAGTTCATTCAGGCTTTCTCAAAAATTTTCAGCGCTTACTTTGAGCTATTTCTCATGACTATCTTAGTTTTATCTCATTGACTAGAATCATTTTTATTACCACTTTCTTTCTCGTTTCTGCAGCACTGAAGTTCAAAGGGGATTTTTAATAAGCCAGTTAAAGTTCCCCAAATGATTCCTTTTGCATAAATCCCAAAATTTTACCTTGTTTACAGTCATTCTGGGCTTGAGTAATTCCACATATATCTGTCTGCATGGTAACTTCAGTAGTTTCAGTTCTTTCTTATTTTTATTGTAAACTTTTTTCTCTGCCTTTCAGTATTTATTTTTTCCACAACTTTCTTTAAGTATTAACACTTAGATGAATTTATAATCTTCTACTTTTCCTATTTCAGCTACCTCCTAGAGTCTTTCTAGCATTATTGACTTATAGCTAAGTTGAAACTCCTAAGACCTGCATACAAGCATACTATAATTGTTCTGTGACATGATACATAATGTCAATTTACCATGGTAATTTTGTAACATTATAGCCCAATGACATTTTACATGGAACAATTTTCTAATGACATCAAATTCTTATAAAGGCATAAAGTATTTTATTGTCTCCTATAAAGAGTAGCATATAGTACAGTTTTCTGTTTGATGGTGGATATTTTTTGTTGTTAATCTTGAAGTTACTACTCACATCAAAACAATATTTGTAACAAAACACAGAGAAAGCAGATTAAAAAAATGATCTTTGTGAGTGAGAAAGCCACAATTCCATGTATACTAAAAAATGCCATCCTTGTTGTAAAAAATAATAGGAAGCAGGAATTTAGCAGGGAGCATGTATGAAAAATAACATATTATGAGGATTAGACATTAAAAATACATGTAAGAAAGTTTTGCCAAGAAATTAATTTTATCTGAGAAATTAGTATGAGAAATCAGATTCTCATAGTGATTCCGCTACATGGAAAGCATCATTTTAGCACTCAATAACATGGCAAAATTTGCCAGGGTCTTATCAAGACAAGAAGAAAAATCAATGCAAAATAAGAAAGACCCATAACTTTGTTTAAATAGAGTTTCATAAATCTTGCTGAGAATATGGAGCTCCCAAAATTACAGGCAATATTCCGTGAGGTATTACTTTCCTTTACAGAAAGTAAAGTTTTGCGTCAGGTTTATTCTATATGTGTAAGTTATGAATTGATATTTCTTTCAGTTGCAATGAGACTTTAACTTAACATATCTTAAGCAAAAGTTAAAGCTTATTCTCTCACATAATTTAAATAACAAATGTGAAAATAATTTTAAACACAGATGGATATAGAGATTGAAACAATATCTCCTGGGGTCCCTCTCTCTGTCTCTCAGATTAACTGATTCCATGTAGCAAGCATCATAGCCATTGGCAGTCCAAGTTCACATTTTCTTCAAATAGCAACTCCATAATATATGGCCCCTCGTCCCTGAAATTTGTCAACTCCCCAGAGACAACTCTGGTTTGATTAGCTTAAATCACACTGAACCAATCACTGTGGTCAAAAGGAAAGAGTAATTCGAGTATATGTCATCCAAGTGGTGAGAGAGATTCTTATCAGAGGAAAGGATGAGGTTCCAAGTAAGCACCAAAATAAAACCAAATAGATGTCTGCTATAGGCCTGACTTGCATATTTCTCTATTACTTACCAAATTTGATTAAATAAAAACAGCTTTTTTTAAATACAAGTACTACATAAATTTTTTTTCTCTCACATTGCCAAAATCAAAGCATCAATTCCTCTAGTCACATTTCAAGTCAATGATTGTACAGTAAGTCCCCTACATACGAATCTTCAAGTTGCTAACTTTCAAAGATGTGAACATGTGTTCACATATCAATTCACATAAGTTAGTTCACATGTCTGGCATAAATATTTTTACTTAAAATCCAAAGGAACTTTTTGGTCAACCCAATACATTGCCACATGTGTGCATCCTCTACAAGTGGTTGTGCTTTTGTGTACTTTACTGTACCGTACTGTTGCTGTGCAACATGAGGAGCTTACTAATGAAGACCTGATGGAATTGAAGGCCCAGAGAAAGGACAAAGAGAGACAAGAGGAAGAAGAAGTAACTAAAGAACCGAAGAGATTCACGATGCAGGAAACGTCAAGGGGATTTTCTTTACTTGAGGAACACTGTTAGTTTTAGAGGCATAGGACCCAAACAGAACTGAACACGAAGGTTGCAGCAGCCATTCAGAATGCAATCCAGTGTTACTGAGTCATCTATGATGAGAAAAAAAGAGCTGCTACCTAGACATCATTGGATTGTTTTTTTGAGAGTATAGATAGAATTTAATCCAGCAAGGAACCGGAAACTGTGCCATCAACGTCAGGCATGAGCGAAATTTCAGCTTGCCCTCTGTCTCCTATTGCTGACGATCCTTCAGCTCTACTGTCTCCCACCTCCTCTCCCTCCTCCAGTCGGTAACTCTTCTCGCCTGTGCACTCAATGCCAGCCCCTGTATGCCAGCTGTTGTACTGTACTATTGTACTTTTCAAGGTACTATACTGTAAGATTAAAAGTGTTTTATTTTTTGTGTTTGTTTGCTTTTTATGTATTATTTGTGTGAAAAGTATTGTAAACCTATTACAGTACAGAACTATGTAGCCGATTGTGTTAGTTGGGTACCTAGGCTAACTTTGTTGGACTTAAAAACAAATTGGACTTACAAATGCACTCTTGGAACTGAAGTTGTTTGTATGTAGGGGACTTACTGTATAGTCAATTGTAAGCTGGTAACAACTTGACTTTGAATGCATATAAATGTTCTATGTTTTGACACTCTTCCCCCACATTTAATGTTTTTTTGTCTAAATTTACAAATTTTCACTAACAAATTAATATAATTATAGTTATTTTAAACACTTGCGTCTTTTAACCATATATATATGTATATATATAAAACCTATAGTTACAAGTTTAACCCAGCACCATTATAACATTGGGGTATTCTGAATTTAACTATGTATTTACCTTTACTGGTGAGTTTTGTACTTTCCTGTTTTCATGTTACTAATTAGCAATCTTTTATTTCTGCTTGAAGAATTTACATTAACATTTTGTGTAAGTCTGGTGTACTGATGATGAACTCCTTCAGCTTTTGTTTGGAAAATTCTTCAATTCTAAAGGACAACTTTGCTGGATAGAGTTTTCTTGCTTGGCAGTTCTTTTCTTTCTTCTTTTCTTCCTTCCTTCCCTTCCTTCCTTTCCTTCCTTCCTTCTTTTTTCTTTGTAGTACTTTATATTATCCCACTGCCACTCAGAGAAATATAGATGTATTTTAAAAGCATGTTACAACTTTTATCTTTATTGCTACTTTACCACATTATTCTCTTCATAAACGAATATGTTTTATTTTCACTTGAGGCCAATTTTATAACATCATAGAATATTTCTAGCATTTTCTCTCCTAGTTTGGTCTAAAAAATTATAAATTGTTCTTTAATGTTCCACAGTGTGTCTTAATTTCACTATGCAGGCTTCTGACTTTTACTTTTCCAGAGATATAGGGGAAAAAATGAAAATATAAGGATGCAGAGCAGCTTTGTTGCACAAGAATCTTAATGTATACAACACTGCTGAATGTACACTGAAAATGGTTAAAATATTAAATTTTGTTATGTGTATTTTAACACAACAAAAAATGGGAAAAAAAATTTTAGTCTCTCATTTAAAAAGAAATGACTAACTTCCTAAATTCTTTATAATAGTATAAATAAAATGAGCTTTAAGGAAAAAAATATTTATTTAAAAGTAGTAGTCCTGTTTCTGAGAGAAATGGTTTGTATATCTGTTAGACTTTTCCTCCCCTGAGTTAAAAAAAAGGTGACTACATTTCAGAGTTCTATAAAGTAGTTCTTCTATCAGTGAAAGTAATCGTTAAATAAGAATAAAACTGACATTTGAGAGATTATGATTGTGTTCCTTCTTCACAGTGCAGTCTTTTTTTAGAGTGTAGTCATTACTAAAAATGTATTTTTCAAAGCATAAAGTCATAGTAACATTTTACAACACAGATTTATTTCTTAATTTATTCATTTTTATTCAGACACCATGACATGGATTAACTGTTGTGTTGATAGAAATTTTTGGCACGTGGCATAAATTCAGGGATTTAAAAAAAAAAGATACTTTAGACAACAAAGAGTGAAAATGGGTAGCAGTAGAAAATAGCTTCTGATTTTTCCTTTTAATTTTCTCTGTCATGATAACACTGAATTATTAAACTAAAATAAAACATTTTCATTAAGGTTAAGGATAACTCCTGGGGCAAAGAAGTGTACAAGTGTGCAATATGTTCTGAAGATCTTAGAAAATGAATAAACAGTGACATATAATATTACATGGTATAAGAAGGTAATTAAACATCAAAACCACAACTACTATGCAAAATGGCTATCAAATATTGTTTTATGAGAAGCTCCATAGTGTGGAGCAAATGAGAGAAAAGTTTCTAGCCCCACTCAAAGCAAATATTGACTCTTCTTTCTTAAAAAAAATTCTAAATGAACAGTCTGTCCTACAGCTTTCTGATGCATTCAAATCTTATAGTGGCAACACAACACACAGACAAACAAAAAGATCAATACATGAGTTTATGGTAGGTATCCAAAACTCTACAACAGACAGAAATCATAGAGCATGTTGAAAGGAAGGAGAAACTTTCCTAGAAATTGAGCTTTAAACATTGGTTACTTAAGGATTTTGAATAAGTATATGAGCAAAGAAGAGATATTTGAAAACAGGCTAAATCAATGAGGACAAGAACTTGTTCAACACAATGATTATCCCAATTGGTCAAGAAAAAGTTCTCAGTGACATGATTAATATTTATCACGAGTTCTTTGGTAAAAAGAAACTAGAAATTGACATAACTAAATTAATCCTATTTATTATTGATTTTATTAACACATACATTTAACAATGTATAATTATAGAGCATGGATGTATTAATTTATCCCATTCCTCTTATTACACTAGAATCTATTTTAATTGATTGGGGTGTGAGCCTAATATAAAGTCTGATAAGCTTGTTTGAATTCTAATGTTTAATTATGTTGACAGGGTTTTATCCTACCCATGGATCTTACTTGAGGTTGCAGGATACAAATGCCCATTTAATTGAAATATTTTGAGATTTAATATTGTTCTAAGAAGTAGGAGTAGATAAAGGTCATATGAGCTATATGTTATAGATCTTTATGTATTATAGGCCACAGAAAGTATTGTAGATAACAGTGCTGCCTATTAGAGTTGTTTTCCATGTACCAAAGTTATTCTTAGCTCTTCATATGAAAAATATATGTTCAAAATTATTATTTTTAAAGAGGAAAAATATTCTTTGTCATAGATTAGGTGACCATAGGTGTGTGGGTTTATCTCTGGACTTTCTAGCTTTACACTAGCCAGAACATGGAATCAATGTAAATGTCCATCAACAGAGGAATAGATAAAGAAGATATGGTACATATATATACAATGGAATATTACTCAGCCATAAAAAAGAACAAAATAATGCTATTTGCAGCTACATGGATGGACCTAGAGATTGTCATACTGAGTGAAGTCAGACACAGAAAGACAAATATCATATGATATCGCTTATATGTGGAATCTAAAAAAATGGTACAAATCAACTTAGTTACAAAACAGAAGTCTTCACAGATGTAGAAAACTTACGGTTACCAGGGGATAAGGGGGAGAGGTGTAAATTGGGAGATTGGGATTTACAACATAGCCACTACTATATATAAAATAGATAACTAATAAGAACCTACTGTATAACACAAGGAACTCTACTCAGTACTCTGTAACAGCCTATATGGGAAAAGAATCTAAAAAAAAGAGTGTATATACGTATATGTATAACTGATTCACTTTGCGGTACACCTGAAACTAATACAACATTGTAAATCAACTATACTCCAATAAAAATTTTTTTAAAAAATGAGGAAAAATAAATCTTAACATTGAGTAAAAATAAGGCAAGATGAGATTAAAAATATTAGTACTGAACACTGGAAATATGCTGAGAGAGTAGATTTCAAATATATTCATCATACACACAAATGGTAACAATGTGAGGAGATGAAATATATACATTTTTATTAAAAATGTATAAAAACAGTACTACAGAAACAACATTACCTAATTTCAGAAATGACCTATTATTTTTAAGTGGGTCCTTCTATATGATTTTAATATTTGGGAAAATATAAATATATTCTAGTAATTCTAATGAAATTTAGAATTCCAGTATTTTTGAAAAGGGAATCATTGAATATATACATATAGCCGCACACCAGAACCAATGTGGTATATTTTTAATAAGTAAATCAGTGGTAAGTGAAGAAATAGGGAAGAAGGCATGTATGTAAATATGTTCATACTGAAGAATATAAACTGAAATAAATATATAACTTTTGTAAAAATAGCCAATATTTCTTGAACCATCTGCCAGACACATAATTTATGTATTGCAATCTTTTCTATATTCCTAGCAAATGCTCTTGTTAGCAACCTTGAAGTAATGACAAATTTAGGATTAGAGAAATTCAAAATATTTTCCAAGATCAAATTATTAAGCCACCAAGCATAATCTTGTATCCAATATTAAGCGATACAGAACCATTACTCTTGATGACCATACAAGTTTCTTCAATTGGAAAATTCTGAATCTAAAGATGCATCTATTAAAGAATAAGGCCTTTGACTAGGCAGTTATTGGTGATGAAAGGGAAGTGGAAATTGTGAAGAATTGGAGATCCCAGGCAAGAGAAACAACTTGAGCAAAGGGAAGGAGAAGAAAAATAGCATCTGATGCATCTGAGGGATACACTATGGAAAGGAGCTTGACTTAGATAACTTGGTACCACTGGGGAATGCTTTCAAGGAAGGAAATAAGATACTAATTTGAAGCTTAGTCTAAAAGTCACAACAGAGCACTGAGCTGGAGATAAACTTGGAAAGAATACCAGTGCAACAAGATATGACTCCTGGTAATTTAAGGAAGAGTGGTTGCAAGAATTTTCAAGAAATTTGTAAGAGAGCAATGGACAGAGAGGGCAGGAGAGAACGAAGAGAATTATCAGCAGTTTGTTAATCTTGCTTTCTTCTCAGAAAAGTCCTTGCTTCTCCTCTTACACACTTTCTTCACTCCACTCAAATCACAGGTTCCCTCTTTCTTTTATTTTGAACTCCTAACTTTACCTCACACATTGGAAAGAAAGAAAGGAGAAAAGGTAGAAAGGAAGAAAAAGGAAAGAAGGAAGGAGGAAAAAGAGAAAAGAGAAGAGAATTCATGAGTTTATAACCTGCTCATCTTCCCGCTTTCAAATCAGACAACATACTTTCCACTTCTGAAACGTAAAATCCCTTCATTTGTCTTTTTGGATTATAACCACATAACACTCTCAGCTCATATTTCATCAGTTTTGTTGTCTTCCTCAGTACTCAATCCTTTCCATTAGCACACATATATGATTTGGCACCTTTTACCTTAAACAAAACAAAACAAAAATGCACAAAAAAATAAATATTCCTTGACCAGATATCCTGATTCATCTTCCCTAACACTTATTTCCCAGTATTTTTTGCTCTTGAATTTTTGCCTTCAGTCCTTCTACCTGGAATCATTGTATTTCCTCATGCCTGAAGTATAATCTCTGAAATTTTGTCTGGTAAAATCTATTGGTGATAAACTCTTTCAATTTTTATTTGGCTGGAAATAGCTTTATTTTCCAAATATTCTTGAAGGTTAGGGATTCCAGATATAGAATTTTAGGTGGACTGTTAATTTTTATAGCACACTGTAGATAATATTCCACTATCTTTTAGATTCCATGTTTGGGTTCATACATCAGCTTCTATTCCAATAGCAGTTCTCTTTTAGGTTCTCTGTCTTTCCTGCTGTGTCTTTACTACATTACCCTTTACTTTTACTGTAATATCTCCTAACATGAATTTCTTTTTATTTATAAGTAAAGGTGCCTTAGAGGTCCTTGGACCTTAGTATTTGGAATTCAATAATTCTGTAAATTTTGAGACATTTCCTCATTGAATAGAATTTTTTTTCAAATTTAAATCATTCCATTATTGCCTTCTGGAATTTTGATTAAACATGCCATAGACCCTTTATTCTATTTGCCATGACTCTTACCTTTAATATTTTCTTTCTCTATCATTTTGAGGTACCTTCTGGATAAGTCCTTTGGATCTGCCTTTCAGTTTTCATTTTTCCTTTTAACTGGGTATAAGCTAGTCAATCCATTTTTTAAAATTTTTACTAATTTTTTTTATTCTACAAGATGTATTTATCCTTATACATCTAGTACATTCTGGGAAAACATTTTTGTCAAAATTATGGCTTTGGCCATTTGTGAAAAAAATCTTAATGTTTTTGGTATCTTCCATTTTGGCAGATATGTAAATACTACTATAATATGCTAGAAAGCCGACTTCAAATCCTTGTCAATTCCACTAATATGATTAACTGGACAAATAGACTGGACAAATATGATCATTAGGATGTCTTTTCCTGTTCAGTTTGAATCTAACATAGCCAAGTACATACTTCTTTTTCTCAGTCTCTCAAACCCTTTGACCATGTAATTTTCAATTTATACAGAGAAGTCATCTATATGCATCAGGACTTCACACTGATGAAATACAGAACTCATCCCCTCTTCTATTCTCATGTCATTGTTGAACACATCATGAGGTCAAATGGTTTGTCTAAACAAATTTACCTGATAAGCTATATAATGTGAATTAGATAATGTTAAAGAAAAATATTAAATTTCAGAAAAAAATTTTATAGAAAAAAACACATCTTTTCCTTTTCTCTAATGGACAAATTAGAGTTACAAATACATACAAAATCATATTTCTTGCATAAATATCCTTGAGTTTTTTATAGTTTTGATCCAAGTAGCTTAATGTGTCCCATTAAGGGAATCTTACACCAAGCAAGAGTAGTTGAGTTCTAGTTCACTCACTGTACTCAGTCATTGGTCAGAAGTAGCCTTAGAGGAGCATGTCCTCAGGAACACAAAATAAATAGAATATGCCAAAGCTAGAGAATGTCAATTAGCTATGTTCCCTATGATCTCTTGAAGTGAGGTCTGAAAGATGAAACTCCATGGTTGTTTTGTAGGTCAAGGAAGCTCTCTCTAGGGAACTGACATCTGATCAGTGTCTAAAATGATAAGAAGGGATTAGTAATTGACTGACCTGAGCTGGTCATTTTCTCTCTTCAATGTATCAAAAGCACTCAACTATGAACACCTAATTCCAAAATCTTTATAATTTCCTCTGTATACTTCAAATGCCAAAATATTGAATCATTCAGTTCATCCTTTTCCACATATATTCCCTCACAATTCACCATCTTTGCAAGGTATAATTTCCATGCTGGAGCCCCAGATGCACCACTTACTATGCTATAATATAGTCTATGGTAGAACTAGAGGATCCCATAATCATATGCTCACCACCTCACTGCCTTTGCCATTAAGCAGCTCCAAGGGATTAAGATGATGTTATGCAGGATCCTATAAGTGAGACATGTCCTTTTGGTTTTGCTGCCCATAAAGGAAATCATGCCCACATTTCCTCTATGACTAAAGTATTGCCAACTGTCTTCTTCTATTCAGAAATTGTACTCTGCCCAATTATAAATGGGAACCCAGTTCTACAACAGTATCTCCTACTTTCAGCATCACTGTACAGAGAACATCCATCACTAAGCTCTGCTGTGATATCAGTGCTCCCCTTAACTAGGCTTTCATTGTTGTCATTGTAAATGCAGTTTTAACTAGTTTCACCTAGGAACAAACACAGTAGATGATTTCTTGTGTCTTACATTTTAGTATATCTATTTCTCCAAGACTTTGTTCCCTTCCTCCATTCTCTGTCTCCACCCTCCTCTGCAAGCCTCATTTTGTTTAATGTGGGCCATTTCTAAGACTCTAAAGACTCTTTCTAAAGCAGTAAATCTCAAGTCCAGGAGAGTGCTTGGATATTGAAAAAAAAAAAATCCAGTTTTAAAGTACACACACATATCTCATTCAGCACCCTTAAAATACTGACTCCCAGTTTGGTCATGTTGAGATTGACAATAGTTACTGGCCTTCTGCCAAGGAGAAAAGGTGGGGCAGATCCTAAAGAGAGGAAGAATCGTCCTGCCAATAAACTACATCAGTTAAGACTTCTTCATAATCTTTAAGCAAACGGTTGCCATTATCCTCTAATGGGCATCTAAGCATTCAAGGATTTCCAGTCATCTACCCTTATATTTTCATCTCAAATCTCATGTCAGCCCCCTTTCCTTTCATGTTATTGACTCTGGCATAGGGCATGCATCTAGGCTGAGAATGCAGACATCTCTGAATTTCTACCACTTTTACAATTATGCCATATTCCTGATATCCAGCAGTTTTCACCCTCTAGCTGCAGGAGGTAATGGTCTCTTTAAAAACTTCCAAGGAGGCATTCTGACATTCATAAATTACTTTAAATTGTTGATTAATGGATCTGAGACTATCACTTTCTCAGATTAATCATTGACACTTAGCAACTGCCATACAATTCTACTGTTCTTATAATGGTTATATCTGTCTCTGATATCTCTCAAAAGCCTGAGACACTGCATTGCCAGTGCATCCTCTTTTTACTGTATCCTACTTTGGTCCATCATAGATGAGACCTTAGCAATTATACTTCTAGAGCATTCCAAGGACTGTCAATATTCCATTTGTAACCAGTGATGAGATCCTCATTGCCATCCAGAGTCACATTCTCAGGGGCTATTTCCTAGGATGACTCCTAGTATGCACTGTCTTAAGTTTCCTAGAAGCAGAATCTAAGATAGAGAATTTTTTTTTCATGCGGCTTATTGGTGAAAGGCTCTCAGGATGAGGGGAAAAAGTGATACAAGAAAAGTTCTGGAGAAAAATTTTAAGTAATAATGTCATCTCAGCTATTGATTACTTTCAGTCTGATCCCATGCGGAAGCTGGGATCAAAAAGTCAATGGCACCTCGTAACAAGTTACATCAAACCTTACTCCAATAAGTCACTGGCCAAGGTGTTCTCTCAAAATGGGGGTGGAGTTGGGTGGGATAGAACTCCTGCTGAGGTGGGTGCTGTTTGGCTGAAAGCAAATTTCTGGAGAAGAGGGCAGGTCTGCTAAGCACAAGCTTGAGAATCGCTGGGAGACAGATGCACCAGTTGGTTAAGGGGACCTGGAGGGTCACATTCAACATCAACTACCAAGTAAACATGACTGAGTCACTAAATTATAAGAACATTTTTGAAAAGAATGATACTCTTTCAATTATTTCAAGCCCTTGACACAGTTAACAATAGTGTGTCATACACAGAAGGTCAATTATATTTAAGGGGAAAGAACAAAGAAAAGGGTAGATTTCCTAAACCATGGAGTGTAGAATAAAGTTGAGTTGAGTTTAACAGAGTGGAAAACTATGACGACTTTTAGAGATTATGCATAATAGCAGCTACACTTTTACTCTAAAGACCTTTTGGTGAGTTACCAATTTCCCCCTAAAAAATAAATGTATGTCATGGTACATAAGAGATATATACTCTCAAGCTGAAATTGCATATTTTATATTGGATAGTTATTGAAATGACTCTTTTATGGAAACCAACTAAAATGAAAAATATTTATTAATGTTCATTTGCCTTAGGGAATTTAAATGATGAAATAGAAGAGCAACAGGAACTATCCTAAACACAGAGATAGTCTTGGATCAGTTACTTAGGTCTAAAGTCAAAAAAGCCACAAATTTGTCATCATCTCCAATGCTATGTACACGGCTTGCAGCTACACAACAGGAAGCAATTAATTAAAAAAACGTTGGTGGTAGTAACCTCAAACACCAACTACGCTGCAGCAGGGCTGCTACTTGATTTGTTGTGGATGAAAGAGAAATGACACTCTTGAACTCAATTCACTTTAATCAAATCAATGATCTGTAGAATTACTCAATGAGATATCCTACTACCAACCTATAAATTATTCAATTGGATATAATATTTTACCACACATAGGTTTCAAGGAAAACACATTTCTTAAGATAGATTCTTGGGAAAACATATTTTCTGAGATTTAGATTATCTGAAATGTAGTCTGATATTTCATAAGTTTTATAAATACTATTTATTCATTCATTTATTTATTTATTTCTCAGCAATGGGTCTACTGAATAAGGGATTTAAGCCTCGTTTAGTTATTGACCTTTTAGAAGGGAAATCATATCTAGAAAATACATGGGGAAGGGGTTAAGAGAAAGTGAAATTTGTGTGGTAGCTGTGCCAGAGGGTTTTTGGGTTTTTTTCTTTCTTTCTTTTTTTTATTATTTCCACTGTAGTTCTACATATGGGTGATGCACTTGAACAGAAGCATTTGATCAGGGCAAGCTCAATGATAAATCAAAAAAAGGCTGAGAGAGAGAGAAATAACAGCTAATATACATCAATTTCAAATATGTATCTGGAGTAATAAAAAAAGATAAAAGTGTCAAAAGGAAAAGCAGTAAATATAGTGTCCACTCTATCAAAGCATATAAAACTCCTGAATTCCCAATAAGTAACAAACTTAATCACATAGTAACATATTCCATATACTGTGAAGAATGATACTGGTACAAGAATGATAGCAAAAATAAAATCATCTTTAATCTAGGCTATTTAAAAATACCACATGATCATTTCCTGCTATGTTGCACTGAGAACTGGAGAGCATCATAATTTTTGTGATATTTCTGTCAAACTGCATAACCTGAATCTAATCATGAGTATACATCAGACAAAGCCAAATAGAGGGATATTTTACAAAATAACTGGACTGTAATACTATAAGATAACTTGCCTATAATTTTCAAAGATGTCAAAGTTTTGAAAGACTAAGAAAATCTGAGAAACCATTCCTGATTAGAGCAAACTAAAGAGACATGACAGTGAAATGCAATGTATTATACTGATTGGATCCTAGACTAGAAATAAAAACATTAAAAAAATACATTTTGCAAGAAAGAACACTGTTGGAACAGTTTGTGACATCTGAAAAATGTCTCAATAATTAGATAATAGTATTTATCAATGTTAATTTTCTGGTTTTAATAATTGTATCACGGTTATATAAGAAAATGTCTGTTTTTGGTAAATGCAAACTGATTTATTTAGGGGAAAGGGGTATCAACCTATTCTCAAACAGCTGATCAAGCAATAACATACAGCGACATACAGAGAGAAAATGATAAAGCAAATATGGTAAAATGTTAACGTTTGGGGAATCTTTATGAAGATTTTATAAAAGTTCTTTGTATTTTTCTTACAAATTTTCTTTGTCTGAAATTATCTCAAAACAAAGGATTTTAAAATGGCAATTGGGGAAGGACCTTCAAGATGGCGGAGGAGTAAGATGTGGAGATCACCCTCCTCCCCATAAATACATCAAAATTACATGTACATGTGGAACAAGTCCTACAGAACACCTACTGAACGCTGGCAGAAGACCTCAGACTTCCCAAAAGGCAAGAAACTCCCCACATACCTGGGTAGGGCAAAAGAAAAAAGAAAAAACAGAGACAAAAGAATAGGGATGGAACCTGCACGTTGGGAGGGAGCTGTGAAGGAGGAAAGGTTTCTACACACTAGAAAGCCCTTTCACTTGTGGAGATGGGGGGTGGGCGCGGGGGAAGCTTCGGAGCCACAGAGGAGAGTGCAGCAACAAGGGTGCCGAGGGCAAAGAAGAGAGATTCCTGCACAGAGGATTGGTGCCGACCAGAACTCACCAGCCTGAGAGGCTTGTCTGCTCACCCACCAGGGTGGGTCAGGGGTGGGAGCTGAGGCTCGGGCTTTGGTGGTCAGATCCCAGGGAGAGGACTGGGGTTGGCTGCGTGAACACAGCCTGAAGGGGGCTAGTGCGCCACAGCTAGCTGGGAAGGAGTCTGGAAAAAGTCTGGACCTGCCTAAGAGGCAAGAGACCATTGTTTCAGGGTGTGTGAGGAGAGGGGATTCAGAGCACCACCTAAATGAGTTCCAGAGACGGGTGCGAGCTATGGCTATCAGCGCGGACACCAGAGATGGGCATGAAATGCTAAGGCTGCTGCTGCAGCCACCAAGAAGCCTGTGTGCAAGCACAGGTCACTATCCACACCTCCCAGGAGTCTGTGCAGCCCATCGCTGCCAGGGTCCCGTGATCCAGAGACAACTTCCCCTGGAGAACACATGGCACGCCTCAGGCTGTTGCAACATTACATTGGTCTCTGCTGCCACAGGCTTGCCACAAGCTTGCCGCAGGCTTGCCCTGCATTCCATACCCCTCCATCCCCCAGCCTGAGTGAGCCAGAGCTCCCTAATCAGCTGCTCCTTTAACCACTTCCTGCCTGGGAGGGGAACAGATGTGCTCAGGTGACCTACACACAGAGGTGGGGCCAAATCCAAAGCTGAACCCCAGGAGCTGTGTGAACAAAGAAGAGAAAAGGAAATTTCTCCCAGCAGCTTCAGGAGCAGAGGATTAAATCTCTACAATTAATTTGATGTACCCTGCATCTGTGGAATAACTGAATAGGCAATGAATCATCCCAAAATTGAGGAGGTGGACTTTGGGAGCAACTGTAGAATTGAGGTTTGTTTTCTGCATCTAATTTATTTCTGGTTTTATGTTTATCTCAGTATTTAGAGCTTACTATCATTGGTAGGTTTGTTTATTGATTTTGGTTGTTCTCTCCATTTTTTTTTTTAATATATATATATATTTTCCTTTTTCTCTTTTTCTGAGTGTGTATGTGAATGCTTCTTTGTGTGATTTGGTCTGTATAGATTTACTTTTACCATTTGTCCTTGGATTCTGTCTGTCCTTTTTTCTTTTTTTAGTATAGTTCTTGGCACCTGTTATCATTGGTGGATTTGTTTTTTGGTTTGGTTGCTCTATTCTTTCTTTCTTTTTTTAATTACTTTTTTATTCTTTTATTTTTAATAATATATTTATTTATTTTTTATTTTAATAACTTTATTGTTTTTATTTTTTCTTTCTTTCTTTTTTTTCTCCCTTTTCTTCTGAGGCATGTGGTTGACAGGGTCTTGGTGCTCCGGCCAGGTGTCAGCCCTGAACCTCTGAGGTGGGAGAGCTGAGTTCAGGACATTGGTCCACCAGAGACCTCCCAGCCCCACACATTATCAAATGGCAACAGCTCTCCCAGAGATCGCTATCTCAATGCAAAGACCCAGCTCCACTCAACGGCCAGCAAGCTACAGTGCCTGACACCCTACGACAAACAAATAGCAAGACAAGAACACAACCCCACCCATTAGCAGAGAGGATGCCTAAAATCATAATAAGGTCACAGACACCCCAAAACACACCACTGGACGCCGTCCTGCCCACCAGAAAGACAAGATCCAGCCTCATCCACCAGAACCCAGGCACCAGTAGCCTCCACCTGGAAGCCTACATAACCCACTGAAATAATCTTAACCACTGGGGGCAGACACCAAAAACAACAGGAACTAGGAATGTGCAGCCTGCAAAAAGGAGACCCCAAACACAGTAAGTTAAGCAAAATGAGAAGACAGAGAAACAACAGCAGAAGAAGGAGCAAGGTAAAACCCCAAGAGACCAAACAAATGAAGAGGAAATAGACAGTCTACCTGAAAAAGAATTCAGAGTAATGAGAGTAAAGATATCCAAAATCTTGGAAATAGAATGGAGAAAATACAAGAAACGTTTAACAAGGACCTAGAACTAAAGAGCAAACGAACAATGATGAACAACACAATAAATGAAATTAAAAATTCTCTAGAAGGAATCAATAGCAGAATAACTGAGGCAGAAGAACGATAAGTGACCTGGAAGATAAAATAGTGGAACTAACTATTGCAGAGAAGAATAAAGAAAAAAGAATGAAAAGAATGGAGAACAGTCTCAGAGACATCTGGGACAACATTAAATGCACCAACATTCGAATTATAGGGGTCCCAGAAGAAGAAGAGAAAAAGAAAGGGTCTGAGAAAATATTTGAAGAGATTATAGTTGAAAACTTCCCTAATATGGGAAAGGAAATAGTCAATCAAGTTCAGGAAGCACAGAGAGTCCCATACAGGATAAATCCAAGGAGAAACACGTCTAGACACATATTAATCAAACTACCAAAAATTAAATCCAAAAAAAAAAACTTAAAAGCAGCAAGGGAAAAGCAACAAATAACATACAAGGGAACCCCCATAAGGTTAACAGCTGATCTTTCAGCAGAAACTCTGCAAGCCAGAACGGAGTGGCAGCACATATTTAAAGTGATGAAAGGGAAAAACTTACAACCAAGATTACTCTACCCAGCAAGCATCTCATTCAGATTCAATGAAGAAATTAAAACCTTTACAGACAAGCAAAAGCTAAGAGAATTCAGCATCACCAAACCAGCTTTACAACAAATGCTAAAGGAACTTCTCCAGGCAGGAAACACAAGAGAGGGAAAAGACCTACACTTCCAAACACAAAACAATTAAGAAAATGGTAATAGGAACATGCATATCCATAACTAACTTAAATGTAAATGGATTAATGCTCCAACCAAAAGACACAGACTGGCTGAATGGATACAAAAACAAGACCCGTATATATGCTGTCTACAAGAGACCTACTTCAGACCTAGGGACACATACAGACTGAAAGTGAGGCGATGGAAAAAGATGTTCCATGCAAATGGAAATCAAAAGAAAGCTGGAGTAGCAATTCTCATATCAGACAAAATAGACTTTAAAATAAAGACTATTAAAAAACACAAAGAAGGACACTACATAATGATCAAGGGATCAATCCAAGAAGAAGATACAACAATTGTAAATATTTATGCACCCAACACAGGAGCACCTCAATACATAAGGCAAATGGTTACAGCCATAAAAGGGGAAATCGACAGTAACACAATAATAATAGGGGACTTTAACACCCCACTTTCACCAATGGACAGATCATCCAAAGTGAAAATAAATAAGGAAACACAAACTTTAAATGACACATTCAACAAGATGGACTTAATTGATATTTATAGGACATTCCATCCAAAAGCAACAGAATACACTTTCTTTTCAAGTGTTCATGGAACATTCTCCAGGATAGATCATATCTTGGGTCACAAATCAAGCCTTAGTAATTTTAAGAAAATTGAAATCATATCAATTTTCTGACCACAACACTGTGAGCCTAGATATCAATCACAGGAAAACAACTGTAAAAAATACAAATACATGGAAGCTAAACAATACGCTACTAAATAACCAATAGATCACTGAAGAAATCAAAGAGGAAATTAAAAAATACTTAGAAATAAATGTCAATGAAAACACAGTGACCCAAAACCTATGGGATGCAGCAAAAGCAGTTCTAAGAGGGAAGTTTATAGCAATACAATCCTACCTCAAGAAACAAGAAACATCTCAAATAAGCAACCTAACCTTACACCTAAAGCAATTAGAGAAAGAAGAACAAAAAAACCCCCCAAGGTTAGCAAAAGGAAACAGATCATAAAAAATCAGATCAGAAATACATGAAAAAGAAATGACGGAAACAATAGCAAAGATCAAAAAATACTAAAACCTGGTTCTTTGAGAAGATAAACAAAATGGATAAACCATTAGCCAGACTCACCAAGAAAAAAAGGGAAAAGACTGAAATCAATAGAATTAGAAATAAAAAAGGAGAAGTAACAACTGACACTGCCAAAAAACAAAGGATCATGAGAGACTACTACAAACAACTATATGCCAATAAAATGGACAACCTGGAAGAAATGGACAAATTCTTAGAAAAGCACAACTGTCTGAGACTGAACCAGGAAGAAATAGAAAATATAAACAGACCAATCACAAGCACTGAAATTGAAACTGTGATTAAAAATCTTCCAACAAACACAACCCCATGACCATATGGCTTCACAGGCAAATTCTATCAAACATTTAGATAGATATAAATACCTACCCTTCTCAAACTCTTCCAAAATATTGCAGAGGGAGGAACACTCCCAAACTCATTCTATGAGGCCACCATCACCCTGAGACCAAAACCAGATAAAGATGTCAGAAAAAAAGAAAACTACAGGCAAATATCACTGATGAACATAGATGCAAAACTCCTCAACAAAATACTAGCAAACAGAATCCAACAGCACATTAAAAGGATCATACACCATGATCAAGTGAGGTTTATCCCAGGAATGCAAGGATTCTTCAATACACGCAAATCTATCAATGTGATAAACCATATTATCAAATCAAAGGAGACAAACCATGTGATCATCTCAATAGATGCAGAAAAAGCTTTCGACAAAATTCTACACCCATTTATGATAAAAACCCTCCAGAAAGTAGGCATAGAGGGAACTTACCTCAACATAATAAAGCCCATATATGACAAACCAACAGCCAACATCGTTTTCAATGGTGAAAAACTGAAACCATTTCCACTAAGATCAGGAACAAGACAAGGTTGCCCATTCTCACCACTATTATTCAACATAGTTTTGGAAGTCTTAGCCACAGCAATCTGAGAAGAAAAAGGAATAAAAGGAGTCCATATCAGAAAAGAAGAAGTAAAGCTGTCACTGTTTGCAATATATAAAAAAATTAAATTAAATTTAAAAAAAGTAAATAAAATGCAGTTATATAGTGAAATATATTTTTAAATTAATGACTCCAGGCAAGATTTTTTTAATCTTTCAAAACTAAAATGAATAAAGCATAAGTTCCAGTTAAAAAAATAAACAAAAAATAAAATAAAATAAAATGGCAATTTTTATCAGAATAAGAAGAAATCATACTAGGAGAAACAGAACTTTAAATGTAAAGGGGTTTTATTTATTTTTGGCTAAAATACTATAATTGTGTAATAGTCTTAATAGCTTTTTGGAACTTTTAATTATATAGAGCACTTTGATACAAGTGTGTGTTTAATTGCATATAAGAAAGAAGTGGTGGTATACAGAAGGAAAATCTGCTTCAAAACACTAATATATTCACATGCCAAATAATAATGTTACTTTATCATTTCTTTCCTAGAGGACAGACCTCTTTAAGCCGATATTTAAAATGCATGAATTTATATAAGCAGACCTGCAGGTGCAGTCATGTTTGTTGGAGTTAAAATTTCTATGCACTTTTCCATAATTAACTAGTAGTAATTTAATTCAATTGGGAAATTTAGGCCTCATTTTTAACTAACACCAATTAAGATAATTATATTGTACAGATAAATTCACTTTTTGGTTATGATATGATGAATCATCCATTTCATCTTCATTTCTATTCCTGCAGTGTTTGAGTTGTGTCACTTTGTACCATACAGATGTTTCTTCTTAGTTTCAGTTCAGTGGTAAGTGAAGTGATTTTAGCAGTCCATCAAACATTGTGTTTCTGTCTCACAGGCAAACTGTTATATAGCAAATTCATGAATTGCAGTTCTGAACCTTTAATATTTACAAATCATCAAAGCTCCCCAATGAGTGTGGGAAGTTTTTTAACACTTCTCTTCCTAACATTTTGTGAAGCACAGAAATGTAATTCATTTTTATTCCATTTAGTTATGATTATGATATATGCTATTAGTTTCTGTTATTATTATTGAACTAAATGTTGGTATTACTTAAAATTCACTAAATAAGGTAATTTTAAAAGGTTAAGGTATCACTGTCTTGAATGGTATCAGTTAAGTAAAATATACCATGAATGTAATTCAAAAAGCATCTTACAAACATCATCTAAAATAACCACAGTTTTAAAAAGCACATATCAGTTATTTCCTATATATGACAAAAAAATACAGATAGCAAATAAACCTGTAAAATTAGAAGTTGTTTGTAGAGCTACTTCTGCAAATTTTTCTAAACGTTAAAGGATAAAGCTCATGCAGTTTATAATGTAATTACACTGCTTAGAAACTTCTAAAAATATATTTTCCAATACATGCATTATAATATAAATCTACTGTAAATAATTCCTCTACCATACTAATCATTCTGGAAGTCTTGCAACATTGTTTAAATCTAGTTCTATATGGTTCTTATTGACTTGACTTTTTTTCCATATTAATTGTTCACTATGTGGCAATTTAAAGATATTGTAATACTAATATTATTCCAATCTGATTAAAGATGAGAATAATTATTTAACCATTAAGTAATAGTTAATAACTATTTACAAAGCATCAAATAGAAAACCAAACACCATGAGGTCTAAGTCACACAAAAATCTCAGATTCTCAATATTCTCAGCTTGGTCTCGTGGAAATATCATTGTAATAGCTGAGAAGTCCTAAATCTACAATGAACTAGCTATAAAGCAAATGAGCAAGAAATTTCAAACTTAGGATTTCTGCATCCTGATTTTTAAAATAAAGTGGTTAGTTTAAATGAAACTCAAAATCTCTTCCATATAAAAATATCCTCAAATTTTTTTCTTTGTGAACACAAAGAAACTTGATCTGTCTCTTCTTGCTAAAGAGCGATTATATATTATTTTTGTTAGGTTCTTAAATGATAGTAGTCTTACAATATGTTTCTGGATTTATGTAGTTTTATATAATTTTAGCCTATTATAAGAACTGAAGCCTGGCTCTCTCAGACACCTTAACCAGACAGCAGCACTATTAGAAGCCCTCTTTTAGAAGAGAGAGGGATGCCTACTGTCCCCATTCCTCTGACAGGGTGATCACAGTGAGGACATTCAGATGTTTATTCTGTGTTTTGTGAGCAACTTGTATTTTCTAGAGGTTACCACAGGGCACTGAGTAGAGTTCCCTGAACTATACAGTAGGGTCATTCTTAGATTTGGTTAGCATAAAATACGTTGATTTAAACCTATCTTTCTTGAAAATTTTCCTGAGAAGATGGCAGAGTAGAAGGACGTGCTCTCACTCCTTCTTGTGAGGGATCCAGAATCATAACTAATTGCTGAACAATCATCCACAGGAAGACACTGGAACTCACCATAAAAGATACCCCACATTCATCCAAAGAAAAAGGAGAAGACACAGTGAGATGGTAGGAGGGGCGCAATCACAATAAAATCAAATCCCATAACCACTGGGTGGGTGACTCACAAACTGAAGAACAATTATAACACAGAAGTCCACCCACTGGAGTGAAAGTTCTGAGCCCCAAGTCAGGCTTCCAGCCTAGGGGTCCAGCAACGGAAGGAGGAATTCCCAGATAGTTTGACTTTGAAGGCTAGCAGGATTTGATCGCAGGACTTCAACAGGACTGGGGGAAACAGAGACTCCACTCTTGGAGGGTACACACAAAGTAGTGTGTGCATCAGGACCCAGGGGGAAGGAGCAGTGACCCGATAGGAGACTGAACCAGGCCTACCAGCTAGTGTTGGAGAGTCTCCTGCAGAGGCAGGGAGTGTCTGTGGCTCACTGCAGGGACAAGGACACTGGCAGCAGAAGTTCTGAGAAGTACTCCTTGGTGTGACCCCTCCAGGAGTCCACCATTAGCCCCACCAAAGAGCCTGTAGGCTCCAGTGCTGGGTCGCCTCAGGAAAAACAACCAACAGGGAGGGAACTCAGCCCCACACATAAGCAGACAAGTGGATTAAAGTTTTACTGAGCTCTACCCAGCAGAGCAACACCCAGCTCTACCCACGACCAGTCCCTCCCATCAGGAAGCTTTCACAAGCCTCTTAGGTAGCCTCATCCATCAGAGGGCACACAGCAGAAGCAAGAACTACAGTCCTACAGCCTGTGGAACGTAAACCACATTCACAGAAAGATAGATAAAATGAAAAGGCAGAGGACTATGTACCAGATGAAGGAACAAGATAAAACCCCAGAAAAACAACTAAATGAAGTGGAGATAGGCAACCCTCCAGAAAAAGAACTCATCAGAATAAAAACAGTGAAGATGATCCAGGACCTCGGAAAAAGAATGGAGGCAAAGATCGAGAAGATGCAAGAAATGTTTAACAAAGACCTACAAGAATTAAAGAACAAACACCTACAAGAATTACAGAACAAACACCTGGAAGAATTAAAGAACAAACAAACAGAGATGAACAACACAATAACTAAAATGAAAAATACACTAGAAGGAATCAATAGCAGAATAACTGAGGCAGAAGAATAGATAAGTGACCTGGAAGACAGAATGGTAGAATACACTGCTATGGAACAGAATGAAGAAAAAAGAATGAAAAGAAATGAAGACAGCCTAAGAGACCTCTGGGACAACACTAAATGCAGCAACATTCGCATTATAGTGGTCCCAGAGGAGAAGAGAGAGGGAAAGGACCTGAGAAAATATTTGAAGAGATTGTAGTTGAAAACTTCCCTAACATGGGAAAGGAAATAGCCACCCAATTCCAGGAAGCACAGAGAGTTGCAGGCAGGATAAACCCAAGGAGAAACACGCCTAGACACATAGTAATAAAATGGACAAAAATTAAAGACAAAGAAAACTTATTAAAAGCAACAAGGGGAAAATGACAAATAACATACAAGGGAACTCCCACAAGGTTAACAACTGATTTCTTATCAGAAGATCTACAAGCCAGAAGGGAGTGGCATTATATATTTAAAGTGATGAAAGGGAAGAACCTACAACCAAGATTACTCTATCCAGCAAGGATCTCATTCAGATTTGACAGAGAAATCAAAAGCTTTACAGACAAGCAAAAGTTAAGAGAATTCAGCACCACCAAACCAGCTCTACAACAAATGCTAAAGGAACTTCTCTAAGTGGGAAACACAAGAGAAGAAAAGGACCTACAAAAACAACCCCAAAACAATTAAGAAAATGGAAATAGGAACATACATATTGATAATTACCTTAAATGTGAATGGATTAAATGTTCCAACCAAAAGACACAGGCTTGCTGAATGGATACAAAAACAAGATCCATATATATGCTGTCTACAAGAGACCCACTTCAGACCTAGGGACACATACAGACTGAAAGTGAGGGGATGGAAAAAGATATTCCATGCAAATGGAAATCAAAAGAAAGCTGGAGTAGCAATACCCATATGAGATAAAATAGACTTTAAGATAAAGAATGTTACAAGAGACAAGGAAGGACACTACATAATGATCAAGGGATCAATCCAAGAAGAAGATATAACAATTATAAATATATATGCACCCAACATAGGAGCACCTCAACACATAAGGCAAATGCTAACAGCTATAAAAGAGGAAATCGACAGTAACACAATAATAGGGGGGGACTTTAACACCTCACTTACACCAATGGACAGATCATCCAGACAGAAAATTAATAAGGAAACACAAGCTTTAAATGACACAATGGAACAGATAGATTTAATTGATATTTATAGGACATTCCATCCAAAAACAGCAGATTACACTTTCTTCTCAAGTGCGCATGGAACATTCTCCAGGATAGATCACATCTTGGGTCACAAATCAAGCCTCAGTAAACTTAAGAAAATTGAAATCATATCAAGCTTCTTTTCTGACCACAACCAGTGAGATTAGAAATAAACTACAGGGAAAAAAATGTAAAAAACACAGACACGTGGAGGCTAAACAATACGTTACTAAATAACCAAGAGACCACTGAATAAATCAAAGAGAAAATCCAAAAACACCTAGAGATAAATGACAAAAAAAACACGACAATCCAAAACCTATGGGATGCAGCAAAAGCAGTTCTAAGAGGGTAGTTTATAGCAATACAAGCCTACCTCAAGAAACAAGAAAAATCTCAAATAAACAATCTAAACTTACACCTAAAGGAACTAGAGAAAGAAGAACAAACAAAACCCAAAGTTAGTAGAAGAAAAGAAATCATAAAGATCAGAGCAGAAATAAATGAAATAGAAACAAAGAAAACAATAGCAAAGATCAATAAAACTAAAAGCTGGTTCTTTGAGAAGATAAGCAAAATTGATAAACCGTTAGCCAGACTCATCAAGAAAAAGAGGGAGAGGACTCAAATCAATAAAATTAGAAATGAAAAAGGAGAAGTTACAACGGACACCACAGAAATACAAATCATCATAAGAGACTACTACAAGCAACTCTATGCCAATAAAATGGACAACCTGGAAGAAATGGACAAATTCTTAGAAAGATATAACCTTCCAAGACTGAACCAGGAAGAAATAGAAAATTTGAACAGACCAATCACAAGTAATGAAATTGAAATGGTGATTAAAAATCTTCCAACAAACAAAAGTTCAGGACCAGATGGCCCCACAGGCGAATTCCATCAAACATTTAGAGAAGAGCTAACACCCATCTTTCTCAAACTCTTCCAAAAAATTGCAGAGGAAGGAACACTCTCAAACTCGTTCTGTGAGGCCACCATCACCCTGATGCCAAAACCAGACGGATACTACAAAAAAAGAAAATTACAGGCCAATGTCACTGATGAACATAGATGCAAAAATCCTCAACAAAATACTAGCAGAGGCCAACAACACATGAAAAGGATCATACACCATGATCAAGTGGGGTTTATCCCAGGGAGGCAAGGATTCTTCAATATATGCAAATCCATCAATGTGATACACCATATTAACAAATTGAAGAATAAAAACCATATGATCATCTCAATAGATGAAGAAAAAGTTTTTGACAAAATTCAGAACCCATTTATGATAAAAACTCTCCAGAAAGTGCACATAGAGAGAACCTACCTCAACATAATAAAGGCCATATACAACAAACCCACAGTAAACATCATTCTCAATGGTGAAAACCTGAAAGCATTTCGTCTAAGATCAGGAACAAGACAAGGATGTCCACTCTCGCTACTATTATTCAACATGGTTTTGGAAGTTTTAGCTATGGCAATCAGAGAAGAAAAAGAAATAAAAGGAATACAAATTGGAAAAGAATAATTAAGCTGTCATTGTTTGCAGATGACATGATACTATTCACAGAGAATTCTAAAGATGCCACCAGAAAACTACTAGAGCTAATCATTGTATTTGGTAAAGTTGCAGGATACAAAATTAATGCACAGAAATCTCTTGCATTCCTATACACTAACAACGAAAGATCAGAAAAAGAAATTAAGGAAACAATCCCATTCACCATTGCAACAAAAAGAATAAAATACCTAGGAATAAACCTACCTAAGGAGGTAAAAGACCTGTACTCAGAAAACTATAAGACACTGATGAAAGAAATCAAAGATGACACAAACAGATGGAGAGATATACCATGTTCTTGGATTGGAAGAATCAACATTGTGAAAATGACTATACTCCCCAAAGCAATCTACAGATTCAATGCAATCCCTATCAAATTACCAATGGCATTTTTTACAGAACTAGAACAAAAAATCTTAAAATTTTTATGGAGACACAAAAGACCCTAAATAGCCAAAGAAATCTTGAGGGAAAAAAACAGAGGTGGAGGATATTGCACCCTTTGTTGTTTTCCCGTCACTATAAAGTGATTCCCTTGGTCTGAGGCCGTTTTATGCATGATCCTATGATTTCAAGTCCTCAGAGAATTGTCGGCAAAGGCATTGTGAACAACCTAGGCAAATTAATTTCCAGAATGTGTGATAATCTCAGTAAATACAAATTGTTGTTACTCATCCCCCTGTCAAGAAAGAAAGAGTAAAATGTAATAAACTTGCCAGTGTGAGACTGCTTGATTCTCTTGAAAGGCAGTAATGTATTGAGGGTAGGGGTTCAGGGAAATAACCTCAAGATTGGTCTGAGAATCACTGCATTCAAAGCAAAAGAACATGGGCTGGACTGACATGTATCACCTGGTCTCCACATGGCTGTACTCCAAAAGGGCCATGGTAGCATTTTGGGTCTCAGGTATAAAATCCTGAATCCAAACATCCTCAGGATATCTGGGTGGTATCCTTCCTCAATGTTTGTTATTCTGGTAAATGACTGTGATCTTTCTGGTAAAAATTGGGAGAAATATATATATGTATGTATACACACACACACACACACACACACACACACACAAATACACAGACTTGTGGTCACACTGCAGATTCTTCCTCAGTAAGGCCAGATCTCTTCAACTGATGGCCCCTGGGTTTAAGAACAAGCCCAGTATTTGAACTTAGTGAGGGACTGTGATTTTCCATATTCTCATTTATTATATTTCAATTATTTCTTTCATAATTTTTATGGAGACACTTCATCTACAAAAATACTTTTATTTCCTGTTTTCAATTGCTTGCAGTTGGACTTGCTAGAATTATTTACAGAATACTACTTCTCTCTTCAAAATTTTAATTATGTAGTTTGTTATTAGTTGAATTTTGACACATTATGATGATAGAGAATGCATTGAATTGTGGCTGTGTTCAGATTTAATAAAAAATGGATGTTGAGTAGAATAAATTACTTTTTCATGATCAAGATAATCATGTGCTTTTCAGCTTTTAATTGAAGTATTTATTTGGGGTGTATTTGCTTTGAGGTGGTTTCATTCTAGTGGGAGATTGTTTTGATTTATGTCATGAAAACATTGCCCAAAAGAAAAAGCATAACTTTCTCAAGATTGATTAGAAATTAATTAATTTTTATAATGACTATAAAATTCACACAAAACTTGCAAGACCTCCGAATGGTGCTCCAAAAATTACCAACACCACCCCCCATAAAGGAAGAAGAATATGGCAAAGAAAAACATTTTTAAGGGTACAAACCTCCAGTTTTAAGACGAATAAATATTAGGGATGTATTGTACACCATGGTGACAATAGTTAACAACATTGTACTGTATATTTGAAAGTTACTGAGAGGATGTTAAAAGTTCTCACCACGCACACACGCACAAACTGTAAATATGTAAGGTGATGTACGTGCTAACTAACCATATTGTGGTAATCGTTTAGCAATACATACATGTATCAAATCATAATATTATATACCTTAAACTTATAAAATGTTGTGTCAATTATATCTCAATATAACTGACTGAAAAAAAGAAAACAAACAAAATAGCCTAAAATTTTATGTCACACTGTATGAATCACAAGTTTGTGAACGAGTGAATGGAAAATTTTCTTTTGTGAACAAAAGAAAGCAAATAGGAGATTATTGGCTAGTTAGGATGTTGTTGGCTGCTGAATACATGGCCAAGTGGATTTAACTTCCTTTCTTTCTTTTCCTCATTGGCATTTGCAGCATACTTAGGGTAACAGCTGGATATGGGACTCATCAGCCAGGAGGAAATATTGAAGCTGCCTGTGTGACGGAAAGAACAGAAGTTTCCTCTATTACTTGAACTCTCCTTTCTTTAACAGACTCATTTTTTCATTACATTTTCTCCAAGAAAGAGCCACAGCTTAGAAAACAAAATTTGACTTTATTTAACCAGTTAATAAAAATACTTTTTTCGTCATTACCAGATTTATGTCACACTTGGAGATAAATTTTTCCATTTTGAATATAATTGTTTTAAAGCAGCAAGCAGATTATAAAAGCACAGCCAGCATATCCAGGGTATTTGTGTTATTTCTCACTCTGTTGTTGGTATAGATGTTAAAAGAAGATAAGAAGACCTGACATATGATGGGCAGCAAGGCAGCGCAGAGGTCCAGGTGGAATCTGCTCAGTCTCTGGCTCACAGCAGGCTGGAGACTGGCAAGTCTAAACAGAAACATGTATGTGTTTCACAAGATGTTGGCAAAGGGAAGCACCCAAGACTGATCCTGACAGTATATCCCCAATTTGAAAATGGCATATGCTGATGTCCTTTGACCAGCTCACTCATGACAGATGTCTTGTAACCAGGTCAGACAAACAGAACATGAAAGACATAACCTATGCTTCTACTGGACTCTGGCCTGAGTTCTCAAACAGCAAGCTCGTTTCAGCAGCAGGCCGTTTTCCAACCTTTACCCTGATATCCACCCATTTTCTTCATTTGGGCATTTGTTATTGACTATGTTACTGTTTTACCACCCCTCTTCTACATAATGGAACACTTTCATGTAACTTTTCAAATCACTTATATAACTTTAGATTTGGTTGTGATTATATCTTCCCTTTCTTTCCTTTTTTTCCATAATGATATTTTCTGGAGTGCCTGTTATGTGACTGGCATAGTGTTAGTTTGGGGATCACAGGTGAATAACAAAACAGGATCTTTATCTTGTAAAATTTAAAGCCTAGTATATCAGAAATGAAGGCAGTCAGATAATTAAAATACACTTAAATTCCTTCTATGGTAAGGCAATATTCAAAATACTATGAAGACACATAAGAGAGGTGTGTACATAAGGAAGTTTCCCAGAGAAAGTGACTTCTGTGATGTGTGAATGTTAAATAAACTTTAACCAGATGGATGTGGAAAAGAAGGGAGAATTTCAGGAAGAAAGAACAACAAGCATAAAACATGAGTCAAGAGAAAGTACCCTCAACATAGATTTTCAGAAACAGAACTACAACAGGTTGAGGCTAGAATATAAGCAGAGGACAGACTTGAAATTCCCTGTAAGTAATGCCAAAACATGAATCTTTTTTAACTTGTAGGATGACATGATTAGAATTTCAGTTTGAGAGGCAACATACAAATAACAGTGGTTCTTGCTCTGCATTTACATCATACTAAATATTATTAAAATTGGAGCTTGTAAACACTCAAGATAAATTTATTTAAAATACGGTTTTTAAAAATAGAAAAGAAAGCACACACAGAGTTTTGGAATCACTAATTCAAACACTGTTCTCTTGATTAGAACTTAAGCGTATTTTACTATATTAGAAAACAGAAGGACACTTTAGCATTTTATTTGTAGGATTATAATTGGAAATGTAGTTGAGCATTCAGGTAGAATTCTAATACTATTTCAATTTTGGTTAGTGAAGAAGCTCACTCTTCTCTGACAATTTAATGAATGGAAACCAAGAGGCATCTGAAGGGTAACAAAGATTGAGTCTTGCAACCAAAACTCTAATAATGGTTTAAAATCAAAAGATTTCCACACTTTGAGATTTAAGAAGTCTTTGTGCTAATTCTCTTAGGTTTCAGAGTTCTTTAAAAACTCTTAAACAAATGTTCTAGAGAAATTTTTAAGGAAAACCTTCGTTTAAAATGCAAATGTTCATATCTTGTACATATATACAAATTATTCTCATCCTACATTTATATTTTCCTACTCCAAACACAGTATTTCTTTAATGACTATTCATCTCATTTCCAAGTGAGTGCTGATTTTTCCTAATATACTCAAAGCTCATGTAATAATTGTGTAGGCATTAAAGAGATATAATTAGATAGGTGGCTACATTTAAATGGTTATGTTACCACTGCTATTGATTAATCAATACCAATTATTTTGAATGCCTCCCTGTGACAGCTGATGATGAAGGAAACTTCAAAAAAAAAAAACTTTATTCTAAGAAAACATATTTTGAGTAAGAGATAAATTTAATGAAGCCAAGGAATCTCTTGTAAACCAACCAATCCAGAGCACAGACTAGCCAGTTACCACCTTTCTGGTTGAGCCACTATCTTTTGCCCTAATATCACCCCCCAGCCAGGTACCAGATAACTCAAGACAGTCTCTATACCCTAGAACACGCTGAAATTATTCAAAAGTAGCCAATCCTAAGTCTGCTTACCCTGCCTTCCCTTGTCTTTCCTGTGGAAGCCATAACAAAGGCTCTTGCCATGCTTTCTACTTGCTCCTTCTGCCTCTGGACCCATCCTGGTGCTTCCCCATGTGGCCCTGCATGGTGTGGTGTTCCCCCTCCTCTTGGAAACTGAGAGTAACAAACTCTCTTTTCAATAGCAATCATCTTATGTTGGCCTCATCATACCTGAATAATAATAAATTATAATAAATTCCATATTTTAAAACATATGTATGTATATATGTGTGTGCCTGTACTGTATATATGTGTATTTTATGCTAAGAGGGTTTTTATGGTACAATTCAACCACTGTATTATTCCTCTCTTCCATTAACCAATAACACTGTGTATATGTTTAAGAAACAACTTAGTCTACTAAATAGATCAATTTATTCATTTTGAGATTTTTGACTTTCCTAAATACCAGTAAAAGCCATTGAAAATGATTTCAAACAGGTTTGTAGACATTTTTAAACATATGGCATCTTTCTGATGCAGTTTGTCCCTTTTCAAATAAAAATATGACTACAAAAACATATGTTTCTCAGTAAAAATATAGTTTTTTATGAAAATGACTTGCCAATAGGAAGAAAGTAAATAGTTTCAAACTCATTTTTCAAAAGATTACACTGTGCCACTAAGGATTAAGATGAGAACTGAGGTCAGTAATCAAGTTTCCATTATATATATGTATGTCTTTTCTAAGAGAAAAATAACTTTAAAAGCTTCTGTAATTCTTTCAAGATCTAGTTATATAAATTGATATCTCTACTTGAATGCCAAAGAGATATATGTGGATATATGTATATGTATAGCTGATTCACTTTGTTATAAAGCAGAAATTAACACACCACTGTAAAGCAATTATACTCCAATAAAGATATTAAAAAAAGAGAGATATGTATCTTGACACGTCTTCATTTTACCCTTACTCCTAATCAACTGACACTACCATTCACTCATTGCTTAGCGAAAAATTATTAGAGCAATCCTTTTTTACTTTCTTTACACCATGATACATGTACAGTTCTAAAATATGTCTTCTTACCAAAATATGTGTTAGAAAAAATTACCACAACTTTCTATGACCTATACCGCCTTCACATTTGTCTAGTCTACTATTTTTTTAACTGTTTTCTCTGAACTAAATTAAGGCCATAACCTCTGTCCATCCTCTATAGTATATTTCCCAGATGGGAAGCAAGAATAAATTGGAACATTAACTAACCTGACCAAAATTCTGTAAAATCTAAACTCCATACCAGGGAATACTAGGCCTTGCACAAACATCTCCTCCTTACTGTCCAACTACACTCTTCTCTACTCCATATGCCTTGGCATGTCTCAAGTAGTATTGGTAGTTACCTGAAGCAAGAAAACTTTCAGTAAAATTAACAACCATAATATGGATTAAGCAATGATATCAGAATACCAAGCTGAAGTTTAAATTTCATTGTCAACTTCCTGTGAAGGCTCAGTCTCTAAGAAATTTATCTGGTTGTACGTGGACAGAAATGATACTTTGGCATGTTAAAGCAATTATGTTCAATCCTTTTAAATTTCCCATTACTAGGGTTCCCTTGCCTACCATATCAAGTGTTAAATTTGAGCAACTTGAATCCTAGCATTTCTTCAATAATGTAAGGGTCATATATTACATAGGAATCATAAGTATCCAGTGATTAGAGAGGATGAGAAAAAGAAAAGCTTATTTCTCCAGGCTGCAGATGTATGGGGAAAGTACAAAATGCCATAGGTAACTAGAAATATGTGTCAAGCCTTCCTTTTCCTACATTAAATTCCCAAAGAGGCAAGGAGGAAAGGTGAGTAGAAGTAGGAAGGAGTCCCAAGTTGAAGGATTTTTATAGGTACATCTAGAACCATGAGTTCCCAAGATATAGACCATAGCACCATATGCCAGAAACATGTTTGGTAATCAGGTAGACAAGATACCTGCAGACACCAGAGGACTCAGAAGATGGTGTTTGTTTCTTGAACCAGCAATGCCATCCTCTCTCTCTTTTGGTTCCATGGGTCACATAAAATGTACTCACCTCTGTCCCCCTCCTCCTCATGCTAATGTCACCCAGAACAAAGTGATTAAATTTTTCACATGTATTTTTATAGTAGAGCACATTTTACAGTTCCTCACACTTTTTTTTGATATGAACAATTCATTTTGATTTCTGTTTCCAGAATGAGCAATTTCACTCATTTTCAGGGAAGAAAAGATATCTGTCTACAGTGTGAGAGTATAACTATAGATTGAGAAGATCTAAACCAAATAACAATTAAGTATAAGCCTGTGGTTGTTAAGGTGAAGTGAGATAACCTACTACAATTCTTCATCTACTTAATGATATTTTAAAATTATATAACAGTCTTAAAAATCTTGTAAAGAATGGAGAGCATGGAAAATGACATGAAGTCATAGGAAGAGAAAACAATGATGGCATTGAAAACAATTGGGTGCTTTAAGATTTAAGAGAGGTGAAATCTTCCTTGAAGGCACAATGCAATACAATCAAATGCAAGAAAATAAGTTTATAAAATTGTTGCATATTTATATAAATCTAATTTTCTCTGTTTTTTGCCAGTCAAAATAAAATAATAGACTTTTAGTTTATTCATGTTTCTACTTTTGTCTTTTCTAACTTTGTTCTGTTTACTTTTTGTTTTGATAGATTTTATATATACTAGAAAATAATTTCATAGGTCTATGAAATTTAGAAAGTTAATAGAAATTTTACAAAACTTAAAAATGTGAATATCTGCATTATCAATTGACATAAATCTAATATTTACTCATTGCAATTAAACTTTGATTAGCTTGCATTTTCAGAATATCCTGGTTTAGGTCAATAATGATAATAAAATTGTCAGCGTTAAGTTTGGTACCAATGAACCAGTGGGAATAAAAATGTTGCCACTTTTCACATGCCAATATTAGTTAATGTATTGGTGATGGGTCAATGAGAGAGACAACATTACCCTGAACTTTATTAAATCTATAACATTTTCCTTGCAGATTGATTATTATATAGTTATTATTATGTGCTACTCAATTAACAGCAATAAATTTCTTAAATAGAAGGGTTTGGAAAAACATTGTACATTCTCCACATAATTTTTCAAATTATTGTGCATAAATTACTCATAATGATATATTAACAATTTGAAGATAAGATATTATGGAAAACTAGGTAAATTTGTGGAAAAACTGGGTAAGTGTGTGTGTGTGTGTGTGTGTGTGTAAAACTGAACTGCAAGTACAGGGGGGTGTAAAGGGAGAGAGAGAGTCCTTATACACAAGCCTGACTGTAGATTTGAATTCTGTATTAAACTTGATCAAAATAGTATGATCAGGATTTAAATCTCATCATTATCAAATCAGGAGTGCTCATCAAAACACTGCTTTTTTTCTTTTTTTTTTTAAAGTATAATGGGCTAATAGCCAAAAGTAGAGTTTTATCAAAAAGTTATGAGTTAAATGGTGAGGGAGAGGCCACTGCCAGGACTCAATCGAATCCCCGGACTCTCAGCCTACCGTATGGCTGACACAGTCTTGGTGCTCTGGCCAGGTGTCAGGCCTGTGCCACTGAGGTGGGAGAGCCAAATTCAGGACATTGGTCCACCAGAGAACTCCTAGATCCATGTAATATCAAATGGTGAAAGCTCTCCCAGAGATCACCATCCCAACGCGAAGACCCAGCTCCACACAACAGCAGCAAGCTACAGTGCTGGACATCCTATGCCAAACAACTAGCAGGACAGGAACTCAAACCCACCCATTAGCAGAGTGGCTGCCTAAAATCATAATAAGGTCACAGACACTCCAAAACACACCATCAGACGTGGCCCTGCAAACCAGAAACACAAGATCGAGCCTCACTGACCAGACCACAGGCACTAGTCCCCTCCACCCAGAGGCCTAGACAGCCACTGAACCAACTATAGCCACTGGGGGCAGACACCAAAAACAACAGGAATAAGGAACCTGCAGGCTGCAAAAAGGAGACCTCAAACACAGTAAGTTAAGCAAAATGAGAAGACAGAGAAACACACAGCAGATGAAGGAGCAAGGGAAAACCCCACCAGACCAAAGAAATGAAGAGGAAATAGGCAGTTTACGTGAAAAAGAATTCAGACAAATGATAGTAAAGATGATCCAAAATCAAGGAAATAGAATGGAGAAAATACAAGAAAAGTTTAACAAGGACCTAGAAGAACTAAAGAGCAAACAAACAATGATGAACAACACAATAAATGAAATTAAAAATTCTCTAGAAGGAATCATTAGCAGAATAACTGAGGCAGAAGAATGGATAAGTGACCAGGAAGATAAAAGAGTAGAAATATCTATTGCAGAGCAGAATAAAGAAAAAAGAATGAAAAGAACTGAGGACAGTCTCAGAGACTGCTGGGACAGCATTAAATGCACCAACATTAGAATTATAGGGGTCCCAGAAGAAGAAGAGAAAAAGAAAGGGACTGAGAAAATATTTGAGGAGATTATAGTTTAAAACTTCCCTAATATGGGAAAGGAAATAGTTAATCAAGACCAGGAAGTGCAGAGAGTCCCATACAGGATAAATCCAAGGAGAAACACGCCAAGACACATATTAATCACACTATCAAGAATTAAAGACAAAGAAAAAAATATTAAAAGCAGCAAGGGAAAAACAACAAATAACCCACAAGGGAATCCCCATAAGGTTAAGAGCTGATCTTTCAGCAGAAACTCTGCAAGCCAGAAAGGAGTGGTGGGACATATTTAAAGTGATGAAACCAATATTCCTCTACCCAGCAAGGATCACATTCAGATTTGATGGAGAAATTAAAAACTTTACAGAAAAGCAAAAGCTAAGAGAATTCAGCACCACCAAACCAGCTTTATAACAAATGCTAAAGGAACTTCTCTAGGCAGGAAACACAAGAGAAGGAAAAAACCTACAATAATAAACCCAAAACAATTAAGAAAATTGTAATAGGAACATACATATTGATAACTACCTTAAATGTAAATGGATTAAATGCTCCAACCAAAAGACATAGACTGGCTGAATGGATACAAAAACAAGACCCATATATATGCTGTCTACAGGAGACCCACTACAGACCTAGGGACACATACAGGCTGAAAGTAAGGGGATGAAAAAAGATATTCCATGTAAATGGAAATCAAAAGAAAGGTGGAGTAGCAATTCTCATATCAGAAAATATAGATTTTAAAATAAAGACTATTACAAGACACAAAGAAGGACACTACATAATGATCAAGGGATCAATCCAAGAAGAAAATATAACAATTGTAATATTTATGCACCCAACTTAGGAGCACCTAAATACATAAGGCAAATGGTAACAGCCATAAGAGGGGAAATTGACAGTAACACAATCATAGTAGGGGACTTTAACACCCCACTGTCACCAGTGGACAGATAATCCAAAATGAAAATAAATAAGGAAACACAAGCTTTAAATGATACATTAAACATGATGGACTTAATTGATATTTACAGGACATTCCATCCAAAAACAACAGAATACACTTTCTTCTCAAGTGCTCATGGAAGATTCTCCAGGATAGATCATATCTTGGGTCACAAATCAAGCCTTGGTAAATTCAAGAAAATTGAAATTGCATCTAGTATCTTTTCCGACCACAACGCTATGAGACTAGATATCAATTACAGGAAAAATCGGTAAAAAATACAAACACATGGAGGCTAAACAGTACACTACTTAATAACCAAGAGATCATTGAAGAAATCAAAGAGGAAATTTAAAAATACCTAGAAACAAATGACAATGAAAACACGACGACCCAAAACCTATGGGATGCAGCAAAAGCAGTACTAAGAGGGAAGTTTATAGCCATACAATCCCGCCTCAGAAACAAGAAAGAGCTCAAATAAACAACCTAACCTTATACCTAAAGCAATTAGAGAAAGAACAAAAAAACCCCAAAGTTAGCAGAAGGAAAGAAATCATAAAGATCAGATCAGAAATAAATGAAAAAGAAATGAAGGTAACAATAGCAAAGATCAATAAAACTAAAAGCTGGTTCTTTGAGAAGATAAACAAAATTGATAAACCATTAGCCAGACTCATCAAGAAAAAAAGGGAGACGACTCAAATCAATAGAATTAGAAATGAAAAAGCAGAAGTAACAACTGACACTGCCGAAATACAAAGGATCATGAGGGATTACTACAAGCAACTCTATGCCAAAAATATGGACAACCTGGAAGAAATGAACAAATTCTGAGAAAATACACCATCTGACACTGAACTAGGAAGAAATAGAAAATATAAACAGACCAATCACAAGCACTGAAATTGAGACTATGATTAAAAATCTTCCAACAAACAAAAGCCCAGGACCAGATGGCTTCACAGGCGAATTCTATCAAACATTTAAAGAAGAGCTAACACCTATCCTTCTCAAAATCTTCCAAAATACAGCACAGGGAGGAACACTCCCAAACTCATTCTATGAGGCCACCATCACCCTGATACCAAAACCAGACAAAGATGTCACAAAGAAAGAAAACTACAGGCCAATATCACTGATGAACATAGATGCAAAACTACTCAACAAAATACTAGCAAACAAAATCCAACAGCACACTAAAAGGATCATACACCATGATCAAGTGGGGTTTATCCCAGGAATGCAAGGATTCTTCAATATATGCAAATCAGTAAATGTGATACACCATATTAACAAATTGAAGGAGAAAAACCATACGATCATCTCAATAGATGCAGAAAAAGCTTTTGACCAAATTCAACTCCCATTTATGATAAAAACCCTCCAGAAAGTAAGCATAGAGGGAACTTGCCTCAACATGATAAGGCCATATATGACAAACCCACAGCCAACATTGTTCTCAATGGTGAAAAACTGAAACCATTTCCACTAAGATCAGGAACAAGACAAGGTTGCCCACTCTCACCACTCTTATTCAACATAGTTTTGGAAGTTTTAGCCACAGCGATCAGAGAAGAAAAAAAAAAATAAAAGGAATCCAAATCGGAAAAGAAGAAGTAAAGCTGTCACTGTTTGCAGATGACATGATACTATACATAGACAATCTTAAAGACTCTACCAGAAAAGTACTAGAACTAATCAATTAATTTGGTAAAATAGCAGGATACAAAACTAATGCACAGAAATCTCTTGCATTCCTATACACTAATGATGAAAATTCTGAAAGAGAAATTAAGGAAACACTTCCATTTACCATTGAAACAAAAAGAATAAAATACCTAGGAATAAACCTACCTATGGAGACAAAAGAAGTGTATGCAGAAAACTATAAGACACTGATGAAAAAAATCAAACATGATGTAAACAGTTGGAGAGATATACCATGTTCTTGGATTGGAAGAATCAACATTGTGAAAATCACTAAACTACTCAAAGCAATCTACAGATTCAATGCAATCCCGATCAAACTATCAATGGTATTCTTCTCAGAACCAGAACAAAAATATTCACAATTTGTGTGGAAACACAAAAGACCCCAAATAGCCAAAGCAATCTTGAGAAAGAAAAACAGAGCTGGAGGAATCAGTCTCCGAGACTTCAGACTATACTACAAACCTACAGTAATCAAGACAGTATGGTACTGGCACAAAAAGAGAAATAAAGATCAATGGAACAGGATAGAAGGCCCAGAGATAAACCCACGCACATATGGTCACCTTATCTTTGATAAAGGTGGCAATAATATACACTGGAGAAAAGGCAGCCTCTTCAATAAGTGGTGCTGGGAAAACTGGGCAGCTACATATAAAAGAATAAAATTAGAACACTCCCTAACACCGTATACAAAAATAAACTCAAATGGATTAAAGACCTAAATGTAAGGCCAGACACTATAAAACTCTTAGAGGAAAACATAGGCAGAACACTCTATGACATATATCACAGCAAGATACTTTTTGACCCACATCCTAGAGAAATGGAAATAAAAACAAAAATAAACAAATGGGACCTAATGCAACTTAAAAGCTTTTGCACAGTAAAGGAAACCATAAACAAGATGAAAAGACAACCCTCAAACTGGAGAAAATATTTGCAAATGAAGCAACTGACAAAGGATTAATTTCCAAATATACAAGCAGCTCACGAAGCTCAATATCATAAAAACAAACAACCCAATCCAAAAATGGGCAGAAGACCTAAATATACATTTCTCCAAAGAAGATATACAGATTTTCAACAAACACATGAAAGGATGCTCAACATCACTAATCATTAGAGAAATGCAAATGAAAACTACAATGAGGTATCACCTCACACCAGCCAGAACGGTCGTCATCAAAAAATCTACAAACAATAAATGCTGGAGAGGGTGTGGAGAAAAGGGAACCCTCTTGCACTCTTGGTGGGAATGTAAATTGATACAGCCACTATGGAGAACACTATGGAGGTTCCTTAAAAAACTAAAAATAGAACTACCATATGACCCAGCAATCCCACTACTGGGCATATACCCTGAGAAAACCATAATTCAAATGAATCATTGTACCACAATGTTCATTGCAGCTCTGTTTACAATAGCCAGGACGTGGAAGCAACCTAAGTGTCCACTGACAGATGAATGGATAAAGAAGATGTGGCACATATATACAATGGAATATTACTCAGCCATAAAAAGAAACGAAATTGAGTTATTTTTAGTGAGGTGGATGGACTAGAGTCTGTCATATAGAGTGAAGTAAGTCAGAAAGAGAAAAACAAATACCGTATGCTAACACATATATATGGAATCTTAAAAAAAAAAGTTTATGAAGAACCTAGGAGCAGGACAGGAATAAAGATGCAGATGTAGAGAATGGACTTGAGGACACAGGGAGGGGGAAGGGTAAGCTGGGAAGAAGTGAGAGAGTGGCATGGACATATATACACTACCAAATGTAAAATAGATAGGTAGTGGGAAGCAGCTCCATAGCAAAGGGAGATCAGCTCGGTGCTTTGTGACCACCTAGAGGAGTGGGATAGGAAGGGTGAGAGGGAGATGCAAGAGGGAGGAGATATGGGGATATATGTATATGTATAGCTGATTCACTTTGTTATAAAGCAGAAACTAACGTACCATTGTAACACAATTATAGTCCAATAAAGATGTTTAAAAAATTTTTTTTAAAAGTTTGAGTTAAAAGGAAATTGAAAACAATGTGAATTTTTCTCCATTTGAAACTTATTTGAATAATACTAATCTATAAAATATACTCTCTCGAATGACATTTAATTGTAATGAAATATTCAAGAAATGTTTAGAATATATGTTATAATTTACTGACAAAGGTCAAAGCAGCAATTTTTCCTTTGGAGAGGAAGGTTAAGCATAATTCATTACTGTGGCTTCATCAGAGTTATAACTTGATTTCCTTTCATTTGCTACTCAAAAATTTGCATTTCAAAGTATATTATTGAATGGAATTATCAAGATTCTGAGGACATTATTCTCGTTTTATTAACTTAACCTATATCATCTGTAGATTGGAGGGAGAGTGTGGCTTAAGGTATAAAAAAATGATTTCTAGAGATGGACCCTCTAGCTTCTTGTCTAACCCTGTGTGAATTAATTCACTTCTCTGAAAAAACAGTTACTTCAACTCTTATTTTAAAAATGAATATGCTTATAGTGATGAACTGACATGTGAAAGCATTTCGACCATAACTGGGCACAGGCAGAGCACTGAGGAACTGTTAGATGTTGTCATGTGCACCATGCATAAAACTGTTTGCCAAACCCAGAGGTTCGGCATTCAACAGGGTAGAGTAGGCCTTCAAAATTTCATCGAATTTCTCCACTATCAGGGTCATATCCTCCTTTCCTTGTTATTGTCCAAGACTTCTGTTATAACTGTAGTGAACTCAATTTCAAAACCACAGCTGATAATATGCATATAATAATTGCTCAAAAGCTATAATATTGGAAAACTATATAATGAAAAAAGAAAAAAAAATACCTCTTGATAATAAATGTTTAAGGTCAGCACAAAATCATACAATATTAGATATGTGTTTACGCCTTGACAAGTTTATCTACTAATGTAATTTCTAATAATCTCAGTTATCATTTACATCTGAAATCATGTTCTCACTTGCCAGTTATCATACTTCTTTGAATTGACCTTTTGAACTTGACAGAAGAAATGAACAAGCTAATCTTCTACCATGAGTTTGTTATGGAACTAATTAACAGAAAAAAAAATGAGATGTTTATTTTCATTGATGGATAACAGTGAACTCTAAAATACATATGCTGTGAAACCTAGGGACAGGTTTCGCTCTGACCATGAGGATGCCAATTAATTGCTTAATTAATTTTAGTATATTAAAGATTGGAACTTTATTCATGAATCTGGGGGACGATGCCCATATAATATTAATATATGATCCCTGAATAATCTGTATTTTAAAGACTTTATCTCCAAGCATACTTTACCTTTTACCGTCTTAACTTTTAAAGCATTGGTGATCACTGGTAAAAATTCTTATTTTCATAAGAGATTGACATTAAATTAATAGATAATTATATATATTTTTCTTAGGTAAAAGGTTAGCTGGCAAATGAGAAGTTCAAAACTTTAATAAGGCTAGAAAGACACATTTCAATAAACTTAATTATAAATGGAGTTGATGAGGAAAAAATCATAGTTAGCCATTTAGAGAATGAAAAAATGTGATCTCTGTCAATGAAAAAATGATTTATGTTATTGGGTAATATTTTAAACCTTAAAAAATATGGTTTTTTCTCCTTTCTTTTAACAAGACATATATAAAGCATTGGTCTAGAGGAAGAAAATTCAAAGATATTTCAGAGAAGAGGTGTAAGATGACTAAGTTTTAGGAAAACTAATGTACAAAGATGAAAGATGTCAAGGCTAGTCTAATCAGTGAAGATTACTCCTCAGAGTTATTTAATTATCCTTTTCAGTTTTCTTCAAAAGTCATTTTCTGCCTCCACAAAGAAAAGCAAAATTGGAGCCTGGTCTAAAGTAAAGTTCCTGTGATTAATTTTGGTATGATACAGTATTTCTGAAATCAATTGTTACTGAGATATTGTTATTATATCCTCCTGTGCTGATATTCTTAAAATATATGCAATATTTCATGACTATGTCATGACTCATTGAATTATTCAGTAATGTTTTAGCATACATATTGTAAGACTCTAAGCACTGAAACTATGAAGACAACTAAGGTATAGCCTTTGTTTAAGGAGACAACAGCCAGCAAGGAGACATTTATGTGAAAACTTACAACATGATGTAATAACAAGCTTTGAAATAGACATATGCCTAAGATGTTAAAATTGCACAGAGGAGGCATCTCACTAGGTTGAGAGAAAAGTCAAAGAATTCCTCCTATAATGTCAGATTGACATTATCGTTGTGTCATAAAGCTTGAGAAAATTTAAGCCAGGCAAAGAGCAGGCAAAAATACTGCTGTGAAAGATGAGAAAGAGCACATTGATTTAAAAATTATAAACTCTGCAGTCCACTGTGACTAACATAGGAGCGAGAGTTGAGACTGACAGGAGTTTAAGCTAAAGTGCTGTCGTTTATTGCACGGAATGGGGGTGTGGAGGTTAGTGGGGCGTGGGGGCGAGGTGGGCGCTGCTGCCTCGGCTCGTCAGCACATTCATCACGATGCCGGGGACCCCCTGGCCTTGCCCACACACCGGGGTGCTGGAGGGAGCGGTGTGTGGCCACTCCGGGGAGGTCACCGTAGACGCGCGTGGAGAGGGACCAGGCTGGTTAAGTGGTAAGTGAAAAATCATGAAGACCTTTGTATGATGTATTAATAAATTTGGTTATTACCATGGGGTAATAAAAGATTTTAAACAGTCAAGAGAAAATTTCACATTTGTGATTTGGGAAATAAAAATAAAATCATCTGGAGAATGGATCAAGACAGGAAAATGGGTACAAACATCTTTTTTCCCTCCTATCCCTAACTTCATTGGCAAAAAAAAACTATTTCAAAATGAAAAAATCTATTGTACCACTAGAAAAATGACAAAATGTCACCAGAAAACTATAGTTTTGGGTAATTCCTAAAAGACAGAGGGCTGATGGGAATCGTTTTACGTAGAAATAAAACTAGAAGAAGCTACAGAACAAAAAAACTGCAAGTAACCACGAGGATGCTCTAACCTTAGGGTCAACCTGCAGGAAGAGCTGGAAAGAGTCCTTGATCACATGTAAGGATTATTCATTGGCAATAAGACCAGCTAAGACCTCCCTCCTAGCTCCTTGGTTGTTGAAAGTAGCAGGCAATAAATATTAGTAACTTCATCCAGCCCCTAAAGCTGTGAAATGGATATAAATCATGGAGAGGCAAGTTATTTCCACTACACAAGTACTGACTCTCAGAGAATGAATAGCGTTTCCAGCATTCAGCACACCACTTTTTCCGAAGTAGTGGGGCAAGCTGTTTCAAACAAATGGTAATTACAACAAATAAAAAGCTGAGAGAAAATTTTAAATACAAATGAACACAGAATCACTGATCCCCTAATATTTTGAGAGAAAGCAAAACAGTGAAAGAGAGGCACAAAACTCAGCCCACAAGTGTAGAAGGTATCTTGAAACATTAGCCACTGCTTTTTAAATTCAAAGTATTTATTATTATTATTCCTATTTTATTAGTATTATTTTGGCTTGCTCTTCTCAAGCTATTAAGCCATTAAGATAAGGAATATATTAATTCAGCTGAGAAAAAAAATCATTGTTCAGTTATAAATTTTTAAATATGTAATTAATTATTTAAAAAAAAAACAGGGACACTTTGAAAATTGTCTTAAGTTTAAGTAGTGAAGAAAAAACTAGGGACTTCCCTGGTGGCGCAGTGGTTAAGAATCTGCCTGCCAATGCAGGGGACACGGGGGAAGATCCCACATGCCTCGGAGCAACTAAGCCCATGCACCACAACTACTGAGCCTGTGTTCTAGAGCCCATGAGCCACAGCTACTGAAGCTCACATGCCTAGAGCCCGTGCTCCACAACAAAGAGAAGCCACTGCAATGAGAAGCCTGTGCGCCAAAAGGAAGAGTAGCCCCTGCTCACCACAACTAGAGAAAGCCCCACGCGCAGCAATGAAGACTCAACGCAAGCAAATATAAATAAATTTATAAAAAAACAAAAAAAAAAAAGAAAAGAAAAAACTAGTATATGCCAACATGCCAAATGGTGGAGGATTCAGAAAACTTATTTACTTATAGAGTAGTCACATGGGGTGTGACATAGAGGAAATTCCTGTCATATGGAGTAAGGTGTTATTTTGCTTGGTGTGGGCATGAGAGATTCTGAAGAAATTTAGAAGCTTTAGAATGCACTAAAAAATTTGTTAAATTCAGAGAAGGGACCAAGGAACCCAACCCTTTAGAATCCTGCTCAGGAAAAGAGAAAGTCCTGTTGTGAAAATATAGACACTTGAGACATTTTGAGGAATAATTTGAAACTTTGGGGACACTCTGCCTAATGGCTCACTTTAATTGTGAGAACTGAATGACTCACCAGGAACCCTACAGCAACACAGGGCCGGACAAAAAGTGCAGAAATAGTGGCACATCATGGTTCATGTGAGAGAAAGCTTGGAGAGCACCTCCTGTCCTCCAAGCCATGTACAAAATATGTGAAGTTGCCTTTCTGCATATGTAAATCACAGCATACAAATTTAAAATCTGCTCCTCAGACTTAAATGTGTTCATCCAATAAGTTCTTTGGCAAATGACAGGTGACAGCAGTGGTGCTATAGTTTCAAATTTCCTGAGGAATTTCATCCCAACAACTTTACAGCTTGATGGTAGGAAAATAAATCATTAAACTTTCTTAGACTTAGTATTTCCTTCGGTAAAATTAAAAAAATACAGTACTTGCCTAATAATTATTAAAGATGAATACAAATAATATATATCTAAAGTGCTTTAAATGGGGCTTGGAACATTGTGTAAACACTAAACAAAAAGTAGCTACCATTGGTTACTTTGTGCCAGATACTATGTGTTGAGCAAAGATTAAAATGATGTACACAACCACAATCTCTGCTTTCCATCTTCTCTGCAAACTTCTTTTTCCAGGACATCAGATGATCTTTCACTTGTTTTGCTAAAACATCTTGCTAAATTGTCTCCCTAATTCTAACAAACTGTATCCACTGCATTAAAATCCATTATTGATGCAACAGAGTGATGTATTTAAATTGTACATCAGTCATGTCGCCTGCATGTGCCATACACTCCAATACCTTTTCATTGCCCTTATAAGATAATTTGAACTGCTTGCCTTGTATACAAGGCTGCACTTGAACTGGAACCACCCACTTATCTGACCTCGTTTTCCACCCTACTCACTTTCACCTACTTTAATTCAGCCATATTGGTTTCCTTGCTGTTCCTCATACTGCCAAGCCTATTCATGATTCAGGACCGCTGCAAACTGATCTTTCATCCATATATAATTCTCTTCACCGACATCATTGTATGACTCTTTCTTTCTATCACAAGAGTCCTAAGCCCAAATCTCAACTCATTAAAAATGCTTTTCCTAATCAAAAAATCCAAGGCTGTTCCCTTATTTTATTGTCTTTGAAGCACTTTGTGTTGTTTTCTTGTCCTTACCTGTGTACTATATCTAGAACTTAAGCCCAGGAGAGCAGGGATATTTTCTCTCTGCCTTACCTCCACTACTTAAAATAGAGCCATACATATAGTAGGTGCTTAATTCATGATTGCAGAATCAATGAAATTGAAATTAATTTAGTATGAGTTGTTCTACAGGAATTAAAGCAAATATCCAGACTACTGTCTGAAGAATACATGGAATGAGGACTTGATAGATAATTACAAAGGAAGAGAACTCAGATACAGAAAATACCTCCTTAACCAGAAAAAATAAAGTGATTTGCAGCATTTCTATAAGATCCTTTTGTTGCTTTACATGAAATATGCACTGTTTTATTCATTAACAAGATTAATTTGGCAAAAATTTCTTGGGTATCTACTACTTGCTAAGTACATGCAAGTGATATTTTTTGCCAAAAGGAAATTTACAATATATTTCAAAAAATTATAACATAATAACTATTGATTTATAGATGAAGTACACAGTGAAGTAAGGCTCTAATAATGTCTGGAAAAGGAGGTGTGAATGATGGAGAAGAGAGGAAGGTCTAGCCCAGTACTACTCCTCTACTCAGATGTCAGAAGAGTCAAAGATACAAGTCACATATGAAACTTTATATTTTCTAATGGCCACATTAAAAAGAGTAAAAGTAAACAAATAAATTAATAAATTTGAATTACTATTTGTTACTAAGTTTTGAAATCCAGTATCTATTTTACAATTGCAGCACATTTCAATTCAGACTAGACTCATTCCAAGTGCTCATTAGACAATGAGGCTAATGGTCATCATATTGCACAGGTCTGACCAGAAGTGATAGAATGTATTTCTTCTGTCTGGCACATGCATAATAAGTGAGGCTTACTTTCTAAAGAATTGAAATGAGTTCAGTTTCTAGCAAATAACAATTCCTCAAAGCTATATTTTGTATGTATAAATGAATGACAAAAGAAATAAGTGAATAAAGTGAATCAACAATGCAATACAAGATCATAGGATGTCAAGAAATGGCAAATTAATTGGCATGGTACCATTAAAAACGCATGATGAGAGCATAGGCACAGAAGGTAGATATAGTAGAAAGAAAATAAAAGGTTGTATATGTCATGATAAGGAGTTTGAAACTTATCCTAAAACTCTGGGATAATCTGCAATAGGAGAATCTGTATCTCCAGAGAAACAGAACAAATAAGAGGTTGTATATATACATAAAATCTCTCTTTCATATACATACATATATAGGTATTGAGGGAGGGAGAGAGGGAGAGGAGAGAGAGAGAGAGAGAGAGAGAGAGAGAGAGAGAGAGAGAGAGAGAGAGAGAGAGAGAGGAAAAAGGAAAGGGAAAGGGAAAGAGAAAGGAACAGGAAAGGAAAAGGGAAAGATCTTTTTCAAGGAGTTGACTCATGCAACTGTGGAGGCTGGCAAGTCCAGGATCTTCAAGGTAAGCTGGAAGACTGGAGAGTTAATACTACCTCTGATGTAGAATATGTTATGGAAAGATAATTGAATCTACCTCTGTAACTGGTTTACCAAAACCAAACATGTAAATAGAAGCTGATATATTAATTTACATTGCAGGCTACTGATATTTTACAGAGCCTCTATAATTCACTTTTTAAAATTGCAATTAGGGTAATTGTGATGCAGAGAAAATTGTAAAATCAAATAATTCAAAGCAGCATCTATATATCACCAAGGATACAAAAGAGTTGTTAAATATTAGGGATGGATGAATGTGTTGTATGAGTAATTATGCCCACCTCTTTCACTACTACAAATGTGTGTTAAAATTATATTTGCTTTATTTTATTCTGACAAGACTTGGTCTCTTTGCGTTACACAAATTGAACCACTTGCAACATGCAGATTTCAATCAATAAATTTGCAGTTTCCAGAAAGTTGTTTCATAATTCATATGTCATTAGACAATTTGAAAATACATTTGTTAATTGAGCTGCAGGGATTCAATCCAGCCTGTAAGATACTATCAAGAGCATGAGGCTACTAATGATTCATTTTTTTGCCCACAACTTAAATAGTATTAACTAATTATTAGCTTGAAAAAATGTGCCAACAAGTAAAGTCCTAATAAAATGTTAACAATTAATGTTTAAAAATGATTTAACATTAACAAAGATATAACAAAGGTTCTTTCCACTAAATTTGTTAACAAAAATTAATTCCTTCCACAATTTATAGAATCATTGAAATAGTGACTTGGACTTTATTAACTATACCCTGGGATTAATTTGGGTACTTCTAGAAAATGTATTAATGTTTTAGGCCTCTAGGGTACCGCTTGGTAAATTGATGCTTTAGCATATTAAATGGTACCTAAATCATTATAGTACTATCTTGTCTCTTTTCTTAACCCTGAACTTTTCAACTATTAAACACAAATATAGCCTAGGGTATTTTAAGTGGAAATATAAAATAAAAGGCTAATGATGGGCAGAGGTTGATGGATCCCTGAGAGTCAGGCAGGCTTCGCATTTCCTGATAACTCAGACAGGATGTATTGTCAAATCTCTGTGGAGGTGATTAGAAATATTTGCTTCACTGGCACATAAAGAAGATTCTTTTCCTACCTTATTCTCTGCCCTAAGCATTCTATGGTGTACAATCTGCTACCCACATATTTTCTACAAAGTTATCTTGAAGCATTTTCATCTTTTTAATATTTTCTATTCAGTATATTTCAAAATTTTCTTTATTTTTCTGTAATTATTTTAATTATGCCTTTTACATTAATATATCCTGTACTTTAAATATTTTCTAACTGATAGGTCAATATTATGACAACTTTGAACACCTCCCATCCCAATCCCCACCACTTTCTAAACATATTCACTGTTGTCTAGTGTCTATTTCTCCAAATAATTTCCTATACCATCTAATACACGTTATATGGTTGTATACCTATAAAATGCATTCCATATACATGTACTCCTTAGGAGACATGTATTATTGATGTATGTGGTATGTGTGTTTATATAAATGTATCATAAACTTTGTATTTTTCCTTCATACAACTAAATGAACTATCCTTGTTAGTACAGAGGCATTGTATTCAATCTTTTTAACAAAGCAAAAGGTTTCATGAAGATAAACTATATTTTATTTCCCATTACCTTACAGATGGATATTTAGATCAGTTGGATTCTCTTGGATGCTGCTTAAACAAACAGTAAGATGATTATTATCTCTCATGACAAGAAACATGAAGGTTATGTGTTTTCAAAGATGGGTAAACCAGGAACACTGTTACATTATCAAATTCCCAAATTACTTTCCATATCTGTGCTTAGCCATCTTCATCATTTTGAAATTCCCCTCATGATTATAAGATAATGCAATTATGCCTGCCAATACTTCTTCACATAGCCACATTCATAAGTAGAAAATGGCAAGTCATTTACATATGACCAAAATTCATATCAAGTACTATTTTCCTAGAACACTGCTATGGTTAATTTTATGTGACAACTTGACTGGACCAAGGGTTGACCAGACAGCTGGCAAAACATTATTTCTGGGTAAGACTGTGTCTCTAGAAAATAATAGCATTTGAATTAGTACGATTATAATATGTCAAAGTAGGTTCATCAACTGTAACAAAATACTAGGGCAGGAGGTATATGGGAAGTCTTTGGACCGTCCTCTCAATTCTGTTGTGCCTAAAACTGCTCTGAAAAAATAAAGTCTTAAAAAACACATAAGGGAGAGAGAGAGAGAGGGAGTGAAATTAGCTATCAAGTCATGGAAAGCCATGGAGGAACCTTAAATGAATACTGATAACTGAAAAAAGTTAATTTGAAAAATCTGTATACTATGTGATTCAAACTATATGGCATTCTGGAAAAGGCAAAACTATGGAGGTAGTAAAAAGTTAGTGGTTACCAGGGGTTTGAGGCAAGGGAAGAGAAGATAGGTAGAGCACAGGGTATTTTTAAGGCAATGAAACTATTCTGTATGGCATTGTAATGGTGGATAAATGTCATTACACATTTGTCAAAACTCATAGAATGTACAGCATAGAGAGTGAAGCCTCAGGTAAACTATAAATGTTGGGTGATAATGATGTCTCAATGTAGGTTCATCAAGTGTAACAAATGTACAAGTCTGGTACAGGATGCTGATCCTGGGGAGGCGGTATACGGGCGGAGAGAGGAAGAATAAGCGAACTATCTGTAGTTTCCACTTATTTTTCTGTAAACCTTAAACTGCTCTAAAATTTAAAGTAAATTAATTTTTAAAAAAAGAAAACGAAGAATAGAAACTCTCACAAGTAAATAGAAAGCATTTCTGAGAGCTGTGATCAAAACAAAATGCTTGTGGTATATTTATTTCTTGAAAGCACGGATTCAGTGTAATAATGGCATAATTGAAAAGAACTGCAACTAGTATGTGTAAATAGAAGCAAAGCTTTCTTTTTTTTTCTAACAGCCAAAAAAAATTTTAATTCCTATTAATTAACAGGAAAAACACCATGCAGAAAAATGTAAAAGCAGAGGTTAATGTTTTTCCTTTCTGTTATGGCTCTGTTGTTAAGAAGCTTAGGAAATAACATTGCCTGACCTCCAGTGAACTGTAATGGAAATACTGAAAGAAAAACATAAAGAGAACTATACTATTAAAATTCTAGAAAAACTGGAACAAATTCAACAAGTACTAAGATTTTTAAGTAGTCAGTAATTTTTCATTGTAGTTATCAACAACAATTTTGAGAAAATATGAAAGTCAATTAGCTCTGGAAAATTAAAAGAAAGCATTTATGCTATGTTTCACAAGGCAAATTTAAAGATAGATAGATAGAAATAAATGTGGATACAGATAGAGATATAGATACATACATAGAAATAGGAATTGAAGGTAGATTAACATAACATGGAATCTTGAGAAGAAATTAGAATAAAACGTGAATCAAATTGCAGTCATCCAGGCAAACATAAGTAACTGGAGTGAACAGCAGTATTCTGAAGTGAAATGTTACTAACCTCAGTGAGTATCCTCTTATGATAGATATTGAGGGAAAGGATAGAGATGATCTGTATTGATTTCTTTAAGTTTTTGATCCTATACCATATGAAATCATCCTTGACAAGCTAAGTCCAATTGCTGACCATTGTAGTGGATGAGTGAATAATCAACTTTTACCTCAACTTTTATAGTAGTTATCAATGGATCTGCCTCAGCTCTAAGGGCCTAAGTATCTGAGGGAAATGTTCAGAATAGGGTTATCTTTAAAAGGAACAAAAAAAGATTCTAAATGAGTTTAAAATTTTGGTGAGAAAACAATCTCTTCAACAACTGGATAAAATTCTACAGAGAGAAGTGGAAGATACATATATCACAGGAAAAAAAAAAGGTAAATACAGGTGTGAATTTTTTGGAAAAAGAAAATATATAGCAATTTTTTAAAATGTCTGACAAGTAACAAGAATAAATCATTTGATTCTCTTTAAAAAAAAATAGATACAATTAAAATGTAATGCTTTCCTAAGCTTAAATACATGTTTATTGAAACCATTCATTTATTCACATACTGAACAGACATAATGCACATAATTCTTAATCAGAATTATAAAATCCACTTATGAATTTCTGAACGAATACCAATTAAAACATCACTTATTCAATATTTTACTTAAAATAATACTTCAGCCCACTAAGATTGAAAAAATTCTTTTAATAATTGTATACTTCCATTATAACAGAGTAACACAATTATGAAAATATACATATTGCAGAGGGGCCACCTATAATTTCACAAGATATGGCCTTACTTTCCTGGTTTTTACTTAGGTTCAGTGATTTCAGGTTGGGATAAGATGTACATATGTGTCTCGGTTTCCCTTGCTTACCTCTGGACAAGCCAACTGCACATATTTAATCACACTGGATAGTGGATCCTCTGTAATAAATCTTCATTGGACAAGTGGATCACCCAAAATAAATCATCTGTGGGTGAGTGAAACAACTTTGCTCAAACATGCATGGAAAAAGAGCTCATCCGTCATAAACCAAAGATAGATAAGTGGATCAGCCTTGATTTACTGCCTCTAACCATGACTATGGTTTTGTCTTACCTAACACGTACCATGATTTTGCAAACAGCATATAGTTTAGATAAATATGGGAGAGTTACTCCCCTAATATTTCCTTTCAGAGCCTATTTTTCAGTGAAGCAATAGCATCCAGTGAAGCAATACAATGAGTGAAATAAGTTGCTAAATTTCATACAGTTACATTAATTTAGCAATGTGCTATAACATAAAAAGAACTTTGAAATGATCAAAAACTGGGTCCACATCTCCAATTATTAATGTAACTTTAAATATTTCTTTCATCTATAAAGTTATAGTGATAATAACCAGGCTTATAGGTGTTGTGAGGAGTAAATGAGGTGCCCAAAAAATATAAATTCACACTGTTCACATGTTTTAGAGTGTCTCTGCTGTTTCTGCCACTGGAATATTAAATAAGACATAAAACACACCATTCCTATTTTTCACAGGGTGGAGAGAAAAGCAAATTAATCACAAGATAGTATGATAGTACTTGGACAAAGCTATGAATATGGAATTCGCTGAACAAATAGGGCAGTTAAACTGTAATCAATTGCTAAACTTCCCCCCAAAATTGACCTTTAAAATGATTCTTAACGCATACATTAGATGGACAATAGAGAGAAGGTTATGTAAAGATTAGTAAGTGTGAAAATATACTCTGTGGACTGTAAATATATGAGTGTGTATATTTTTATATATGCACACTTATATATGTGTGGCAATAAATTAGCTCAGCAGTTTTAGGCAAGGGTCAGAAATAAAAGGCCTTCTATGACTTGCTAAATACTACGGCTTTTGCTAAATACTATGGCTTAAGCATCAGTGGAGCATCACTGATGGCTTTTATGGGGGATGATTTAAAATATCTGTATATTAGGAAAAACACTGTGGTAGACAGGGGATATTGGACTGAAAGAAATTGATTCAATTTTTTTATACTACCACATAGCACTATATACAATTTGTATATACTACCAGAAAATATGAGGAAAGAGATAAACCAGATAGATGTATACGAGATACTATATGTTAACATATAGTTCCTTTTACACATTCTGCTTGTATCTCTTTTATTGGGAATATATATATATATATATATATATATATATATATTCTACAGAAACAATTGCTACTCATTATTTCTGTGAAAAGAGTCACTTTTTCCATTTGTGTTCCATATAAATTATTGTCCTGCAAACTACACCATCTAATTCATCTTGACAAAATATTTCCTGATAGAGTTAATACACTACATAAATTCAATATCTCTTAGTCTTAGTCCTTGTAAATATGCTATAAATGCAAAAATAACAATAATGATAATAATTTATACCTGTGATGATATTTTTTGCTTTGTCTTGCATAGAAAAATATCAACACATCTTTTTAAAGATCAAGTATCTTGGCATAATATATCTCATTCACAGCAATATATCAACTGCTGTTACAAAAACAAGCTGGCAACATTTCTGGCAATCATATTAACTTATTTGTCAATTTTTACCTTTCTTTTTCTTCATACTCTCAACATTTCTTTTAATACTCTTTTTTGCAGTTATTTATTTGCAGAACATATTGCTCATATATTATTTCTAAAAGAATGTTGGATTGATTTAGGCTGATTTTATTTTAATCATTTTTTCCTTAGAGAAACACAAAGTGATTTTCACCATCTAGGTTAGGGAGGTTGTATCTTGTGAAATAAAAGAGAAAATGATTTTACTTTCCCTGATTAATTTAAGTTATATAGAAAGTATTCGTTAAGGTTTTTATTTTTGGTTATATGTTTTGTTTTTGTTCATGTAGTATCTCAAAGAATTATTGTTCTATAAGCAGAAATAAGCATGCACATAATCCCTGTTCAAATATAGACAAGATAAATATTTTCTACTTCTTTTCTAAAGCATAACCAAAAACATCTTGTAATACAGGTTTATTGAAATACATAATTTAATAATATAATAAATGTAAATATTACACAGTGTGTGTTTTTATAGGTATTTTTCATAATATCTTCATAACAGGTATGATGAAGTGTTAAGAGATTTACCTAAACTAAGAAGAAAAGTTTCTTTCTCAAGCAATTGAGCTCCTAGTTTAAAAATGTGATTTAGATGATGTGCTATTTGCCTAGATTTTATTTTTTTTCATGGTTATAATATTATAAGCCAAAACTATAGAGTTTATAATTATAGAGTACATAGGTCATTTGCAAAACAAGATTATGTTCTTATCCACAAGACAAATCTCAACAAATTTCAAAGAATATTATGTGGAATATTTTTTCTGATCACCGTAAAATGCAACAGATTTTGCAACTGATTTTCACTGATTTTCAGGCAACTGATTTTCATGTATGATTAAAAGGGTTTACAGTATTAATAGGAATTAAATAATAAAGTTTATTTCACCTTAAAAAAAACTGCCTATGAAATGCCTAGATTTTAAAATGCAAAATTTTCATGTAAGTAGGAATTGAATACTGGCTTATTTTTCTCCCAAGCCTAAAATTTTTTTTATTTCAAGGATGTACATATTTTCTTCAGCTTCCCACTCTAGAAAGTTATTTTAAGATATATATGAAATTCCATGAAGTAATCAAAACATAACAGCAAATATCAGATATCCCTAATAGCAAATTCCTATTGATTGTATCTAAACATACCTTTTTAAAAAATATTTTAACTTGATCATAAAGAAAGTTATACATTAGATTTATCCCCTGTTCCTGTAAAGACCAGGATACCTGTGTTGGGGAGAATTGGAAGATTAATTTAAGTGAAATATTCATTATGATTTTAAAATGACTTTTTCAAGAGAGTCCAACTGAGTCCCAACAAGTAAAATATTCAGAATTCCTCTTCTTTACATTATTTAATAATTAGGGATTAAATAGGATGATCTTTTGATGATGTATAGAATGTGACTATAATTCAACAACTTCAAAACTTCTTATGACATAACATGGTCAGTTATGTATACCCACCAAGTTCAAACACCTTCATGGACAGGTAAGGCAGAATAGACATCAGGTTTGGCAATTTCTTCATTGTTCTTTCAAAATAAAGTCAACTTCTAATTTCATATATGTGATGTCAATTTTTGTAAATTAGGTTTACTACTCATAGGTACAATGATATGAACTAACATATCATATTATATAATACATCGGTATACACAACACAAACTGCATAATGACTGAAAGCAGGAAAATAGATAGGTAATCAATGCCCACATCTGTGAAGCTCTATTTCTTCTGCAAAAACTACAGCCAAACTTTCCTATGTCTAGTTGCTAAACTTAGAGTTTCATGATCTGGATTTCAGTGGAAAAGAAAAGAATTTTTTAGTATTTATGGATGGATCTAAGCATGATCTAAGTATAAAGGCATTGGAGCTCTGGAATTATTTCTAAAAACTATGTCATTCCCCTACTCACTGCTCTCTAAAATATAGCCTTCTCGGTTGTAGAGAATTAATTGCTTGCCCCCTAAATGCCAGGGCATTTCCCTACCAAAGTAATTTATTGCAAACCAGTCAGATCTCTATAACTCATTCTTCTCGGTAGCAAGCCCTCAGAATAGTATTCACCTATTCCTGTAAGAAGGAGACTATTCTGTGTAATGCGCATTTGTTGGTTGCTGGTGCAAAATATCATGATATCATTTATTATATTTCCCACATTTAGGCTGCATTTTCAATAGCTTGACTTGCTATATTTCTTGTAGTGATATAACTTTCACAACATTTCACACCCAACATTATAGTGAGTTATTTTTCAGGTCTCTGTACTTATTTCCCAAATAAATGACAACTTGATGATGCATGAGTTTCATTGCCCTTTCATTCATTCTTATATACTATAGGAAGATCTCTCAGAACTCTTTTCTACTTTCTGGGTCTTTTATTCTTAATTTTCTTATTTGAAGTATTTTTTCTACATTTCTTGCCTATACCCTTGAACTTTACTGAAGTATTTTATTTTTCCCATTTTCCTTGAGAAGTTTTACAGCACACTCTGACCAATCCTTCTATATTTCTTCTTATCTTTTCCTACTGTCTACACTCCAATTCAACCTGCAAACCACAATCAAACCAATTTTCACCATGTCTTGCTCTTCTATCCTGGGAAACACACACTCATTTCCAGCTGTCCACTACAGTTCTTCACTTAGCTGTATATCAGTCCCTCAAACCAATATCTAAAAGTTTTTCATAAACCAGAAGATATCAAGAGAGTATAGTTGGAGGATGCAAAACTCACCTCCCACTATGAAAGTATCAAAAATATATATATTTGTGGAACAATTCTCATTAAAAACTAACTGGAGACAGCAGAAGTAAAACTGTCACCATTTTCAGCTGACAGGATAATACATGTAGAAAACCCTAAAGTTTCCAGTCTCCACCAAAAAAGTATTAGAACTAATAAATGAATTCAGTAAAGTTGCAGGATACAAGATTAAAATACTTAAATCTGTTGCTTTTCTATACATTACTAAAGAACTCTCAGAAAGAGAAAGCAAAAAAAAGTAATTTAAAATCACATCAAAAAGAATAAAATACCAAGGAACATACTTAACCAAGGAGGTGAAATACCCATACTCTGAAAACTATAAAACATTAATGAAGGAAATTGAAGATGATACAAAGAAATGGAAAAACACCCCTTTTTCTTGGATTGGAAGAATTAATATTATTAAAATGTCCATACTACCCAAAGATAGTACAGATTTAGTGCAATCTCTCTCAAAATACCCATGACGTTTTTCACAGAACTAGAACAAATAATCCAAAAATGTATATGGAACCACAAAAGACCTCAAATTGCCAAAACAATCTTGAAAAGAAGAACAAAGCTGCAGGTATCATGCTCCCTGACTTCAGACTATACTACAAATCTACAGTAATCAAAACAGTATGGTACTGACACAAAAACAGACACATAGACCAATGGAACAGAATAGATAGCCCAGATATAAGCCCATGCACTTATGGTCAATTAATCTATAACAAAGGAGCCAAGAACATACAATAGAGAAAAGACAGTCTCTTCAACAAGTGGTGCTGGGAAAACTGGACAGCTACATATAAAAGAATGAAATTAGAACACTTCCTAACACCACATATAAAAATAAACTCAAAATGGTTTAAAAACCTAAATGTCAGACTTGAAACCATAAAACTCCTAGAAGAAAACATAAGCAGAACACTCTTTGACATAAATCATAGCAATATTTTTTTGCATCTGTCTCCTAAGGCAAAAGAAACAAAAACAAAAATAAACAAATAAGACCTAATTAAACTTAAAAGATTTTGCACAGCAAAGGAAACCATCAACAAAATGAAAAGACAGTCTACTGAGTGGGAGAAAATATCTGCAAATGATACGACTGATAAGAGCTTAGTATCCAAAATATATAAACAACTCATACAACCCTATATCAAAAAAAAAAAAAAAATCTACCTGGTTAAAAATGGGCAGAAGACATGAATAGATATTTTTCTAAAGAAGATACACAGATGGCCAACAGTCACATGAAAAGAATGTTCAAAATTGCTATCCTCATAGAAATGCAAATCAAAATCAAAATGAGATATCACCTCACACCTGTCAGAATGGCTATCATCAAAAAGACCACAAATAACAAATGTTGGTGAGGATGTGGAGAAAAGGGAACTCTTGTACACTGTTGGTGGACATGTAAATTGGTGAAGCCTCTATGGAAAACAGTGTGGAGGTTCCTTGAAAAACTTAAAATATAACTACCATATGATCCAGTAACTTTACTCCTGTTTTATATCCCAAGAAAACAAAAACTAATTTGAAAAGAAATGTTCATAGCAGCACTATTTATAATAGACAAGATATGGAAGCAACCTAAGTGTCCATCAACAGATGAATGGATAAGAAGATGTGGTATATTTGCACAATGGAATACTACTCAGCAATAAAAAAAGAATGAAGTTCTGCCATTTGTAACAATGTGGATGGACCTAGAAGATATGCTTAGTGAGATAAGTCAGTTGGAGAAAGACAAATACTTTATGTTATCTCTTACATGTGGGATCTAAAAAATAAAACGAATGTGTGTAACAAAAGAGATACAGACTCACAGAAATAGAGAACAAACTAGTGGTTGCCAGTGGGTAGAGAGAAAAGGGGAAGGGGCAAGATAGGCGTTGGGATTAAGAGATAAAAAGTACTTTATGAAAAAAAAAAAAAGTACTTTATGTATAAAATAAATAAGCACCAAGAATATATTGTTCAGCTCAGGGAAATATAACCATTATTTTGTAATAAATTTAAATGGAGTATAACCTATAAAAATACTGAATCTTTATGTTGTACACCTTAAACTATTATAATATTGTAACAACTATGCTTGAATTGAAAAATCAATTTCCAACACTTAAAAATAGTTTTTTATAAACCACCTTCTAAACATGATTATCTTCTTTTATTTCCCATTTAGGATTTAACATGATCTCTATCACATAGAAAAACTTGGGTTTTGTTTGTTTCACTCTTTCGTCTCAATTCCTGGACATTATTATTACCCCAAAACTTGTTTTTTACGTATTCAACATATTCCTTGAGTCATCACTTCTTGTCCTAACACTTATTGTATCTTCCTCTGATTATTTAAACAACCATGTACATTCAAACATTTGCTCAAAATTGCTCCCTTTATCCTATTTTGTTTTTTTCTTATTCTACATCCATAAAAACTTCATTCACCATTTAGGATCAAAGTCAAATGTCATATCCAGTTGAAATATTTCTCCTGTTCTGCACACCTAAGCAGAATAAAATATGCTCCCCTATAGTTTGCTGCCTATAGAGAAATATATTATATTATATTATATTATATTATATTATATTATATTATATTATATTATATATTATACTATATTATATTACATTATATTATATTATATTATACTACATTTTATTCTATGAGTGTCTTCTACATTAAACTGTGAACTTCTTGAAGTCATGCAAAATGTCCTCCATTTTGATAACTATTCCCCTGAGGGTATAACAAATCCAAATAGAGTACCAGGTTACCTTTTGTGCTATTATAATAGCATTAGGATCAGGGGTCAAAAATTCCTGAATTCAGCCTGCCAGTTATAAATGCAGCTTCCAAGAGAGCTCCAAGGGAAATCTACACGTAAGCAGAAATGTCTGAACGGAAATCAAAGTACAATTCAGTTGAAAACTAAAAGTGATCCTTTCTACTTGTGCAATATGGACTGGCTGGTAGATTACCTAGACTCTAACTATGCAGACTACAAACTCTTTCTCAAAGGTCAGAGGAGCTAAGAGGTAGTGGAGTTAAGCAGGCTAGGGCAGTAGTGGAAAGTGTAAAGTTCTCCTTCCCCTAGTATTAATAAGTGCTTGGATAGCACTGAATCAAGCATTGTATCTATATTTACTGCAGATTAGAGATAGGTTCTTCATAAATAGATAACACCTATTTTACAATTCCTATCTAATATCATAGATTAAGAAACTTAAAATACTGTCACAACATCTAGTTTTTTCCCTGTAGTCCCTCAATTATTCCCATTAATGAATAAAGATTTTGAGCACTTCATATTTTTGAAGGATAATCAAGATAATCTAATTATATAATATTTAAATACTGCAGCATAGAGCACAGCTGTCAAAATGGCATGATAAGTTTCTAAGTGAAGATTATTTATATACTGAAATAAAATGTTTGCAGTGTATCTTACATAAATCCAAGTACTGAAGTAGAAAATCACTGCTCCTTCTGTGGATATGACTCAATATTCTATGAGATAATTTAAATATTTGAAAGGTTCTTATAAATTAAATAATACTTATGAATATTCACAAAACCAAAATACACAGACATCAGTGCATAGATGTAGAGTACTATGAAGAAAACTGCTCTACTATGACTTAAGTAGGTTTTAAACATGATGATTAATCCATTTTTAATTGGTTTGTTAAATTCCATTGTTTTATATCTAATGAGATCAATAGCACTCAAAAAATAATTAAGATGTCCCAAATGAAAATAAATCATAAATGTGTATTACATAATTAGCATGGGTCAGAAGTAGAAAAAATAAGATTTGAAATTATATGCTATATGGTCCAGGCATTAGAATTCCTTTATCCTCACTTTCTTCAATTTGATTTTGAAAGATTAAATTTAAAAAAAGCTATTCTGACTATCTCATAATTATGTTAATACGTGAAAATAATATTTGAAAAAAAATTATTGGGAATCTCAACATCTGGCCAAATGCAAGTCGCTGTATTTATCATCCAGATACAGAGTTCTATTTTCACATAGGACTATAGGAGCATAATTTGCCCTTAGCAATTGGAAGAGTCCTAATTTTTTATCTTACATGTGAAATAAAACTTTTGCTTGTTCACCAAAATCTGAAGACATCCACAGCAGTGTTTCAAACTCATTACCTTAATGTTAGATAGTGTAAGAAAATGTTATTGGAAGACAGGAATTCCAAGTTAACTTGCTGTTTCATTCAATGCCACTTACAGATATCCTTATACACTTCTGAAGTCTGTCCCTAAAACTGTTCCTCTAGAGGCAAATGTTCCACTCTAATATACTGTGGCCTTCCAGCACTAAAATTCATATCATGTGTCATACTCAGATGGGCCCTATGTATTCTGCTCTCTTTCTCCGACTTTAACTTTTACATCTCTCCTCACTCATTTCCCAACTGTCACCCCAGGCTTATTTCTGCTCCTCAAACACACTGAGCAAGTTCTCACCTCAGGGCTAGTTTGAGCATACTGCTCTCAACACTTTCTATGGCTTGTTCCTTGATTTCAGATAAGTTTGAGTTCAAATGTCACTTTCACAGAAAAGGCTTTACTGATAACAATTACCTGAAGAATCTTCCTGACCATCAAAACCCCCAAGTCACTCTCTATCACATCTTTATATTATTTTTTCCTTTAATATATTTATATTTACATTTATATATAATTTATATTTCCCTTTATTTTATTAAGTGCTTTGGAAATTACTGGATTTACTTATTCTTTTATGAGTTTAATGTCTGTATCTCTCCATAGACTGAACATATTACAAAAGGAGATTTTTCTATTGTACTCTGTTGTCTCCCCAGTATTTGAAACAAATCCTAGTATATCAAAACTTAACACACACACACAGTGTTGTGCTAGAGCTGAGTTGCAATGGTTCGCAAGATTCAATTTTGCAAAACATCTCTTCCTAACTCTGAGTTCCACAGCATTACATTGGTAGCTTGAAACTGGCCTGGTGGGAGCATTTCCTCCACACAAATCAGCACACTATAAGTCAAGGCTTTCTTTCTGGAATCGTTGTTAAATATTTACTAGTCTATCTATATATGACAGAGAACAAGAAAAGGTAAAAAAAATTCCTTTCCTATAACCAAGATCTTGAGTAAAATGGATATGAAAAGAAGATCTGTTCTTTCTATATGCAATACCAATGTGGTGAAAAAAAACTATGAGAAAAACCAAAAACTGTGTCTCTAAGCCACTGATGAAAAGAGCAGCAGAGGAAATCATTAGGAAATAACCCATCTCATCGCAAGTTTGATACCAAATAATTCTGAACAATAACCAGTGCTCCTGACTATGAATAACTGACCCTTGTATTCTGATAGTATTCCAGTGTCAGGGAGGAAGAAATTTTCCTCTACCCTTCTAGGTTCTTCTGGCTGGTCTATGAATTAAATTGACATGAGACAGATTGACAGGCAAAAATTAAACAAAAGTTTAATAACATGTATACGTAGGAGAGACCCAGGAATTTTGAGTAACTTGCCAAAATGGCAGACATGCTCACCTTAAATACAATCTTCAGCTAAAGACAAAAGAAGATGTTGGGGTAGTGGTTTGGGACTCCAAATGAGAGGAAGACAATTCTTATAGAGATGGGAAAGCAATGTTTGGTGAACAGATGTTGGCTGGGCCATCTAGAGACAACGGGACACAGAGTAGACTCTGATCTCCAGGCCCTGCTGAGTTTTCCCCACCACACGTAGCATATTCTTTGGAGATATCTCTGGGATAGCTCTATTCTGGGAACAGGCCCTTTATCTAAATTCTTTAAGCAGCTAAAAGAAGGAGGTTAAAAAAAAAGACTTATGGAGTCTTCTGCTTCTTAAAAATAATCAACCTAAATTAATGCTCATACCTGTTGACCAAAAAAAAAAAAAAAAAAATTGCATAAGTCTACTGCTATAACGTATTGGGGTCTTAAGAAATATAATTCAAGAGACACAGATTTGGTAAAACCGAAAGAGTGTTTCAGGGAAGAGAAAGAGTCAGAGGCTTATAGAGACAAAAGTCTCAAGGGTTGTTAAAGTTGCCTGGCTGTGATTGGCTATGATGCAAGTCAGGAAATATTTGTCCTAAAGAATCATGAGTTGTTTTAGGGTAAGTGTCCAATAGCTATCTTGAGTTTCTGCGAGATGTTCTGGATGCCTTTGTTAAGACATTAAGTAGTCAAGAGGTCAGATTCCATCCACGCTGAGACATGCATAAGTCACACTTCTTCAATGGCCTCCTGGCTTCATTTTAGAGAACTGTCTTAGCAATACCAACTCCATTTTGATTCTCCTTCCACACACCAAAAAGAGACATTTTGGGGTGGGGAATTTTGCTCCCCTACTTCAATTTCTAAATAATGATCACGGAAACTGTGTTTGACAATTAGCTTTTTCTAGTTACACTTAATATGCTACTATGCCAATTTATCTTCAGTCTTTTCTAATGTAAGGATGCAACTGGAGCTAAATTTTTACCTCTTTCATCTCAAAATGTCAGTACAACTTTTAGGCATCTTATTATCAGAGGATGGTATGGCTTTTTCATGGTAAAACAACACTCTAGGTTGAGTATTCCAGAACTTCAGTATTACCAAAGATAGTACCTGTCATTGTGAATACAGGTATTTACTGCCAGAAATGACTCTTCATTGACTATGATGTTGCAATATGAGGGAATCTAGTGGAGGAAATGAGTAGTTTATTTATTGTATATTTATTATGCCAGGCATCATGCTATGTGTTTTGCTTTTACTTACTTATAGAATCAATTCTATAACACTATGAATAAGTTATTTTATTATTTCAATTTTAAAGATGAGAAAATGGATAATTAGATAAATTTTCCCATGGTTACACTGGGAAAATAAATGTAAGTAAAGGAGACAGAATTCAAATCCAGGTAAGTCTAATTGTAGACTCACTTCATAATATGAGGTCTTGAACTTACTGTCATTCCACAAAAACTAGTCACTGACAGCTCAGAGGGCTTGGGATATTAAAAAGACAGAAGAATCAAAACATTCATGCAGAAAACTTGCCCTCTAAACTGGGAAATAGGGCATGCGAAAATACAGATATACTATATTTTTTTCATCTTCCTTTATTTGGACTCTTTATGCTACAGTACTACATGCAGAGTTGTGTAGAGAATACCCTTGCTTCTGATTAATCAGAAATGATAGCTATATTGTACTAAGTTTCTTTATCTTGACATGATGTTTTCAATATACCACTTTGGGACATGATGAATCAATTCCAACCATGTACCTTTTTTATACAGACTCATAAAACTTCAGTAGTGTGGCATAAGTATGGTTCTCTTAGCTTTTATGGCATAAAGATAAGGAAACAAAAGTACCAAGTTCAGCTCTCAATACACCACCAACTGCTATACTTCTTATCAAGAATATTTCATTTCTCAAGTAGTGGATGGGATCTGGTAGAAAAGATAGTACAGATTATGAGAAAAATGGGAAGGCGCAATTGATGAATTTCCTATTATGAACAAAGTCTTGAAAGAGTAAATATAGATGACAGGATAAAGACACACATAATAAAACGATTTATTTAGGTTTACCATTTGTGCCAAGTAATAGGAAAGGTCAGTTCCAAAAAATAAATTGAAGCCAAATTATGTTTAAGGATTCTGTGTGAGAGTGTGTGTGTGTGTGTGTGTGTTTTCAGGCACTTGTCTCTACTGTTAATCATTCTGAAGAATAATTTTTTTGATTGAGCTATTCATTCATTTTGCTAGAGCCAAAATAGAAATAAAGTATAGCACTTGAGTCACACTTAGAATGATTGGATTAGGTGATAAAATTACCTATGAATATTTTAAAGAGGTTTGTATAGATTTTTATATTTATCCAAGGAGTAAACAAATTACATATCATTATAACATTTTTCTGAACTATGACACAACAGAAAACTTGTATAAAAGCCATAAATAAACAGATTTTAAGAAAAAATATTCTGGGTAGCAGAAAAATAGATTACAATGATATTAATATGTATGAGAAACAGAACAATCAATTTGAATTTGTCACATCTCCTCGCACCAGAAATTTACCCTACGTTAATTGAAAAGTAAAAAATAATTATTTACTCCAACCTTCTTCATTTCATTATGTTCTCTGGCATTGTTGTTAAATAAACGGTTTCTATAATATCCCCTAATGTTAGGCATAGTCAATTGCTTATGGGATTGGGATTCAAAGAAGCTATAACTTAAAGGGAAGGAACTATTTTGTTGTATGCTTACACAAAAAATCTCAAGGTTTGCATAATATAATTTTCACGTTAATGCCATTGCCCTCAATACAGGGCTAATATAGAAAGTATTATACAAAGTATTACCTTTCATTCCTTAAGCAGTTGTAAGAATTTCTTTCTTGAATGTCTTTTTTTAATAAACATTTAATTTTAGAATTTTTTTTGTTTTTTAAAAAATAAATTTATTTATTTATTTATTTATTTATTTTTGGCTGTGTTGGGTTTTCGTTTCTGTGTGCGGGCTTTCTCTAGTTGCGGCAAGCGGCGCCTACTCTTCATCGTGGTGCGCGGGCTTCTCATTGTCATGGCTTCTCTTGTTGTGGAGCACTGGCTCTAGACGCTCAGGCTCAGTAATTGTGGCTCATGGGCCTAGTTGCTCCGCGGCATGTGGGATCTTCCCAGACCAGGGCTCGAACCCGTGTCCCCTGCATTGGCAGGCAGATTCTCAATCACTGCGCCACCAGGGAAGCCCCTAGAATATTTTTAAATTTATAGAAAAGATAGTACAAAGTGCCTATATACCCCATACCCAGTGTCCCCTATTATTAAAATCTTACATTAATATGATAAATTTGACACCATTTCTGAACTAATAAAGATGCATTATTGTTAACTAGAGCCCATACTTTATTCAGAACTCTTTAGTTTTTAACAAATTTTTTTTGTGTGTTCCAGAATCTCATCTAGAACACAACACTATATTCAGTCATGTGTTCTAAGCCTTCTTTTTGTTGTGACAGTTTTTCAGATTTTCTCAGTTTTGATGACCTTGACAAATTTGATAAGTAATGATAAGCTATTTTGTAGAATGTCCCTCAATTAAGGTTTGTTTCATATTTTTCTCATGATTATACTGGGGTTTTGGGTTTTGAAGATCAAGACTACAGAGGTAAAGTGCCATCCTCGTCACATCATATCAGGAAACATACTATCAACATGATTTACCACTCTTCAAGTTGACACTGATCACATTCCTGAGATAGTGTTTGTTTGGTTTCTATAAAGTAACTTCTTTCTCTCCCTTTCTATACTGCCTTTTTTTAAAGGAAGTCAATATGTGTAGTTTACTGACTTACTCCTTACATACTTAAGGAGTGAGAAATTATGAATGCCATATAAGCAAAATTATACAGTATATATCCTTTTCTAACTGGCATCTTTTACATAATATTATGCATAAGATAAATTTATGTTTTTGTCTGTCTTGATAAAGCATGTCTTTTTAGTCACTTAATAGTATTGCATTCTATGGATATACACACTTTGTTTACCCATTCACCTATTGAAGAACATTTTGATGGCTTCTAGTTTTTGGCAATTGTAAATAAATCTGTCATAAACATTTTCTCACAAGTTTTTGTATGGCCATACATTTTCAGGTCAATTGGGTAAACACCTAGGAGTGTAATTGCTCCATTATATGCTAAGATTATGTTTAACTTTTTAGAGAAACTGCCAAACTGATGCCAAAGAGCCCATACCATTTCTATCCCCATCAGCAATGAAGAGAGATCCCATACTCTGAATCCTCACCAGCAATTGTCATTGTCAAGTATTTTGGATTTTAGCTATTTTAATACGTGTGTAAAGGTATCTCATAGTTGTTTTAATCTGTAATTACATAATGACAAATAATGTTGAATATTTTCTCATAAGTTAACATGCCACCTGTGTGTCTTCTTTTGTGTCTCTTCAGATCTTTGCCCACATTTAATTGGTTTGTTTTCCTATTGTTGATTTTCTCAAAGTTCCAGGTATATTTTGTAAGTTTTGGAGGTAAGTCCTTTATCATATGTGTTTTGAAATATTATCTCCCAGTATTGGCATGTCCTTTTATTTTTTTGATAGTGTTTTCACACAGCAGAGGTTTTTAATTTTAACAAAGTTTATTTTAACATTTACTTTCTTTCATGGATCATACTTTTGTTATTTTATCTAAAAACTCATCAGCAAACCCAAGGTCAACATGATTTCTCCTATGTTTTCTTCTAGAAGCTTATAGTTTTGTATTTTGCAATTTCTCCTATGATGCATTTTGAGTTAAATTTTGTGAATGGAATGAGTGTTGTATCTGGGCTTTCTCTTTTTTGCTTACTTTTCCAGTATATTTTGTTAAAAATTTTTCATTATCCATTGAATTGTCTTTATGCCTTGTCAAAAACTGACTCTGGGTTAATCTATTTCTAGGATCTCTACCCTGTTCCATTCTTTCATGTCTAACCAATATTATGCCATCTAATATTATTGTATCTTCAAACTAAGTCTTGCAATCTGAAAGTGTGAGTTCTTCAAATTTGGTTTTCTTTGTCAATTTTCTCTTGGCTATTCTAGCTCCTTGATTTCCGTATAAATTTTAGAAGTATTTATCAATATCTATGAAAGAACTTGCTGGGATTTTGATTGCTTTGTATCCAAAGAATTAACTCTTAACAATATTGAAACTTTCAATACATGGACACAAAATATCTTATTTAATTAAATATTTGATTACTTTTATCAGTTTTAAAGTTTTCCACTTATAAAACCTATGCATATTTTGTTAGATTTATACCTAAGTATTATTTTTTTTTGGTGCTATTGTAAATAGAACTGTTTTTTAATTTCAAATGCAAATTGTTCATTGCTGATTTATTGGAAACTAATGGACTTTTAAAAGCATACTGACCTTGTATCCTATAACCTTGTTCTACTTGCTGATTAATTGCAGGAGCATTTTGATTTCTCTGTTTGCTTTGTAGGTTATTTGGCCTTTCCTACACAGACAATGAGATCATTTGCAAAGAAAAGCAGTTTTAGTTTTATTTTTTTTCCAATTTGGATATATTTTATTTATTTTTTGTGTCTTATTACACTAGGTAGGAATTCCAATTTATAATCTCAAATCACACTGGTGAGATAGAACATCCTTGGCTTTTTCTTGATAACAGAATAAAACTTCCAGTCTCTCACAATTAAGTATAACCTTAGCTGTAGGTTTTTTGTAGATATTCTTTATCTACAGATTTTTTTTTTTTGAGGAGCTCTCCTTCTACTCATATTTGGTGAGAGTTTTTATCATGAATGAGTGTTAAATTTTATCAAATTACTGTTCTGTTCAATTGATACAATATGGTGGACTATTGATTTTGAAATGATGAACTTGCCTTGCTTACTTTGAATACATCTAAAAAAAATAAAATCCTCTTTTCCAATAGCTCACCCCAGTGCTTAAAAACTTTCAAGGCTTTTGTTTCAACAGCGATGAGTTCAATCTCTCTCCTCTATTGCAATAGTCTTACATAAAGTCTTCCTTGTCTGTTTAACTCCATCCAGTGCAATTTTTCTTTGACAATATTTGATGCTACAAATTCCTATATTATCCTTATGCTTGTCTCCCATATTGACTTCCTTATGTACTTCTCCACAGAGAAAGTGACTTCAGCTATAATCTACTCTTACTTAATATATTATTGTATTTCAGCCCTATGTGTGTTTTGGGGGTACTTTGAAGTGAAGGAGGAATGTTCTTTAAACTTCTGATTAAATCTTAGTCATTTATTGCACCTGTGTCTGAGAACTCTATCCTGTAATTTTTGGAATTGCTTTGCTAATTTCTACAAAAGTCTGCTGGGATGTTGATTGAAGTTGACTAGAAACAACAGATCGTTTTTTGAGAGAATAGACATCTCAACAGTAATGAGTTTTCCAACCTGTAAATATGGTATATTTCTCCATTAATTTGGGTCTTTTTAACATTTTTAACATCAATGATTTCATTTTCAACTTTTTTCTTTTGATTAGTGTGAACACTGTATATTTTCCCCATTATTTTCATTTAGATGCATTTGTGTTTAAACTTATTTAATTCATCTAATTTACTTTAATTTCTCTCTAATACTGTAGGCAGCAAATAAATGGATCTTGCTCTTTTATAATCTAACGATAATTTTTGCCTTTAAACTACAGTCTTTAGATCATTTACATTTGATATGATCATTGATATATTTGTATTAAAATATAATATCTTCCTATTTAATTTATATTTGTCTAATCTATTATTTGTTCTTTTCCCCCATTTAGTATTATTTTTTATTAAGAGTATCCTTTTTTTTAAATAAATTTATTTATTTTATTTTTGGCTGTGTTGGGTCTTCATTGCCATGCACGGGCTTTCTCTAGTTGCAGTGAACAGGGGCTACGCTTTGTTGCGGTGTGCGGGCTTCTCATTGTGGTGGCTTCTCTTGTTGCAGAGCACAGGCTCTAGGCAAGGCACGCAGGCTTCAGTAGTTATGGCTCATGGGCTCAGTAGTTGTGGCTCACAGGCTCTAGAGCACAGGCTCAGTAGTTGTGGTGCACGGGCTTAGTTGCTCCATGGCATGTGGGATCTTCCTGGACCAGGGCTCGAACCCGTGTCCCCTGCATTGGCAGGCAGATTCTTAACCACTGTGTCACCAGGGAAACCCAAGAGTACCCTTATTTTTTTAAACAGTTTCATATTTACTGAATAATTACAGAGAGTTTCCATATGCCTTATACTCAAGTTTGTTCTATTATTTTCTCTTAAGACTTCTTTGACCTATGGCTTATTTAAAAGTATCATGTTTAACTCCAAATATTTTGTGATTTTTCAGCTATCTTTTTGTTATTGATTTCTAGTTTAATTCCACTGTGGTCTGAGAACATACTTTGTGAGATTTCCGTTCTTTTAAATTGATTTAGGTGTGTTTTATGGCCCAGATTGTGGTCTATCTTGGTAAATGTTCCATGTGAGCTTGAGAAGAATGTGCATTCTGCTGTTGTTGGATAAAGCAGTCTATAAATGTCAATAAGGTCCAGGTGATTAATGGTGCTGTTCAGTTCAAATATATTCTCACTGGTTTTCTGCCTGCTGGATCTATCAGTTATATTATGAGGGGTGTTGAAGCCTCCAATAGTGGATTTGTTTATTTCTCCCGTGAATCTCTTCATTTTTGTCACATGTATTTTGGCATGCTGGTCTTTGGGGCACACATCCTAATGATTGTTATGTCTTATCAGAGAATCGACACCTTTATCATTATGTAATGCCCCTCCTTATCCCTGAAAATTCCCCCTGTTCTGAATCTGCTATTTGAAATTAATATAGCTACTCTAGATTTCTTTTGATTAGTGTTTGCACTTTCACCACCCCCTTACTTTTAATCTATGAGCACTTTATATATAAAGTTAGTTTCTTCTAGATAACATATTTTTTCTTCAACTCTGAAAGACTCTGTTTTTAACTGGTATATTTAAAACATTCACACTTAAAGTAATTATTAACATAGTTGGAATAATATCTACCTCCTATTTTCAGTTTGTTGTATGTGTTCATTGTTTCCATTTTATCCCCCCCTTTCTTTCTGCCTTCTCTGGCTTTAATTGAACGTTTTATATAATTCCATTTATCTCTTCTCTTAGCACATCAATTATACTTCTTTATTAAAAAGTTTGTTTTAGTGGTTGCCCTAGAGTATTCAAAATACACTTAGTACTAATCTAAATCCTTTCTCAAATAGTATCATGCTACCTCATGCCTAACCCAGGTACCTTATAAAATAGTGTTTCATCCTTTATAACATTATATTCATTTCACTTATCATACGATATAATCACAAAATACATTGTTGCTATTATTATTTTGAACAGTTATCTATTACATCAATTAAGAATAAGAAAAATGAGGACTTCCCTGGTGCCCAGTGGTAAAGAATGTGCCTTCCAATGCAGGGGATGCGGGTTCGATCCCTGGTCAGGGAACTAAGATCCCACATTCTGCGGGGCAACTAAGATCACGTGCCACAACTGCTGAGCTCATGCGCCTCAACTACAGAGCCCACATGCTGCAAACTACAGAGCCCACATGCTCTGGAGCCCCCGTGCCACAACTAGAGAGAGAAAACCCACACACCACAACTAGAGAGAAGCCAGTGCGCCGCAACAAAAGATTCTGCATGCCTCAAAGAAGATCCCACGTGCTGCAACTAAGACCTGACACAGCCAAAAATAAAATTAAAAAAATTAAATTGCAAAAAAAAAAGAAAAATATTTTATTACACCTTTATTTATTCCTACTCCCTCAGTCTTCCTCTTTTATATACAGATCTGAGTTCCTGACCTATACCATTTTCTTCTTGAAAAACTTACCTTAACATTTCTTACCAGTCAGGTCTACTGATAAAGTCTCTATTTTAAAATATTTCGCCTATAAAGGATAATTCTGATGGATACAGAATTTTATGTTGGTATTTCTTTATCTTTCAATACTTTATATATTTCACTCCACTCTCTTTTTGCTTGCCTGATTTCTGACAACATGTCTGATGTAATTTGTACCTTTGTCCCTCTATAGATAAGGTATTTTTCTGCTCTGGCTTCATTCAAAATTTTCTCTGTTTTTACTTTTCTACAGTTTAAATATGATAAGCCTAATGGTAGATTTTGGGGTATTTATCTTGTTTGATATTTTCTGAGCTTCCCATATCAGTGAATTTTTGCCTGATATTGTTTTTAAAAGCTTTTTGCCATTATTACTTCAAGTAATTTCTTCAGCTCCTTTCTGTTTTTGTTAGACTTCTGTGAATCTAATTAAAGTTTTGTTATTCTATTTTAAAGTTTTTCACAGTTCTTTGATATTCTGGTATTTTCTAAACATATTACTCTGCATTTCAGTTTTGGAAATTTCTATTGCCCTATCTTCAACTTACAGATTCTTTTCTCATCTATGTCCAGGTTATTAATGAATTTATCAAAGGCATTCTTCAGTCCTATTACCATTTATTTATTTTTATTTTTTCCTTTCTTAGAGGAAATATCCTTCTGCTAACATTACCTATCTAGTCTTTTTGCGTTTTTTCCACTGGACCCTTTTACCATATTATTCATAGTTAGTATACATTCTCTATCTGATAATTTCAAGATCTGTATTATAATTGAATCCTTTTTTGATGGCTGCCTTGTTTATACTGGTTTTTTTCTAACATTTAACATGCCTTGTAATTTTTTCTTGAATGTTGAAAAATAGGTAAATAGGCTTTTCTTGTGAGGTTTTATGTTTATTTGGCTTTGAGTTAGGTTACTGGCTAGGAGTGTTTTATGTTTGATATACCTATTGATGTCTCAGATTTCATATTCCTTTTAGGGTCCTCATTTGTTCTTCCCTATTGTTTTTGGGTCCCTGAGAACTTCTTGTAAAATAGAGTCTGCATCTTATAGTTCTTTAACCTGTAATCTACCATTGTTTTACCAGAGGTCTGTTGATGTGGTTGTAAAATGTGGGGGGGATAGACACTTTCTATAATCTTAATGATTAAATCTCCATCTTTTACTGTTCTGTCCCTGCACTGCAACATTCACAAATGTTTCCTGGTTGTTTTTTTTTCTTCTTCTTCCTCCTTGTATCAATATATGATACAGGAATGCTAGAGAGAGCTGAAGTTGGGTAATTGCCCTTCTCCCAGGTAAACAAGGCTCTGGTAAATTCATTTCCCCCTTTAGAGTAGGCCTTTGTTATAAAGAATACTCTGGGTGTATTCCAAACAGTTGCTTTTTCTCTATCCCTGCTTGAAAAACTAGGGGATTTTTCCTGACTCTTTAATGTGAGAACCTAGTGGGGTTCCTGGATATAACTGAGGGGACTCCTCTAAAACTGGAGACCCTAGAAGTTTTTCACTCTCAAGTTAGTACATATCCTGCCTCTAGTAATTCATCAAAATTACCATTTAAGTCTTCCTTCCATCTCATCTCTCCAAGTTTTTATTCTATTTCTGCCTTACATGTATTTGCATGTAATATAAATTCTAAGACACATTTTAATTTGCTTTTAATGATCTTTGATGAGATTTAGAATTAAGGAAATATAGCACTTTTTATTTACTTATATAAATATATACCATTTCTTTTGCTGTTGATTCCTTTTTGTAGAGCTAGAATTCCATCTGGTATATTTTTAATACTAAAGAACTTCCTTTATTTATTTATTTTTAGTACAGATCCCTTGGTGATTAATTCCTTCAGCTTCTCTTTATGTCTGAAAAGGGCTATTTTCATGTATACTTTAAAAAATACCTTTTATAGAATAAAAGTATTTAGTATTTTCTTTTTGTTCCTTTCAGCACTTAAAGATGTTCTACTGTCTTCTCATTTGCATTGTTTCTTATGAAAAATTTGCTGACATTGTTATATTTTTTTCTCCTGTATATAATGTGACTATTCTCTGTTTTTGAGAGCTTCTCCTTATTACTTGCTTTGAGCAATCTGATTATGATATAACTTCATGGGGTTTTCTTCATGTTTATTGAGTTGTGTGTTTATTAATCTTGAATCTATGAGTTGATCAAATTTAGAAAAATACTTGGTCTTTATTTTTGAACTATTCTTCTATCACCTCTCACTCTCTCCTCTTACAGAAACTCTATTTACCTTTATAATAGTAGAAGGTTTTCTGAAGATTGCTGATGCTTTGTTCATTTATTTGTAGTATTCAGCTGTAGACTTGAAGAGAAACTCTATAGATATCTGGAGCTCTGCCTTTTGCCACCTTCCTATAGCTTTACAGATACCTCCACTCAGGCCTAAAAATTCAAGCTATTTTTGACTTCCTGAATACTCAACTCTGTCTCCCCAACTCAGGGAAAACATTAGTCTCTATTGGGTTTCCATGTACCTACATGGAAACCCAATAGAGACTATTGGGTTGTCAGACTATGGTCTGACAACTCTCTTCAGTAAGCTGGAGAAATAGTATGACTTACATATAATTTGTTTTTTTTTTTTTCTCTTAGGGATCATTGTCCCGTGATTACTGTTTTCCAGTGTCTGAGAATCATTATTTAATATAGTTTGTTAACTTTTTATTTGTTTATTATAGAGATAAATTTGTTACTCCATCCTGGCTAGAAACAGAAGAGCATAAGTCTCTACACCTTTAAGCACACTAGAAATCTGTGTGTGTGTGCAAGTAACATCATTTGATCATCACATATGTTAAAATCACTTTCCCTAAGATATTGTTTGCTTTATAATTATTATTTTGCCAAATAAATCATATTTGATTCTGTAGATTTTTCTTTTATATGTTAAATTCTGAAAGGACTTCTCTTTAGAGATACTTAATGTATTATACTAATCTGGCTTTTTTTCTCAATAATGTAATCTCTTTTATATAACTTATACTAATTGATGCTCATGCATGATTTTACATGTGTAATATTTTCTGCAAAATTCATATTTTTCTTTGTGTTTACTCTGATTTTGTTTGCCAGTTTGTTTTATTTGTTTATTTACATAGCCTGAGACTCTTTCTAACACAAATGAGCACCGAGAAAGTTCTGATTCTCTTTTCAGGTTTCTTTTTTTGTAATTTTGGTTGGGTGGTATAACTTTGGTTGGGTGGTATAACTGATTCCACTGGGAAGAAAAGTCACTTCTTTATATAAAGTAGTGCTGAAATCACTTAATTTAATGCATCCTATGTAAAAACTATTAAAAATTCCCTGGCAGAACTACCTAATTAAGTACTTGGTCATCAAATATAGGTGATTTATATTACTACAACATTCTTTGATTTAATGAAAACCCCGAAGAATTCTCACATCAGATACTAAGTGATTTAAACTGCTTGTGAAGTACAGAAGGATATACGGCTCTTAAAGGATGGAACTAAGTATTCTTTCCTATCTCCTATCTATCTATCATCTATCTATCATCTTTCTATCTATCTAATCTATCTACACATCTATCTGTACTTCCTGTAGAGATGTTTCATCTCTCTATTCATATATCACCTTTGATTATACTCTCTCTATTCTTAATTAACTGAGCATTTTTATAAGCACCTGCAAAATATTAACAAATCTGTGTTCCCTGATGAATGTTACCTTAATGATTAAATAATTATTAAAGACCTTTTTATGGCATTTTTCAAGTATCTTGATAGTGATACTGATCAAAAAAGACATAGGTCCCACTATCTGTCTCTGTTATAACAATAATTTTACTAATTTATTTCTGCACTTATGACTCAAATTTATTACCCTTTCAAAGTTTGTCTTTAAATGTGCCTTACATCTTTTTTCTAATTAACATTTTTATATCCAACATTGAAACAAACACGCACAAATAAAACTCTCATACAAAATATATGGAGTGTAATGAAAAAATGCTTGTCAAAAATTACATATTTTGTTTCAAGTTCTATCCAATTAGTTCTCACCTTCTTGTGTTTAAAAGCATTCAGATAAATCCAATTCAAGTTTAGCTTCGCATAAAATTCCCCTTATACTTTACATTTCCTGATTAATCTTCCACTGCTCCCTAGCAAGCACCATGGGAACTAATTCTTCTGGAGTATTCAGCATTTCCTGACCACATCATGCCTTTTTAAGCCTTCAGACCCTTTCAAAAACTTTCTCTCAACTGGCATACCTATTTTCTCATATCTCAAAGTTATTTTCCACATCCATATAAAAAATTACTTCTTTGTCACCTTATGATTCACTCTGTGTGAATAATATATAGTCATTAACTACAAATAGAATTGAAACAGGATTGGGCAACTCTAATTTACTGTGGAATATTTCCAGTTAGAAAGATGTGAAAGCACATTCACATTCACAGGAAAGAATTTAATGCTTGCAGATCCATGATTAAAGTATTCAAGAAATTCTCATTTTGTAATTAGTTTCTCCAGCTCTTCAGCTGATAGGTCAAACCACAATGAAATGGAAGCCTTGTTCCTCACAGTATTTTCTAATAGTACATATGTGATTAATTATGAAGCTACTGGAAATGAATGTGTAGGAAAATAAGTGAATAATCTCAGTCTGAAAATATATTTAGCTTTAGTTCATGAATAGCTTGATGGAACTAGGCAGTTAATATAATATCAAGTCCCTAGCATAAGAAAGACCTAGGATATAATCACATTTATATATTATTTGATTTAAGGTCTGCTCTTCTTATTTGCTTATTTGTTCAATTCAGTTATTCATCTGACATTTATCTGAGCATCTACTATGTACTGAGCACTTTATTCAGTCTGATGTATTTGTTTAAAATGAACCCTATTTTCAAGGAGCTACATTCTAGTGAGTGAGGCAAACAGACTAAACAATGAACAAAATATGTACATACATTTTACAAGATGTAAGAGGAAGAAAAGTGCTGTGGAAAAAAATAGAATGGCAAAATAATTTAGAAATGTGGGGAGGGAATAACAGGTTGTAATTTTAAATATTAGTGTTGAGAAAGTTTTCATTTAGATATGACAGAGCTGTGGCTTTGTCTCAGGGAATAGTTTTCCAGACAGGGGGAACAGCTAGTGAAAATGTCCCAAGACAAACTAAGTGTTCCACAAATTCTTGAAAGAGAAAGGAGGCAGTTAAGCAGGCCAGAAGTCAGCAAGAGAATTAGGGAAGGGGGAGATGTAGTTAGAGAGAGGTTAGATCATAATGTACATTAAAGAGTGGTTGTTTTTTTTTTAAACATCTATATTGGAGTATAATTGCTTTACAATGGTTAGTTCCTGCTTTATAAAAAAGTGAATCAGCTATACATATACATATATCCCCATATCTCCTCCCTCTTGTGTCTCCCTCCCACCCTCCCTATCCCACCCCTCTAGGTGGTCACAAAGCACTGAGCTGATCTCCCTGTGCTATGTGGCTGCTTCCCACTAGCTATCTATTTTTCATTTGGTAGTGTATATATGTCCATGCCACTCTCACTTCTCTCACTTCGTCCCAGCTTACTCTTCCCCCTCCCCGTGTCCTCAAGTCTGTTCTCTACATCTGCATCTTTATTCCTGTCCTGCGCCTAGGTTCTTCAGAGCCTTTTTTTTTTTTTTTGATTCCATATATATGTGTTAGCATACAGTATTTGTTTTCCTCTTTCTGACTTACTTCACTCTGCATGACAGACTCTAGGTCCATCCACCTCACTACAAATAACTCAATTTCATTTCTTTTTAGGGCTGAGTAATATTCCATTGTATATATGTGCCATATCTTCTTTATCCATTCATCTATCGATGGGCACTTAGGTTGCTTCCATGTCCTGGCTATTGTAAATAGAGCTGCAATGAACATTGTGGTATATGAATCTTTTTGAATTATGGTTTTCTCAGGGTATATGCCCAGTAGTGGGATTGCTGGGTCATATGGTAGTTCTATTTTTAGTTTTTAAGGAACCTCCATACTGTTCTCCATAGTGGCTGTATCAATTTACATTCCCACCAACAGTGTATGAGGGTTCCCTTCTCTCCACACCCTCTCCAGCATTTATTGTTTGTAGATTTTTGGACGATGGCCATTCTGACTGGTGTGAGGTGATACCTAATTGTAGCTTTGATTTGCATTTCTCTAATGATTAGTGATGTTGAGCATTCTTTCATGTGTTTGTTGGCAATCTGTATATCTTCTTTGGAGAACTGTCTATTTAGGTCTTCTGCCCATTTTTGCATTGGGTTGATTGTTTTTTTGATATTGAGCTGCATGAGTTGCTTGTAAATTTTGGAGATTAATCCTTTGTCAGTTGCTTCATTTGCAAATATTTTCTCCCATTCTGAGGGTTGTCTTTTCCTCTTATTTATGGTTTCCTTTGCTGTGCAAAAGCTTTTAAGTTTCATTAGGTCCCATGTGTTTATTTTTGTTTTTATTTCCACTTCTCTAGGAGGTGGGTCTAAAAGGATCTTGCTGTGATTTATGTTCATAGAGTGTTCTGCCTATGTTTTCCTCTAAGAGTTTTATAGTGTCTGGCCTTACATTTAGGTCTTTAATCCATTTTGAGTTTATTTTTGTGTATGGTGTTAGGGAGTGTTCTAATTTCATTCTTTTACATGTAGCTGTCCAGTTTTCCCAGCACCACTTATTGAAGAGGCTGCCTTTTCTCCAGTGTATATTCTTGCCTCCTTTATCAAAAATAAGGTGACCATAAGTTCGTGGGTTAATCTCTGGGCTTTCTATCCTGTTGCATTGATCTATATTTCTGTTTTTGTGCCAGTACCATACTATGCCAGTACCATTACTGTAGCTTTGTAGCATAGTCTGAAGTCAGGGAGCCTGACTCCTCCAGCTCTGTTTTTCTTTCTCAAGATTGCTCTGGCTATTCGGGTTCTTTTTCAGTTCCATACAAATTGTGAAATTTTTTGTTCTAGTTCTGTGAAAAATGCCATTGGTAGTTTAATAGGGATTGCACTGAATCTGTAGATTGCTTTGTAGTCATTTTCACAATATACCAAGAACATCGTATATCTCTCCATCTGTTTGTATCATCTTTAATTTCCTTCATCAGTGTCTTATAGTTTTTTGCATACAGGTCTTTTGTCTCCTTAGGTAGTTTTTTTCCTAGGTATTTTATTCTTTTTGTTGCAATGGTAAATAGGAGTGTTTCCTTAATTTCCCTTTCAGATTTTTCATCACTAGTGTATAGGAATACAAGAGATTTCTGTGCATTAATTTTGTATCCTACTACTTTACCAAATTCATTGATTAGCTCTAGTAGTCTTCTGGTAGCATCTTTAGGATTCTCTATATATAGTGTCACGTAATCTGCAAACAGTGACAGCTTCCCTTCTTCTTTTCCAATTTGGATTAAGAGTGGGTTTTTTGAGTACTGCTTTAGACAGGATTGTATGAATATTTAAATTTTATTGCTTTTAGAAATATTTGAACTTACAAGCAGCATGTTGTTTTAAATTTTGAATGTTTAAATGCATGTGTGTACCCTTATAAACTTGCACAGTTGAACACATTTTGCTAACTATTCTTTTTTACATATAAAAGTATAAAATCTAGAGGAGTTTAAAGGACATATTAGATAGTATGCATCATTCTGTAATATAATTTTAACTTGTTTAATATACAAATATTATTTATCCACTCCTTCAACTAGAATTACCCATTAGAATCTAATACTGATCAGCAAATTACATATTTGTAAAATAGCTGCCACTATTTGTAAGTCCTACCAAAAATTTTAGTGCTCTAATATATTCCCAAAGCTATTAACACAATTACTAATTAGATGGTTGGAGGGCTCTTTTATGTACAGAAAGATAAAAGGTAATTTCTTGAAGATATATTCCATTTTGCTATTTTATAGTTCATATACTTTCAATTAAAAAAAGATTAGAGTTGGTATTCCAATTATGGAAACTTCATACTGTAGTAAAGAAGTGTATTAAGAAAAAATCATATTACAAAAGTGATACTTCAATATAAATAGAAAAGTGGATAATGGGGCATTTTGGTGAACTGCATGAAAAATATATTATGTAACTACAGTGTAAGAGAAGAAGTATACTGACCCTTAAATATAATTTATAATATGAATATAGTGAACCTTTATAAGATAAAGTCAGAAATGTTCGATTCCACTATAAAGTCACTCTGTATTTTTATAAAAATTAAAATACTCTTTTCAGAAATATTTCTCTTTCTTTCACTTTAGGAATTTTTCCCATGACTCACTTCAGCTTCATGATATACAACAAGCTTGACATTTTGTTGGCTTTCAAATGACATTATCTTAAGGCTTAAAATTATCTTACTGTCAGTCTGTTAGCAGGAAGCTTTGGAGATACCACTGGAGCCAGAGCTGCACTAGGGAAACACTGAATGTTCTGATTTTTTGCTTATTGCTGCTACTTTATTACCTCCAACATAGATATTAGTCAAAAACTAAGAAATGTCAACCTTTTGTCATCAATCTACATATTATCAATTTTAAGCTCTGAAAGTAGTATGATGATAAATTGCTAAAGCCAAAATACATCCAGATGTGGTTCACCTCTGTGCATTTTTCTCTTATTATAAAAATAAGAGAAAAAAGTATTTCATTTATTCTGGTTTTATTACAGTTTTAGGTAATATCTAGTTGAAGAAGAAGCAAAGAGCTGACCAAGCACTCCAGTTACTGTGAATTGTTTTGATTCTAGATATATGACTTTGAGACTCAATTTTGTCTGTTAGCTCTCAAGGCCACATAAGCCACAAATCCTGACCTATCCATTCATTCATGTCTTCACTGATTAAAAAAAAAAAGAATTTTTTAAAAAAGATGTACTAATTCCAAATAAATGAAACATTTTTCCTGTTTCCAAGTATCTAATAGTCAAATATAAAGAAACAATTTTGTAAAGTAATAATTTAAAATTATTAAAGAGCAATTTGGAAGCACAGAGAAGAGATCTTTAGCTCTATGTTCATTCTGACAATGTTAAATGACATAATGATTTCTTGATAATATTAACAATTGCAGCATCAGTTGGCTAGCTAGTGAATAAATGTTAATAGATTGTCTTTTTTCTAGCACTACCTTCAGTTAATCTCTTTTAAAAACGCATAAAATGGGGTACTCTAGTTAAGCATCAAAATCAATGAGTTTAGCAAAATATTCACTAATGCAAAATACCAACTTATTGTTGGTACATATGACTACTAACCTGCTTATTGGCTAAAAAGTAAAGATGGCCACAGTCTCAGCTTGGGTCTCCAGAAACTGACACTGATACAAGATTCATGTGAAAATGATTTATTTAAGGATTTCCTTTCCCCAGTTGTAAATAGTGGAAAGTGGGGCCTTGGGAAGGGAAGGAAGCCAAAGTACCATGAAGTTAACTTGTACTCACTATTCCAGGGAAGCAAGCACCTGGGAGCTCTGGAGACCATAATCACACTTAGGGTTGTCCCCATCAGGGGGTAAAATCAACAGTACATTAATTCTTCCTCACCCTCCAGTCACTGTTTAAGAGCTAAGGTAAAGAGGCAGAAAGGTGTTATTGCCCAGGGATTTCCAGTCTTGCTGCCCATAGATAAAACTTGTCCCAGTGCCCTGAGGGAATTGCACCAGCACAAAGATTTAAGTGTTGGTGACTGAAGAAGATATGGGGGAGTCTTGACAGTATCTGCTGGGGTCACTTTGGAATTCTCCAAATTATGAAGCTTTTTTTAGTTTTTAGAGATAATTTATGTTGATATTTTTTGTTACAATTACCAACATTAAAAATTGTTATTAGGGACTATATTTTTATTAAGTATGTTTATAAGTTTATTAAGTAATATTATTAATAAATATTAGAAAAACTCAAAATTCAGAGAAATACAAAAACTTCCCACCCGTAGATGAACCACATATTAGTCAAGGACAACATTTGTCCCTTACTCTATTTTTCAATAAATCATGAATTCTTTACCTACACATTTACAACCCTAAAACTTTTCCAAGTGGTTCTATGAAAGTAATTTTAAGTCTGTAACTAAATTATTATATTAATTTCCATGAAAAAAAGTTTTGGACATGAAAATTCTATAGATGACATCATATTTAATGGTGAAACAAACTCTTTTGCTTAAGTTTTGTAAGTAGGAAAAGATGTTCACTCTCATTTGTTTTATTCTACCATTTATACTGGAATTCCTAGCAAGTGAAACAAAGCAAGAAAAAATCATAAAGATTGGAATTGAAAAAAACAAAGTTATCCATTTTGGTATGGCATGATTGTAAACATGGAAAAATCCAAGTAATATGAAAAATAAATTATCAGAATTAGGAAGTAAATTTAGCAAGGTCACAGGACACAGCATCAATATTAAAAATTAATCGAATTTATACATTTCAACATTAGTGAATATTAAAAAAACTGTGTATTTACAAAAACATAAAAACAGAAGCAATTAATTTAAAAGTACAAGATCTCTACACTAAAAATTTAAAAATTGTTCAGATAAGTGGATGAAAAAAGAGTTGCCTTTGCAAGCATCTCCTGCATATGCAGAGTCCTTGGGGTCTATCACAAGGACACTCTTGTTTCCCCTGCACAATGACCCTATCGGCAATGATCATTTTCCTCATTTTACTGAGTAGTAGATAAAGTTAGAGAGGCTACATCTGTCCTCCCAAGGTAGCCCCGCTTCTAACTGGTACCACTAGGATGAGAACAATGTCTATTTTGCACCACTTTAAACTTTAGTCTCTTCACTGTAAAAATAAGGAAACTGGACATTTCCCATCCTAATGTTCCATAGACTTCTACTCTTTTCCTCCTTTCATCCCTTTCAGTACAGAGGTATTTCTGTACCTCTAAGTTTTTATTAAATGATGGAGTTACCCCCCCCACAAAAAAGACTGTCAGAGATTTTAAAGAAACATTTTACAATTAAGAGATATATTATGTGCTTCTAATGAAAAATTTAAATTCATCAAAAATTATTGTATAATTTAAGGAAACTCCAGTCAACCAGTTGGTATGCTCAAGAAAACATTTAAAGTATTCATTAAACTGATATATCTGACAATATTAAGTAATAAAATGATTCTGCATGCATATGTCTTTAATAACTCAGACACTCTCATTACAGAATTTCAAAAAACTTTTAAAACTTTTAAATTTACACAACTTGGAGTTCTTCACTCATTTTTCACAAAGACCTCTCAGTTTTTAAATTTTATTTTGCCAAAAGGCATAACTATTGACAAGTGACAAATTGAAGTACAAAGTGCCAATTTTCCAGATTCTGATTGTACTAGTATGATATTCTATCATTGGGTTTTCACTTTTTGTTTAAAAAAAAAAAAGAGGTTATACTTAATCTGAATCTCCAATATTTGCAGTGTTTCATGTTGATGTAGCAAGTTATTAGAACATACCTGATATATACAGATTATCTTTTAGTATATAGGGTATTAGAGATAAGCAAATAAAGCAGCATTCTATTTTTAAGACTCATTCCTCTCAAATCTTCTGGAATAGGATATTTTCTTTTATCCAATCAGAATCAACCACTCTTTGATACTAGCAGTGAGCACTCTGAGGTGCTAGCCATAATATTTGTGGCTCTCTTTCTTGCAAGACTCACTTCCTGCTTAATGTTCATAGTGCCTCTTTGCCATTGCTTTCCATAACATCCCAGAGTGAACCTAATTTATTTTTCATTCTAAAGTCAGAATTATACTCAAAACACAATATCTCTGGGCAGAGCTCCTCATCATTTCCCTCAATGCTACTTACATTTTAATTTATGGAGTACAAGGAGGCCTTGCAAAAGAAGTTCTAGTTTAGATTGTGAATCCAGACTCACTTCAAACAGATATTCCCATTTAAATTTATTGCATATATCAAGACACAACCTTCTTTTTCACGTTTTTAACCTGTTTATAGAGTTGAAATTGACATTCATTTATTGCACATGTTGAAAGTATACAGTTTGATATGTTTTGACTTATCCACCCCTTAAACAATCAGCACAATGAAGGTAATGAACATATCAACAATCCAAAACTCATCCTTGTGTCTTTTTAAAATCCATCTTTCCAATTATGCCTACACCCACATACCAAGAAAACAACTGATTGCTTGATGACACTGTAGATCAGTTTGTATCTTACAGAAATTTATACAAATGGAATAATAGAGGATGTACTCCTTTTTTGTTTGGCTTTATTCACTTGGCATGATGATTTGGAGATTCATCCATGCTACTGTGTGTGTCAACAGTTCTTTCCATTCTTTCTGAGTACTAGTCTATTGAATGGCTCCACCAAAATTTATAAATATACTGGGTTATTTCCACTTTAGAGCTATTTCAAATAAAGACGCAATGAACCTTAGTGTACAGTCTTTTTATAAATGTATGTTTTCATTTCTCTTGGATAAATACTTACCAGTTGAAGATGAGTAATATAATAAGAGTATAATTAATTTCTTCTTATTTATTTTTTATTAATACTTCCTGTTTTTAGAGCAGTATTAGGTTCATGGTAAAATTGAGGGAAAGGCATAGACATTTTCTGCCCCCACATATACATAGTCTTCTCCATTATCAACATCCAAACCAGAGTGGTACATTTGTTACAACTGATGAACCTGCACTGACACATCATGATCACCCAAAGTCCACAGCGTACGTTATGTCTCACTCTTGGTGTTGTGCAGTTTAGGGATTTGGACAAGGGCAGAATGGCATGTGCTCTGCCTACTCATCCCTCTCAGCCTCCCCTAGGCCTAGCAGCCACTGATCATTTTTTTGTCTTCAAAGTTTTTGCCTTTTCCAAAATGGCACATAGCTGGAATCATACTGTACATAGTTTCAGATTGGCTTATCTCAGTAATATGCATTTAAGTTTCCTCCAAGTCTTTTTATGGGCTTGATCACTCGTTTCTTTTTACCACTGAATAATATACCACCGTCTGAATGTACCACAGTTTATTTATCTATTCACCTACTGAAGAATATCATGATTGATTTCAAGTTGTGGCAGTTTTGAATAAAACTGCTAGAAACATCCATGTGTAGGGTTTTTTTGTTGCATGTTTGTGGATACAGTTTTTAATTCCTTTGAGTAATACCAAGGAGAGAAATTGTTGGAATCGTTTGGTAAGAATATTCTGAGTTTTGTAAGAAAGCATCAGACTGTCTACTAAAGTGTCTATACCATTTTGCATTCCCACCAGCAATGAATGAGAGTTCCTGTCACTCCCTATCCTTGTCAGCATTTGGTGTGGTATGTGCTCAGGATTTTGGCCGTTCCAATAGGTGTGCAGTTGTATCTCATAGTTCTTTTAACTGCATTTTCCTGATGACATATGATTTGGAACATCTCATGCTTATTTGCCATCTGTATATCATCTTTAGTGAGGTGTCTGTTAAGATCTTTGGCCCATTTTTTAATCATGGTGGGGGTTTTTTGTTTGCTCGTTTGGTTGAGTTTTAAGTGTTCTTCATGTATTTGGGATAACAGTCGTTCATCAGATATGTCTTTTGCAAATAATTTCTCTCAATCCATGACTTGTCTTCTGGAAATTTTATAGTTTTGAGATCAGATAGAAGAAGATCTGGGAGAAGAAGCTGCTGGAACCAGTAACTAGTAGGAACATTTAAATGGTAATTAGTGGATGCAGGAGGCTGATTATGGACCATCTTGAAAGTTAAAAACTGCTTGATCCACCATAGAAACATTGATAAGTTGGATTTCATTATAATTTTAAAACTTCTACACTGCTAAGAGAATGAAAATACAATTACAGACTGGGGGAAATATTTGCAAAACAGATATCTAATACAGGACTTTTATTTGAAAGTTGCAGAGAACTTTTAGAACTCAACAATGAAGAAACAAAAAAACCTAAATAAAAATGGGGAAAAAACGGTCTGAACAGACACCTCACCAAAGAAGATGTGCAGATGGTAAATAAGCATATGAAAAAATTCTCAAGATCTTAGGACATTAGAAAATTGTAACTTAAAACAGCAAGGAAATATTACAATACATGTACTGGAATGGTGAAAATCCAAAACACTGGCAATACCAAATGCTATTGAGGATGTGGAGCAAAGAAGTCTCATTCATCACTGGTGGAAATGCAAAATGGTACAGCCACTTTGGAAGACAACTTGGCAGTTTCTTAAAAAGCTAAACATAATCTTACCATACTAACCCAATTGAACTGAAAATGTATGTCCATGCAGAGACCTACACATGAATGTTTATAGCAGCTTTATTTAAATTTGCCCCAAACTGAAAGCAACCATGATGCCATTTAATAGGTGAATGGATAAGCAAACTGTAGTACATCCAAACAATGAAATATTATTCAATGATAAAAAGAAATGAAGCACAGGGGATAATTAGATGGTGAAGTTATTCTGACTGATATTCTAAAGGTAGACACATGGCAATATGCATTTGACAAAGCCCACAGAAATTCACACAAAGAATGAAACAGTATAGACTATGAACTTAAGTTAATAATAATGTATCAATATTTGTTCATCAGTTGTGACAAAGGTATCACACTAATGCAAATTTTAGTGAAAGGGAAATTCTAAGGGGAAGGGGCATAGATGGGAACTCTCTCTACTACCTGTTCAATTTTTCTATAAATCTAGAACTTCTGAAAAATACAGCTTATTAATTAAAACAAAAAGTAAGGAGAGGTGAAAGACACTTAAGGCACAATTTCCAGTGCAGGAAACTTGGGCCTAGAGTCACCTATATTTATATCTAAAACATTCATTAAAATGCAAAAATTTTTAAAAAATCAGTAGAATTCACCAGAGAAGCCATATTGACCTAAGTTTTTTTTTTTTTTCCTGTTATGGTTTTTCTCAATAATTTAATTTCTCTATTAGATATATGTTTGCATCTTTTAAGTAATTTGTTCATTTCTTCTAAGTTGTCAAATGTATTGGCATGTAGTTGTTCATAATACTCTCTTTTATCCTTTTAATATCGTAGAGATATCACGTCTCTCATTCATGACATTGATAATTTGTGTCTCCTTTCCTTTTTCTAATTTCTTATGGAATCTGAGATCTTTTCTTGAGAGCTTTCTTCATTTCTAATGTGTTTATTTCTCTAGATTTTTCTCTAAATACTTTATCTATATCCCACAAATTTTGATATGGTATTTTCATTTATTTGGTTCAAAATTATTTGAAATTATATTTTTATTTCTTATTTAACCTATTGATTATTTAGAACCAGTACCATATATGTGGTATTTAAGTACCATAAATGTGGGCATTTTCCAGGTATCTTTCCATTACTGACTTTAAATTTAATTACACTGTGGTCAAGTAATACACTTTTTATGACTTGAATCTTTTAAAATTTATTGACATATTTTACAGTCCAAAATATGACCTATTTATTTACATTTGAAAAGGTTGTGTATTCTGTGTTGTTTGGTGGTGTGTGCTATAAGTGTCCATTAGGTCAAGGTGATTGATAGTGTCCTTCAGATCTCCTCCATCCTTACTGATTTTCTCTATGCTTATTTTGTAAAATGTTGAGAAAGTGCATTTAAAATCTTGAATCCTAATTTTTAATTAGTCATTTTCTCCTGGCAGTTCCATCAGTTTTTATTTCAAGTATTTTGAAGCTCTGTTATTGGGTGTGTATATGTTTAGAATTATAGTTTTCTGTTGAATGAGCCTCTTTATTATTATGAAATGTCACTTCTTAAAAAATTCCTGGTAACATTCTTCGATCTGAAATCTACTTTATCTTATATTAATATAGGTTCTCCAGTTTTCTTCTGATTAGTGTATGCATGATATATCACATTCTGTCCTTTTAACATATTTTTACTTTTATATTTAAATTTATTTTTCTTTTGTAGGTGGTTTATACTTGAGTCATTCTTTAAATCTACCACCTTGCTAATTTTTTCCCATTTTCTCATCTGTTCTTTGTTCATTTTTATACCCTCTTTTTCACCCCATTTTTGGAATAATTGGGTACTCTTTTATGATTCCATTTTATCATCTTTGTTGTCTCCTTAGAAATAACTTTTTATTTTGTTATTTTAATAATTGCCTTGGATTTCAAAATATACCTTTTAAACCTATTCACAATCTAGCTTTAAATAATATAAATATATATAAAATATTAATATTTATTATTTATATTTTTTCAGTATAGTGTAAGGATCTAGGACCAGAATATGTATACTCCCTTCCTGCATTTGTGCTAGTTTTATCTTACAATTTTTTCCTTCCACATGAGTTATTAACACCACAACACACATGGTTAGTATTTTGTTTTAAACACTGATTATCTTTTAACAAGATTTAAATATTAAAAGAGTCTTTACATTGATCCAGGTAGTTACTATACCTGGTACTCTCATTCCTTTATGTAAGTACCGATTCTAACATTTTTTTCTGCTTGAAGGATTTCTGTTACCTTATCTTATAATGTGAGCCTTCTGGTCATGAATTATTTAGCTTCTGAAAAAGTTTTTATTTCACTTTGATTTTAAATGACTTCACTTTCATTTCTTGGGGTAGAGAATAACAGATTGGCAGGATTTTGTTTTGTTTTCCTTTTTAATTATTTAAATATGCTGCTGTGCAGTCTTTGTTTATTTTTTTTTCAGAGATATGTCTCACCATCATCATCTTTGTTTCTGAGTACCTAATGTGTCCATTTTTCTGCTTGCTTTTAAGATTTTCTCTTTTTCAATGGTTTGATGTAATTTAATTGTCAAGTATATCAGTGTAGTTGTTTTCAATGACTTTGAGATTTCCTGAGCTTCTTAGATGTATGAGTTTGTAGCTTTCAACTGAGTCTGTTAAGTTTACTTTTTTTTTCTGCACCCACTGTCTTAGGGAGACAGATTCAATGGTGAATAATATGTAGGCCCTGTCATAAGAAATTTACATGGAATTCTTATAAATTTCAAGTGCCTTCCAAAGGACTTACAAAATATTGATGTTTCATCATGATAATATACTGAGTATTGCAAAAGCAGTTGTTTAAAATGAATTAGAACAAGAGGAAAACATGGTTTAGAGCAAGAATATATACTATCTTAAAATAAAAATCACAAAAATTATGACTTGTCTAATTCTATAGATTAACATATAAATTTGATGTGTGGTTATTTTTAAATGTAGTGACAATGAAACAATTGAAGAATAGGATTTTATCAGCATTCTTCATATTGCAAATGAATAAAAACTTATTTAAATGACAGTTTTGATAATAAATTTTCAAATCACTTATTTAGTTAAAAAATAAATATAACACATGAAAACTATGAATAGAGTTAAATAGTCTGAAATTACAGTACTTGGTTATAAAAAGGTATCAAGGGCATTCAAAGTGACATAAGATTGAGAAGAATTAATTTCAAGAAAACCTCTTTTATGAAAATAAATCTCCTAAACTTAAAGAACAACAGCATATTCTCATGATCTAAGAGCATCTTATAGGGATAAAATGAATTATTTTGCTTCTGTTAGAATGGTAATTTTCTGCTCTGGACTTATTTTATCATGATATGTTATAGAGGGAATTTCCACATAGAGTCTAATTTAGAACTTGTATGCGGTACTCAGGTTCTTAATCATAAGGGAAACTCAAATATTAATCTATTTCATGAAATTCACCTTAGGTAGAGAAAAAAAATGATTGATCTTTAAATATTTCACTTTCATGCCAGTCTAATTAGTGTCGGGTTGATACACCCTGTAACGTTAAAAGCACTATTTAAATGTATGTATTATACATTCCCAAACACATACCCACATTAGTTTAAATTAGTCCTTCAAACTTATATAAATGAAGGCTTATGAATAATTGGATGAGTCATCCAGACTGCTATAAATAGAAAACTCCAGCTGGATCAAAGTAGATGCTGTATATAACTGGATTTCCTAATCTGCAAGGACCTTTACAGAGTTGGCTAACAATTTATAAATGTTGTTATTTAACATCTTTATCCTAATTTTTTAACACTTTAAGTTCTTCTCTGATTCAAACATTATTCTAAAATATATTTTTCCTAGTTCTAAAAACTTTCATTTCAATAACTTTGTTATTAAGTTCTAATTTTACTGCATGTCCATAGGAAATATGATCTCCATTATTTCAAAATGTATCAATTTAAAAATGTAGCAGTCAGAATCCTGGTAGGAAACAGATGGCACATTCAAATGAGATCATTTTGAGGTAGTTTAATAAAGAAATTAGTTATGAAAGTAAAGGCAGGATTTAAGAAAAGCAACAAAGATGGTGCAGTACCCCAGGACTGAAATATCCTGGAGTCATTATCACTCCTAGAATTAAAAGGTGATAAAGCGGGAAAAGTTACGTGAACCTGAAGAGATAATTTTATAGACAAATCCTATGCTAAAGGGTAGTTGTTCTTCAATTTCTCTTGACTGTGTATGATATTATTATATATTTTCAAGTACTCATTTGCCTTTTGTTACTGTACTAATTTTGTAGTGATTGGATATGATATATACAGATCAATTTGACATCTTGCATCAGCAAGCCAGAAAAAAATAATTTCAAAGGAAAAAAAGGTATTATGAAGAAACAATAAACTGGTGGCATTATAAGTCCTTCATGTTGATAGTTACTATATTAATGGAGAAAATTACTGAATTAAAGCAGAACAGGTATTCTTATAGGAAGATATTTTTCATCAAGTATGGGGATATTACAAGTTGATAAAATAATAACTGGATTTTATTTCTTAGTAATACTTAAAAATACAATAAACTAGGCAAATGCTGATAGATATTTTTACTACAGTAGTAGAGGAAAGTTATGTTATTATTGAATTAAACAAAATATGGTTTTTTACAGGTTATTATTTAACATTCTCTCTCTCTCTGTGGATACAGAGATAAGTACCTACATCACCAGTATAATTATATTTGTTCTTACAAGTAGAATGAATTATGTTCCCTCCATGTCTGCATATGATACAAGTTGTAAATGCAAAAGTAAGAAGGAAGGTTATAATGAAAAAGAGGATAGTAAATATGGGCAGAGAAAAATTTATTTATTTTCAAATCTCTAATTAAAACATCTTTTTTTACATTTAAAATCTACTTGAGTCACTCAGTTAATGCTAAATCATTCATTTATTCCACAAATGCATTTTTTGCTTATCTTGCATAAAGCACTAATTGGGATTTGGAAATATAGTGTATGTAAAAGAAACAATGTTCCCAACATTCCAATGAAGAAAGATGGAATAAAACTGTAAACTAGACTGTCAAATAGTGGTGACTGGAATAAAATTGCAGGAATATGAGAAAGAGATCACTGGATATGAGGGAGTAAGTTAGATATTGTCCCCCAGCAAGTGTAATCTAAAGTGATGACATTTAAGGAGAGATCTGAATGGTGAGAAGACATTCTGAGAAATAAACGTTCAGAAATAGAGGAAAAACCCTGGAAAAGACTTTACTATGTATAATGCAAATGACCCAAGACAGGAATAAGCTTCCTAATTTTCAGAAACGACAAGACAGTAATAGTTGTAGATAAGGTTTTAGGAATTAAAATAGTACCAGGAAATTAGTGCAGAGAATTAACCAGGAGCCAGGTTTTATCAATCCTTATAAACCATGGTAAGGACTTTTTATACCATTCTCATTGTCATGGGATTTTTTTTTCAGAGAAATGACTGCTCTGATTTTATGTTTTGAAAGATAACTCTGCCTGACGTATGAAAAATGAACCATAATAAAGTAAAAATGGTAACAGAGAAATACATTCAAATCTTTCAGAACATTATTGTCTTAAGATGGATTCACTAGGTTCAGAGCCTAAAATGGAAATTGTTTGGGATTTACTGAGAGAGTACTCTCAGGAGAGACAGATAGGGAGTAGGGAAGCTGAATAAAGAAGAGGAAGGAGCTCTCTAAAAATGTGATTTCAGGTGAAGTTAAGCTTTATTCTTATTTCACAGGGAGCTCCAGAGTCTTTCCCACCTTGAGATATGGGAATGGGGATTTGTAGACTCTAGCACAGTCAGTCAATGCACCAGTAAGTCGCTGAATACAGACCATAAGGAATGGGAGTGAGTGGATATAATGCTCAAGGCACCTCCAGAAAAGGTGACCTTATTTGCCCAGAGACTATCTACTGGAAAGTTTCAGTTGACAGTCATTAGTCTAAGCACCCACAGGAGCTAGGGTATGAATATAATGAAAGAATTGGTAAATAGAAGAAGGTCAGAAAAATAAATTTTGAAGGAAAAAAAGTATTAAGAAACAATAAAATAAGTGACATTATAATGGTCCATAATGATAATTATATTGATAGAGAAATTAATTGAATTAAGGAAAGGAAGAACAAAGTTAGATGTTCCTATAGAAATATTTGTCTGGTGGAACAACAGAGTAGGCTCAGTGGAAGGTCCTTTTTATTTTTGTCATATTACTTTTATTAGATAATAATGAAGTATGTGTTTATGAATCAGTGATAATTTTCTATTAGAACAAATATCTTTACTACAATAAGTTAATGGGAATAATAAAGCACTAAATCATAAAGCATGCTTGCAATGGCACCTAGAAACAAATGATCCTTGAAAAGAATTGTCAAATGGTCGTGCTAACCATCAATTCTTACATAAAATTAAATCTGCCTTTCTAATAAATTGAATCATGAACAAAGCTACATATCGACACTATACAATCTTAGGAAAATGTCTTCATGCATTTAAAATTTAATATGTTCACAGATATCAAAAGTTATATAAAATTTTTAATAAACAAAATATTTATGAATCTTTTGTAAAACTGTGATTAAACACATTGTTCACTGTACTGTTTAAAAACAAATAAAATTAATACAATATATTCCTCTTTGAGTTCAGTGCCAAAAATAAAAGTTTGTCTATTCTGAAAAATAAATCTGCTCATTAAAATTGATAATAGCATCTATGTAATCTATTAAATTTCCTTTGCCATAGTTGTTAGGTAATCCACAGAGAGTGAATAAAGCAAAATATACTTAATCTTAGCTTTTCATACAAATTATTTTTTTTCACCACCTCTCTAACATAAATCTTTAGTTTTTTTTAATATTATTATAATAATAATCAAGCTTTTAAGTGCATTGTATTGTGAATTTACCACAATTTTATTGATTGGGACTAGAGTAGACATTATAAATAATGTTCAGTAAGCTGCATTAGAGTATTTCATTTGGAAAGTTTGGAAATTATAAGGACACAGTGACAGTAAAAATCGTATTTCTATAAATATCTGGTTTGAAATAAAGTCAAAGTGAGTTTATATAATTCATCAAGCAGATGCAATGATTAGTTTCAAATACTCAGAATTCAATGTGTAATACATGATATGACCACAGTACAATTCAGAATTATAATAACTGGTGGTCATAATTCATTGCTAAAAAGAAATGTATTTATTCAAGAAAATATATTTACTTAAGTATGCCATTTTCAATATAAAGTGTTATAATTTGGTAGGTATAAATTAGCTTATGTTTGGCTTTCATGTTTAAAAATATGGTTGCATACATCTGTGCGCCACAACTACTGAGCTCGTGTGCCTCAATTAGAGAGCCCACATGCCGCAAACTACAGAACCCATGTGCTCTGGGGCCCACGGGCCACAACTAGAGAAGAGCAACACCCCACACCACAACTAGTGAGAAGCCCTCACGCCACAACTACAGAGCCCACGCGCCACAACTAGAGAGAAGCCCACGTGCCGCAACGAAGAGCCCGCGCGTCACAGCAAAAGATCCTGCATGTCTCAGCAAAGATCTCACATGCTGCAACTAAGACCTGAAGCAGCCAAATTAAAATAAAAAAAAAATCTGACCCATTCCTACTAGGACAGCAAGGAAATGTGGGGCCTCTTTAAAGAAAAAAAAAAAATATGGTCGCAGTGGGTATTTATGACTTCCAATTATTGAAATATTGAAAGTAAGGAAGAAAATGTAAATTGGTGAAAAAAGGTCAAAATCATAACACTTGTTGCAGGTTTCAGCTCTGTCACTTAGTAGCCATGATTTTTAATATTTTGCTCAGTTTCTCAGAGGCCAATATTCTTATATGTAATGATTTGAGAAACATGGAATAAAATTAGCATGAGACATCTATGGTACATTGAATTTACCTTTTATTTTTCTCACTGTTTATGCCTTTTTCACATAATAAATGTGTTGATTTCAAATGATGAGAGAATAACTTCTAAATGTCTTATTCAGTGCTTACCATAGCACATAATGTCCTTACTTTACAAATGAAGAAATTAATTCAATATTAAAGAAAAAAAGACCATTAATTTTTTTTAGGACAAGAGCTGTAACTAAAACATATTTTGTTTTATGATAATACATGCATTATTGAGACTTCCCCTTTTTTTTTCTTTTTCAGGAAATATATCTTTTAAAAATTATAGAAGTCCCATCAAGATGACTAGTACATTGACCTGACAAAACCATATGAACTTCATCTTTATGGTGGTGCCTCCCATGGGCTGCTTAAGCCAAGCAAGAACTTTTCCAAACTCACTTCCAAAATGAGAAGAGAATTTTGATGACTCTGTTTTTCTAATTTTAGTTTTGTGTTTTGTTTTTGTTTTGGTTCATTTACAACTGATGTATTATTTTGCATTGGTGGCAACAATGACTGAAGATTTAGTTTTATGTTCTGACCATATGGTGAGCTCTGTTTGTTTTAGACATCTATTTTCTGTGGGGTTAGACATCACAGAGAATCTGGTGTGTTAGTCTTCTTTGTTTGCTTGTGTGTTTTTATGTTTTGAGCTCAAATCACTTGAGGATTTCATTTCTACCAGGAATAAAATAGCTATTTGATAACTGAGCATGTGATTTCTTTTTAGTTTTAATGCTTTTGTGTTTAACATGGACACATGGCTTAAGTTGCACAATTGAAACTGTAAACTCTCTATGTGCTTGTATGTCTATGTGTCAGGAAATTAGACAGATCTTTACTTCTCATTGTGGGGTTGTGTTATGTTTCCACTTCTGGAGGGTATTAAAACATTATATTGTAGTCTCTTAAACTGTAAGAGTTCTATTCTCATTTTCACAGAGACAAATAAGACAAATGTATATATACATATATGTGTGTGTGGATGTGTGTGTGTGTGTGTGTGCATGCACATGTGTGTGTGTTTGGAGAGAGAGAGAATATTGCTCAATTTCCCAGGAAATAAGGACATCGAATGTCTAATACTTTATGTGTAATATTCTTTATGTATAATATATGTATACAGAAAATAAATCAATTTTAGAGAAAACTTTTAAATTTTTTAGAAAAATAAAATTAAAAGTTAAACAGCATGTCCAGTCTTTCATATTCTTTCATGTATTTAACATATTTATTGTGTTTCTATCATGTGCCGTGAGGTGTCCAAGGTAGATGGAATTAAAGAGAACCAGAGGGATTATTTCAAGCTTAGGCCTTAGAGAGCACTAACACATGCTCAGTAGAAATGTGATTCGTGCAATTGATGGCATGAAAACAAAGCCGAGGGCCATGAACCAGGCAGAAGAGGAAAGGGAATGAGTCATGGACAGTAGCAAGGAATATCTTGCATGATTTCTAGAAACGCAGGTATTTTGGTTTTGGCCTTCAAGAGTTTATTGCCCTCCAAAAAAAATGGATGATAGATATTGGCTTTCAGAGGAGTACACTGAACTGTCAGATACGGTAGCTATTAGCCACATGTGGCTATTTAAATCTAAATTAAAATTAAATAAATTGAAAGCTCAGTTTTTCGGTTGTACTAGCCATGTTTCAACTGTTCATGGCCAATATGAAGAGATAGGCATTTTCCATCATGACAGAAATGTCTATTCCACAGTGCTCATTATGTGAGAAGACTTTGCTCCCATTTAATATGTGTGTCTAGGAACACTTTTTCATATTTTGTTTTGTTTTATTTACTCTCTTTTAGAATTTTTATATGTTTGTTTTCTGGGGAAAAATTTTAAGGAAGATAGGAATTTGAGAAATATATCAACAATTGTTACTTATGTGATGTGTTTACATTATCACTTATTCTCCTTTTTATTCTGACCTTTAAAGAATAAGTTGAGATAAAATCTGGTTATGTAATATGGAAAATCTTCAAGGTTTAGTTTAAAGGAAAGAACAATAAAAAGACTTTGTTATACTCTAATTTTCTCATCTATTAATATGCCATCAGCACTTGTAGATGCCATCTATCCATTTGAAGATGTTGACTGGTGGTATGGAGCAGGAGACAGACATGACAAATGATAGACTGGGAAGAACCCCTAACAGACAAAGTATAGGAGTTAACACATTATTATCTATTGCATTTCTTTTATCTTGGATCATCCATTTACTGCATTCTCACAGATGTCTAATCCTGTGAATAGAGAATATTTTTTAATGTTATAAATTAACTCAATATTTGTGAATTTATCTTATTTGCACTCTACACATCTCATGCCCTTAGGCTACTACTTTTCTCAGCTTACCTTAAAAAAAAATGTGGTGTTTTCCCTTTTAAGAAATCAAGTTGTCATAAAATGAGATGACTTTTATGTGTTGGGTAATAGAAAATTGACTGATAGGTATCAATTTTATTTAGAGCATATTTTCAAAGCCGTTTAAATGATTGCTAAAAAACTGTTCCATGTGTGTTGAAGGATAGAGTTTATTTGTGCAATATGACAATGCTGTAATGTTATATAAGAAATCGAAATCTCATTATCTATGTGAAACTGATAAAATAATATTAAATTTTAGTGTAGTCATCTAATATTTACAACCAATTTGGAAAATTCATATACTGAGAAGCTCTTTTAAAAAAACACACAGTCAAGGATTCCTTAATGTACTTTCTATTTCAGTTTTAATACAAAAGGAAAAGACAAGATTTGGTTTAATATGGGTACTATGTTAGGTAGAGTAGCATTATCTCCTATCTGAATTTTCAATTAATTACATTAATCACTGAATTCTTACATAAGTACATTGAATATTGTGCAGAATGGAAACATTTGTTCATCACTCTACCAGAGTCTCACAGATTTGCAAAAGTTTTTCAAAAACTGATACCAGCTTCTTCTGAGAGTACTGATAATGATGCACCATTTTATTCTTATTGTTTCCTTGGACTAAATATATAAATTTACCAAAAGAGGAAAACCATTTTTCTAAGAAAAGTCTACAGAGATCTCTATAATCTAATTGTATATTTTCCTTGATTAAATCCCCCACAGCAGTTCACAAATGAAGACAGTTGCATTTGACAATTGCTAGGTGATTTGGTACCATTGAAATGAGCCATTATTTCAAGGTAAGACAGTTCTGAAGAAAATAGTCCTATAAAATATAATTAAACAATGCCCTGGGGACTGCATACATAATTTGCTGTAAAACAGTTGAGTTTTAGTATAATAACAACATACATCATAAACTCCACAAAGAGGGCATCAAATGACCTTTAACACTAATAGACACTCCTTGCAACCAGAAGACTATTTTTGTGTGAAAATATCTACTAGGTTTACAACAATTTAAAGTTTTCACTTAGTGAAACTCATATGGAAGGTGATTACTTCACAAAACTTTTCTCTCTCTCTCTTTATAAATAATATAACTTGCATACTGGAGGAGAAGAAGTAACTTAAGGGAAAGAAAAATAAACATACTAAGAGCAAGGTTTTGTGTTTGTTTGTTTTAACAGAAAGCAAAATTACTTGCCTTCATAAAGAATCATGGCTTTCAAAATTTAAAGTCAGGATACACCTTCTTCAAGTGAAATGTTACTATGAACTTCAGTAAGTAAAAATATATTAAGCAGGTTGGGGTGAGAAGCTTAGGGTTGAAAATTCTTGGCCCTCAGTAGCTTCCTAAATGGACCCTGGAGGGCATTCTATGGTATAGAATTTTAAACCTGTGATATCAATCACTCTAACTTTGTCCTGTGTGGGATGAAAAGAAGCTTTCCTCTACTGGAGGAAAAGTTCTTCTGGCTTGTCTATGAATTAAACTGACATGAGACAGATTAACAGGAGAAAAAAATCAAACAATTTCATAAGTATGGGACACCACATACATGAGAGGTTCAAACACAGAAAAATAAAATGAGGTATATATATCACCCTGAACTAAAGAATGGACAGGGGCCTGGTGCTTCCAAGAACAGGAGGGTAATTCACCAGGAGGTAAGAAGTGCAGATGTTGGGTAAATAGATGTTTGTCCTGTTATACATATGGGCCACTCAGATAAAATTTATCTCTGGTAATAACTCTTACTGTGGGAAGGACTCCCAATTTAAATTCTTCTAAGTAGTTAAAGGAGGAGCAAAAGTTTCTCTGGAGCCTGCAGGGTCTTGATTGCCTTTAGCTCAAAATAATCCCCATGCAGAGTGGCACATTTGAGGAAGGCTTGTTCTGAACCCCTTCAATTTTATACTTCTTTGCTTCCTTTACAAATGGTCATAAACCCGGTTCGGTTTTTAGGTTTTTGGTTTTTTCCTAATCGCTCCAGGGAAACATATAGGTGATAAAAATAACAAATATGAGGAAGTTATAAACCTGAGAAACCTTTCCCAATGTCTCTGTATTGCTCCATTTTCTCAAATTCCTGACTGTTATGAGATTTTAGAAAGTCCCCTTGGATTTCCTTTATGATTTTTTTCCTGAGGGTAACTCAATAAACCACCCTCTTTCCTCTGATTCATCTTTCCTCAAAACTGTGAAGACACCTACTACCATAGTAACCTCTCTTTCTATGATGTAGTTTAGTTTAGTTCTACAGATATTATTCATGCCAGACAAAGCTGGTTCCTTAAGGAACAAAGATTATTCATCCATTGACTCTGATAGTCCTCAAGGAGTCTAGAGTCAAGGGTGGAGAAGCAGGCATATGAAAGGAAAATATCAAAACAGTTTGGTAAGTAGTAAAATAGTGTGCACACACATGAAAAACAGTGCTTAAAGGGAGAAGCACATTTTAAAATGAGTCACTTGTATAAATGAGGCTCTCTGATTAGAGCCTTTTTAGGACATTCTACTTTGTGCTCTATGTTGATGGTTTAAATACTATAATAAAAATGGTTCTCTACATTAATTGGTGCTGTTGCAGCTGCTAATTCAAACTGCTGTGTTTCAAATCAGAAACAGCCAAAGGAGACCTTAGGTTCTGATTTTATTTTAAAGTTGTTCATTTAAAAAGTTTTTTAATGATTTAACTGGTTTTTGGTAATTAGGTAAATTAAGTATGCTGCATTTTAGGGAATAAACATTACTGAACACTGAAGGCACAATTCACTCTGAATATTGTTTTATATAGAAACCTTAATGAAAAATGTATAAGTAGAAATAATTTTTTATGTCACTAAAATAATAATTTCATTTTGTTTTAATTATATTAACAGTAGAATTTAAATAAATTAAATGTACCCTAATTCAATTATATTATATTCTTATGAGTAACTTAGATTCTCTCATGTTTGAAAAATATTAGCATTTCTTTTAATTACAAATATATACTTCCTTAAACTATATAATATTCTGAGATAAAAACAATCTGGAAATTAAAAGACTTCCTTTTTGAAAAATGATATAATTTTAATTTAATGCTTTCATAATTCCTTCTTAAAGACTTCAAAGTTGCCAAATTAAAGTTAAAATTGTTAGAAGGGAGGAAAGATGTATAATAAAGAATTTCTTTTAGGTTTTACTAATTCTTTTCTCTGAATTGACAAATAGAGAAAAGAAAAGAGCATAGAGGGAGCCACAGAGTTAGAAAAGTGAGAATCAGAGTTTGAGTCCCATCTTATAAGAATTATTTAGAATCATCTGTGTTTGTTCTAAGCATTTACTTATGACTATAAAATGTATTTGCATATAAGCAAAGTATTACTTAAAATAACAATGACTTACAGAAGGGAGTAGCATGATATATTTAAAGTGATGAAAGAGAAAAGACTACAACCAAGAATACCCTACACAGCAAGACTCTTGTTCAGATTCAACAGAGAAATCAAAAGTTTTACAGACAAGAAAAAGATAAGACAATTCAACTCTACCAAACCTGTGTTACAACAAATCCTAAAGGAACTTCTCCAGAGAGAAAAGAAAAGGCTGCAACTAAAATCAAGAAAATTATGAATGGGAAAGCTCACCAGTAAAAGCAAACATAAAGTAAAGGTAAACATAAAGTAAAGGTAGGAAATCATCCACACACAAATATGATATCAAAACCAGCAATCGTAAGAAGAGGAGAGTACAAGTGCAGGATATTGGAAATGAATTTGAAATTAAGAGATTAGCAATTTAAAACAATCTCATACATATATAGACTGCTATGTCATAACCACATGGGAATCACAAACCAAAAATCTACAATAGATACACAGACAAAAGAGAAACAGCAATCCAAATACAACACTAAAGATAGACATCACATCACAAGAGAAGAGAACAAAAGAGGAAGAGAAGAAAAAAGACTTTCAAAAACAATCCAAAACAATTAACAAAATGGCAATTGGAACATTCATATCAATAATAACCTTAAATGTAAATGGATTAAATACTCCAACCAAAAGACACAGACTAGCTGAATGCATACAAAAACAAGACCCATATATATGCTGTCTACAAGAGACCCACTTCAGATCTAGGGACACATACAGACTGAAAGTGAAGGAATGGAAAAAGGTATTGCATGCAAATGGAAATCAAAAGAAAGCCGGAGTGGCAATACTTATATCAGACAAAATAAACTTTAAAATAATGTTACAAGAGACAAACAAGGACACTACAAAATGATCAAGGGATCAATCCAAGAAGAAAATATAACAATTGGAAATATATATGCAACCAACATAGAAGCACCTCAATATATAAGGAAAATGCTAACAGCCATAAAAGGAGAAATCAGCAGTAACACAATAATAGTGGGAGACTTTAACACCCCACTTTCATTAACAGAGAGATCATCCAGACAGAAGATCAATAAGGAAACACAGGTCTTAAACGACACATTAGACCAGATTGACTTAATTGATATTCAAAGAACAATCCATCCTAAGCAGCAGAATACACTTCTTAAGTGCACATGGAATGTTCTCTAGAATAGATCACATCTTGGGTCACAAATCAAGCTTTGGTAAATTTAAGAAAATTGAAATCATATCAAGCATCTTTTCTGACCACAACACTATGAGATTAGAAATCAATTACAAGAAAAATAAAACTGTGAAAAGCACAAACACGTGGAAGCTGAACAATATATTATTAAAAAACCAATGGAGCGCTGAAGAAATCAAAGAGAAAATTAAAATATATGGAGAAAAATGACAATTAAAACACAATGATCCAAAGCCTATGGGATGCAGCAAAAGCAGTTCTATGAGGGAAGTTTATACCAATACAATCTTACCTTAGGAAACAAGAAAAATCTCAAATAAACAACCTAAGCTTACACCTAAATCAATTAGAGAAAGAGGAACAAAAAAAACCCAAAGTTTGTAGAAGGAATAAAGTCATGAAGATCAGAGCAGAAATAAATGAAATAGAGACAAAGAAAACAATAGCAAAGATCAATGAAACTAAAATCTGGTTCCTTGAAAAGATAAACAAAACTGATAAACCTTTAGCCAGACTCATTAAGAAAAACAGGGAGAGGACTGACACCACAGAAATACAAAGGATCGTAAGAGACTAGTATAAACAACTATATGCCAATAAAATGGACAATCCAGAAGAAATGGACAAATTCTTAGAAAGATAAAACCTTCCAAGACTGAACCAGGAAGAAATAGAAAATATGAACATTCCAATCACAAGTACTGAAATTGAAACCGTGATTTAAAAAATTCCAACAAACAAAAGTCCAGGAGCAGCTGGCTTCACAGGTGAATTCTATCAAACATTTAGAGAAGAATCAACACCTATCCTTCTGAAACTCTCCTAAAATATTGCAGAGGAAGCAACAGTCCCAAGCTTATTCTATGAGGCCAACATCACCCTGATACCAAAACCAGACAAACATAACACACACACAAAAAAAGAGAAAATTACAGGCAATATCACTGATGAACACAGATGCAAAAATACTAGCAAACCAAATCCAAAAATATATTAAAAGGATCATAAACCATGATCAAGGGGGATTTTATCCCAGGGATGCAAGGATTCTTCAATATATGCAAATCAATCAGTGTGATACACCACATTAATAAACTGAATAAAAAGCATATGATCATCTCAATAGATGCAGAAAAATCTTTTGACAAAATTCAACACCATTTATAATAAAAATTCTCCAGAATGTGGGTATAGACAGAACTTACCTCAACATAATAATGGCCATATATGACAAACCCACAGCTAACATGATTCTCAATGGTGAAAAACTGAAAGCATTTCCTCTAAGATCAGAAACAAGGCAAGGAGATCCACTGGCGCCACTTTCATTCAACATAGATTTGGAAGTCCTAGCCATGGCAATCAGAGAAGAAAAAGAAATAAAAGGAATCCAAATTAGAAAAGAAATAGAACTGTCACTGTTTGCAGATGACATGATACTATATATATAGAAAATCCTAAATATGCTACTAGAAAACTACTAGAGTTCATCAATGAATTTGGTACAGTTGCAGGATACAAAATTAATATTACACAGAAATCTCCTGCATTCCTAAACACTAAGAATGAAAGATCAGAAAGAGAAATTAAGGAAACAATCCCTTTTACTATAACATCAAAAAGAATAGAATACACAGGAATAAACCTACCTAAGGTGACAAAAGACCTGTACTCTGAAAACTATACCATGCTGATAAAAGGAATTGAAGATGACACAAACAGATGGAAAGACATACAATATGCTTGGATTGGAAGAATCAATATTGTCAAAATGACTATACTACCCAAGGTAATCTATAGATTCAGTGCAGTCCGTATCAAATTACCAAAGGCATTGTTCACAGAACTAGAAGAAAAAAATCTTAAAATTTTTATGGAAACATGAAGGACCCTATCTTAAAATGTATATGGAAACACGAAAGACCCTGATAAGCCAAAGCAATCCTAAGGAAGAGAAACGGAGCTGGCTGTATCGGATTCTCTAACTTCAGTCTATACTACAAAGTTGCAGTAATCAAACAGTATGGTACTGGTACAAAACCAGAAATATAGATCAATGGAACAGGATAGAAAACCCAGAAAATCACCCACACACCTATGGTCAATTTATCTACAACAAAGGAGGCCAGAGTATAAACGGAGAAGAGACAGTCTGTTCAAAAGTAGTGCTGGGAAAACTGGACAGCTACATGTAGAAGAGTGAAATTAGAAAATTCTGTAACATGATATACAAAAATAAACTCAAAACGGATCAAAACCTAAATGTAAGGCCAGACACTATAACACTTCGAGGAAAACATAGGCAGGACACTTTTTGACATAAATCACAGCAAGATGTTTTTCAATCCACCTCCTAGAGTAATGAAAATAAAACCAAAAATAAACAAATGGGACCCAATTAAATTGAAAAGCTTCTGCACAGCAAAGGATATCATAAACAAAATGAAAAGAAAACCCACAGAATGAGAGAAAATATTTGCAAATGAAGAGACTGACAAGAGAGTAATCTCCAAAATATACAAACAGCTCATGCAGCTCAATATCAAAAAAAACAAACAACCTAATCCAAAAATGGGCAGAAGATCTGAATAGACATTTCTCCAAAGAAGATGTACAGATGGCAAAAAAGCACACGAAAAGATGATCAATATCACTAACTATCAGAGAAATGCAAATCAAAACTACAATGAGGTATCACCTCATACCAGTCAGTATGGCCATCATCAAAAAGTCTACAATGAATAAACGCTGGAGAGGGTGTGGAGAAAAGGGAACAATCCTACACTGTTGGTGGGAATGTAAATTGGTACAACTACTTTGGAGAAAAGTATGGAGGATCCTTAAAAAATTAAAAATAGAACTACGATATGATCCAGCAATCCCATTCCTGGGCATATATCCATAGAAAACTATGGTTCAAAGGGATACATGCACCCCAATGTTCATTACAGCACTATTTACAATAGGCTAGACATGGAAGCAATGTAAAGGCCTATCGACAGATGAATGGATAAAGAAGATGTCGTACATATATACAATGGAACATTACTCAGCCATAAAAAAGAATGAAATAATGCCATTTGCAGCAACATGGATGGGCCTAGTGATTATCATACTAAATGAAGTAAGTCAGACAAAGACAAATATCATATGATTTCACTAATATGTGGAATCTAAATTTTAAAAAATTATACAAATGAACTTATTTTCAAAACAGAAACAGATTTACAGATATCAAAAACAAACTTTGGTTACCAAAGGGGAAACGTGGGCTGGAGGGATAAAATCAGGAGCTTGGGATGAACATACACACAGTACTATGTATAAGATAGATAACCAACAAGGACCTACCGTATAGCACAGGGAACTTTACTCAATACTCTGCAAAAACATATATTAGAAAAGAATCTAAAAAAGAATGAATAGACAAGCCTCTAAGATAGCCTCATCCAGCAGAGGGCAAACAGCAGAAGCAAGAAGAACTACAATCCTGCAGCCTGTGAAACAAAAACCACATTCATAGAAAGATAGACAAGATGAAAAGGCAGAGGGCTATATACCAGATGAAGGAACAAGATAAAACCCCAGAAAAACAACTAAATGAAGTGGAGATAGGCAACATTCCAGAAAAAGAATTCAGAATAATGACAGTGAAGATGATCCAGGACCTCGGAAAAACAATGGAAGCAAAGATTGAGAAGATGCAAGAAATGTTTAACAAAGACCTAGAAGAATTAAAGAACAAACAAACAGAGATGAACAATACAATAACTGAAAATGAAAACTACACTAGAAGGAATCAATAGCAGAATAACTGAGGCAGAAGAACGGATAAGCGACATGGAAGACAGAACGGTGGAATTCACTACTGCGGAACAGAATAAAGAAAAAAGAATGAAAAAAAAATGAAGACAGCCTAAGAGACCTCTGGGAAAACATTAAACACAACATTCGCATTATAGGGGTCCCAGAAGGAGAAGAGAGAGAAAAAAGACCCGAGAAAATATTTGAAGAGGTTATAGTCGAAAACTTCCCTAACATGGGAAAGGAAATAGCCACGCAAGTCCAGGAAGCGCAGCGAATCACATACAGGATAAACCCAAGGAGAAACACACCGAGACACATAGTAATCAAATTGGCAAAAATGAAAGACAAAGAAAAATTATTGAAAGCAGCAAGGGAAAAACAACAAATAACATACAAGAGAACTCCCATAAGCTTAACAGCTGATTTCTCAGCAGAAACTCTACAAGCCAGAAGGGAGTGGCATGATATACTTAAAGGGATGAAAGGGAAGAACCTACAACCAAGATTACTCTACCTGGCAAGGATCTCATTCAGATTCGATGGAGAAATCAAAAGCTTTACAGACAAGCAAAAGGTAAGAGAATTCAGCACCACCAAACCAGCTCTACAACAAATGCTAAGGGAACTTCTCTAAGTGGGAAAAACAAGAGAAGAAAAGGACCTACAAAAACAAACCCAAAACAATTAAGAAAATGGTCATAGGAACATACATCTTGATAATTACCTTAAACGTGAAAGGATTAAATGCTCCAACCAAAAGACAGAGGCTTGCTGAATGGATACAAAAACAAGACCCATATATATGCTGCCTACAAGAGACCCACTTCAGACCTAGGGACACATACAGACTGAAAGTGAGGGGATGGAAAAAGATATTCCATGCAAATGGAAATCAAAAGAAAGCTGGAGTAGCAATATTTATATCAGATAAAATAGACTTAAAAATAAAGAATGTTACAAGAGACAAGGAAGGACACTACATAATGATCAAGGGATCAATCCAAGAACAAAATATAACAATTACAAATATATGTGCACCCAACAAAGGAGCACCTCAATACCTAAGGCAACTGCTAACAGCCATAAAAGAGGAAATCGACAGTAACACAATAATAGTGGGGGACTTTAACACCTCACTTACACCAATGGACAGATCATCCAAAATGAAAATAAATAAGGAAACAGAAGCTTTAAATGACACAATAGACCAGATAGATTTAATTGATATTTATAGGACATTCCATCCAAAAACAGCAGATTACACGTTCTTCTCAAGTGCGCAAGGAACATTCTCCAGGATAGATCACATCTTGGGTCACAAATCAAGCCTCAGTAAATTTAAGAAAATTGAAATAATATCAAGCATCTTTTCTGACCACAACGCTATAAGATTAGAAATGAATTACAGGGGAAAAAATGTAAAAAACACAAACACATGGAGGCTAAACACTACATTACTAATTAACCAAGAGATCACTGAAGAAATCAAAGAGGAAATCCAAAAATACCTAGAGACAAATGACAATGAAAACATGACAATCCAAAACCTATGGGATGCAGCAAAAGCAGTTCTAAGAGGGAAGTTTATACCCATACAAGCCTACCTCAAGAAACAAGAAAAATCTCAAATAAACAATCTAACCTTACACCTAAAGGAACTCTAGAAGGAAGAACAAACAAAACCCAAAGCTAGCAGAGGGAAAGAAATCATAAAGATCAGAGCAGAAATAAATGAAATAGAAACAAAGAAAACAATAGCAAAGGTCAAAAAAACTAAAAGCTGGTTCTTTGAGAAGATAAACAAAATTGATAAACCATTAGCCAGACTCATCAAGAAAAACAGGGAGAGGACTCAAATCAATAAAATTAGAAATGAAAAAGAAGTTACAACAGACACCACAGAAATACAAAGCATCCTAAGAGACTACTACAAGCAACTCTATGCCAATAAAATGGACAACCTGGAAGAAATGGACAAATTCTTAGAAATGCACAACCTGTCGAGACTGAACCAGGAAGAAATAGAACATATGAACAGACCAATCACAAGTATTGAAATTGAAACTGTGATTTAAAATCTTCCAACAAACAAAAGTCCAGGACCAGATGGCTTCACAGGTGAATTCTATCAAACATTTAGAGAAGAGCTAAAACACCCATCCTTCTCAAACTCTTCCAAAAAATTGCAGAGGAAGGAACACTCCCAAACTCATTCTATGAGGCCACCATCACCCTGAGACCAAAACCAGACAAAGATGCCACAAAAACAGAAAATTACAGACCAATATAACTGATGAATATAGATGCAAAAATCCTCAACAAAATACTAGCAAACAGAATCCAACAACACATTAAAAGTATCATACACCATGATCAAGTGGGATTTATCCCAGGGATGCACGGATTCTTCAATATAGGCAAATCAATCAATGTGACACACCATATTAACAAATTGAAGAATAAAAACCATATGATCATCTCAATAGATGCAGAAAAAGCTTTTGACAAAATTCAACACCGATTTATGATAAAAACTCTCCAGAAAGTGGGCATAGAAGGAACCTACCTCAACATAATAAAGGCCATATACGAAAAACCCACAGCCAACATCATTCTCAATGGTGAACAACTGAAAGCATTTCCTCTAAGATCAGGAACGAGACAAGGATGCCCACTCTCAGTGCTATTATTCAACATAGTTTTGGAAGTCCTAGTCTCAGCAATCAGAGAAGAAAAAGAAATAAAAGGAATACAAACTGGAAAAGAAGAAGTAAAACTGTCACTGTTTGCAGATGACATGATACTATACATAGAGGATCCTAAAGATGCCACCAGAAAACTACTAGAGCTAATCAATGAATTTGGTAAAGTTGCAGGACACAAAATTAATGCACAGAAATGTCTTGCATTCCTATACACTAATGATGAAAAATGTGAAAGAGAAATTAAGGAAACACTCCCATTTACCACTGCAACAAAAAGAATAAAATACCTAGGAATAAACTTACCTAGGGAGACAAAAGACCTGTATGCAGAAAACTATAAGACACTGATGAAAGAACTTAAAGATGATACCAACAGATGGAAAGATATACCATGTACTTGGATTGGAAGAATCAATATTGTGAAAATGACTATACTACCCAAAGCAATCTACAGATTCAATGCAATCCCTACCAAACTACCAATGGCATATTTTACGGAACTAGAACAAATCATCTTAAAATTTTTATGGAGACACAAAAGACCCTGAATAGCCAAAGCAGTCTTGAGGGAAAAAAACGGAGCTGGAGGAATCAGACTCCCTGACTTCAGACTATACTACAAAGCTACAGTAATCAAGACAATATGGTACTGGCACAAAAAGAGAAACATAGATCAATGGAACAAGATAGAAAGCCCAGAGGTAAACCCACTCACCTATGGTCAACTAATCTATCACAAAGGAGGCAAGGATATACAATGGAGAAAAGACAGTCTCTTCAGTAAGTGATGCTGGGAAAACTGGACAGTTACATGTAAAAGAATGAAATTACAACACTCCCTAACACCATAAACAAAAATAAACTCAAAATGGATTTGAGACCTAAATGTAAGACCGGCCACTTTAAGACTCTTAGAGGAAAACTTAGGAAGAACACTCTTTGACATAAATCACAGCAAGATCTTTTTTGATCTACCTCCTAGAGTAATGGAAATAAAAACAAAAATAAACAAATGGGACCTAATGAAACTTAAAAGCTTTTGCACACAAAGGAAACCATAAACAAGATGAAAAGACAACCCTCAGAATGGGAGAAAATATTTGCAAATGAATCAATGGACAAAGGATTAATCTCCAAAATATATAAACAGCTCACGCAGCTCAATATTAAAAAAACAAACAACCCAATCCAAAAATAGGCAGAAGACCTAAATAGACATTTCTCCAAAGAAGAAATACAGATGGCCAAGAAGCACATGAAAAGCTGCTCAACATCACTGACTATTAGAGAAATGCAAATCAAAACTACAATGAGGTATCACCTCACACCAGTTAGAATGGGCATCATCAGAAAATCTACAAACAACAAATGCTGGAGAGGGTGTGGAGAAAAGGGAACCCTCTTGCACTGTTGGTGGGAATGTAAATTGATACAGCCACTATGGAGAACAGTATGGAGGTTCCTTAAAAAACTAAAAATAGAATTACCATATGATCCAGGAATCCCACTACTGGGCATATTCCCAGAGAAAACCATAATTCAAAAAGACACATGCACCCCAATGTTCACTGCAGCACTATTTATAATAGCCAGGTCATGGAAGCAACCTAAATGCCCATTGACAGACGAATGGATAAAGAAGATGTGGTACATATATACAATGGAGTATTACTCAGCCATAAAAAGGAATGAAATTGGGTCATTTGTTGAGACGTGGATGGATCTAGAGACTGTCATACAGAGTGAAATAAGTCAGAAAGAGAAAAACAAATATCATATATTAACGCATATATGTGGAACCTAGAAAAATGGTACAGATCAACCGGTTTGCAGGGCAGAAATTGAGACACAGATGTAGGGAACAAACGTATGGACACCAAGTGGGGAAAGCGGCAGGCGGGGTGGGGCTGGTGGTGTGATGAATTGGGCTAGTGGGATTGACATGTGTACACTGATTTGTATAAAATTGATGAGTAATAAGAACCTGCTTTATAAAAAAAATAAGTAAAATAAAATTCAAAAATTAAAAAAAAATTATTGGATTAACTTTATTATTAAAGAATGCAGCTAATTTCATATAAATTACATTTCTTTTAACTAAGACATAAATGATTCTGGAATGCAAATTCTGAGAAAATTGTAAGGAATGTTAAGTATATTTAGTTTTGATTTTAAGGCTTTTCTATTTTGCATAAACTGAATTTGTAAATGGTGGTAATCAGGTAACTACAGAATTTAGGCTCAGTGAAAACTCTAAGCAGCTTTCAGGTCCAGTTGGTACTCTTAAATTTTTTATGATGCAGTAAAACATACGACTATCTGAATTCATACTTCAGGTAAGAAACAAGTTTGAGGACTTTCAGGAGAATTAATTTTCCTATCAAATCATAAAATAGCAAGACCCTCACTAAACAACTCTGAACTAGAGAACAAAGGTGATTACAAATTTCAAAGTATTACATATGCCACTAAACTCTTGGTATTGCTTTTTGGCTTCTATTAAAGACAACAAAAAGTACTGGAGGCATTTTTAAATTGCCTTTCACATTCAACCATACTTGTTTAGTTTGTATTCAGTTTCTTAACTGAAGAGTAAAAGGTGATTAAGCAAGAAATGCTTTATATATTAAAGGGAGCAAATGAATTTTAACCTCCTCACACTAATTCCAGAAGCATTAAAAATTTTTCTATTCTATTGGGACCAATAGTATGATTTTAGCATATTATTGAGTACATAATACATGCAAGGAATTAGCTTAAGTAATTTATATACGTTGCCTCCTTTAATACTAAAATAAAATATGATTCACTAATTTTATGTATCTAAATGTACCATTTATATAAGCTTCAAGCATCATTAAGCCAGACATTTTCAGTATGAAAAATTTTATATACCATTTGTTTTTTTTCAGTCACCAAGAATATATGAATATCATAAATAGGTCTATAGATAAATGAATAAATTTTAATTTTGGAAAACTGCTAATAGCAGATGTAGTTTTAGATTTTTAGCTTATCAGCATTTTCTCATACTTGATTCCATATACTAATCACAAAAACCTAGAGATTGATGCAGTGCCATTATATACATTTTTAAATATAAATAACATTACATTGAAGAATTCGTGGCATGCCCAAGTTCTCACTAAGACTCACAGGTATTTCTGGAACTAGTTCTCTAACTCTATTTTTAGTATTAAATCCACTATCATACAGATGCAAACTGTGGTAGAGATGTTTGTATTTCAGATAGTGTTTAATGAGATACTCCAGAAAAATAATTCATATTTTTATATATCCATTTCTTCTTGGAAATTATTATTCTTTTGGTTGGTTTCTTTTTTTTTTGTATTATTCTATCAGTTGAGATAAGATACATTAAAGGAGAAATGCAAGACATCTTGAAAAGAAGAACAAGGAAATTGCCATTCTATTAAAGACAGCAATGTCTTTTGAGAAAAAAAAAAATAGACATCTTAAGTAAAAATTCAAACAAAACGCATTTAATGTGATGTGAATACACAGACTAGTACACTAATTCAGCCATTTCTTTCATTTTTTAACCACTGTCAATCATTCCTCCTAAGTCAAATCCCTCAATTATAATTATACTTTATATTAATTTTATGATTATTATATGTTATGTAAGCATTATACTATATGTTATAACATATATTAAATATACATTGAAGTATATATTAAACATGCTGTCAAACACATATTTAGTGGAAAATTTCTAATTTTGGAATTATTTGCACTTTATTTTTAAAAATAATTTTTGAACATTAAAATAAACAGATACTTGAACTATTTTTTAAAATATTAAGAACTTTAAGTAAAAATACCTTTACTTACCTAAATCTCAAAAATAACTTTAGAATGTTATTAATTGATAATATAAAATATATGTAGTTTAATGAATGCAACTCTAAAATTTATGAACGTTGTATATCTTAATTTTAGACTGAGTTCATAGTATCAATTTATTGTTAAAAATGTTTTGTAACTATTAATTTTAATAATCCTAATCACTGAGTCATAGATGAAATAGTTAATGACCCATTGGAATAAAACTTAGAAAGATTTTATTTGCATATTCAGTCAATATATTTATTACCAACAATGTTACTATATATATTAAAATAAATATATTTAAGTGGCAAAATGAATCACGTAAAACTTTATCACTTTTAAAAATATCTTCTTGGGGGCTTCCCTGGTGGTACAGTGGTTGAGAGTCTGCCTGCCAATGCAGGGGACGCGGGTTCGAGCCCTGGTCTGGGAGGATCCCACATGCCGCGGAGCAACTAGGCCCGGGAGCCACAACTACTGAGCCTGCGCGTCTGGAGCCTGTGCTCCACAACAAGAGAGGCCGCGATAGTGAAAGGCCCGCGCACTGCGATTAAGAGTGGTCCCCGCTTGCCGCAACTACAGAAAGCCCTCTCACAGAAACGAAGACCCAACACAGCCATAAATAAATAAATAAATAAATAAACAAACAAACAAACAAACAAACAAATAGTTCCTTAAAAAAAATCTTCTTGGGAGATAGATTACCTGGGTTTTATACATTACTCTCCACATATACCAACTTTGAGGCATTCAACTGTGCTCTTAATGTGTGGGCATTTATTTCTTTTCCAAAATGGAAGATTATATGAGATTATTTCAAATGTTCTACGTTATTCTATGATTCTAAGAAGCAATTTTTTATGGAGGTCCACATAGAAGTTAAATTTACATTGACAACTAACTACAGAATGACTGGCTTTCATGAAGCATGTCAAAACTTTGAATATTTTAGCATTTACTAATCTAGATGCTCAATTACCCAGTTCTTTATGATACCTTGCTAGAATCCATTGTCTTTACTAAAGTTCATTTTAGAATTTTATTGATATGTCATGAAAAAAAATTACCAAAGTCTCTACTGAACTTCATAACTAGATAGAAAAATAGATATTTGATATTCATTTTTTCTGACATTTATAATAAACAAAGTTTCTGTATAGGAAGGAAGGAATAATTTTTATAAGACTACCTGGCAATAATACTTTAGAATAAAAATGTATGTCTGCAGTTCAAATAATATTGTATTTTTCAATTTATATACATTGTATTTATAGAAAATTTAAGGGTTTCAAAATAGTTTTCACATTTTCAAGGAAAAATTTCAAATGTTTCATCAATTGAGATAAATACTGATAAAAGTATTTTTATTTTATCCCATTTCTGATATTTAGACAATAAAATATCTTAGAGAAAACTGAATCATGATATAATAATTTGGTTTGATACCTATTTTAAATTTATCTGGTTCAAAATAACACCTGGCTGGCAGTTCATGAAATATTACTTTCCAATTTCCCTCTAAAATACATATGAGAATATTTTTGGTGAAAACCAATATTTTAAAAAATTGAATCTTATTTCAATAACATACGTAATCTGAAGGATTTTAATACAGTTGTATGAGATTGGTTAAATTCACATATTATGTTGGTTTCATGGAGTGGAACTGACCACCTGAAAGATGATTATTAGAGTCTCTGTTAGTAAACACAGATTAAAGCAATTTGCTGGAAGAGTATTCATTTTCCTTTAAAGATAAAGAATTGGAGCAAAACTGTTAACTGATTCATTGGGCTGTTTTCTTCTTCCCATTTTATAATAGGTTTTATTTTTCCTTCTATTAAGAACAATTATGAAAATAAAACCAATGTTTCTTTTGCAATAGCCTCACATGAAGTTTGAGCTAGATATTTAGAAATTCTGGATTCATGTTTTACAAAATTGTTGTATAGATTTCTTTGTGAATTGTTCATATACCAAAGGTGGGTTACATTAAATGCACAACTGGAAATACAGAAATGTTAAAAAGAGAGAGATCAGTCCCTAACTTTGTTCTATACAATCTGAATAAGAAAGCTAATCTCAGCCAAGTGAGGTGGTGTTAAGAATTGGCCAAGGTCAAAGAAGGCTCCTTGGGCCTAAGGTTTCCCCTGGATACACCCAACTTCAGGTTACTGGCTGCACGATCTGGAAACTTCAGCTGCATTCCCTTTTAAATAGCAAAATAATAAATGCTATACAATGTGTTTTAAATTAGAAATACATATTTTCTTTTTTTTTAATTTAAGATACTGCTTTATATCTTACTTTACAATTCATTAGTAGAGTGATTTCAGCAGCAAAATGACAAAGCAAAACAAAATTTCACAACCTTCTTCCATTGAAAGTAAATGAAATAATTTTTTAAAAATCTTTTATAAATTTGAGAGTCAACATATTCTGTTTTTAAGACTAGCTTAATACTAAATTTTCTCCATGCAAAATCCTCAGTTTTTATAATTTACATTTGAAAAAAAATAGACCTGTACATAATACTTTCTGACTGTACCAGACCTGTACCCAATACTTTCTGACTGTACCAGACCTGTACCCTCTGCTCTTCACCTTTGGTACTCTGGCTGGACTTTCTTTCTACTCGTAGAAAAAATAAGGAATAGTTCTTAGTTTCACTCTATTCAAATATTCCCTGCTACTCTCCTTTCTTATTGTTTAAACAGTTTGGTTTTGGAATGTGAGTTATCTCTGAATTGAGATTTGGTCTAAATTTATTACCCTAGGCTTCTTATAAATGTCATTTACTCATCCTGGGCTTTATTCCCTATACTATTATTTCCCCCTAGTTCTCCCCAAAATCCCACTGATGGAGGGAGAATGGGAATCACAAATGTTTGGGAAATTTGTCAGAGAACTGTGCTTCTACTTTTTTGAGAAGGCAGTGAGTTTCACAAAAATTCTGCTCACATTAGGGAGCATAAGAAGAAAAGTAAAAATGTTGGTTTAAAAAAAGTCTAGGCAGAGAGCTGAGATAGTTCCCCAAGTCTCCTGCTGCCCCACAGAGGTAGGGGGGAATAATTGAAAAATTCAAACTTCCCTTGGAGAGAAAATGAAGTCTAGTGACATGGCTAGCAAATCCTCATGAATCCTGTGGACTAAATGAGGAAGATACAAGGGCTTATGACTGAAAACCATGGCAGGACTACATGTAGCTCAAGGGGTAACACTGAAGATAAGCTCTAAAGGGATAAATCAGAGACTACAAGTGTTATCTCACCAGCTTAGCATAAAAGATGGCCATCAACCATTTATTTGTTCAGACACTCTCAATACATAAACCTCTAAAACCTAGATACCACCCTGGGAAATTAGAGCAAACAAGGAAAAAGTCTCAGTTGACTATTTATAATTAAATGCTCATAAAAAGCACCAAAGCAACTGAGTTTACCTAGAGTTGACTAATTGTTTTCTTCAGGTGAAATGGAGACTCAGTATAGTAATTAAGTTGAAATATCAAAGATAATGTTATATTTTTCTACACCTGAGTTATCAGGCTTATGAAAAATAATTCACATTCTCCTACTCATATTGAACTGCGTCAAAAATATCCACAAATTTCAAATTTAATATATTTGCCAGTGTAGAGAGTTTTGTTAGAAACGAGACTAGAAGAATTTGTCATGAGGATATATTCATTATAATTTAAAAGAGTAATCTAGGAAAATCAAGGTGGCTTCAGTCATTAAACCTCACTTTAGTATGAGTTAAGAGTAAATGAAGGATTTAAATTCTGAGGAACTCAAGAATTCACATAACTTAGGATGGAAACTGAGCTTATTGAAAACTCCTCAATAAGATGTGCTTGCAGTTTACCTCAGGGGAATTAGAAATCTGTTCTTTTCAAAGACTGGTTGAAGCAAATGCTAACAGAAGGCTAAAGATGTGTGTGCAACAGGAGTTTCTGTGTGTATGCATTGATGTCATAAATATCCCACGAGGAAACAGCTCTCAGGGTGATAGGAAGGTGACTCCTGTTCAGCTGCTTTGCCTGAACACTGCCCTAGACTCAGAGGATGGGAGGGAGGCCTGGTGGGAAATCTGCCGCATGCAAGTGTCCATTCTTGTGTCCTGGGTCTGCTGGACTGCACCATTTATGTCCTTGGTTTGTGTAGAGGCTCCTCCATGCAGGAGGAACCCTGCCCTGTTGGGAGGAAGAGAGAAGGGGAAACAGTCCTTCCTTCCTCAAGGTTCCAGGGAGAGGAGGACATTTCTACTTCAGGAGTAAAACTCTAGTTTCATTAGTTTCCTTTTTTTTTTCTCAGACTTTACTGGGGGAGGAGGAACATCCACAACATGTTCACTTCAGGCTCTCAAGGGACATTGTGAAAATTTATTTTTGGTGCTATAGTTTTAGTATTATTATTGTTATTATTATCATTATTATTATTATATAGTAATTATTATCTTTTCTGTAGACAGCATATTCTCTTGAGTGAGCTTCGTAGTAAAATCTCTGACCTATCATGAGAAACCCAAGTTGTCCAGTTCCACCAGTGAAAAAGAAAGGAAGTCTTTCTTATTCAGACATCAAGTATGAGCATGCCCATCTGGCCATAACCTAAAGCCACATTTCCAAAACAGCATTAACAGCAATACAGCCATCTGTTCATCTCTTATATAAGTCAATTTGCTCCAAATATGATAAAGAAAAATCATTTATTGCCTTTTAAAACGCCAACTCATGCCTTGTTTATTTTTCTATTGTATACCTTTTATAATAAGTGAAGTGTGTGTGTGTGTGTGTGTGTGTGCATAGTTTCAAGCCAAATCATGTTTGATAGTTAAAATGGACTTTTACAACTTAGGGTGATGTTGTATCTAACGTGAAATTTGGGATTTGACGAACACTGTTAACTTCAGCTCAGGACCCACCAATAGGAGAAAATCAATTTTTATCAGTTACAGGGTACTCACAATAAATTATCAATAGCAGCTTGGTCTGAACTCAGAAAATGTTAGGGGGCCCTGTAGGGAAGCAAACTGATGGCACAGAGAAAAAATTAACCTGCAATTGAAGAGCAGGTGGGAAAAGAGACAGAAGTAGATACGGCTGTGCATTTTAGACCCTCTCTGCTGTGACTTTGACCTTTATTCTGTTTTGCCTCATTAGCCTAAACAGCATCATTTTTCCAGCTCCTGCAGCTGCACGTGAGAAATCCTGCACATGAACAGTCCTGACTGTGGTTGCTTGTGCCCTCATGCTTACCTCACGTTTGTTATCTATGATTAAAAGGAACGTTGATTTTCATATTTCTGACTCCATGTTGGAAACCTGACAACAGCGTCAATTAACTCCCTTTTCTCCTTCTTTTAGGTGAGGATCCAGTCCTCTTCCTTTGACACAAAATGTGTTAGAAAATTTTCGAGGGAAAATTTCAAATTGACCAGATAAAAAAGTGTAATTACCGTGAGAAAGCTAAGGCTTTTCCTCTCTTCTACTCAATATCTTTTTTACTAGTTCTGTTCATGATGGACGCCTTTCTGTTTCCTTTGGTAGAAATCTTTGGCAGTCGTCTCACTATATCTATAAACACTCCTATTGCATTTGGCATGATATCTATCATTTTCCATTGCTCCTGTCCTCTCTCTTGTTTTACTGCTATCTCCTGCTTCTTAGTGGACACCTGGGGTCTCTCATGTGGGCCAAAGTTTCTTGGCACACAGTTCACTCTAAAGGATAGATGCTCACTACAGACAAGACAATAATAACAACAACAACACAACTAGAATAAAAATGTAAATATCCTTTGAGAAACTGAAGATACTGTTAATGGTATCCAAAGTTATTATCTCTGCCACTTAAACGGTTTCAATCATTTCCCCCTTAAAGGGTATTGAAAATTATATCCTTTCCTGCTTCCTGGTATCTCTAGTCTGTGCTGTAAGCCTTTAAATTCACCTTTTTTTGTTTCCCCACTTGCTGTGATTGTTCCCACAAATAGAGAAAATGTACATTAATCTCTAGGGTGCTGCACTTACTCACAGGCTACAGAGAAGTTCAGTGCTATGCTCCTAGTCAGTGTGTACCAGCAAGTAACTCTTTCTTCTTTACTCTGAGTCTTCATAAGGCTCAGGCAAGTTCTTATGAGTTGAGTGTTAGACACTATGTTTTGCTCAGAATGGTGGCATCTCTTTTATACTGAGGCATTGCCTTTATATATGTATGTAATTTACCTATACTTTAATTCTCCATTCAAGGAAAATGGGTCCTTATCCAGAATGTCATCTTTCATCCAAAGAGAGTCCCAAGAAACCACTGGCCTCAGTCATGCTAATGTGTGTCTGAACCTATTTCAATGTCAGTTTGGTTTCCATCTATGAGAAATACAATAATTTCTTTTGCTTTTCTATTACAGCATATATATGTATCTTTTCTCCACGAGTGTCCCTTTTTTTAACTATTCTGATTCCCTTTAATTATCTTCAATTTTTAAGTTTCTTTTCCCCAGAATTTTCTTTTTTTTTTTCATTTTCTTCCTCTTGCTTTTTACCTTCTTACTTCTTACCTTATTACCTGTAGAACAATGGTCATTTTGGGAATAATATGAATCCTATACTCAGAAAAATTACTGAAAACAAATTTTGTCATAGATTGTAGATTATGATTTGGTGTGGTATCCCTTGCTGAAGAGTGAGGTTGGAGAGAGAGAGAGGAAAAGAGAGAGAGAGAGAGAGAGAGAGAGAGCGCCACCTTTTGACAAGCTGATTATTTGATTTTACATTATGTTTAGGGATGTATTTAGAGAGCAAAATGAAGACTGCATCTCCCAACAATCCACGGGCAGGAGAAGGCAAGGCAGAAAGAAGGAAGAATACCTTATCTATAGCATTCTTTCTCCCATTAGTAAAATCTGACCCACAGGGCATTAATTCCCCTACACTCTACTTTCTAGTCTTTCACTCATAGATGTTAAATGAGCTTCAGAGTATCTTGTGCCCCAATAGCTCCAAGAGAAGTCTTGGAGTAAGAGCACAGAGTCTCCTGTTGTAGGTCGGAGGAAAAACCTTGATTGTGTTGTGTCCACAAGCAACATGAAAAATTATCTTTTCAGGTGAAATTCTCAAGAACAGGATGTGAGATAGGGGTTCTGTTACACATTGATTGAGGGAGTGCTCTTCAGTATAAACTTTTAAGTTATGGAGTAGAGCAGGCTATGGAAGGAGAAAGAGATGAGAAGTGATGGAATCTCAGCCTTGGTCTGACCCACAAGGAGAAGGTTCAACACATAAGCACTACACAGTTGCCCTTCTCCCCTTGAGGCAAGAGAGTTTGACTTCTGAATCCACATATCAGTCCATCCTTGGCAGTAGGTTGTCCTGGGAGGGGTAGAAGGGATAAGTTTCCAGTTGAGGTGGTTCCCTTCAGCTGAAGTAACAATCAAGGAGAAGCCTTTAGGAGTCAATACTTAGCAGTTGGGAAACAGGTATAATGAAACACAGGTAAAGTGCACCTAAGAGTAGCTGCTCCAAGGGGCTGTCCAGCTGCCCTCCCCACCCCATAGCACACACTGTTGCTAAATATCTCTGCTTCTTTAGGAGGGCTGCTGTAGCCCAGAAAACAGGTATGTAAATACGCATTAGGTGAGGCCTAAACTCAAACTAGGTCACACACTAGGCACAAACTAGGTCAGATCACTATTCTACAAGATTTCTTAATGCTGTTCATATCATTACAAGGCATCTGTAACCTTATGAAATAACACATTTACTGAAAATATAATATTTAATGAATGCTAATATATCATGAGAAAAATTAACTAGTTGATATAAAGAAAATGAAGTCCATGGAAATAGTATCCAGAGTGATATTAATATTTCCCAAATAGGCTCTCTGATAGTGGAGACAAGGTAAACATGTTGACTGACTTAATGTAGTACATTGAAAGTAGTTTTTTTTTTGAAAGGAAAACTCTAACCCTGCCATATAGAAAATGTTTTTCTCAATGATTCTCTACTCTCCGCTTTGTATCTTCATGTCCTTTCCAATATCTTTAATTTACTCTCAACTACTCCAAATGCTCAATACTCTCATGCCCATAATATCTCATACGTAATCCAAAAAGCACCTCATATTCTAATCATTTGAACTCCTCTTTCTAATAACTTCCCTATCTGTCTTTTTGTCTGGACCCAAACTTGACTATAGCTTCCCTACGAATGGCTCCAATTAGTTAAAATTTTACCCTATCTGTATCTTGATAGCTACCTTCTTTTTTAAGGTGAAGTTATGTGGAAAGTTTGTGAAGAGAACAATCCAACAGCACCAACACCACACTGCTTACTTCTTGGACCTATACTTGAATATAGTTATTTTTCTAATATTAATAATATTATTATTAATAATACTTAATATTAATAATATTAATATTATTTCAGAGATTTAATCTTCTAAGAAAAGTACATTCACATCCTACTATCATGTTCCTGCACTAAGAAATAAATAAAGCATTTTGAGAATCACTATGACTTACATTTAGTACTGGTTTCCAAATACCAGTATAAGAATTTCTATATGCAAATTAGGTAGAACCTTTAAAAGTAAACTTTCTTCTACCTTCGTGACAAGAGGTAGCTTTATAACTTGGAGAAAGTTTGAAGAACTTTTGTGGCACCTACCCTCCCACAAAAATTGGGAGATGGGGCACTGTCTTCCTTGAAGAGTGCATTTCAAAGGGATGCCTCCCAGGTCCTTGAAAAAGACATTCCTGGTTGTAAAACTGAAAAGAAGCTTTTAAAAAAGGTTTGTATCTCAAAAGGAGCGGTGAAAGGATTTATAAGTTTTCTAAAGTATATGCTCTAAGAAAAGGGAGTTCAGAGGCCTAAAGGCAGAAAGAAATGTCTCATATGTAGTCAGTATGAGGAACATTAAGGCTACCTTGGTTGGAATTCTCACTTTCTTCCTATTTCTACTCAAATGTCACTTCACCTATTTTGCTTTTCCTGGCCACTCTCTATTAAATACAACCTTCTCCAGCTTGTAGTACTTCGTGATCCCATTGCCCTGCTTTATTTTTTTTCCTGGAAATTATCACTGCCTGAAACATTATATATTTACTCTGGGTCAGCTATCTATTACCTCAGAATGCAGTATAACCAATAGAAAACTTCAGTAGCATACAATAAAGGGGTTATAGAGAGCCATTATTTATTAGGTCCCCCATTAATAGTTGGTGATGAAGCAATAAATAAAATAAATATTGTCTGTGCCTTACATGTTTACCTGTGTGTAGGATGTTTTCTGAAGTCTTAATTATCTTAAAAACATCTTTCTTTTATTTTCACCCAAAAAAGACAACTTGAATGATAATACAGTTGATGGATAACAGTATTTTCCCTCCCTTATCTTTTGAAATGACCATTTAGATTTTGATATTTTGTGGATAATTAGCCCATATACTTGTGATTCCTTTCCCCATCTGCATTCCAGCCTCTCCTTTATCTCAGGAAAAATTTTTTTTATTTAAGCCTTTGATTTTTTTCCTCCTGTTCCAGTTGATCATTTTGTTTTGTTAATTTCCTTTTAAAATTCTTTATAAAAAATGTTTGAACTGCATTGGTTCCCTACATATTTATCATATGCTCTCTTTTTGCTTTCATTTTTATGCTACATTTCTTCTGCACTTCCAAGAATCTTCCTTACCACCACTAATTTAATTTTCCATAGTAGTAATTCTCCTTATTACTGTATCCAATTTTTAAAAATCTGTTAGTCTATTATTGAAGTTATTTTTTTTCCTTTGAACTACAGGTTAAAATTATGGACTGTTTTCTTTTCAATACAAACTGTCACCCACCCCCTACCCAATGCATTATATAATAACTTCCAAATTAACCTTTGCACTAGCAGAATCTCTTTTCTTTCTTTTTCTTACATTGTTTTTATAAAATAATATAAGTTGCATAAAAAATTCAAGCAGACATTCATAGGTGGTGCTAGTAGTAGTGGTATTATTATTTTTTATTAGTTCATATGGTTTTAGAAGAGGAAACTTTTGTGATTCAGCTTTACATCATCATTTTCAAGAAGAATTCTTCAAACTCTAATTTATCCTTTGATTACTAAACTTTTATAACATTAATTTTTATCACTGTCTCAGTAACTGAATTAATCCAAATCCCCCTGTAAATAAATCTGTAGTATGCCACACACCAGTTTCCAAACTTGTTGCCTTCTATTACTCTGCACATAACCTCTGCTCCAACCATAGAGCCATTAACTATTACCTAATATCATCCTGCAAGTTTACTCTCTGCTAGTTTCTACAGATTACTACTTGGACCTGAAATGTACCACTCTTCTCTACCTCTCATCAACTTTTAAAATCCTCAAACATTTATCTCAAATGTCATCCTTCAAAAAACTTTTTCTGGTTCTTCCACCCAGGTATCTTTGTGTTTCTCTTGTGAGACTTCTTGTCATGATTCTTATATTGTGGTTGTCTGTGGAATAGACTTAACTTCCTATGATGGTAAGATCTTCTTATGGAGAAGGATACATTTTGCCTACTTTGAGACCCTTCCCATCTTCCAAAAAATTTTATAGAATCTTCAGTGCAATGTTTTTTTCAATAAATATTTGTGAAACGTAAAGGAAAAATTTTTTTGGCCTTCAAATATTTCAGTGACTTCCCAAGACCAAATAAATAAAGATAAATCTTATAATATTAAATGTTCTCCCCTCCTCTTGATAGTAGTCAGGGCTCAACCATCATTTATTTATTTAAAAAATTTTTCCCAATACTTATACACCAGCCAAATCATGAAACTTGCTGTTTCTAGAACACCTTAACATTCCCATCTCCATGTATTTATTCATGTGCTCTTGTCCTAGAGCATCTTTACAGTTGAAAAATGATCCCATTATTTAGTGACAAGATAAAATCCCCTTTTCTTCATTTATAGCTTTATTATTTACCTCATTCTTGAGTAATTCTTCCTTTTCAACTACTTATGGTTTTTCCATTCACAATATACATCACATTCTGATTTGTATTACTATCAATTCAGAGTCTATTGTTTAATTTCCACTCTATTAAAAGCATTACAAGTGATAAGACTGAGTTTATTCACTTATATAGCCCTCCCAGGACACAGTTCATTGTTTTGTATATATGAAAGGTACTAAATAAATATTTTTAAAATTATTTTGAATGTGGAATAAATATATGACTAAATAGTGAAGTAATGTTATTCTAATAACATTCTGAATGTTACAAATAATTGTAGTGTATTATTTATTACTTAGAATTTTAAATAGTTGGATAGATATAATATGAATTGCACAAAAGGTCATATTTCTAATAGGTGCATATATTATTTTTTTGTTCTTTTAGGGAGAGAAGCTTTTAAATAATCTGTAGATTGTTGCACATAGTGTTGCTTTATAACTGCAAAGTTCTACAACAATATATATGGAAAGCTCTAATTCTTATACGAGCTATTCCCAATGCATTTTTCTATTTTCAGTGCAAGTTTCTAATACTACCAGTTTCCTATGGCATTGACTTGGAATAGTAGTTAAGGACACACCATTTATTAATCATCCACAGGATGAATCTTAGTAGGTTAAAACACTATTTCTATTACTAGCATACCCTATTTTTAACTTGTTTATCTTTTTGTATCCAAGCATTTGGGAGACAAAAACCTTTACTTTGTCATAAAAGAACAAAAGTTCTAATCATAGCAAATAAATGTAGTCTTCAGAAGGATAAGTGTCTCTTTATTCCAGTCATCATAAACAACCATAAAACCCTATGGGTTGTGGAGAGTATATATACATATATATAGTTGCATATGGCCATGGTTAAGACATAATAAAGTTATAATTCCCAATGATTTAATTTGTATATTTTGATGTTGCTGATTAACTATACAAACTGCTATTGGAAGTACACTGGTGTTGTACAGTTTATATTTTTGTCATTGTTATTGATCCCCAAAGTAAAGCCTTCCTGTATAATGGTCCTATTCATTTTGCATTTTCAGAACATGAGTAATATGTGGTTTACAGTGTTGGAGACACTTTTATGGAGAGTTTCATAATATATGTGAAAGTCTTCACATACTCTGTAGGTCATCCAGAGGAATTTTATCAACAAACCTACATCATAAAGACAGCAACAAATGTTAAGTCAAAGGAAGAAAGAATTCAGAGCAGACCCACTCTATTTCTGCAGCAAATCTTCCTACTTTTGAGTACACTTATTCCCACAAACAGCGAAACCTCAAGACCACTAGAAAAGGGGTAACTGACTTCAGAAAATAATAGTATACTGTACTGAATTATTCTCCAAGTGCACATTTTAGATATTACTTTTTAGAATTTATAAGAGGATTTTTATAAAGAGAAAATTCAGGCTTGATAAATTTGCCAAACTCAACAAGCTTGCACTGCAATATGTTTAACGTTGTACAGAAAGCAAAACACCTGAAAAGTCAAATGATAGGGAAACTTTTGTTATGAATAAAATAAAGAGTGAACAATTAGTGAGAAGAAAAGAGTAAATTGGAGAGAAGGCCATGAGCACTGCAAACAGGACAATCTGCCCCTGAGTCACACAGGGCACAGGACTTTGAGCTACTCGTGCCCTTCTAAAACAAACACACAAACAAATAAACAAAAAACTGGGGCTTAAAAAATGAATTATGTTCTTCAGAATACAAAAAAGTAGTCTAACAACCAAAATCATGTAAAGTATAAAAGGTCTACAAAAAGTAACATGATGCAAAAAGCTTTAGTTGTTTAAATTTTTAAGCATGTCAGTACATTTGAAAACCAATTTTAATTCCATTGTTCCTACTTTGAAATAATTTCTGAATAGGCAAAATGATGGCAAAAAGTTAACCAACTGTGAATTTAATGTAACTTGTAGTCAAATAATTTCAGAAGCAAAGTTATAAAAATAATTTTAATATTTTCTGGCCAAAATATCCTAACTATCTAATATAGATTTATGTGATATGCTTAATATGGAGGGATGTTTCCAATTGCTAGTAACTTTGGGCTATGAAGTCTTATAAAGACCTTGGCATTAGTTTTTTTAAATGCAAGAATATATTCGAACTTGAGTGTTCTTTCAACAAAATGTGAAAATCTTCTTATCATATGTTATCACCCACCAGAAATCATCTACCATACAAGAGCCACAAACCAACCAGGTAGACAGAATGACTCTGCTAGTTGACATCAGCAATCTGTCACTGACCACTGAAGGCTGGCACATAGTGTTACAGCGCAAGGGGCTCACTGTCCTGATGCGCATAGAAGCCAATACTACGGCACAGGATTTTGAGAAAAGAAAGAGCTTTATTGCAAGGTGTCAACAGGAAAGAAGACAGGAGGCAGGCCTCAAATTCATCTCCCCGATCTAGGATCTGTTCAAACTTTTATGAGTTAGGGAGAACAGGTTGGTATGCTGAAGTGCTGGTGGTGCAGGTTTCCTTTGGAGGGCTTTGGAACTCAGTCATTTACAGTAAGGTAGTAAAAGGGACTCTTGTACAGTGGACCCTTTGCTTCTGAAAGAGATCTGACATTCAAGTTCTGGTCATATTCAGGCCCTTTGGCTCCATGGGAGGGGTAAAACTTTGGTTGCGGCTGCTGAGTCAAAATTTTCTCCTCTGCATGTGCCCTCGCTGCATGATTTATGTATTTGCTGTTTTCTCTGACAAACAATTGAGCATTCTGGTTAGAAACAGGATAGGGCCAGTGTGAGCTGGTTTTGCAGTTGCAGTGGGTTCACAAATACAGGAGCTTTGGCGGCAGGAGTGGAGGATGTGAATGGCTCTAACAGCCTAGTCACCAAGTCTGATCTAACTAGTACTGCTGTCCAATGTCAAACTTGCCAGCAACAGAGACTAATGGTAAACCCTGAATTCAGTTTCTCAGATAAAGATGCCATTTGCTGAAGAGTTAATTATATTGCATCCTTTCCACACTGGAGGGAGGATTGATTCATTTTGACTGAAATAAACACATATTTCTAGATATGGATTTGACTTTCCTTCTCACAGTTCTTCTGACAGTACTACAATTTGGAGACTTACAGAGTATTTGATTTACTGACAAGGGATCATGTGTAACATAAATATAGACCAAGGAAACTATTTTTTTAAAGGAAATATGGTATTGCATACATGATTATTGGATTTACTTATTCCACATGCCATATCTCTGAAAATCTGCCATTCTGATAGAGCAATGTAAGCCTTTTGAAGACATTGTTTTGGTGCCAGCTTGGAGATGATTCCTTGAGAGGATTAGCTGCTATGCTCACTGGCAGCTGTATAGTGCTCTGTCCCCAATACGTGGAACACAAGGTCTGGTAACTCTTCGTGATGCACTAGGGGGGTTTTGCTTCCTGTCTTTGCATTCTGGGCTGAGAAAATTTAAAATTCCTCTTTCCCAGAGGGTGATCACTTCCATCAGTGGACAGAGCAAGAATTAAACTTTATGCTATGGCTGCCACTCAATTATCTGGACTCTTTGTGCCAAGGGACCAGCAGGCAAGGAAAGAAGACATTACCCTGGCAGATTATTGACTCCGCCCATCAGAAGGAGTACAGCAGCTGCTACACAGCGGGCAGGCAGGAAGACACTTGGCATCAGGTCAGTGGTGTGCTGGTATGGCTCTTGAACCTACTCATCAAAGCTTATTATTCATGTCCCTTCCCAGCTTTTCACTATGCAATATTGGTAGCTTTAAACTAGCCATGGTTGGAGAATTTTACTACAGAAATCAGCAAGTGCTTTAAAGCAGGGATTTGATTTTCTTTCTTTCCAGAGTGCTAGTTAAAGTTTGCCTTTGTCAGCACATAATTTCATCCAGGTGAGCTTCTAGGCCATCACTTTGTACTTCCTTGAATAATATTAATTTTAAATCACTTAGTTCAATAGTCACAGCATGCTAAGGGGTTGGTGATGAGAAGCTCAGAGACCACAGAGATGAGAGTCTGGGTCACTCTACTAGGTGAGCCACTTAGATCAGCAGAGGTGAGAGCTGACAATCAGGGGGATTTAGATTTGATATTAGAGGAGGGGGATAATGAGGATTTGGAAACCAGCTATGGTAGTGAGGACTCCAGTTTTCCCCATTAAATTTATTTTTTTACGTTTCTCCAGAAAAAGAGACTAACCAAAATGTCTGGAGATGCCTTCCCAGATGTACTGAACTTATGATACAAGTGAATTCAAGTGGTTCAAAGTGTAGGCTGCAGTGAATCTTGTCATGTTTTACTTAGACTCCCCTTCAGGACTGAGGCACTCATGCCCCAGATGCTGGGATTATTGGCTACTGAGGGCACAAAACTGACTCCCTCCATGGAAATTACCCTTGGTCCAAGATACACCTTCTTTCCAGGAGCATTCCACATTTGGAGACTATCATCTGACTCTAATAAACTTTTACTGAATTTTACAACTAAACCATCATCTCTTTGCCTTAAACAAACTTTTTTTTTCCCTAGAGGCTTGGCAGTGTCTACAAAGACAAAGTATGTGACCGTCTAGATGAGACTGCAAAGCTAATGAATGTGTGTGTGTGTGTGTGTGTGTGTGTGTGTGTGTGTATCCAAACTGCTTTTTAATAAATGGTTAGATTTATTTTAAAAAATCAGTCTTATATTTTACTTTTAATATGATACCTGGTAGTGATATTGTAGGAGAGATAGTATCTCTTTTCCATGTACCTTTAATTACTGAAGCTTACCAATAGCTACAGAAACTAACATAATCAGTGCAAACATCATATTAGCTTGGTCATTTTGCCACACTTGATTTCTTCCTTGAAAGTATTAACTGAAATCTGAAACTCAGCAGCAAACAAGTTATAAACTGAGATAAATCACTACCTTCACATCTGTTGTCATCCACATCTATAAAGAATGAAGATGCCTAGGTCACCAGGGAATCCTCCTTTGAGAGCAGGAAACAGATTAGCTGGCAGCATTAGTTCTTGCATTGTAATTGTTATGAAGATATTGTCATTGAGATGTTAATATGACTGACTATATGTAGGAAGTTTAGTGATGGGATAAACTGTCCTATTCCTTTCATCTCCTAGATAACTCAGAACCAATGTCAATATAACCTCCCTACTGGATTCTCTACCTCAGTTCTAGATCTCCTGCCAAAATTTACTCTAAAAGGCACTATCCCATATCTATCATCATAATAATTATATAAAAGCATTGTACCATCTAATTCCATAAAATACATTATGAAATGAAGTTTATTTGCATATAATATGCTCATTTGCATTGCCAAACAGTCTGCTCAAATCTTCATCCTAAAACATTTTTCAGTTCCACTGCTATATGGTTTACTCAAAAAATATTTATTAATATTTGGAGAATGATGATTGTGAAACTGCATTTTTTTAACCAAGCAGCAAACTTGTAACAAAGATGAAAAAGAAAGTCCTTGGCTCCTTAAAACTACTACTCACTTGTTGTCACAGAGAAAAATTTCATAGTTCCTAGCATTAGCACTGTTTATATTAGTTTTGACTCTAACTTTTCCAAATAGCATAAATTATCTTATTATATGGCCATACTGTGTTGGTTGTAGAGGACCACAGGGGTGAAGAGACATTACCAGTTTCCTTGAATAGTTTATAGTTAGCAAAAAGTTGTATGTAAACTAACAAACAGGATAAAACAATGTCAATGCATATCATATGAGTGTTTATTTTGTCCTATATTTCTTAGGTATATTTCATGTCATATCATTTTAATAAAGGAAATAGCAATTTTTATATTTGGAGCAAATAGGATTTATAGAAGTTAAGTAAATTTCCCCATTGCAAATGAAATTTTGAATCAGATTCTACTAATATATGACCATCTTTGAAATTTTTTTCATCATCTTACTTATGACTGAACAAGAAATTATATATTGGTGTAACATAATACACTATATAAGAAACATTTGAACTGAACATTTGTATTCAGTTTTTAGCACTCTCCATATATGTACAACTTATTTTAAAGAATCAGAATCAAGTTTCATTAAGGATAGGAGTCTCTATTTAAAATTTAAATGGGTGGGATCCCTGCACCAGCAGTGTCAGAAAAATTTGGGGGCCTGTTAGGAATGCAGAATCTCAGGCTCCACTCTGGACCTCTTGAATCAGAAGCTGCCTTTTAACAAGATCCCCAACAATGTCCTTGCCTTCACTCTATGATGATTCCTGACTTCTGGCACCGGCAATCTTGGGAAAACATCATCCAGTTTCTTGGATCCAGATCCTGCGGCCTCCCTTTCCCCAGCATCACCCCCACCCAGCCTGGACTCAATGACCCAATAGTTTCCTAGCACATGCCATTCAGCAAGACATGGTGGTGAACTCTGACTCTACATCTTCATGACTGAGGGACGCTTTTGCACAACACAAAGGGATAATGCTGAATGAATAACAGACTGGTGGATGGATGTGCCTTCCTAACACTTTTAATTAGCAGCACTGCCTATTAGGATGAACAGATTACTGCATTTCTGCCATACATTACTCCCAAGCCCCTTGCATGGAATAGAAATCTTATTTTCCACAAGCTGTGTGGCTGACAAGTTCCTGGTGCTCCAGCCTGGTGTCAGGTCTGAGACTCTGAGGTGGTAGACCCGAGTTCAGGACATTGGACCACCAGAGACCTCCCAGCCCCAGGTAATAGCAATCAGCAAGAGCTCTCCCAGAGATCTCCATCTCAATGCTAAGACCCAGCTCTACCCAACGGCCAGCAAGGTTCAGTGCTGGACGCCCCATGCCAAACAACTAGCAAGACAGGAACACAACCACACCCATTAGCAGAGAGGCTGCCTAAAATCATACTAAGTTCACAGACACCCCAAAACACACCACCAGACACAGCTCTGCCCACTAGAAAGACAACATCCAGCCCCACCCACCAGAATACAGGCACCAGTCCCCTCGACCAGGAAGCATACACAAGCCACTGAAAGAACCTTACCCACTGGGGGCAAACACCAAAAACAACAGGAATTACAAACCTGCAGCCTGTGAAAAGGAGACCCAAACACAGAAAGTTAAGCAAAATGAGAAGACAGAGAAATATGCAGCAGATGAAAGAGCAAGGTAAAAACCCACCAGACCAAACAAATGAAGAGGAAATAGGCAGTCTACCTGAAAAAGAATTCAGACTAATGATAGTAAAGATGATTCAAATTCTTGGAAATAGAACGGAGAAAATACAAGAAATGTTTAACAAGGACCTACAAGAACTAAACAGCAAACAATGATGAAGAACGCAATAAATGAAATTAAAAATTCTCTAGAAGGAAACACTAGCAGAATAACTGACGCAGAAGAAAGGAGAAGTGACCTGAAAGATAAAACAGTGGAAATAACGACCACAGAGCAGAATAAAGAAAAAAGAATGAAAAGAATTGAGGACAGTCTCAGAGATCTCTGGGACAACATTAAATGCACCAACATTCGAATTATAAGGTTTGCAGAAGAAGAAGACAAAAAGAAAGTGTGTGAGAAAATATTTGAAGAGATTATAGTTCAAAACCTCCCTAACATGGGAGAGAAAATAGTCAAGTCCAGGAAGTGCAGAGAGTCCAATCAGGATAAATCCAAGGAGAAACATGCTAAGACACATACTAATCAAACTATCAAAAATTAAATACAAAGAAAAAATATTAAAAGCAGTAAGGGAAAAGCAACAAATAACATATTAGGAAATCCCCATAAGGTTAACAGCTGATCTTTCAGCACAAGCTCTGCAAGCCAGAACGGTGTGGCAAGACATACTTAAAGTGATGAAAGGGTAAAACCGACAACCAAGATTACTCTACCCAGCAAGGATCTCATTCAGATTTGATGGAGAAATTAAAAACTTTACAGAAAAACAAAATCTAACAGAATTCAGCACCACCAAACCAGCTTTACAACAAATGCTAAAGGAACTTCTCTAAGCAGGGAACACAGGAAAAGGAAAACACCTAAAATACCAAACCCAAAACAATTAAGAAAACGGTAATAGGAACATACATATCGATAATTACCTTAAATGTAAATGGATTAGATGCTCCAACCAAAAGACATAGACTGGCTGAATGGATAAAAAAACAAGACCCGTATATATGCTGTCTACAAGAGACCAACTTAAGACCTAGGGACATATACAGACTGAAAATGAGGGGATGGAAAAAGATATTCCACGCAAATGGAAATCAAAAGAAAGCTGCAGTAGCAATTCTCATATCAGACAAAATAGACTATAAAATAAAGACTATTACAAGTGACAAAGAAGGACACTACATAATGATCAAGGGATCAATCCAAGAATAAGATATAACAATTGTAAATATTTATGCACACAATATAGGAGAACCTCAATATATAAGGCAAATGTTAACAGCCATAAAAGGGGAAATCGACAGTAACACAATCATAGTAGGGGACTTTAACACCCCACTTTCACCAATGGACAGATCATCCAAAATGAAAATAAATAAGGAAACACAAGCTTTAAATGACACATTAAACAAGATGGACTTAATTGATATTTATAGGACATTCCATCCAAAAACAACAGAATACACTTTCTTCTCAAGTGCTCATGGAACATTCTCCAGGATAGATCATATCTTGGGTCACAAATCAAGCCTTGGTAAATTTAAGAAAATTGAAATCATATCGAGTATCTTTTCCGACCACAATGCTATAAGACTAGATATCAATTACAGGAAAACATCTGTAAAAAATACAAACACATGGAGGTTAAACAATACAATACTAAATAACCAAGAGATCACTGAAGAAATCAAAGAGGAAAGCAAAAAATACCTAGAAACAAATGACAATGAAAACATGACAACCCTAATCCTATGGGATGCAGCAAAAGCAGTTTTAAGAGCAAAGTTTATAGCAATAAATTCCTACCTCATCAAGAAACAAGAAAAATCTCAAATAAACAACCTAAACTTACACCTAAAGCAATTAGAGAAAGAACAAAAAACCCTCAAAGTTAGCAGAAGGGAAGAAATTATAAAGATCATAACAGAAATAAATGAAAAAGAAATGAAGGAAACAATAGCAAAGATCAATAAAACTAAAAGCTGGTTCTTTGAGAAGATAAACAAAATTGATAAACCATTAGCTAGACTCATCAAGAAAAAACAGAGAAGACTCAAATCAATAGAATTAGAAATGAAAAAGGAGAAGTAAAAACTGACACTGCAGAAATACAAAGGATCATGAGAGATTACTAAAAGCAACTATATGCCAATAAAATGGACAACATGGAAGAAATGGACAAATTCTTAGAAAAGCACAACCTTCTGAGAATGAACCAGGAAGAAAGAGAAAATATAAACAGACCAATCACAAGCAATGAAATTGAAACTGTGATTAAAAATCTTCCAACAGGGCTTCCCTGGTGGTGCAGTGGTCGAGAGTCTGCCTGCTAATGCAGGGGACACAGATTCGAGCCCTGGTCTGGGAAGATCACACATGCCGCGGAGCAACTAGGCCTGTGAGCCACAACTACTGAGCCTGCGCATCTGGAGCCTGTGCTCTGCAACAAGAGAGGCCACGATAGTGAGAGGCCCGTGCACCGCAATAAAGAGTGGCCCCCGCTTGCCACAACTAGAGAAAGCCCTCGCACAGAAACAAAGACGCAACACAGCCAAAAATAAATAAATAAATAAGAAGTGTTAGAGCTAGTGTGAGGAAAGAGTTAAAAAAAAAAAAATCTTCCAACAAACAAAGGCCCAGGACCAGATGGCTTGACAGGCGAATTCTATTAAACATTTAGAGAAGAGCTAACACCTATGCTTCTCAAACTCTTCCAGAATATAACAGAGGGGAGAAAACTCCCAAACTCATTCTACAAGGACATCATCACCCTGATAACAAAACCAGACAAGGATATCACAAAAAAAGAAAACTACAGACCAATATCACTGATGAACATAGATGCAAAAATCCTCAACAAAATACTAGCAAACAGAATCCAACAGCACGTTAAAAGGATCATATATTCTGACCAAGTGGAGTTTATCCCAGGAATGCAAGGATTCTTCAATATATGCACATCAATCAATGTGAGAAACCATATTAACAAACTGAAGGAGAAAAACCATATGATCATGACAATAGATGCAGAAAAAGCTTTCAACAAAATTCAGCACTGACTTATGAAAAAACCCTCCCGAAAGTAGGCATAGAGGGGACTTACCTCAACATAAGAAAGGCCATATATGACAAAGCCACAGCCAACATCATTCTAAATGGTGAAAAACTGAAACCATTTCCACTAAGATCAGGAACAAGACAAGGTTGCCCATTCTCACCACTATTATTCAGCATAATTTTGCAAGTTTTAGCCATAGCAATCAGAGAAGAAAACAAAATGAAAGGAATCCAAATTGGAAAAGAAGAAGTAAAATTGTCATTGTTTGCAGATGACATGATACTATACATAGAGAATCCTAAAGATGCTACCAGAAACTACTAGAGCTAATCAATGAATTTGGTAACATAGCAGAATACAAAATTAATGCACAGAAATCTCTTGCATTGTTATACACTAATGATGAAAAATTTGAAAGAGAAATTAAGGAAACACTCCCATTTACCAGTGCAACAAAAAAATAAAATACCTAGGAATAAACCTACCTAAGGAGACAAAAGACCTGTATGCTGAAAACTATAAGATACTGATGAAAGAAATTAATGATGATACAAACAGATGGAGAGATATACCATGTTCTTGGATTGGAAGAATCAACATTGTGAAAATGACTATACTATCCAAAGCAATTTACAGATTCAGTGCAATCCCTATCAAACTACCAATGGCATTTTTCACAGAATTAGAACAAAAAATTTCACAATTTGTATGGAAACACAAAAGACTTCAAATAACCAAAGCAATCTTGAGAAAGAACAACAGAGCTGGAGGAATCAGGCTCCCTGACTTCAGACTATACTACAAAGCTACAGTAATCAAGACATTATGGTACTGGCACAAAAACTAAAATATAAATCAGTGGAACAGGTTAGAATGCCCAGAGATAAACCCATGCACATATGGTCACCTTATCTTTGATAAAGGAGGCAAGAATATACAATGGAGAAAAGACAGCCTCTTCAACATGTGGTGCTGGGAAAACTGCACAGCTACATGTAAAAGAATGAAATTAGAATACTCCCTAACACCATACACAAAAATAAACTCAAAATGGATTAAAGACCTAAATGTAAGGCCAGGCACTATAAAACTCTTAGAGGAAAACATAGGCAGAACACTCTATGACATAAATCACAGCAAGATCCTTTTTGACCCAGCTCCTAGAGAAATGGAAATAAAAACAAAAATAAACAAATGGGACCTAATGAAACTTAAAAGCTTTTGCACAGCAAAGGAAACCATAAACAAGACCAAAAGACAACCCTCAGAATGGGAGAAAATATTTGCAAATGAAGCAACTGACAAAGGATTAATCTCCAAGATTTACAAGCAGCTCATGCAGCTCAATAACAAAAAAACAAACAACCCAATCCAAAAATGGGCAGAAGACCTAAATAGACATTTCTCCAAAGAAGATATACAGATTGCCAACACATGAAAGAATGCTCAACATCATTAATCATTAGAGAAATGCAAATCAAAACTACAATGAGATATCATCTCACACCGGTCAGAATGGCCATCATCAAAAAATCTAGAAACAATAAATGCTGGAGAGGGTGTGGAGAAAAGGGAACACTCTTGCACTGTTGGTGGGAATGTAAATTGATACAGCCACTATGGAGAACAGTATGGAGGTTCCTTAAAAAACTAAAAATAGAACTACCATACGACCCAGCAATCCTACTACTGGGCATATACCCTGAGAAAACCATAATTCAAAAGGAGTCATGTACCAAAATGTTCATTTCAGCTCTATTTACAATAGCCAGGACATGGAAGCAACCTAAGTGTCCATCATTGGATGAATGGATAAAGAAGATGTGGCACATATATACAATGGAATATTACTCAGCCATAAAAAGAAATGAAATGGAGGTATTTGTAGTGAGGTGGATGGAGTTAGAGTCTGTCATACAGAGTGAAGTAAGTCAGAAAGAGAAAAACAAATACCGTATGCTAACACATATATATGGAATCTAAGGGAAAATAAAGGTCATGAAGAACCTAGTGGCAAGACGGGAATAAAGACACAGACCTACTAGAGAATGGACTTGAGGATATGGGGAGGGGGAGAGGGAGGGGTAAGATGTGACAGGGTGAGAGAGTGGCATAGACATATATACACTACCAAATGTAAAATAGATAGCTAGTGGGAATCAACTGCATAGCACAGGGAGATCAGCTCGGTGCTTTGTGACCACCTAGAGGGGTGGGATAGGGAGGGTGGGAGGGAGGGAGATGCAAGAGGGAAGAGATATGGGACCATATGTATATGTATAACTGATTCACTTTGTTATAAAGCAGAAACTAACACACCATTGTAAAGCAATTATACTCCAATAAAGATGTTTAAAAAAAAAAAAAGAGAAATGGAAATTAAAAGAAAAATAAACAAATGGGACCTAATGAAACTTAAAAGCTTTTGCACAGCAAAGGAAACCATAAACAGGATGAAAAGACAACGCTCAGAATGGGAGAAAATATTTGCAAATGAAGCAACTGACAGTGGATTAATCTCCAAAATATACAAGCAGCTTATGCAGCTCAATATCAAAAAAACAAACAACCCAATCCTAAAATGGGCAGAAGACCTAAACAGACATTTCTCCAAAGAAGATATACAGATTGCCAACAAACACATGAAAGGATGCCCAACATCACTAATCATTAGGGAAATGCGAATCAAAACTACAATGAGGTATCTCCTCACACCGGTCAGAATGACCATCATGAAAAAGTCTACAAACAATAAATGTTGGAGAGGGTTTGGAAAAATGGGAACCCTCTTGCACTGCTGGTGGGAATGTAAATTGATACAGCCACTATGGAGAACAGTATGGAGGTTCCTTAAAAAACTAAAAATAGAACTACCATATGACCCAGCAATCCCACTACTGGGCATATACCCTGAGAAAACTGTAATTCAAAAAGAGTCATGAAAAAAAAAAAAAAGAGTCATGTACCACAATATTCATTGCAGCACTATTTATAATAGCCAGGACATGGAAGCAACTTAAGTGTCCACTGACAGATGAATGGATCAAGAAGATGTGGCACATATATACAATGGAATGTTACTCAGCCATAAGAAGAAATGAAATTGAGTTATTTGTAATGAGGTGGCTGGACCTAGAGTCTGTCATACAGAGTGAAGTCAGTCAGAAAGAGAAAATCAAATACTGTATGCTAACACATATATATGGAATCTAAAAAAAACAACAATGGTTCTGAAGAACCTAGGGGCAGGACAGGAATAAAGATGCAGAGGTGGAGAGTGGACTGAGGACATGGAGAGGGGGAGGGGTGGACCTGGATGAGGTGAGAGAGTGGCATGGACATATATACACTACCAAATGTAGAATGGATGGCTGGTGGGAACCAGCTGCATAGCAGAGGGAGATCAGCTCGGTGCTTTGTGACCACCTAGAGGGGTGGGATAGGGAGGGTGGGAGGGAGACACAAGAGCGAGGGGATATGGAGATATGTGTGTATGTGTGGCTGATTCACTTTGTTATACAGCAGAAGCTAATGCAGCATTGTAGAGTAATTATACTCCAATAAAGATGCTGAAAAAAGGGAAAAAAAAAAAAAAAAGACTCCACACAAAAACTACTGGAACTGATAAACAAATTCAGCAAGGTAGCAGGATACAAGATTAACATACAGAAATCTGTTCCATTTCTTTACACTAACATGAACTATCATAAAGGGAAAGTTTAAAAAAATCCCTTTTAAAATTGCATCAGAAATAAAATACTTAGGAATAAACCTGACCTAGGAGGTGAAAGACTTATACACTGAGAAGTATAAAACATTGATAAAAGAAACTGAAGATGATTCAAAAACTGAAATTTACCCCACATTCTTGTATTGGAAGAAATAGTTTTGTCAAAATGGCCATATTACCAAAAGCAATCTATAGATTTAATGTGATCTCTTTCAAATTACCTATGACATTTTTCACAGAACTAGAAAAAATAATCCTAAAATTTATATGGAACCATAAAATACCCAGAATTGCCAAAGCAATGCTGAGGGAAAAGAATAAAGCTGGAGGAATAATGCTCCCAGACTTCAGACACTACAAAGCTACAATAATCAAAACAGTGTGGTATTGGCACAAAAATAGACATATGGATCAATGGAACAGAATAGAGAGCCCAGAAATAAGCCCCCAAACCTAAGGTCAATTAATCTTTGACAAAGGAGGCAAGAATATACAATGGAAAAAAGAACGTCTCTTCAGCAAATGGTGTTGGGAAAGCTGGAGAACCACATGTAAATCAATGAAATTAGAACACTTGCTTACACCATACACAAAAATAAACACAAAATGGTTTAAAGACTTAAATATAAGACATGACACCATAAACTCCTAAAAGAGAACATAAGCAAAACATCTTCTGACATAAATCATACCAATGTTCTCTTAGGGCAGTCTCCCAAGGCAATAGAAATAAAAGCAAAAATACACAAATGGGACCTAATCAAACTTATAAGCTTTTTGCACAGCAAAGGAAACCATAAACAAACGAAAGTACACCCTACAAACTGGTAGAAAATATTTGCAAATGATGTGACCAACAAGGGATTAATTTCCAAAATATCCAAACAGCTCATACAACTCAATAACAACAACAACAAAAAATAAAATCAAGAAATGGGCAGAAGACCCAATAGACATTTCTCCAGAGAAGACATATAGATGGCCAATAGGCACAAGAAAAATGCTCAACATTACTAATTATTAGAGAAATGCAAATCAAACCACAGTGAGCCATCTCCTTACACTGGTCAGAATAGCCATCATTAAAAGTCTACAAGTAATAAATGCTGGAGAGATTGTGGGGAAAAGGGAACCCTCCTACACTGTTGGTGGGAATGTAAATTGGTGCAGCCACTGTGGAAAACAGTGTGGTGGTTCCTTAAAAAACTAAAAATAGAGCTGCTCTATGATCCAGCAATCCCACTCCTGAGCATATATCCAGAAAGGATGAAGACTCTAATTAAAATTCCACATAAATATGGAATCTAAAAAAAAAAAAAAAGGTTCTGAAGAACCTAGGGGCAGGACAGGAATAAAGATGCAGACATAGAGAATGGACTTGAGGACACGCGGAGGGGGAAGGGTAAGCTGGGATAAAGTGAGAGAGTGGCACTGACTTATATACACTACCAAATGTAAAATAGATAGCTAGTGAGAAGCAGCCGCATGGCACAGGGAGATCAGCTCGGTGCTTTGTGACCACCTGGAGGAGTGGGATAGGGAGGGTGGGCGGGAGACACAAGAGGGAGGGGATATGGGGATATATGTATACATGTGGTTGATTCACTTTGTTGTCCAGCAGAAACTAGCACAACATTGTAAGGCAATTATACTCCAATAAAGATGTTAAAATAAATAAATAAATAAAATAAAATTTAAATGGATTTTTAAAAACTGGAATGCTTATTACTGATAGGGTGGTGGAAATACAAATGATTTCAATCCTAGACATTTATTAAAATACATGTAAAAGAGTAAAAATAAAAAGCTTGTTATTTTAAAGATTCCAGAAAAATAAAATACAATATATTTTATAATGTAGGTATTCAAAAATTAGGGTTATCATAGGGGAATTGATGATGCCCAGCTATTCCCCAAGGCAACCTGGGAAGAATCCACTACGGACATTGCTCACCTAAACGTTGATAAATGAGAAGTCTGTCAGGTAAATAAGCAGAGAGAGAACATTTCAGACATAGAACATGTGAGGAAAGATGGTATTGTAAGTAGGAATTCAGTTTGTTTAAGACACTAAAACAGCCCCTTGTAGTAGGAGCATATGAGTGAAGAGTAAAGTGATACAAAATGAAGATAAACCATTTCCCTAAGGTAACCTGTGATTTCTACTAAGAAATGCATGACAGATTGGCTCCATCTTTTAACCCAAATGAGTGGTAACCTGAAGACATTGCAGGCTAGTTGTTCTCAATTATTGGAGGTGAAGAGTCTTCCCTAGGGGGAAGGGATAGTTAGGGAGTTTGGGATTGACAGGTACACATTTCTATATTTAAAATGGATAACCAACAAGGACCTACTGTATAGCACAGGGACATATGGATAACCACAAGGACCTACTGTCGCTAAATGTTATGCGGCAGCCTGGATGGGAGGGGAGTCGGAGGAGAATGGATACATGTATGGCTGAGTCCCTTTGCTGTGCACCTGAAACTATCACAACATTGTTAATCAGCTATACTCCAATATAAAATAAAAAGTTAAAAAAAATTCAGGTTTTGTTTCCAGTGGGTTAGGATATAGTAACTGACAAACTCTAGGATCCTAGAGCTGCTCTAATTATAGCACAGACTGACTCCTACCCTGACATATAACATATGACAAAATGAATGAACTGAGCGGAGACCTACTGCACTTCAGATGGGAAGGGGTTGGGTCATGGTGTTATCCCTTGCAGAAGGAACACAGGCCTGCTGACTCCCAGCCTGTTGACCTTTGGGGCCTGAGTTGCCACTGAACTACGTATGCACTCTTCTTCCCATGCAGTACTTCTTTCCTGGGCCTTAAAGGATGCCCCAAACATATTCTTGGCCCCTGAGCCCCCTCCATTTTCTTGAGATAACTCCCTTAACTATAAATGAGTGAAATGGCATACTCTTAGAAATAAAAGATTCCTTATATACCAGCATTTGAAGAAGAGGTTTTCACATCAACAACCTGAACACATATGCCTAGCCTGCAGTGATGGCAGAAGGGTTTTTCTTGGATGGTTCATCTCACTCCATCCCTGCACAGGCTTAGACATACAGAAGCCAAGGGATGGAGTCTAGGTTACCCTACTCTCCTGCTATGTCATAATCACTTACGAGCTTCATGTACACAGGCATTTTACCTTTCTGAAGCTCTGTCTCTCCACTGATAATATGGACACAATAATACTTTTTTTCCCTTGTGAATTATAAAGATTACTGTGTTTAAAAATTCTTTCAAAATCACCAGGATAAATTCCTCCCTCTTTAATAATTGCATCACTGTTAATTTAGGTCAGACAAATAACCTCCAGACCATAGCCAGGAAGTAGAGAGAGCATAGAGCCTCAGGAGAATATTTTACAAAAGGAAAGAGCAATTGCAAAGAGGGTGTGGGAAGACAGATTTCATACCCATGGATAAGGAACCATAAAGCAGGAATGCTGTGAGCATAAAATTTAAGGCACAAGTTTCCCAAATGTGAAAGATATCTAAAAGACGTTCTGTTGTCCTAATCACAGCTTCTGGACAAGAAGTGGAAGATGTGTCCCAGGAGGCCTCAAGGGACCCCTCCAGCATCTTTGGTGTTTAGCATCTCTAAACTTAATGTGTTATTCCCACTATCTTGTTAATCTGACTTCACCTCTTCACAAAACACTGGAGGTAACATTTCCTACTGGAAGGCTGTTTTGGAATTCCCAAGTTGTGCTATGTGCCACTCCTTTTGACTCCTATCTCTTGAGCATTACTGCATCATATTTCTAACCATGTTATACTGAAACCATTAATAAATTTGCCAATTATTTTCACAGAAGGAACAGTGTATGTTTTTCTTTGTCCTCTCAAAGCCCAGGAGACTGCCTGGCTGCCTAGTTCAAGTAGGTTCTTTACAATATAAATGGAACTGAAATTAACTCCCCTATATTTTGCCTATATTTAAATTTGTCTTTAAGCCTCCAAATGCTAAGATCTTATTATTCCAATCCCATCCCCAACTCAGTTAAAACAAGTTGAATTTTTCAGATCCTTCTATTCATTTTTCTGGAGTTGATTCCTTTGTTAAAATTAAATACAAAATGCAGACTGGAACTGGAAATTCCCTGATCAGATAAAACCACTTAAACCACATATACAAAACTAAATCTAGCTTATTTCATAGACCTAAGTGAAACTTAAATTAGGTCATTTCTTGTAAATGCCTCTGATAATCCTGAAAGAAACAAATTCTCTTCCCCCAGATGGTATAAGATAATCAGTTTTAATCAGTCCCCTACTATCTGAAAACCCTCATTGTAACAACCAATCACTGTAAAGATTAAACAGCTACCTCATTTTTACTTTATAAGCCGTCATCAAACATCATGCCCCGAGCTTTATATCAGTTTTAAACTTGAAAGCTCCTATCTCACACTGTTCTTATATGCACAAAAACTCTTACAAAATACTATTTGTTTATTTGGTGGTTTTAATTTTGCTATTTCCAGATTTGTTACATCTTTAATTAAAATATTCTTTCTCAAAGACTTCTGTCCAAGTCCTCGCCTCTTTGCAGACTTAACTCATATCCTATCTATAAGGGTTAAGAAGCTATTATTGACCCATCCAATAAGAAGGAATTTATCCTGTTTTCCTATTGCTTTCCCCCTACTCAGTTCAATGTACCAGCTTAATTCTTATTTTACAGTCCTAAAAGGAGTCTACTTTTGTTTTAAAACTGTGAGGCCACTAAAAGGACACCAAATTAGAAGTGAGAAGAATTTAGTTTAAGTCCTAGCTCTGCCATTCACTAGCCTGTAGACTTAACTAAGTCACATAATTTTTGTAAAATTGATTTCCCTTATACTGAAATTACATAAACACATAGCCAAATATGTTATATTGTGTTATTTTATAATTTTATGCAATGTTATATATTTAAGATACAAAAGAACAGGGCTTAAACAAGCTTATCTATTTTATGCTCCTTAAAAAATACGGGGATTTGAAGCAATATTTAATAGAGTAAAAAATAATATAAAAATCAAAAAGTGTTCTGCTACTATAGAAAAATATGTAACGCCAGCCAGTCACTCTTTGTCCCAGAAGAATGTGTGATATATTTGTAAGAATACATAGTACAATTCAGTATGTACAGTCTATGAATTACAAACTATAAGCATGAGAAAGTATATTACAACAAAGGATTTATTAGTAAAATGGTCTTATCTTTTATCAATTCTTGAGGGAGAGACTACAGTTGCCATATCAGACTCTGATATGATTGATGGAGCCCTTGGCATGCTAAGTAATAACTTTATAGAAAGGGAACTGCCCTTCTATCCACTAGAATCTAAAATGCTTTCTTTACTTTCCATCTCATCCTCCCACTTCCATAATTCAATCAAATGTATTTCTATGATTACATATTTAGCTTCCCATTTATTTTAATGTATATATTCATAATACATAAAAGTCATACCACTCAAATTTAATTGGAATTTTTTCAAAATTATATAATTTATATATTATATTTATAATTTATTATTAATTATTTTAAATTTCTGATTTCTACTAGGTATGACATGTTGCTATTGTTATGTTATTATTGTTTTTTAATTATAGTTACAAGTTTTAGCTAATTTTTAACTTCACTTTGGAAAATGAATAGCACTATTCTATTAATCCTGAGACAAAAATATCTTTGACAAGATTATTCCCCCTTTTAAAAATGTAGTTCAATGTCATAAATATGTCTTATAATACTATAAACACCAAGTTCAAATAAAACAGGTCAATATAAAAATTTTGAAAAAACAAAACTAAATATGTGTATACAAAAGTTTTTTTAACAATATAATAAAGACTTAATTAAAAAAACTGGAGCCTTCTTTCTGAATTGATATAAACCCTAAATTATAAATTTTTTTAAAATACAGTTTTAATCTAATACTATCAAGTTTATACTGTACATCTTGGGTAGAATCCTTACTTAGCAGAGTCCCTTGGGGGAATTGTTGTACTGCTTAGATAAGAACTATTTAAGATTAGCATTTCAATTATTTGACAGCAAATGGGAACTTCAAAAGTGCTTTAAGAGCTCTAAAACACTTATTATCTTAAGTAGTTTGAAACAGTCTTCATTTTATGTATACTATTAATTTGATTAACAAATCCTTTCCTTGTAGAGCTCATAGAGATAAATGTCAGCCTGAACCAAGGCTGAAGCACTGCAAAATCTAAATTAGACCCATGCAATTTAATGAGACCTTAATGTAGTTCTTCCCTGAACCCACATGGAAGTGCTGTCTCCTGACACAGTGAGCTACCCCAACGGAGGGTAGTATGGGGCAAATGCAAGTTTCTTCCCAATTTACATATTTGGAAAGTATTGCTTTAATATTTCTTAAGTATTTGTATAACAAAACAAGGGATTTATACACGTTAGAGTGGTATTCCTACAGTTCTAATGTTAGAGAGAAAAAGGCAAAACATTTATTTAGCAGGAAATTGACACAGCAGGAAACTCTGATGCTCTCTTTGAAATACAGGCAAAGGCAAAGACCCATATATTTCAAATGAAGCTATGCAATTTTAAGTACGTGTATTAGATTTTGAAACTGTAATCAGTATTTTAAATATAACACAGTGGAATAGTGATATTGGGGAAAAGATAAACATCCATCTAGAAACAAGCTACTATTGACTCATATTTGTTGACAGGCATACCCAAATCTTGTGATAATAAAAGCAAGGATCCTCAATAGGATGTTTGGATTGGTCGGATCTCAGGCAGATTCATGCAGCATGTCAGAAGAGTAAGACTTTCCTACCCCAGGGTATCCTCAAGCAGCCCTCCCAACTAATTTGTAGAACATGTAAGGCCATGAGGATATAGTTCTAAAAGATTCATTAACTACCTAGTACTGGCATGACAGGGAGAAGTAAGTTATCAGCAGAATAACAAGTCTTCAGATATTTAGCTTTTCTTCAACTAGTGTGCTTAGCTATCCATAATATCAAATACCTCTTCCTTTGTTTCTCCTTTGACTCATCCAGGTTCTTGCGCAGTTTCAAAGCCTGGGTAAAATATGTACCACCCAGGCTAGTATCATAGTGCTTTTTTACTTCAATGCCCAACTTACACCAAAACACCTACTGCCTTGTATTACCAAGATGTTTCTTTAATAATAAAACCTAACTACTTATTTCTTAAATTGTAGTTAAACCTGAACATGAGGTTATATTCTGAATTTTGAGAAGTATCACTGGACTCGCATTTCATCTGAATCAGTATACTAATGCTCTGTGTTATAACCAGATGACTGTAATCTCTCTCACTCAGAAGAGGTCACTGTTGTGATTAATCTAGACACCGGGCACTGTTCCATAGGATGTGCCTTTCCTCATATGAAATTGTTAAAAGTCTTTAAACTGTGTGTGGTAAAAATTGAGTGAATTACCTCTGAACTTATAATTACGTGACAGTTGATTTGAGCTTCTTCCTTCAGGAGAAGGGCTTATAGGTGATGCTCCCTGACTTTTCCATTTAAGTAAATACATTACAGATTAAGTATGATTACACAATTTTTAAGACCATAAATTTCCCTATTAAATAAAATAACTTTTTAATTTAGATCTTTTAAGTTGCCAACAGTACTGTTGGCTTGGACAAAAAGTTTGTTCGGGTTTTCCATAGGATCTTACAGAAAAACCCACACGAACTGAACGAACTTTTTGGCCAAACCAATAGTAGTGGTACCACTGATTGGTTTGACAATTATGTGGACACTTATACCATGACCCTTCCCAAATCAATAAAATCTTTATTTACAGCTATGCTAGACCAAATAGATCAGAATATTTATAAATCTTATAGACGTTTTCCATGACACCTGAAATTTAATTGCACAGGTATCACAGAGTTGACACCATGGATATAATATATCATTGGCATGTCTATTTGACCAATAGACCCTGATTTGCATAAAATACACCCTTGCCTGCAGCATTCTAATTAGAAGGAAAGTGCTAGTATTTTCCTAAATAGTCTTAGAATCTAGGACAAAGAGATTTTAAGAAAAAAAGAAAAAATAGAGCCTTGTCAAATCACAAACAAATTTTATCAAGTTTGATAAAACTCTCTTGAATTAAAGCCTTAAAGGATAATGACTTAAATGGGAGAAACAAATCAAAAACAAAAACAATGAAATATCACCTCATACCAGTCAAAATGGCCATCATCAAAAAATCTACAAACAATAAATGCTGGAGTGAGGGTGGAGAAAAGGGAAACCTCCTACACTTTTGGTGGGAATGTAAATTGGTACAACCACTATGGAGAACAGTGTGGAGGTTCCTTAAGAAACTAAAAAGAGAGCTACCATATAATCCAGCAATCCCACTCCAGGGCATAAATCTGGAGAAAAACATGGTTTGAAAGGATACATGCACCCCAATGTTCATTGCAGCACTGTTTACAATAGCCAAGAATGGAAGCAACCTAACTGACCATCGACAGATGAATGGATAAAGAAGATGTGGTACATATATACAATGGAATATTACTCAGCTATTAAAAAGAATGAAATAATGCCATTTGCAGAAGCATTGGTAGACCTGGAGATTATCATACTAAGTGAAGTAAGTCAGACAGAGAAAGACAAATATCATATGATATTGCTTATATGCAGAATCTAAAAAAAAAAAAGATACAAATGAACTTATTTACAAAACAGAAACAGATTCACAGAATTAGAGAATGAACTTATGGTTACCAGGGGGAAAGGTGGGCAGGAGGGATAGATTGGGAATTTGGGATTGACATGTACACACTGCTATATTTAAAATAGATAACCAACAAGGACCCACTGTATAGCACAGGGAACGCTGCTCAATATTCTGTAATAACCTAAATGGAGAAAGAATTTGAAGAAGAATAGATACATGTATATGTATAACTGAATCACTTTGCTGTACACCTGAAGCCAACACAACATTGTTAATCAACTCCAATATAAAATTAAAAAGTTTTAAAAAGTTTACTTTCAGGCAGCATTTTTTTCTATCTCTAACAAACAGAATAATACCTAAAATTTTAATTCAGAAAATGTATAATGAAGACTACTGACTAATAGTTTCTGGTTGAATGTCAGCTTCAGTTACTTTTTTCTTAAATTGAAGTATGGTTGATTTACTAATATTTTGTTAGTTTCAGATGTACAGCATAGTGATTCAGTATTTTTGCAGATTATATTTCATTATAGGTTATTACAAGATAATGGTAATAATACCCTGTGCTATACAGTAAATCGTCGCTGCTTATTTATTTTATGTATAGCAGTTTGTATCTGTTAATCCCATGCCCCTAATTTGTCCCTCTCCCCCTTCATCTCCCATTTTGTAGCCAGAAGTTTTTTTTCTATGTCTCTGAGTCTATTTCTGTTTTGTATATGTATTCATTTGTATTATTTTTAGATTCCACATATAAGTGATACCATATAATATTTCTCTTTTCCTGTCTTATTTCACTAAGCATAATATTCTCTAGGTCCATTCACGTTGCTGCAAATTTCATTCTTTTTTACTCCCAAATACACTGTAGTCCTATAAAGGACCATTTGAAATTTGGCAAAAGTGAACACTGTGACAAGAGATTCTTCTAGAAGTTACAGTTTAAAGCAACAAACTAAAGAATTCATTCTCAGTAGAGCATTATAGAAGAGACACAGAAGAAATGCTAGTGTTAGGAGCTGTATTCTGACTGACTAAGTTCAGTCCTACTAGGTCATGGAAAACAATGAGTTAAGACTTAACTAGCTTTTTATATCGTTAAGCCAGGTGTCCTTAAAACTCCAGCTATAGAAGAGAAATTTTAAAAGAGAAATAGAAGCTATTCCCTGAGATCATACAAATAGTAGGAAAACCAATGTTCATGTTATTTCCATTAACCATTTTCCTTCTCAGCTTTGATGAGCTTAACTATGGTCTTGTCCTATGACACCCCAAAAGTCAGTTGGGGGGAATAAATATCCTGGTTTAACAAAGAAAATTCAGTCAACTCTGAATGTCATATTTGATCCAGAGAACAAATGTAGTATCTCATGGTTCTGAGACAAGAGGAAAGGGGGCAGGGAACAACCTTTAAATGACATAGTCATTGTGGATACAACAAAAAGTGGTTAGAATCTATAGGCCCACGATGGTGGAAGATTTAACTTCCAGCAGACCTTGAGCCTCATTATACACTCATTTTAATACATTAGCATGCTAAATGACATACCCACAGGTGCCATGACAGTTCCAAGGTTGACCATAAAAGGCCAAAAAGTGGGTGGTGGCCCAATTCCTGCCCCAAATCCCTGCCCTTTCCCCCAAATAGTTGGAATTATCCTCCCACTCATTAGCCTATGAGATTACCCAGTCCATAAAAATTAACCACCCCATATTTTGAGCCCTCCTGTCTTCTGAAATGGCACACATTCTGTCTATGGAATGTGTATCTCCCTAAATAAAGTTGCTTTCCCACTTAGTTCTTGGGGCAGAGCTCTCTTGCCTGCCTGCTTGTATCCTTCACAAGTGTCATATTAATAAACCTACTTCTTGCCTATAGCTTTGCCTCTCACTGAATTCCTTCTGCACTAAGACAAAGAACCTGAGCTTCATTAAGTCCTGTGACCAGGTGTGCGATTTAAGCTGGGAGATTGTGGGTTCCAGTCCCCTCCTAAGCTGGAGATTGTGGGTTCAAGTCCCATCTGAGGCGCAACTGGGTTCGAGTCCCACCAGAGGTGCTATTGAGTTCAAGTCCCAATGTGAGGTGCATGGTTTCAGTTTTAGAGATGACATTAAGGATTTACATGCCTTTGTTTGAGCATGTGCAAAGAGACTGGACTAGGAAAAAAAGAGAAGCAGAAAGTAGCCTTGTGTAAGCAAATTTTTGAGTGAAGTTAGTTAATGATCACAGTAGCCCTAGATTCTTAGTCTTCTAAATATTTTGTGCTATTTACCAAAACTATTTTTATTTCATTCACAAAGCATATCTGATTTCACTAGGAGTCAGAGTTACTCCTAGGGGAAATGTACACCATCCTCAAATAATCTTCTGAACCAGAAACCTTCCTCCAGCAAATCTGTGATAATGTCTTTCAGCTTTCTTATCTTGTGACTTAGAACCCTAACAGAGCTGTCATTCTCTGTCACCATCCCAAAACTGCCATGTCATCATTGCCCAGTCTCCCATACCTATAATTTAGTTTTAGGAGAAATTGAAGGGATAACAGCCTTGCTAGTATATAAGATGTTTGTGCTGTGTGTGTGTAGATCGTATTTTTACTATTAATTTTATTGAGGCAAAATTTACATACAGTGAAATACACAAATATTAAGCAGAGAGTTTGATAATTTTTGTCAAGCTTACACCAAATATTCCAAACTCCAATAAACATATAAACTATTTCCCTATTCCAGAAAGTTTCTTTCTGCTTTCTTTTTAGACAGACTTGGCCACCCCAGAAGTAAACACCATCCTTATTTCTATCATCATAAATTTGCTTATTCATATAGTATCATCAACATTTGTTAAAATCAGTATTCTTAAATTTAGCAGTTTTAGTGGGTATGAAAATGTTATCTCATTGTGACCTTATTTTCAACTGACTAATTAACGACTAATAATAATAAGTACCTTTTCATGTGGTTATCGTTCATACATATATATTCTTTATAACCATTCTTTAGAAATCATTTTTATTTTGAATTTAAGATTTGATTTTTATTTAAAATTTGCCAATTTTAAGTAGGTTATGTGTCTCCTTTTTATGAGTTATTAGTGTTCTTAAATATTCAAACCTTTTGATAGACATACGTACCAATATTTTCTCTCAGATTGTGGCTTATGTGTTCATTTTTCTATTGCTACATTTGTATGTAGTTAAAAAATTTGATGAGGTCTAACTTATCAATTTGTTTCTATTATGGTTAGTGATTTCTGTGTCCTCTAAGATAAAATTTTGCTACCCTAAGAAGAGTGACATATTATCCTAAATGTTCTCTCAAGTGCTCTGTATTTTTAGTTTTTTTTTATGTTTGGGTCTATAATCTCAGCTCAAGATAATTTTTTGTGTAGGGTAAGCTAGGGGTCAAAGTTAATTTTTCTATGTGGTTATACAGTTGTCCAGCACCCTAACAGAAAAAAGTTTTTGTTTCCTATAAATTGCTTTAGAGAATTTGTGGAACTTCAGATAACTGTGGATATGTGGGTACATTTCTAGACTCTATTCTTGTCTGTTGATCTATAAGCCTTAGCCAGCACAATAAGACAAGAAAAGGAAAAAGAGGCATACAGATTGAAAAGACAGAAATAAAACTGTCACTATTTGCAAATATCATGATTGTGTACATAAAAAAACCCTGAGTCAACCAAAACCTCTAAGAACTAATAAGTGAGTTCTCAAATTTGCAGAATAAAACATCAACACAAAAAATCAATCATATTTCTGTATATTAGCAACAAACATGTGGGAACCAAATTTTAAAACACAATATCATTAGCAATTACTCTGGAAAATAAATGAAATACTCATGTGTCAATATAACATATACATGTGAATGAGGCTTTTTCTGGGAAATGTGAAACAGGTCAAATGATTATAATGCTCCAGAGATGGAAATTTATGAAGAACTCCAAATAGTCTGCTCCTTCCAGCAGCTGCAAGGCTGCTGCTTATCACAACTATACCATGGTTGCAAGGTTGCTGGTTTTCAAGGCTACCACAAAGCTGAGGGTGTAGGTCAAATTAAAACACCATAATTTCTGCTGTTCTTACTGAGGTTCAGTTACTTTTTACTATTAAATAACTATAAGAAAACCTGCCTTGGTACAGAGCACAGCAAGGAAAACAACTGTGTCTGAGAAGTGAAATGACTAGCCAGCTCTCAAGGGAATTCACATCCTATTTCAAATGTGTCTATAAATTATTTGATACTCCTCACTTTAAGAGATAGAACTTAGTTTCCTTCCCATTGAGGATGGGCTGGACTTGGTGATTTCTAATAAATAGAATAAATAGAAAGTGACGGTGTGTGACTTCAAAGTCTAGATTCTTCCTCTTTCCTCTCTCTCTCTTAAATTGTTCACTCTAGACAATTAGAGTCTATGTTGAGATCAGCTCTATAGAGAACCACATGTGACAAAGAAATGAAGTCTACAGCCAACAGTCAGGTGAGTGAGGTTTCTTGAGAGCAGATTTTGTAGCACTGGTCACATTCTCAGATCACTGAGTCCAGACAACATCTTCACTACAACCTTATGAGAGACTATAATCAAGCATCACTCAGATAAACTGCCCCCAGATTTTTGACCCCTAGAAACACTTTGAGCTGCTGAATTTTTTGGTATTAGATATTTAACACATAGCCCATATTCCTAATACTCAAGAAGTTCAAAAATTCAAGCTGTGAATTTAAAATGTCTCTGCCCAATAGGACTCTAGTTTCTTAATGGAAATAAAAAATTCTCTCTGGAGAAACACACCTTCATTCTAACAGACTCCCCAAAGAATTCTCACAAACACTATTTTCAAAAGAAAATGAAAAATTTAATATAAAGTATTTCTAGCCACAAAGAAATAAGATACTTGAAAGTATATATAAAAATTAAACGAACAGACATATAATAATTATTTATAGTGGAATTAACACAAATAGCATATAAGTAAGGGACTATTCTTCTTATTTTCTGAAAAATTAAAAAGCAACTTGAAAAAAATGAGGAAGACTATAAGTAATGACAAAGCAAATTTGAAAAAAAGTACATTGCAAAAATAAATATATGTACTAATTAAAAAAAAAAATTCAAAGGACAGGTTTAAGAGCTGACTGGACATAGCCAAAGAGATAAACAGTTGAATTCAAAAGTAGATCTTAAGTTTTCCACAATGCAGCATAGAGAAAAGAAGGAAATATATATATTATATGGAAGAGAGGTTAAGAGACAGGAAGTATGGAGTGAGAAAGCTGAATACATATTGTTGGTGAAATAAAATTAAAAACAAATCTCCTGCCAAACCAGAACCTTCTCCACAAAAGAAGAGAAAAAATACAATTTTGTACTGAATAAGCATTAAACAAAAATATGATGTACGTTAATAGACAGTTGGCTAGAGATTGCAAAGACAGAAGAAATCTCATCCTTTTATATAGCAAAGCAGGTGTAGCTCTTCTCACACATGCTTTCAAGATAAACAATGAATAGTCTTCAAGTCCAGAGACAGACACATATAAAGGGAAAACAATGAGAAGAGAGTCAGAAATCAGATGGCCATCTATAAGGCAAGGAGAAAGACCTGGAACATATTTTTCCCTCAGAGTCCTCAGAAGGAACCAACCCTGCAGACACTTTAATTTCAGACTTCTAGTTTCCAAACCTGTGAGATAATATATTTCTGATGTTTAGGTCACCAAGCTTGTGGTACTTTGATACAGCAGCCCTAAAAAACTAACACAAAGGCGAAAATAAAGATATTTCCAGACAAATCCATGGAAGTTTCCCACCAGACTATCATTAAAAGAAAATCTGAATGATGTATGAGGACAATGATCCAAGAAAGAAGATCTGAGATGCAAAAATGGATAAAAAGCAAAGAAGCAATAAGGATGTGGCTAAATGTATTCCAGCATTAGCTTTCTGAATCAAAAATAGCATCATATGGACTAATAAGACAGAATTAAATAAAATAGCATATGATAGAAAAACGACTAAATGTAGTTAATATGTTCAAAATCTCTTATAAGGGAAAAAAGAAAATATAACAATTAAATTTAAGACTACTAAAAAATAAAGTATGCAAGTTATAATCTCTGGATTAATCACAAAAAGAATAATAAAATATTGGATATACCTAATAAGAGTTGAGTACAACAAACTGTTGAGGAAGAGATGAAACGATAAAATTAATTAACAAATACAAAAGAACACAGGAAAAGAGAAAAGGAAACACAGAAATCTCAGAACAAATAAAATGCACAGAAAAGGATGTTAGATATACATCTAAATATATCAGTATTTATAGTTAAAAAAATGGATAAAATGATCCAGTTAAAAGACAAATTTTAAAATTTGCTTTTTATAAAACCCAACTACATGATTTTTACACAAGATATAGATAGCTAAAACATATAGTTAAAGAAATGTTGAAAAGAAATTGGAAAAAGATGCATTATTTGTCAAAGATAATTGCCAAAAACAAGCTTATATAGTTTTGTTAATGTAAGACAGATTTTTCTATAGAACCAGGCATTTTTCAGACAAAAAGAGAGTCATTGGATAGTGATTGCAATTCCCCAGAAGTATTTATTTTAAATGTGTAGGCAATTGATAACACAGCCTCAAAATATATAAGACAAATTTACATAAAGCAATTGTAATTATTGTTAACAATGACCCTAAATGAGGCAAATTATTTTCTCTGTGAATGTTGGGTAATTGGAGCATCCTTTATAATTGCATTCTATAATTACTGCTTGGGGACTCTTTTAGTTCTTACTCTGAGACCTAAATCTCTCATTGATAATTAAACATATTAATATTGGAACACCATCTAACTCTAGCCCCTCATTTTACAAATGAAGGAATTGAGATCCACAGATATTAAAGAAGAGCAGCCTGAATAGCATTTAGTGAAAGAGCCAGAGATTAGTCTACTGACTTTCCATCCAAAGTTCTTGGCATTATTTCACAATGTCTACAATTATAATCATTTCTGCACTAAAAAGAAGAGGCAACATAAATATTTCATTCACTGAAAATTATAATTTCAAAGTAACAATTTAGTTTTGGCTCCAAGGTTCAGGTGAACTTTCATGCACTGGAGACTGGCCTACAAAATAGCTCATATTGTCTTCTCCACACAGCCCTGCATTTGTGTGCATGTTTGTGGCCCAGTGAGTATAATGGGAAAGGCTAATAATGTTCCTCAGTTACAGAAAGAAAAAAAAAACAGCTCTGAATATTTTAATAAAAAATAGATTTATTAGAGAAAATTATCAGAAGGTCTAGAAGAGTAGGCACTCAGAGAGACCACCAGCAGTTACTCCCAGAACAGGAGCAGCTAGCTGCCCAGCCAGAGGAGTCGTTGTCTCAACCCTAATAAGGAAGATGGGGAATTAGAAGGCCATCACTACAAGTACTGACCTCAAGAACATACTGCTACAATTATGGCATCAATGAGCTGAATCTACAACCAACTGCCACAACCCTGCAAAGCAAGTGACTAGATTCCGGAACTATAATACAGAAGAAAAAAATCAACTTCTCTACAACCAAGCTTTATAGCAGCAATAGCCCCAGAAGCCTTGCTTCTGCCTTCAACATCTCATTTTGGAGCTTCTAATTGGTAGAATCGAATTTGCATCCAAAACCCTAAACGCAAGTTTTCTATCCTCTGTAGAACAGAAAACGTTCCAGAGGAAGTCTGAAATAGATGCTGAGTGCTAATCACTATATCTATAGGGGCTCCTCTTATATTATAGCATACTCTTTTTACCATGATTTTACTTGCTACTATATGTAATAGTCTTTGTTTGCTTGTTTGTGTTCTTTTGTATTATATGTCTGCTCCGTTAGATTATAAGCTTCATGAGGACATGAACCATTTTTGTTTATGATTACTCAGTGCCTGACCTGTAGGAGGTCCATAGTAAATTTGTGTTGAGGGAATTCATTGGAAGCATCAGGCGTCATTCCTAAGTGGGTTAAAACTCAGCTCATTCACTGATTTGTTAAACAAATGTAGAAGCTTCTCAATCTGTATGGGCTTCACTGGCTTGTCCGCAAATCAGGCTAATAAGAAGGCATGAATATCACCCATCCTGCTCTGTTCTTCTCCTATGTCAACCAGCTCGTGTTATGTATAAGGCTTAAACTTCCTGTCAGGGGACAAACAATATCTTGCCAAATGTATGGTGAAAACAACTAGCCTGTGGACCTGAGGGCCTCTATCTAAGAGGGGGTGGCACAACATATATGGCACAACATATATCAAATATGACTTAATTGTCACTCTCAGGTTGTTACTGCTCAGGTACTCCTGATCTGGAAACACCAGAGAGGGCACAGAGCTCCAGCCTCATTTCAAGCAGCACTGTATCTTGAGATTCACCTGCCACAGCACAGGTATGCATGTGAGGGAGAAATTCTGAGTCAGCTGTTTCCCTTGCCATTCCTGGACGAATGACAAGTCCAAACTCAGTGCAGTAGAACTCAACCCCACCATAACCTACCATCTATGCTCTTGTTCTGCTTAAGATCCCTCCCTCCTGGTCTGTTCTTTAAAGTCCTCAAAAGAATTGCCCATAGTGGAGTGTTTATGTGGATGTAAGTGTGCATGGGTATGTGGATGGTGAGGGATGAAGGATTGGTTAGCAGTGACAACTTGCTACATCCTCTTCCTTCTGTACACATGGGAAACTGACACAGCATAGGTTACTCTCTGGGCTAAAGGTTCTGAGGCTCAGCGCACACTGCTGTCTTAGAACTCCATCAGGGAAAATTTCCACCTTCCAGGTTGCTGTTTTCCCCCTGGCAAACACTTCCAGCTTCTTGATAGCTTCTAAGTTGTTTGCAAGAAGCAAAGTTGCACTTTAGAAAAAAAGAGTTACTACCAAAATGGAGAATGTTGGGAGGGGAAGAGAGAGGGTAGAGCATTTTCTGTCCTCAAAACACACTGTGTGTAGTTTAGAATGAGGATGGAAGTGGGTATTGTGAAGAAAGTACTGAGAGAGAAAGCTGTTCCCTGCTCTAAGAGGAGACCAGGAATATTTTTTTTTCCCCTTCTCCCAGGAGTGGAGCCTGATACTACAGCCTGTAAAAGTCCCTTGTTTATTGTTCCTATTCTCTTAATTTATCCCCTGCTCCCTTACACTCCTCAAGTGTACTACTGCAGCTCCCTCTATTAACACTGAGATAACACTGGTAGGAATGACCACTCCCAGCAACTCGCCCTTATGATTCCGCCAGGCAGGGTGGAGAAGCATAGACTCCTCGCTGTTCCTCCAGGCCTCACCCCTCACGTGGGCAGAGGAGAGTGGGTACAAGTTAATGTTTGAGCCTGGGAAATACATGTCTTCCCAAGGAAGATATTTCGAATGAAAGGCTAATAAGATAAGGTAAGGAGAGATCAGTTTTTCCATCAGGGGTGTACATGGTCCCACCTCATACTAGAGCAAAAGTCTCTTAAGAATATTTACGTTGCCTTCTTCATAGAAAACTGTAGGACACTCTGAAACTTTAGAGGAAAGGAAAAAAGACTAGAGAATTTTGATATATGACATTCTTAGAGGTTTTTTATATTAATATTAAACCTGCGGTTGATTTAGCATTCTTGACATTATCATTTATTTCACCTTATTAATTTTGCAGATTGTCTGGGATTACCCTATTTACATACATTTTTTAGAGAGTGTCTACATTTCTTTTCTTCATTATCATGACTGGGCTATGGAATACTACAGGCAGACTTGACCTGTATTAAATTTATACTGTCCAGCTTTATTCTGGCCCAGATCCTTGACCATCTTCCTAGTGAACTCCCCAAATAAGCCCCTCCAAACAACTTTCTATTTCATTGGGTTCCAATTACTATAGCTTTCCACCCCATTACAGCCCACAGACAGCAGAGAACTTCTCTCATTTCTGAGAAGCGCTGTATCACATAACACACATTTGCCTTCTTTCTACCACCATGCAGCTCTTTATTTATACCTGTAGTCTCATCTCCATCAGATCCTTAAATAAAAATCTTTATTAATGCTTATCTTCTAAAATTAACTGCTCACGAAAATGAATTCCTATGCTACTGATATCATCTCTTCCTAAAAAACCTTGATCATGTATTTATGCCCCCTTTCCAGCATCATTAATCTTAATATCCTTCCAGTCTAGCTTCTCTACTGTCTTATATATTACCGCCCATGTTATGCTTTAATCATTGTTTTTATCATGTCCCTCCCTTTTCAAAATCCTCCAAACACTATTTCTTTCAACAGTTTCCACTTTTTTAAGATTTTATTTTGATTGCCTCCTATTAATTCAACTGTATATTTATCATTTCTCCCAAACATAGTCTCCACTGTATTCACGCCAGTGTTTACGGTGATTAAAACCCACTGTATTCAAACTAATTGGCATATAATGGGCATTCAGTACATGGTTGAAAAGTAGATGCATGCAAGTTTACTCTTGCTGCCATAAATTAAAATTAGTTCTCACATCTGAATGGGTACTTTCCTATCCCTTAGGCTATCAGAATCTTAACTGTTTTTGAGTCAAACTTTAAATCTATTTCCTTTATGAAGCCTTCTTTTAATATTCAGTTTTAATTCATACTCTTTTATTTGAATATTTTAGTAAACATTGGATATGCCAAACAATTTTGTATTAGTCAAGGTTCGGTTACAGGTAACAAAAACTCACCAACTATTTTAGGCAGAAGAAAGAAATATATTTAATAAAGGAAAATATGTGCTTATAAATTGTTAGAAGGTTAGAGGAGCAGACTTTCCATTGATTGGGCATCCAGGAACGATGCATCAGAAAATACCACTAAAGTGGAAGGCTAAGGAATCTGTCACAACCAAGGAGAACCGCTACGCTTGATGACACAGGAACACTTTATCTGTAATGTAGGCATGAGTACAATTCTATCACAATTATTGGCTCTAGAAGTAGAATGTGTCTATTAGATCCAAACAGAATTGAAGCCTGCATGCCAACACCCATGGATGAATACAAAGACCTTGACTAATGTTACAAAAGAAAATCAAACACTTCCATGATACTGCTTGGGAAAGTGCAGTATTTGCCTTACTGTCAACTTCCAAAACATGTATGAATTCATCCAACTGGCTGAGTTCTAATAACACATGAAATGTTAGTTACGAGAAATTCCGAGGAATTGATTTTTTCAGTCTTCAGCATTTTCAGTATAGCATGAGGAGGGATGAATTCTGGGTATCAATTCATTATATTCTCTACAAGTGGGTTTTATTTCATTACTTTTTTATTGTTTGCTACATGATGATCATATCTTCCTAAGTATATAAAAACTATATAACTACTTGATAATGGCTAATTGGGATGGCATCATATTGTAGAGGGAGAAATATGCTAAATCAAAGAGTATTTAGTTCTAGTCGTACCTTTGTTCTCTGTTATGCCTCTTTGTTTGTTTGTTTGTTTAATCATGAAGTCAGTCACTTAGCTTCCTTAGGTCACATTTAATTTGAGAAGTTTTATAGATGATATCTTGAGCACTCTCCTGATTTACTAGTCTATGATTTCAAGAGTGATTGAACTATATCCTGTTCAAGTAGCCAGCCCATCTGCTTAATAGGAGAAAATTGTATTTGAGTATTAAATGTGTACTGTGTGTTTCACTTCAGAAGATACTGGAGGAGAGACTTGAGAGACACACAACATTGACATTTTTCTTTTTCTCTGAAGAGTGGTTGAATGGACATACTTTTATTCTTTTTGATGATAGGTAGAGACTTGAAGCACCTTGTCTTACTGCTGTTTTAAAGACTTTAACAAGTTACATGGAGCACTCACAATAAAAACTGTGTCCCCAAGTCCAATTCTATATGACTTAGAGAGGGTCAATATCATTCTGACTTTTCCCCAATACAAAATAACACTCTCTTGACTTGCTGTTTTACAGTATGCTCTCAGCCATTGATCCCCCACTTAGAATGATTGATATTCCCTATCTTTTGCTATCACTGGCAGCCAGTCCTTACACAGATGGGACTCCAATCACTCCCTGAGGATGGTCTCCTTAAATAACTACCTGTACCTGAGTGTAACTAGATTTGGAAACTGATGCCTATATTATTGCACAATAAGATAGTTTGGCTTGAGCTCTACAGTTATTCTAAGAATAAACTTGGCAACACAAAGAACCACATTTAGAGTGTCAGTTTCTAGTATGTATCTTTTCTGATTTTATCTGGAATGGTGTAATTGGAAATGTGTTCTTCTATCAATCCTTGATTAACTCCACTGCCAGACTGTCTAAAGAAGCAGGGATTCTCTACTGCAGACAATAATTGCATCCTTAATCCCATAGAAAACAGCCAAATTTAATTGTCAACAAATGATGCTTAAAATAAAATCTTTCAAACAAAATCTTACAAAAATACAAATTTGAATGTAGATTCTTGTCAACATTCTCATGTATATGTGCAAGCTTTCTTTTATGAAACTATTAATGGGTAAAGATATTTAACAAGTCTCTCATTGACTACAAATTCATTCAGATATCTTGGTTCATCAAATTATATTATAGAGAATAAAGAAAATTTGTAAATATACTACCTAACTAGAGACACATATCTTTGAAGAATCTTGGGATAGAATTTGACAGGAAATTAATAAATACTATCTAAATTTCCAAACAAGAATATTGAATCAATAATCTATTTGAATAGAGAATCTTATACGGAACCCATTTCAAGGTTTTAAGACACAGTATTAAAAATCTGTGAACTTCTCATGAAAATCAGTGTTCAGCAGTAACTCATTAAAATAAAGTCATCACAGACTAACCTTATCTCATTTTATAGCATTTTAAGATTGCTATTTCAGATAAACAAATTCACAAGACATGTTTATACTGATTTCCAGTAAATGTCTATTTACCATTTGGATTGATTTTCGTGGCAAGGAGCAGTATATCCAAGTCAAAATGAGTTAAGTGGCAAGAACACAAAATTATTTCTCATAATAATAAGTCCATCAGTAGGGCTGTTTTATGTTTCTTTTCCCTCATCCTTAGTTGTCATTCCAAGACATCACATATACACAGGATCAATCTAGCCAAAGAAGACTGAATTAATCTGCGTCCTTAAAACTCCGGTGATTCCCCACCCGGTATTCTGGTTTTCTCAATAGATCTCTTTTCTTAAGAAAGAAATATTCTTCCCAGAGTTTGTTATTCTAATTTCATTTCTCAAGAAGTTTTGATCAAGCATGGATCACATGTTATTACCCTAACTCAAAAAGTTCATAGAATTTCAAGTATTTTGTATTTTTAGTTTCTAAAGTGGAAGATAGACATTGCCAGAAATCAAAATAGTAGGAGGTGAATGGCTGATGGGTAATTACATCAGGTTCCTATTGCTGGTATAACAAATTACCACCAACATAATGGTTTAACACAAACGTGTTATTTATACTTCTAGAGGTCATAAAAACTCAGTTTTTTGCTTTAAAGTTCCAGTAAATCCATAATTTTGTCTAACACAGCTGGACTACCAACCATGATGAAAGAAAATAATATTTTCAAATCTAGCAGATACTCTTGTTTGACATATGTTAAGGATTCAAACATATCTATAACACAGGTTCAATAATTTAGGCCACAATTTGACAGCATTTCTTTGTAAAATTGGAAATACAACAGAACAAAAATATTAACTGAGGAGTATCTTATAACTCATGTTTCATTTAAGGCTAAAGAAAAAGAACATTTAAAAAAAATTTTTGAATCAGTTAATCTTTGATGTTATAAAAATCTTGTATCTTACAGACAATTGTTTTCTAGCTCAATTGACATCATTCACTTTTGCAAAACATCTTTCTACGGTCTTTTTCTCATAATTTTCTGAAAAGTTTTCTATAACTGAAATAATTTAACCACTTCTCCATCTAAAAGTGATTTTCTATTTTATGCAATACTTCAAGATGTTTTATAGCTGGTCAACCTTACAATATTCAACTCTGTTAAAAACTCATTTAAAAATTTTCTACAAGACATTTAGTTCTAATTTTAGACAACTAATTTTACTTATTCTTTTTTGACAGCTGAGAGAAAACTTAGATTTATTATATATTTGCAAAGTGTCTCTTAATATTGTTCACTTTATTTTATTTAATTTTTAACCCAATTAACAAAATGCTTTTTTATTTTGCTCTACCACAGCAAAATAATGCAGTTTCCATTAGTCATGAAATTGGCAAATACCTTCTTCCTGTATCTTTTTGCTTTAATGTTCTGACTGTAGCACTAACTTCTGTATCCCCACTCAATTCTGTATCAGAAGTAAAGTTTGTTTTAAATTTACAAATCTGACTGTACTTATTTACTTACATGAGAAAAATAACTTATTTACATTTTAATTAAATGGTAAGTATAATAAATACTTGCAAAATAATCACTATTTACAATATAAACACATTACAATGTTAAATAAGTATATTTTAAAAATCATTCAGATTGAAGCAATACAATGATACTTACTAGAGCAGTGTTGTGTATACATGTAATATTAAAAACTAGACAGGACCTGACAGAACACTATAATACAACCATAATATCACACAATGCAATGATTAAGGTGAAACATAGTCATACCAAAACAATAAAGTTGTGTTTAATGGAAAAACTATTTTATATAATTTCAGGCTTCAAATTTAAATTAAATTAATTAAAATAAAATAGAAAATTCTACTGCTTAATCTCACTAGCTGCATTTCAAGTGCTCAGTGTTTGCATGTACCTAGTGGCTATTGCATTAGACACCACAATCTTAGACTAATGTATGCATACAAGTAGACTTGCGAGATAATATTTTATCAACTAAATCATATAAAAACAATTGCCCATTTATATTACTCTACTCACTACAATCACTCTTTTAATTCATTTTTATTTTGTTTCATAATTAAAGACAATTATTTTCAGACTTCTGATATGGGGATCATAGTGTTTGCTTTGCTTAGTCATCTTCAAAGATCTAAAGCATACATTGTTATTCGGTTCTAAAAATTCATTGATAAGAAACACATTAAAATACACAGAAGAAGATAAAATTCTCCTGGGGAGAGATCATGATGGCAAAGTAGGAGAACGTGTAGCTCACCTGCCCCCACAAACACATCAAAAATTACAACTACATGTGAAACAATTCTAACAGAAAACAAACTGGAAACTGGCAGAAACAACCAAAGCTGCAGGAAAGATCCCCACATAACTGGGTAGGACAGAAAAAAAAAAAGGCATCAGGACAGGACCAGTGGCCCTGGGAGGGGTCTGTGAAGTAGGGAGTGTCGGCACAGGTAGTTCCTTGCTCTGCGCAAACTGCCCCCCCCCCCCAGTCTGCTGGGAGGTCTGCTGGGACAGATAGGGAGCTGGAGGGGCCTGGACTCTGCTTGTGAGGACTGTGCATCTGATGACTTGTTAGCAATTAGAGCAGAGAGAGCTCAGCAGTGACAGCTGCCACCTGGCTACATTTCACATACCGAAGTGCATGATGGGTGGGGTTGCTGCGAGCTGGGAGAGGACTGAGTCTACCTGCATGGAGACAGCTCAGAGAGCTTGGAGTGTGATCTGGGCTGCCAATGTTAGTGTATCCAAGTGGGGGCACAGGTCCACCATTGGAGCCCCTTTATCAGCACAGCATAGGGTGGGGCATGTGTCCACAAGTAGAGCCCACTGTCAGTGTATTCACAGCAGGGCATGACTCCTGTGGCAGCAGACTTTGTTGGCGTGCACACCAGGTGGCAAGTGGCATCACAGAATCGCACATCCCTGGTGCTAGACAGCCCCTGGAGAGGAGTACACAGTGGTTCCTTGCTTGATGGGAGTGCTCCAGGACCACCCACCTCACATAGCAGCTTGGAGCTGCATCTGGGGCAGACCAGTCTGGGGAGAGGCCTAACATAGAGGCAGCCTAGGTCCCAGGCAGGTCCCAGGTCAACATCTAGTGCAGGCTCTGGACAGCACAACACCAATCAAACCCCTATCAAGGTGATAATGGCCAGCACACTCTGAGGAAAGATGTGACAGGCATCTATACCAAAAACAGCCCTCTTACAGAAAATATTGGACTCACACTGTCTACACAGTGACACTCCCACAAAATAACACCCCTTCAAGACCACAGTAGAAAACTGTTTCTCCTAAATTCATAGAGACAGAGAAAGTAATATAAAAAAGCAGAGAAACTACTCCCAATAAAAAGAACAAGAGAAATCCCTTGAAAGAACAAATAATGAAGCAGACCTCACCAGTCGAATAGCTCCCAAGTTCAAAAAGAAGGTAATAAAAATGCTAAAGGAATTAAGAAAGCTTATCAATACAAATACAGATCACTGTAACAAGCAACTAGTAACTATAAAGAGGAACCAATCAAAATTAGATAAATCAATTGCTGAGATAAAAACCAATCTAGAAGCAACTAATAGCAGACTAAATCATGCAAAAAATAAATAAGTGATCTGGAATATAGAATAATGGAAATCACTAAACAGAACAGCAGAAAGAAAGAGAAATGAAAAGAAAAAAAGAAAGCAAAATAGGAGATCTATGGGATAATATAAAGTGTGCTAATCTACACATAATAGGGGTTCCAGAAGGAGAAGAGAGAAAGAAGGGGATCAAAAATCTATCTGAAGTAATCATGGCTGAAAGCTTCCTAAACCTAAAGAAGGAAACAGATATCCAGGTACAGGAAGCACAGAGGGTCTCAAACAAGATGAACCCAAACAGACCCATAACAAGACATATCACAGTTAAAATGGCAAAAGATAGTCATAAAAAAGATTCTAAAAGTAGCAAGAGAAAAACAAAGAGTCAGTTACAAGGAAATTTCTCTGCAGAAACTGTGTAGGGCAGAAATAAGTAGCAAGATAATATCCAAAGTTGTGAAAGGGAAAAACCCACAACCTAGGATACTTTAATTGGCAAGATTATCACTTAGAATAGAAGGAGAGATAAAGAATTTCTCAAACAAGCAAAAACTAAAAGAATATAGCAAAACTAAACCTAAACTAAAAGAAATATTGAAAGTTCTTCTCTAAATAGAAAACAAGCAAGAAACCGTAGAAAAGGAAAATAAATAAAAGGATTGAAGATCACTTAAATAAGCCAGTACATAGATTAAACAACATTCAAAAAAAGCTTGTAAAAGTGATTATAACTGCAATTAATAGCAAAAGGATAAACATGAGGATATAAAATAGGATAAGATCACAGAATGTGGGGGAGAGGAGTAAAAAATGTAGATCTTTAGAATGTGTTTGAACTTATATGACTAACAGTTTAAAGCAAGTAGATATATAATAGTTATGGGTTAACATACTTGAAAACCAGGGTAGTCACAAATCAAATATATATATATATGTATACATATATATATATACAAAAACCAAAAAGAAAAGAACTCAAGCATAATACAAAATAAAATCTTAAATCCACAAGAGGAAAACAAAGAGGAAGAAATGAACAAGGAAGAACTACAAAATCAACTGGCAAATAGGGTTTAAAATGACAATAAATACATACCTATCAGTAATAACTTTAAATGTCAATGGACTAAATTCCACAGTCAAAAGACGTAGAATGGCAGATTGGATAAAAAAAATAAGAACCTACAATATGCTGCCTAGAAGAGACTCTCTTTAGGACAAAAGACATGCATAGGTTGAAAGTGAGGGGATTGTTAAAGATATTTCATGAAAATGGAAATGACAAGAAAGCAAGGGTAGCAATAATCAAATTAGACAAAATAGACTATAAAACAGAGTCCATAAAGAAAGACAAAGAAGCACACTATATAATAATAAAGAGATTAATACAAGAAGAGGATATTACACTCTTTAACATATATGCACCCAATATAGGAGCACCTAAATATACAAAACAAATACTAATAGACATAATGGGAGTAATTGACAGGAATACAATCATAGTAGGGGACTTTAATAACCCCTCTAATATCAATGGACGGATCATCCAGATAGAAAATCAGTAAGACAACAAAGATTCTAAATGACACAGTAGAATTGTTGGACTTAATTGATAGCTACAGGGCACTACATTAAAAAAAAACAAACCCAGAATGCACATTCTTTTCAAGTGCACATGGAACATTCTCTAGGATTGACCACATATAGGACATAAAACAAGCCTCAACAAATTTAAGAGGACAGAAATTATTTCAAGCATCTTTCCTGACCAAAACGGTATGAAACTAGAATCAATCACAGAGAGAAAAATGGGGAAAAAAATGATCACATGGGGACTAAATAACATGCTACTTAAAAAACCCAATGGGTCAATGATGAAATCAAAGAGGGAATCAGAAAGTACCTTGAGGCAAAGGACAATGAAAACACAACCTTATAAAATCTACAGGATATAGCAAAAGCAGTTCTAAGAGGGGAGTTTATAGCAATATAGGTCTTCCTCGAGAAACAAGAAAAAAACTCAAATAAACAATCTAACATACCACCTGAAAGAATTAGAAAAGTAAAAGCAAACAACCCAAACTCAGCAGAAGGAAGGAAATAATAAAGATCAGAGAGGAAATAAATAAAATAGAAATAAAAAATAGAAAAGTACAATAAACCCAAGAGCTGTTGTTCTGAAAAGACAAAAACAAAATTGACAAACTTCTAGCCAGGCTCACCAAGAAGAAAAGAGAGAGGAACAAAATAAACAAAACAAGAAATAAAAGAAGAAAAATTACAACCAATATTGCATAAATACAAAAATAAATAAACTATGAACAGTTATATGTGAAAAATTGGACAATCTAGAAGAAATACACAAATTTCTAGAAACATACAGGCTGCCAAAATTGAGTCAAGAAGAAACAGATAATTTGAACAGCCTGATCACTAAAAGTGAAATAGATTCTGTAATTTAAAAATTTCCCTTCAAATATAAATCCAGGATCAGAGGGCTTCACTGGGAAAATCTACCAAACATACAAAGAAGAACTTATACCTATCTTTCTTGAACTATTCCAAAAGCTTGAAAAGGAGGGAACACCCCCAAATTCAATGTATGAAGCCACCATCACCCTGATACAATAACCAGACAAAGACACTACAAAAAAAAAAAAAAAAAAAGAAAATTACAGGCTAATATCTTTTATGAATATAGATGCAAAACTCTCAACAAAATATTAGTAAACCAAATCCAACAGTACATAAAAAGGATCATATGCCATGATCAAGTTGGAGTCATCCCAGGGTCTCAAGGACAGTTCAAAATACATAGATCAATCAATGTGATACACCAAGTTAACAAAAAAGACAAAAACCACTTGATCATATCAATAGATGCAGAAAAAAGTATTTGATAAAATTCAACATCCATTTATGATTAAAAGTCTCACCAAAGTGGATATAGAGGGAACATATCTCAATATAATAAAAGCCATTTATGACAAACTTACAGGCAACATAGTAGTCAATGATGAAAGGTTGAAAGCCTTCCTACTAAAATCTGGAACAAGATGAGAATCCCCACTCTCACCACTTCTATTTAACATAGTATTGGAAATCCCAGCAACAGCAATCAGACAAGAAAAATAAATTAAACGTATCTAAATTCGGAGGGAAGAAATAACATTTTCATTATATGTGGATGGCATGATAATCTAAATAGAAAACCCTAAAGATTCAACAGAAAAACTATTATAACTAATAAATGAATTCAGCAAAATAGCAGGATACACGATTGTATACAGAAATCTGTTGAATTTCTTTACACTAATAATGAAATATCAAAAAGAGAAAGTAAAAGAAACAAATGCATTTAAAATCATGTCAAAAAAAACACAAAAACCTAACAATAAACCTAACCAAGGAGGTGAAAGACATATACGCTAAAAAACTATAAAACACTAATAAAGGAAACTGAAGATGATTCAAAGCATTAATATTGTTAAAATGGCCATAGTACCCAAAGCAATCTACAGATTTAATGTGATCCCAATCAAATTACCAATGATATTTTTTACAGAATTAGAACAAATAATCCTAAAACTTATATGGAACCACAAAAGACCCAAAAATATCAAAGTAATTCTAAGGAAAAAGAACAAGGCTGGAGGCATAACCCTCCTAGACTTCACATACTACTACAAAGCTACAATAATAAAAAAAAGCATGTTATTGGCACAAGGCAGACATATAGGTCAATGGAACAGAATAGAGAGCCCAGAAATAAACCCACATGCTATAGTCAATTAATCTTCAACAAAGGAGGAAGGAATATACAAAGGAGAAAAGACAGTCTCTTCTGCAAGCGGTATTTGGGAAAGCTGGACAGGTGCATGTAAGTCAATAAAATTAAACCAGTCCCTCACACCATATTCAAAATACTTCAAAGACCTAAATATAAGACATGATACCATAAGACTCCTAGAATACAACATAGGCAAAACATTCTTTGACATAAATTGTAGCAATATTTTCTTAGTCTCCCAGGATGAAAGAATTAAAAGCAAAAATAAACAAATGAGACTTAAACTTAGAAGCTTGTGTACAGTAAAGAAAACTACTAACAAAATGAAAAGATAACCTAAGGAGTGGGAGAGAATATTTGCAAACAATGAGACTGACAACGGGTTAACATCCAAAATATACAAACAGCTCATACAACTTAAGATTAAAAAAATAAACAACCCAATAAAAAATGGGCAGAAGACTTAAATAGACATTTCTCCAAAGAATACAGACGGCCAATAGGCACATGAAAAGATGCTCCATATCACTAATTATTAGAGACATGCAAATCAAAACCACAGTGAGGTATCACCTCATACTGGTCAGAATGGCTATCATCAAAAAGTCAACAAATAAATGCTGGGGGAGGTGTGGGGTAAAGGGAACCCTCCTACATTATTGGTGGGAAGGTAGATTGGTGCAACCACTAAGGAAAACAGTATGGAGGTTCCTTAAAAACTAAAAATAGAGCTGCCATATGATCTAGCAATCCCACTATTGGGTATATATTTGGAAAAGACAAAATCTCTAATTCAAAAAGATACATGCACCCCAGTGTTCATAGCAGCACTACTTAAAATAGTCAACACATGGAAACAACCAAAGTGCCCATCATCAGACAATTGGCTTAAGATAATGTGGTACACATATGCAATGGAATATCACTCAGCCATAAAAAGAGTGAAATATTGCCATTTGCAGCAAAATGGATGGACCTAGAGATCACATTTAGTGAAGTAAATCAAGGGGAGAATGACAATATGTCACTTATATGTAGAACTTAAAATATTATAGAAATGAATGTATATACAAAACAGAAACAGACTCAGATAGAAAACAAACTTATGGTTACCAAAGGGGAAAGGGAAGGCAGGAGAGACAAATTAGGAGTATGGGATTGACAGATACAAACTACTCTACATAAAATAGATAAGCAACAAGGATTTACTGTATAGCACAAGGAACTATATTCAGTATTTTATAATAACTTATAATGGAAATAATCTGAAAAAAAAAATATGTATAACTGAATCACTTTGAAACTAACCTGAAACTAACACAATGTTTTAAATCAAATATACTTCAATAAAAAATGCACAGAATAATTCTAAGAAGACCTACTTAAATTAAGATTGGTTTATCATTTTGGAAAATCTACTCATGCTCAAAGTTAGATATATGACTCATGTAAGGTGGGGTATGTCTCATAAATCGTGGATCACTGTTAACAAGAAAATGATATTTTCAGAGTCTGCAATGGTGTAAAAGGGACCAAAACCTAGAGCAGGGTATGAAATTACTGTGAACGCTTAAATTTAAAAAATGTCAAGGATGGCAATAGATAGATAAGCAATCCAAAAAGTACAATAAACAAGAATATGTGAAGACAAGAATATTGACTCTTCAATTAAATTGTGTAACTGGGGAGAAAAATATGAAAGGCTTTATTTTTCCAATGAAAAGGAGAAGCAGTAAAACTAAAATACAAAAGAACCACAACTGTGTTGTAAAATGTGTTAATTTTAGTTACTTTCAATATAATATTGGTTGGGGAAAAAAGCATTTTTATAAATATGCATGGTACATAAAATACTTTAGAACAATGTTATGCATTTTGTTAAAATTACAAAAAGCAACGGTCAGTTTAAGATATATAGCATAAACTGTTCAATTTAAATATGGGTGGCTCTACTACTCAGTAAGTATATCATATTTAAGGTATGTTGTTAATATCAAGGAATTAATTAGGAAGTGACTGCTTAATAAAAGACAATGTATTGGGGACCATTCAAAGAATTTTTAACATAATTGACTAAATTTATTTTAATCATGAGGTGTTATTATTAAGAAAACTATAAAAATTCCATATTTAGACTATTGGATATGTTCAAATGAAATATTTTTAAGAAGTCAGTGTCTGCAACAATCAAATAACTGCAGTTATTCAAACTGAGCTGATTAGAATCTGGAGGAAAATAATCAATTATTAGAGTGAAATGCATTTTTTTGCAAGAGAAATAGAGATCGTCCCACAAATTTGTAAAAGTGTCTTTGATGCCATTTTAGAGGAGCAAGATGTGCTCCCAGTCATGTTACTTACTGACAGCAAGTCACATTCTTACTTTTGAGAAACTTAAAGGTGTTGAGCTTTACAAAACTGTCTCTGCCTTTTAACTATATTTTCCCTAACCCATCTTGTTCCCATGACAGTCTAGTGTCTTCAGCATTCAGCTGAGCATTGCATTGCCCAGGGGAAAACTAGTCACACAATGACTTTAAATTGTGTATGTACTTTTTTTAGAGGGTGAGTCTTCCGGCTTCTACTTGAATTGTGATGACAGAAAAATTAAGGCTACTTGACTTATTAGCAAACAATTTATGTGACGTCTAACTTATGACTGAAATATCTAACTAGATATAATAAGTACTGCCCTTATGTATTTTGATTTAAAAAAAATTCTTCAGAAATCTGTATCCATTTACTTAGAAGAGTAGAAAACTATTCTAATTTCTAGAAGATTTTCAAGAATAAAAGAGATTCATATTTGTTCTTTATAAGAGACAGGCATCTGATGAGATGACCTCAAAAGGCCAAATTTAGCATACTATTTGATAAACGTTTAATAGAAGGCAGAATTTATCAAAATAAGGTTTAAAAAACCTGTTTATCTAAAGATACTAAAACATATAAAAGTGTCCAAATCATAACTTTCAAGCACGACTAACAATGATAAATTTTTCTAGATGTCAATAAGTTAGTTTTATCTAAAGTAATCAGTTATATGTCAAGGGAACTTGGACTAGTAATTCTGAAAATATTATTACCCCACTAGGATTTCGAGAACATGTATAACTGGTTTGAGTTTTATCTGTAAAGTACATTGAACAATATATGAAAATTACTGGGATTTGTACGTGCTTCCCCTGTGGAGGATCTGATTGCCTAAGCCATCAATGGCTATTCAGATACTAGCTTACTCTTACTTTACTTACTGCTCCTTTCTAAAAATCATCTGTAAAAAACAATTTTAAAAATTACTAAACACCTGAAAACTTGCTTAAAATTTCTCCAGTTGTAAAAGAATAATAATCATATCCTCCTCTCATTGTTATAGCAATATTAAAAATAGAATAAAATATTAAAACATTTCCAGACCCAAAGATAAAGCAAGCAAAATGATTGAAAAGTACTACTATGGGCCCATTCTTGCATAAATGTATGCATTTTAAGGAAATGTTTTTAGAAGTTTAGGAAATATATGCTCTAAGTCAAGAAAATGCTCTTTTGTTTCTGAAAAAGTCCATTTAGTTATGACTTAGCAACTTGGAGAAATACTTTGTAAGGGAATTCATTTAGTAATGTGAACCCAAGACCTCAATTTTCACAGGTAAATAGTAAAGCAGTTTGACTAATCTTCTAAAGCCAATCCACTTATATTTGACATGGCAATGTGTGTTAGGAAATATTTCATGGGCAAAACTCTGGATAGCAGAGCTATTTGTGTTTTTTCCTCCAGTGAAATGTGAAACTAGTGACATTAAGTAGCCAAAGACTTATTTTCAGTAGAGGGAATAAATACATACATTTAACAGCACCATTATAAAGAATTAGTTTCATAATCTGTTAGAGAGCAGGATGCATTCTCTGTGTACCTGAAAGATCATCAAGAACTGCAGAAATAAATGCCATTTCTCTATAGACACTCTTTTATTTGTAGTAGTACAAGAAAATATAATTAAACCTGTATGAAGCTATTGGATGCATCTATATTTAAAAATGTTCAGGATGTATAACTTCCAAATATTTTCTTAGGTGGGACGATTTCCACTCAACAACAGATAAAATAATTTTATACTTGTTCTTTTCTTCATTGTACATCACAGCGTATTTGGCAAAATCTTTGCTAGCACTGTCATGTATACATTGACATTACATGAAGCAAATGCCTTGGATTAAAGTGAAAATTCTTCTTTCATGCTGTTCTGAAAATAACCCAACTGACTTGAAAACCATGTGGCTCAAAACTAGCATGACTGAATGATTCAACATGATACATTATAGTGCTAAAATCAGATAGAAAAATTTTAAAAAGTGTAGCTTATAAAATAAAAACTTTGAATATTTTAAAGTATATTACAATGCTAGTTCTTTTAAAAATTAGTTGAATGCAAAATTTGTTTAAAAATTTACCTTTAATAATCAGTGTCTACTCTGTATTTTAAATTTCTGTGCTTTTAAAGAGGTTAATAGCAACTTTAAAAAAATGCATCATTAAATTTACCATTAAAGAGAGAAAAATGCAGTATCTACATATAAAGATATACTAAAAATTCTTCAAATTTAATAAAATACCATTAGAGTTTTGTAGCCCAAAGTATCATAATGATTGATATACAGAAGATTTTTCCAAAAAAACGTTCATCAATGAATAAGTCTTTCAGACTTTCTTACTAAATTTAGACATACTCTATACCTTGTTACATATAGAAATATGACTTGATATGTAGTCTAACCAAAAATGCATAGGCAAGTATAGTTCTTTAGTGTGGGATTTTGCAACATTTTCAATAGCATTATCTGACAAGCCATGCTATTATTCTAATATCTTTTTTCTCATAGCACATTTGTTAAGATCTGTATATTCAAAAAGTTCCAGTTGAAATTATAAACAAAAAGAAATATTCATGATCAAATAGTTTCTTTGTGAACATCAGTGTCCCTGGGTCTCAGCTAAATATTAAATGTGGAGAAAAGGGAACCCTCCTGCACTGTTGGTGGGAATGTAAATTGATACAGCCACTATGGAGAACAGTATGGAGGTTCCTTAAAAAACTAAAAATAGAACTACCATATAACCCAACACCACCAATCCTGGGCATATACCCTGAGAAGACCATAATTCAAAATGACACATGCACCCCAATGTTGATTGCAGCACTATTTACAATAGCCAGGACATGGAAGCAACCTAAATGTCCATCGACAGATGAATGGACAAAGAAGATGTCATACATATATACAATGGAATGTTACTCAACTATAAAAAGGAACGAAATTGGGTCATTTGTAGAGACATGGATGGACCTAGGGTCCGTCATACAGACTGAAGTAAGTCAGAAAGAGAAAAACGAATATCATATATTAACACATATATGTGGAATCTAGAAAAATGGTACAGATGAACCTATTTGCAGGGCAGGAATAGAGACACAGATATAGAGAACGGATCTGTGGACATGGGTGGGGGAGGGGAGGGGTGGGATGAGTTGGGAGATTGGGATGGATGTATGTGCACTGCCATGTGTAAAAAAGATAGCTAATGGGAGCCTGCTGTATAGAGCAGGGAGCTCAGCTCGGTGCTCTGTGGTGACCTAGATGGGTGGGATGGGGGTGGGGGGGTGGGAGGGAGGTCCAAGAAGGAGAGGATATATGTATACATATAGCTGATTCACTTCGTTGTACAGCAGAAACTAACACAACATTGTAAAGCAACTATACCCCAATAAAAATACAATAAAATAAAGGGAATACTCACTCTTATTATTGTTATTATTATTATTTTTACTTTTAGCAATTGTACAACTAGAGGGAAAAAAACAGAAGATTTTAGAAAGAAATGGATATACTCACTTCATGGAAACTGGGGAATGAGAGAAATCTGCAGCTCCAAATAGGTGTTTTGGCCAGAAGTAGGAGATGAAAAATGGAAGAAGTCAAAGAGGGGACAATTAAATTTCACTTAGGTTGGTCCCAATACAGAAACAAGTTGTAGTCCAATATGAACCAAATAGCTTTTCGTTTAAAAATTATTCTTGGATAAAGTGTTATTCTTAGTAACTTAATTATTTTCACAATTGAAGTTTACTCTTTCAAGAATAAAATTTTGCCACTGCTATTTAAAACAAAACTACACTTGCTTTTAAAATGTCTATATTTAGCAGAGTTGAACAGTTCCCACCATCTCAGCTTGCAGTGTTTTAGTTTGCTCTTTTCAATTCCAAAGGACACATATGTAATTCTCTCCAACTCCTATATATTCAGGGATCCTTTGTTTTGGTCATTATTTTTTCTTTCCAGGTAATGGAAAATATGATATTTTCAGTTGCTATTTTAATCTAATTTCTGACCAGTTAAAGAAATATTATAAACAAACAGTAAAAGAACTAAACTCAGCATAGCACCTTGCAGAGTGTTGCATGTTGTAATTTTTTAAATAATTTTTCAAAAGTTTGGCAATAACCAACATATAAAATTGCTTAGCTCTTTCATGGAAAGTATCTCCAACATCATTCCAAACACCTAACCTTAAAATGCAGGTCTGTCATTTTAAAAAGCAGGTGTATATAAAAGATGAAAAGCTGAAGTAGGAGTACAGAAAAGATGAAAAGCTGCAACGGGAGGGAAAAAAATGAAGGAGAAGGAAAGCAAAAAAGAAATGTCAAAGAAAAAAAGGTAGAAACAGTTCTAATTTTACTGCATGGTATAATTAAAATAGCCAAGTACTTTAAAGAATGAACCTTCTGGATTTTATATTGTTTTTTAAAGTATTTTCATGGATTAAAAAATTATCAAAATCTATTTTTATACGTTTTGAAACCTGATGGAAATGTGACCATAAATCTTGTTTTGGATAAACATTTACTAGAGTATTGATTGCTAATAGCAAATTTATATGACAAGAATCAAAGTGCCATGGACACAGGGCTTCCCTGGTGGCGCAGTGGTTGAGAATCTGCCTGCCAATGCAGGGCACACGGGTTCGAGCCCTGGTCTAGGAAGACCCCACATGCCGCGGAGCAGCTGGGCCCGCGCGTCTGGAGCCTGTGCTCCGCAATAAGAGAGGCCGCGATAGTGAGAGGCCCGCGCACCGCGATGAAGAGTGGCCCCCGCTTGCCGCAACTAGAGAAAGCCCTCGCACAGAAACGAAGACCCAACACAGCCATAAATAAATAAATAAACAAATACTTAAAAAAAAAAAAAAAAAGTGCCATGGACACAAGTTCCTCAACAGCTTTATGAGAGAAAGGATGTTGTGTCAACCTGTTCCTTAATCTAGTTAATAGTTTTTCTGTAGATTGCAATTTATTATCCACATACTTAATCATTATGCGCCAGTTAAAGTCAGCTTGGAAATCCTAAGAGAATTTTAATATTTGTTTTCTAATTAGGATGATTATTTTCAATTAACCTCCACTTAAAGGCTTTTAAATAAAATATAGTCACTGATACTCTCAGAACTATCATTATCCAGAAAGCTGTGGACCTTTTATTGCATCCCTTTATATTCAGCTTTCCAAATTACTCGTAACTGACATTGGACATTTTATAAATTCTGCCCACATCCCCAAAGCTAAACTGGGAATAAAAGGGTTTTATCACTTGTTAAGGAGATCCTTTTCCAGTTAAACTGTTCCTTGCAGCCAATCAATTTGTCAGATCAGAGGCCTATCTTTTGTGAGAGTTCCTCTGAACTAAAGCTGATAGGGTTAGGCCAGGGTCAGTTGTCTGATAAATCAAAGCAAAAGACAACTTAAAGCACTACAGTAGAGAGGGTTAGGGATTAGCACAGATGGCATTATCTGGAAATTGACATTGATAAAAAACATATTTGTTAAGAGTTAGCTTGCAAGATGTGTTTTTAAAGCTCTTTTATTCCCTGCTCTCTCAAATGACATTCAGATTAATTTAGAAAAGTTAGAAAAGAAAGGGACTCATAAGCCATTTATCTACCAAGCGGTAAGATTAAAAAAAATTAAATCTTGATGGTCTTCAATAAAGAAGCTTAACAAAGATTAAGGGTTATCAATCTTTGCTGTAAGCTGTCAAAACTGACTGACCTTAAACTGCATAGAAATGAGATGCAGTATCACAGATGCTTTATTTAAGGTATATGTTCCAATGTTACAAAAATTTAGATATTTATTTATTTAAAGTTTACAAATTTATAATTAAAAAATAATATTTTCAAAATATCATACTTATAAGAAACAAACTTATTCCTATAAGGTGTTGTTCATAATTACATCAAACTTATAACTTAATTTTTATAGAAAATCTTGCTATGATTCTGATAAATTCTAATGTTGAAGTCAGTAAGTTAAGGTAACTTATGTTTCTAAGTTTCAGGATCAATCAAAATGTTCTCAATTTATGAGTACTTTATTTGCATGAGATACTATGCACTGTATCTTGTTGGTGTGCCATGTTGTCTCAAAATGAAAAAGCAGTGACTGAATCTTTTTCTAACAGATAAATATCACAATCATTCTATGTGGCTCAAATAGTAATGGTATGCAGATCATCAACCATCTAAATAATTGTCACAAACTTTACAAAAAAAGAAGAATAACTGGCTGGGGATCTGGAAAATGGTAAAGTGAAGTATTTCTCAAAAAAAGCTGCAAAAGAGCCCCTTTCTCTGCCTCTTGCACTGTCATAAGAAGACACCAAATCCAGTGGAGAATTTTTTTTTCTTACACTGTAAAAAAAAGTTTCCAATGAAGGAAGCTAACTTAGTAAATAAAGATTTATCTTTATAAATAAAAAATCAATTAAAATGTTTATTCCATAGGCTCTTTGACTCTTAGTTTGGCAACACTTAATTTTCATGTAAAATTACATAAAGAAATATTCTGTAATATTGTATAAACCTATAGTTAACATATAAGATGGCAAAACAATACAGTGAAAGAGGAAAAAAATAAGAGGAAAACAGAGTCAAACGACAAAGTACTTGAGAACATATAAGATATTTTAAAGTACTCTGTTAATGACAAAAAGTTTTATTAAATTTTCTTGATTTTGAAATAAGAATTATATATTATAAGTGCTACAATATGTTTACAAGATTTGATTTGTTATAAATGATCATTTTCAATAGAACCTAACAAATAATAATGTTCGGTAAATTTAAGAAAGTGCGGGGATTAAACATTCACAATATTACTCACCCGTATAGGATTTTTACTACAATTTTACGAACTCATGTTTTTGACCTATGAGATGCCACATCTAAAGCAATATTTTAAATAAACCATTAAATTCTTAAAGCTTTTAAATAAAATTGAACTATAAGTGTTCATCTTTAAATAAGATATTTGCTGTGTTCATATATTTCATACACCTAATGAATCTAGATACAAAGTGATTTCTTGATAATTTTCACAGGGATTTTTTAAAAATTGGCATAACATGGAGGGATTTCTTTAGGCAATTATCAGAAACCCAAATTTAAATATAAAATAGGAAAGACTGATGTGGTGATTTGGATGCTGTTGATAAATAATCCTGTAATCCAATCTTGAATCCCTCCTCCTCCTCCTTCTTCTTTTGCATAACTTTTTAATGTAAGAATTAATAAAAAAAAAAAATACAGTTTTCATGACAAGTAAAACAATACACTCTTTATAATTGGTAAATTAACTAAAAATAAAACCTAAAGGTGTTTTGTTTTAGACACTACAATAACCTCAGGTATTTACTGTTTAAGAGGTGTTCTGTATTGTGACCCAAAAAAATCTATTTTTGTTTGCCAAACTTTATAGTTTATTTGGCTCAAAAATGAACACTTTCAGGGAAAACAAGAAGTAATTTGAGATGAAGTAACAGCTTCACTAATCAAAGTAACATATATTTAAAACTGGAAGTGGACAAAACTCTTTTTCTAGATGACATGTTCCAGAGAACTTGATATTCATTCAGGATAGAAGCTTCAGCTGTAACCATAAGAACAAAGGGGATCAGGGCAGAGATGCCAGACAAGTATTTACTCCCGCACTTGCACAATATCCAGGAACTTGGGCTGTTCCACCAAAATGAGATATAGTTTTTCTTAGATGGGAAGAAAGAGGGAGAGTCTATCCCAGGGCTTATTTCATCCATAGGGGTCAGAGGCAGGTTATTTGTATTTTGGAAGCAGAGGATAAAGTGGAGTATAGTGAAGACTTTTCTACAATGGTACCAAAAGCAGAATGATATGGTTGTCCAGATTCTAAAACGATGAAAAGTGGAGACCAGTCCACTGTAAACATAAGGCATGTTTTTACTTACTCAGAGGAAAAGAGAAACACCACATATCCTACCATAATTACTGAGAGGTAAGACACTCCAACAGTAACATCAGATAAGGGAAAAGAAACATCAAGATTGCTTTTCATCAATGAAACATTTCCAAATGTTCTTTAAGACCAGATAGATATTTCAGAGGCAGGAATTCCAGACATATTTATGTCATAGAATGTGGAAGAGAGAAACACCACAGCTTTAAATTACATGACTGGGCCCATCAAGGGTAGGGCCAAAAGCAGCATCACTGAAAGTGTTCTTCAAAGATGTACCACCACGACTTATATCAGAGGAAGATGTTTTCCTAGGTAATTCAAGTATCTTCACATGGGGGTGTGCAGGGATTCATATGACTACATTGCTCTTTAGCATTTTTTTCAATTATGGGTATAATAATTAGACTTCACAATCTGTTACATTAATAATATGAAATGGAATGCTCCAGGGTATGTACCCAAAAGAAAAATATTGGTCTTTGCTCTTTAGTGAGGCTTCCCCCAAACAAAGAAATGTTTCAAACCTCTATATTAAGATATTTTAAATGCCTCCGCCACCTGCTTGGGATAAAGAGGGGCCTTTATACAATATCACATTTCTTCTGGGCACTATTCTTAGAATAAACCATAAGAGTTGGGTTCAGCTTTGAAGAATGATGGCATGGATATTCAAAGGGAGTAGACCAAAGAAGGCATTGTGACAATGTTCATCAAAGAAGCATCAGAATGGCACAGATCAATGACAATTGTGGTTCCAAATACCCCCAGATAGTTCTTAAGAAATGGAGTAAGCCTCCTGGATTTTCCTGATCAGTTCTTCATCTACTTTTCTATTAAAATAAAGCATCATGCCACAGCTGTGTTTATCTCCAATAAAGATTGCAGGTGGATGTGGTCCCAAAGAACCAATTATGCATAGAATTCAAGATTTAAATGGTACAAAGACTCAAGTTAGAATTAAAGCTTTTGCAGATGCTCAGACTTCATTGAATTAGGCGAAAGTCCACTTGCAGTTTTCACATATATTTGAGAAATAAGAGAGTCCCTGGTTATATATATCTATTACCAGAGATGGATGAGTTTCCCTAAATTTCCTGGAGGATAAGCTAAAAGAGGTCAACTGAGACACTTTCTTAAATGGTGAACCAAAGGGCCAGAAGAAGTTCAAATTCTTCTTCAAATGTCTTTGTTGCTACCACAGACTATGTAGAAGCTGATGGCCCAAACTAGAAGTCAGCTCATGAAACAATCCTAAGGTATAAGAGTGTGCTCTCATAATTGAATCTAACAACAGTGATGGAAAGTTCCAACAAACACAAAGAATAGGCATTTCAAACTGTTCATCATGAAATGGAAGAGAGGTGGATTTTTTTTTTGCAACGATATTCAAGAATTCCCAATTGGACCAGCATTTATACTTTCTCAATTATGTCTCATCATTTCAAGTACAGTTAGAAGAGAAGAAGAATGTTATCACTGGGTCCCTCAGGAGTGAAGGACAGGACTCCTTGATATTCAGATATGGGCCTGATGCTGACTCAGAGCTCCAGTTCATCAGTGAGGCAGAGAGGGGCCACTAGCAGCAATACAGATTTGTTTACTTGTTCAAACACAAAAATGGATCAGAAAAAAATTCCATTTGCTTTTTTTTCCACTTTTTCAGCACTCATATTAGTGAGTAAGAACAAAGTAAAGTCAGAACAAAAGGAGTGATGGAGACAGTATCCTTAAATGTCTTCACCTTATTCTTTAAGAGGGAAGAAAGATCTTTTGGGATGTCACACTGTCAGCTTTTCCGTCACTCAGAAGTTCTTCACTAAACACTTGTTTTTGAATATGTTCTTTAGATAGAGGTTTATTATATCATATAATCTGAATGCTTTCCCATCTCCAGGAAGGTTTTGTTCTTTTTCTGATTTCATTGGAATATTAATCCTTTATAATAAATTATCACATCCATGACATAATGATATTCCATACACAGTGTATGTTGATATTATCAAATATATTTTTTCATTATTTACTAGATTAATAGTATATTTTTCTTTCCTTTATTGTGCTGAAATAACTGAGAATAAGAAAATATACTTTGAAATGTGTACGGTTATAGTTACTGTAGCCTTTGATACTTTAAAGTATTCAGATCACAGGCCATTGATCTTCACACAGTGTATAGATACGTACCCCAGAACACTGTTCCACAGTCTTTGGCTGAAAAATGACATTTACTATAGCTCTAAGATTTATTGGCTTTTATTAACAGTTTATAGTAGACCTTCTGAGTTACCTGTTCTCCTTTCTTCACATGGGTGCAATGACCAACCTCTGCTGACCATGTGGACTACTGAGCAAATGAATCTTTTCTATGTTTCCATTCTTTAGAAGACTTGTTTCTTCTTCAGGTGTGAAATGGTATATAGTTTTCTTCATCTGCTGCTGCATTGAATTCCTGGAATCTTTTGCGTTTTGTTTGTTTTACTTTAATGAATGTCACAGAGATGTCTTCCATACCAGTGGTGAGCAGGATACTAAATCAGTAAAGGTGATTAACATTGAAAAAAAATTTTTTTAACTTTATCCAGCAAAGTAACCTCTTCTCTACTTCATTTAGCTCTACAAAAATATAGTACTTTGTCTATGACAAGCAGTATTATGATTTAAAAGGGGAAAAAAAATGCCCTTTTGTACATATTATTGATCAGGCTGGGCTTTCACACCAACACCAGCTTTAAACCCATGGCAGCATCATGCTAAGAATGTGACATACTCACCTACTCTGAATTCCAGTCTTCACCAAGGAAGCTCTTCATGACTATGAAACACCTGCACAGGTTCTCTCTCTCATTATATATATATATATATATATATATATATATATATATATATATATATATATATGTGTGTGTGTGTAAATACATTTTAAATTCATAAAAATACTTCAAATATATATTTGTATAAATATATATGTATATTTTATGAATTAAATGTTAATAAACATTATATATTTATTTCTATGGATATATGTTTATAGATAATAAATAGTAGTATAAAACAGTAAAACCACATTGACAGAGCATACAGCAGTTACACACTCTCTCTCCATTATTCCTAATTTTGTCATAGTCTACAAATGACTACATATTTAAGGCTCATCACCGGTCCTGAGGTCTCTCTTCATTTTGGTTTTGTGAAGTTCACCTACTAGTTAATTTCTTCTGAAGGTCTTACGGAGACAATATCCTCCATGTTTTTTCCAGGTTGATAATAAATGAATGTGCTCTTCATCTGCGAGAGTCAGTTTTGCAGGATGTAAAATACTAGGCTCAAAAATGATCTCCTAAAATGTCAGATATATTAGTCCGTTTTCTGACTTAATGAATTACTGCTAAAAAAGTCTTATAATAACCTAGTTTTCTTTTCTTCATACATCATATACACTTTTATTGTGTTTTTTTGTTTGTTTTGCTTTGCTTGTTTTAATCTAGATCCAAGAACAACAAACTATAGTCCCTAGATGAAATCCATCCTACTGTATGTTTGGGTACATTGCCTAAAATATTTACTATATGGCCCTGCATGAAAAAAATGTGACAACTCCTCATCTAGATTCTTGAGAGATTAATAATTTTAAAAATTAAATCCCAATAATTTTAGAGGCATATATCTTGTTGTTAGTCATTCTTTTTAGGAATATGGTGAGATAACTCAACAAATACTTTCATATCTTTTTATCTCAGGAAAATTTGCTTGGATTAATGTACTTCATATTTGTTTTGTTCCCTTGCATTGGTGTTCTTCTTCAGTTTCCTAATATTGGTACATTGAATGTTCTTTACCAATCTTCAGTTTTCTTTTTACTTAAATCCGTTTATTTTTTCCTTTCATTTCTTTTTAGTATTTAAAATATTCCTGCTTTTCTTCTTTTTCTCATATGAAATTAGCTGCTGCATGTAAAAACTCTTATGTTCACTGCAGCTTAGTCTTCAACTCTGAATTGATTTTTTTCTTTTATTTCTAATATTTCTAAAGTTCTGTGATTTCATTTCTGGTTTTCTAATTCTGTGTTCACTCGTATGATTTGTGTGTTAGCTCATTTGTATAGTATTGTTTTATAATTCTGATCTCTCCATGTACAGATCTTACTGGTATGTTATTATTGTCTGTAGGGATTCCATTCTGCTATTCTTTATTTACTCTGCAAGTCTGTTGTTCTTTTTTTTTTTTTCTTGTAGAAATATTGAATGGATTTTGACTTTATTTTCTGTAGCTCATTTTTTTATGAAATCAGTTTTTGTGAAATTTTAGTAGCTGTGTTTCAAGATAACATTTCTCTTGTCACAGACCTTCCTTTTCTATTGTTATCTGTAGTGTGGAAAATATGGAGATTTTCTATGAGCATTCTTGGCTCTGTTCTTACCCCCTATGTTAAGTTGGATATTCTCCTTCTTTCTTATCTGTTGTCCTTTCAGCACAATTTTGATTCCATTCCCAGAAGTTTCTTCTAAATGTGAGGTCCTGTCCTACTCTGGAACTGCTCTCTGGGTGGTCAATTTTGATATTCACTAAAGACAGACCATTCAAATCTCTTCAGCCCTTATGGCAGACCCTTTACTCTCATGCAACTGATTTGGACAAAACCCTCCCAAGATTCTGATATTATTCTCAATCTAGCCTTATTTTCTAGTGAATACTTGTTGGAAATATATATATATATATGTATTTATGTATATGTATATGTATATGTATATGTATATATGTATTTATACATATATATATATATATATATATATATATATATATATATATATATATATATATATATATCCAGAGAGATGGTGATACTTTGAAGGTCTTGTGCCAGCTGGTGGTTTTTCTCACCCACTTGTATGTTAAGGTTGTTGAAGATACCTTCTTGCCTAGGATTTTTGCAAATGTTGCCCATGCTTTTTGTGGTTTTTTTTCTTCTAATTTTGTTTTGATATCCAGTTATTTTGTCTATCTTCTTGAGGACATTCATAGAGATTTAAAAACTATATTAACACCATGATTGTCCCAGAATCTTTAAAAACATCATTACATCAATATTTTTGCCTTACCCTTTCTCTACGGCCTCAGAACAGTAAACTGAAGGCAATCTTTTACTGTTAATCCCGTCTACTCACTGGATGAACAAAATTAAAACCCTTCACTATAGATACCATCAAAAACATAATTTGATCATTCTCAAATTAAGAGCATTACTTATTTTAATATAAATTAAGGTACAAATGTGAATAAATACAGAATAGTTATTAAAATAAATTCTGAGGTAACTGGTGGTACACAGAGAGGTACACATAAAATTTTAAAAGTTCTATTGTATGCTTTATTTAACTTTATTGGGCTTATTTGAGGACCTGGCACCTGGTACTCAAACAATCACTGGTATTTTATTCTAATCCTGGAAGAGTTTTATATCTCTTGATCATGTATTTACAATAAATTAAATTTACATCTCATTCAATATATTTGTGTATGCTCTTTTTTAAGTTTGTATGAAAAGTCTGATTCTAAGTGTGACAAACATATTCAATCTTCGTTATAATTTCTGATATGTTTAAAGTCATTTTGCTATAATAGACTAAGTTTAATTTTAGGCAATTCATCTTATAAAACAATTTAATGTTTCTCAGAAATTATCAAATAAATTAATATTCAAATATACATATTTCTATCATACTCAGCTTAAACATATCCACCTTCCTAATTTAACCAAAATTGACTAAAATAAACTAATTGTTGAAATAATGCTTCTGTTATTACTTATCTTCCAAATGATGCATATTTTTTACCCTTTTATCCATTGTACAAGTTAACAGTTTACAATTTTTGTGATATATTATAAAGGAAAATAGAAACCAAGATTTGTTCATTTTTGGAGGATTAACATTCTTCCCATTTCTCTAATATTTTCTGGGCAAATTCTAGCACCGTTCATAGAACTAAAAAGAATTCATAGCAATACAGAAACATGATGCACCTGTTTGAGTTTACAAAAATCATTAGTGATACAACTGATTAGATAACAACAACTTACATAAATTTGCTCCCATTACATATCTGCTATATTTTAGATGTCAAATCAGTATCCCTAATCATCCTGATATCAAAACCAAAGACACTACCAAAAAAAGAATATTACAGGCCAATATCTTTGATGAATATAGATGCAAAAGATCTCAACAAAATATTAGCAAACAAAATCCAACAACACGTAAAAAAGATCATACACCACAACCAAGTTAGATTCATCCCATGGTCTCAGGGATGGTTCAACATATGCAAATCAATCATTGTGAAAAACCAAATCAAAAGAAAACACAAGAAACAAAAGATCACCTCAACAGATGCAGAAAAAGCATATGATAAAATTCAACATTCATACATGATGAAAACTCTTACCAAAGTGGGTATAGAGGGAACATATTTAAACATAATAAAAGCTATTTATGACAAACCCACAACCAGCATAATACTCAATGGTGAAAAGCTGAAAGCCTTCCTGCTAAAGACAAAAATGCCCCCCCTCATTATGTCTAATCAACATAGTACTGGATGTCTTAGCAACAGCAATCAGACAAGAAAAATAAGTAAAAGGTATCCAAACAGCAACAAAAGAGGTAAAACTTTCAATATACACAGATGACATGATAATATATATAGAAAACCCTAAAGACTCCACACAGGTTGGCCGCACAGCTTCTAGGTGTCCACTCCTCTGGTGAGGTGGGGCCGGAAGATGCTCTCCTCAGCTCCTTCCCTGGATGGGCAAGTCAGACTCTAGGACTGGCAGAAATCCTCGTTTGAGGGTCCCACCTAGTTCCCCAGTCAGAGTGCTGCAGCTGAGTGGAGCGGCTACTTGGGACTACAGCTTGTGCACTGCAGAAAGCCTTCTTGGAATCTGAGATGTTATCACTTTGGGACAGTTGGCCAGCTGTTCCTGACTTGGTCACATGAAGGCTCAGACTGTCCCAGTCTCTGAACTGAAGAGAACCAACACTAGTAGCATATCTCTCACCACCATGAATGAAGGTATTTCAATGAAGAGTATGAGGAGGACATCTACAAATCCCAGACTGGCATGTGCAAGTTCTGAGGAATGGTGGAATAACTCAATGTATCTGGGTGACCTTTGAAGCCAGCTGAGACAGAGTTACAACAGGGCAGTGGCTGACACCCAACTCATAGCCCATTCTCTCCAGCTGTGTGGCTGACAGGGTCTGGGTGCTCCAGCCAGCTGTCCGGCCTGAGACTCTGAGGTGGGAGAGCTGACTTGAGAACATTGGTCCACCAGAAGCCTCCCAGCTTCACATAATATCAATCAGTGAGAGCTCTCCCAGAGACCTCCATCTCAACGCTAAGACCCAGCTCCACTCAACGAAAAGCAAGCTGCAGTGCTGGACACCCAATGCCAAACAACTAGCAAGACAGGAACACAACCCTATCATTAGCAGAGAGGCTGCCTAAAATCAAAATAAGGTCACAGACACCCAAAACCACACCACTGGACGCAGCCCTGCCCAAGAGAAAGAAAAGATCCCGGCCCACCCACCAGAACACAGGGACCAGTCCGCTCCAACAGGAAGCCAACACAACTCACAGAACCAACCATACCCACTGGGGGCAGACACCAAAAAAAAAAACGGGAACTACAAATCTAAACTTGCAAAAAGGAGACCCCAAACACACTAAGTAAAGCAAAACGCAAACAGAGAGAAATACACAGCAGATGACAGAGCAAGGTAAAAACCCACCAGACCACACAAATGAAGAGAAAATAGGTAGTTTAACTGAAAAAGAATTCAGAGTAATGATAGTAAAGATAATCCAAAATCTTGGAAATAGAATGGATAATATACAGGAAACGTTTAACAAGGACCTAGAAGAACTAAAGAGCAAACAAACAATGATGAAAAACAAAATAAAACAAATTAAAATTCTCTAGATGGAATCAATAGCAGAATAACTGAGGCAGAAGAATGGATAAGTGAGCTGGAAGATAAAAGAGTAGAAATAACTACCACAGAGCAGAATAAAGAAAAAAGAATGAAAAGAATTGTGGACAGTCTCAGAGACCTCTGGGACAACATTAAACGCACCACCATGCGAATTATAGGGGTCCAAGAAGAAGAAGAGAAAAAGAAACGGACTGAGAAAATATTTGAAGAGATTATAGTTGAAAACTTCCCTAATATGGAAAAGGAAATGGTCAATAAAGTCCAGGAAGCACAGAGAGTCCCATACAGGATAAATCCAAGGAGAAACACACCAACACACATATTAATCAAACTAGCAAATATTAAATACAAAGAAAAAAATATTAAAAGCAGCAAGGGAAAAACAACAAATAACATACAAGGGAACCCCCATAAGGATAACAGCTGATCTTTAAGCAGAAGCACTGTAAGCCAGAAAGCAGTGGCAGGACATATTTAAAGTGATGAAAGGGAAAAACCTACAACCAAGATTACTCTAACCAACAAGGATCTCATTCAGATTGGGTGGAGAAATTAAAATCTTTACCCACAAGCAAAAGTTAACAGAATTCAGCACCACCAAACCAGCTTTACAAAAAATGCTAAAGGATCTACTGTAGGCAGGAGACACAAGGGAAAGAAAAGACCTACAAAAACAAACCCAAAACAATTAAGAAAATGGTAATAAGAACATACATATTGATAATTACATTAAATGTAAATGATTTAAATGCTCCGACCAAAAGACATAAACTGGCTGAATAGATACAAAAACAAGACCCATATATATGCTGTCTACAAGAGACCCATTTCAGACCTAGGGACACATACAGGCTGAAAATGAGGGGATGGAAAAAGAAATTCTATGCAAATGGAAATCAAAAGAAAGCTGCAGTAGCAACTCTATCAGACAAAAGACACTTTAACATAAAAACTATTAAAAGACACAAAGAAGAACACTACATAATGATCAAGGAATCAATCCAAGAAGAAGATATAACAATTGTAAATATTTATGCACCCAACATACGAGCACCTCAATACATAGGGTAAATGCTAACAGCCATAAAAGGGGAAATCAACAGTAACACAATCATAGTAGGGAATTTAAAAACCGTACTTTTACCAATGGACAGATCATCTAAAATGAAAATAAATAAGGAAACACAAGCTTTAAATGACACATTAAACAAGAACTTAAATGATATTTATAGGACACTCCATCCAAAAACAACAGAACACACTTTCTTCTCAAGTGCTCATGGAGCATTCCCCTAGATCGATCATATCGTGGGTCACAAAGCAAGCCTTAGTAAATTTAAGAAAAGTGAAATCATATCAAGTATCTTTTCTGACCACAATGCCATAAGACTAGATATCAAATACAGGAAAAAAACTGTAAAAACAAAACACACATGGAGGCTAAACAATACAATACTAAATAACCAAGAGATCACTGAAGAAATCAAAGAGGAAATCACAAAACACCTAGAAACAAATGACAATGAAAACACGATGACCCTAAACCTATGGAACACAGCAAAAGCAGTTTTAAGAGGGAAGTTTATAGCAATACATTCCAAACCTCAAGAAACAAGAAAAATCTCAAATAAACAACCTAAATTTACACCTAAAGCAATTAGAGAAAGAAGAAAAACAACAACAAAAAAAACACAAAGTTAGCAGATGGAACGAAATCATAAAGATCAAATCAGAAATAAATGAAAAAGAAATGAAGGAAACAATAGCAAAGATCAGTAAAACTAAAAGCTGGTTCTTTGAGAAGGTAAATAATATTGATAAACCATTAGCCAGACTCATCAAGAAAAAAGGGAGAAGACTCAAATCAATAGAATTAGAACTGAAAAAGAAGAAGTAAAACTGCCACTGCAGAAATACAAAGGATCATGAGGGATTACTACAAGCAACTATATGCCAATAAAATGGACAACCTGGAAGAAATGGACAAATTCTTAGAAAAGCACAACCTTCTGAGATTGAACCAGGAAGAAATAGAAAATATAAACAGACCAATCACAAGTACTGAAATTGAAAATGTGATTAAAAATTATTCAACAAACAAAAGCCCAGGACCAGATGGCTTCACAAGCGAATTCCATCAAACATTTAGACAAGAGGTAACACCTATCCTTCTGAAACTCTTCCAAAATATAGCAGAGGGAGGAAAACTCCCAAACTCATTCTAAGAGGACACCATCACCCTGATACCAAAACCAGACAAATATGTCCCAAAAAAAGAAAATGACAGACCAATATCACTGATGAACATAGATGCAGAAATCCTCAACAAAATACTAGCAAACAGAATACAACAGCACATTAAAAGGATCATACATTATGATCAAGTGTGGTTTATTCCAGGAATGCAAGGATTCTTCAATATACACAAATCAATTAATGCGATACACCATATTAACAAATTGAAGGAGAAAAACCATATGATCATCTCAATAGATGAAGAAAAAGCTTTCCACAAAATTCAACAGCATTTATGATAAAAACTCTCCAGAAAGAAGGCATAGAGGGAACTTACCTCAACATAATAAAGGCCATATATGACAAACCCACAGGCAACATTGTTCTCAATGGTGAAAAACTGAAAAGATTTCCACTAAGATCAGGAACAAGACAAGGTTGCCCACTCTCACCACTAATATTCAGCATAATTTTGGAAGTTTTAGCCTCAGCAATCAGAGAAGAAAAGAAATAAAAGGAATCCAAATTGGAAAAGAAGAAGTAAAACTGTCATCATTTCCAGATGACATGATACTATACATAGAGAATCCTAAAGATGCTACAAGAAAACTACTAGAGCTAATCAATGAATCTGGTAAAGCAGAGGGATACAAAATTAATGCAAAGAAATCTCTTGCATTCTTATACACTAATGATGAAAAATCTGAAAGAGAAATTAAGGAAATGCTCCCATTTACCACTGCAACAACAAAAATAAAATACCTAGGAATAAACCTACCTAAGCAGACAAAAGACCTGTATGCAGAAAACTATAAGAGAGTGATGAAAGAAATTAATGATGATACAAACAGAAGGAGAAATATACCATGTTTTTGGATTGGAAGAATAAACACTGTGAAAATGACTACACTATCCAAAGCAATCTACAGATACAATGCAATCCCTAGCAAACTACCAATGGCATTTTTCACAGAACTAGAACAAAAAATTTCACAATTTGTATGGAAACAGAAAAGACCCCAAATAGCCAAAGCAATCTTGAGGAAGAAAAACGGAACAGGAGGAATCAGGCTCCCTGACTTCAGACTATACTACAAAGCTACAGTAACCAAGACAGTATGGTACCTGCACAAAAACAGAAATATAGATAAATGGAACAGGTTAGAAAGCCCAGAGGTAAACCCACGCACATATGGTCAACTTATCTTTGATAAAGGAGGCAAGAATAAACAATGGAGAAAAGACAGCCTCTTCAATAAGTGGTGCTGGTAAAGCTGAACAGCTACATGAAAGAGAATGAAAGTAGAAAACTCCCTAATACCATAAACAAAAATAAACGCAATATTGTTCTCCATACTGGCTGTATCAATTTACATACCCAACAACAGTTCAAGAGGGTTCCCTTTTCTCCACACCCTCCAGCATTTATTGTTCGTAGATTTTTTGATGATGGCCATTCTGACTGGTGTGAGGTGATACCTCGTTGCAGTTTTGATTTGCATTTCTCTAATGATTAGTGATGTTGAGCATCCTTTCATGTGTTTGTTGGCAATCTGTATATCTGCTTTGGAGAAATGTCTATTTAGGTCTTCTGCCCATTTTTGGATTGGGTTTTTTGTTTTTTTGATATTGAGCTGCATGGGCTGCTTGTAAATTGTGGAGATTAATCCTTTGTCAGTTACTTCATTTGCAAATATTATCTCTCATTCTGAGGGTTGTCTTTTTGTCTTGTTTATGGTTTCCTTTGCTGTGCAAAAGCTTTGAAGTTTCATTAGGTCCCATTTGTTTATTTTTGTTTTTATTTCCATTTCTCTAGGAGGTGGGTGTAAAAGGATCTTGCTGTGGTTTATGTCATAAAGTGTTCTTCCTATGTTTTCCTCTAAGAGTTTTACAGTGTCTGGCCTTACATTTAGGTCTTTAATCCATTTTGAGTTTATTTTTGTGTACAGTGTTAGGGAGTGTTCTAATTTCATTCTTTTATAAGTAGCTGTCCAGTTTTTGCAGAACCACTTATTGAAGAGGCTGTCTTTTCTCCAGTGTATATTCTTGCCTTCTTTATCAAAAATAAGGTGACCATAAATTCGTGGGTTAATCTCTGGGCTTTCTATCCTGTTCCATTGGTCTATATTTCTGTGTTTGTGCCAGTAGCCTGTTGTCTTGGTTACTGTAGCTTTGTGGTATAGTCTGAAGCCTGGGAGCCTGATTTCTCCAGCTCCGTTCTTCTTTCTCAAGATTGCTTTGGCTATTTGGGGTCTTTTGTGTTTCCATACAAATTGTGAAATATTTGTTCTAATTCTGTGAAAAGTGCCATTGGTAGTTTGATAGGGATTGCACTGAATCTGTAGATTGCTTTGGGTAGTTTGGTCATTTTCACAATGTTGATTCTTCCAATCCAAAAATATGGTACATCTCTCCATCTATTTGTATCATCTTTAATTTCTTTCATCAGTGTCTTATAGTTTTCTGCATACAGGTCTTTTGTCTCCTTACGTAGGTTTATTCCTAGGTATTTTATTTTGTTTTTGTTGCAATGGTAAATGAGAGTGTTTCCTTAAATTCTCTTTCAGATTTTTCATCATTAGTTTATATGAATGCCAGAGATTTCTGTGCATTAATTTTGTATCATGCTACTTTACCAGATTCATTGATTAGTTCTAGTAGTTTTCTGGTAGAATCTTTAGGATTCTCTATGTACAGTGTCATGTCATCTGCAAAGAGTGACAGTTTTACTTCTTCTTTTCTGATTTGGATTCCTTTGATTTCTTTTCCTTCTCTGATTGCTTTGGCTAAAACTTCCAAAACTATGTTGAATAATAGAGGTGAGAGTGGGGAACTTTGTCTTCTTCCTTATCTTAGGAGAAATGGTTTCAGTTTTCCACCATTGAGAATGATGTTGGCTGTAGTTTTGTCATATATGGCCTTTATTATTTTGAGGTAAGTTCCCTCTATGTCTACTTTCTGAAGGGTTTTTGTCATAAATGGTGTTCAATTTTGTTGAAAGCTTTTTCTGCATCTATTGAGATGATCATATGGTTTCTCTCCTTCAGTTGGTTACTGTGCTTTATCACATTGATTGATTTCCGTATACTGAAGAACCCTTGCATTCCTGGGATAAACCCCACTTGATCATGGTGTACAATCCTTTTAATGTGCTGTTGGATTCTGTTTGCTACTTTTGATTGAGGATTTCTGCATCTATGTTCATCAGTGATATTGGCCTGTAGTTTTCTTTCTTTGTGACATCTTTGTCTGGTTTTGGTATCACAGTGATGGTGGCCTTGTAGAATGAGTTTGGGAGTGTTCCTCCCTCTGCTGTATTTTGGAAGGGTTTGAGAAGGATAGGTGTTAGCTCTTTTCTAAATGTTTGGTAGAATTCGCCTGTCAAGCCAGCTGTCCTGGGCTTTTGTTTGTGGTAACATTTTTAACCACATTCTCAATTTCAGTGCTTGTGATTGGTCTATTTTCTATTTCTTCCTGGTTCAGTCTCAGAAGATTGTGCTTTTCTAGGAATTTGTCCATTTCTTCCAGATTGTCCATTTCATTGCATATAGTTGCTTGTAGTAATCTCTCATGATCCTTTGTATTTCTGCAGTGTCAGTTGTTACTTCTCCTTTTTCATTTCTAATTCTATTGATTTGAGTCTTCTCCCTTTTATTCTTGATGAGTCTGGCTAATGGTTTATCGACTGTGTTTATCTTCTCAAAGAACCAGCTTTTAGTTTTATTGATCTTTGCTATTGTTTCCTTTATTTCTTGTTCATTTATTTCTGATCTGATCTTTATGGTTTCTTTCTTCTTCTAACTTTGGGGTTTTTTTGTTCTTCTTTCCCTAATTGCTTTAGGTGTAAGTTTAGGTTGTTTATTTAAGATGTTTCTTGTTTCTTAAGGTAGGATTGTATTGTTATAACTTCCCTCTTGGAACTGCTTTTGCTGCATCCCATAGGATTAGGGTCATCGTGTTTTCATTGTCATTTGTTTCTAGGTATTTTTTGATTTCCTCTTTGATTTCTTCAGTGATCTCTTGGTTATTTAGTATTGTATTGTTTACCCTCCATGTGTTTGTATTTTTTACAGATTTTTTCCTGTAATTGATATCTAGTCTCAGAGCATTGTGGTCAGAAAAGATACTTGATATGATTTCAATTTTCTTAAATTTACCAAGGTTTGATTTGTGACCCAAGATATGATCTATCCTGGAGAATGTTCCATGAGCACTTGAGAACAGAGTATATTCTGTTGTTTTTGGATGGAATGTCCTATAATTAAGTTCTTGTTTAATGTGTCATTTAAAGTTTGTGTTTCCTTATTTATTTTCATTTTGGATGATCTATATATTGGTGAAAGTGGGTTGTTAAAGTTCCCTACTATGATTGTGTTACTGTCGATTTCCCCTTTTATGGCTGTTAGCATTTTCCTCATGTATTGAGGTGCTCCTATGTTGGTGCACTACCCAACATAGTATTTACAATTGTTATATCTTCTTCTTGGATTCAACCCTTGATCGTATGTAGTGTCCTTCTTTTTCTCTTGTAATAGTCTTTATTTTAATGTATATTTTGTCTGATATGAGAATTGCTACTCCAGCTTTCTTTTGATTTCCATTTGCATGGAATATATTTTCCATCCCCTCACTTTCAGTTTGTATGTGTCCATAGGTCTGAAATGGGTCTCTTGTAGACAGCATATATACAGGTCTTGTTTTTGTATCCATTCAGCCAGTTTACGTCTTTTGGTTGGAGCATTTAATTCTTTTACATTTAAGGTAATTATTGATATGTATATTCCTTTTACCATTTTCTTAATTGTTTTGGGTTTGTTTTTGTAGGTCTTTTCGTTCTCTTGTTTTTCCTGCCTACAGTAGTTCCTTTAGCATTTTTTGTAAAGCTGGTTTGGTGGTGCTGAATTCTCTTAGCTTTTGCTCGTCTGTAAAGTTTTTATTTCTCTGTTGAATCTGAATAAGATGCTTTTAATATTTTTTCTTTGTATTTAATTTTTGATAGTTTAATTATTATGTGTCTTCATTGGCAGAGATCAGGGGTGGTGGGGGGAAGGTTTGGAGCCATGGAGGCGAGCGCAGCAACAGGGGTGCAGAGCCCAAAGCTGAGATTCCCGCACAGAGGATCGGTGCTGACCAGCACTCACCAGCCCTAGAGCCTTGTCTGCTCAGCTTCCGGGGCAGGTGGGGGCTGGGTGCTGAGGCTCTGGCTTCGGAATTCAGATCCCAGGGAGAGGACTGGTGTTGGCTGTGTGAACACAGCCTGAAGGGGGCTAGTGAGCCACAGCTAGCTGGGAGGAGGTCCGGGAAAAAGTCTGGACCTGCCTAAGAGGCAAGAGACCGTTGTTCGGGGTGTGCGAGGAGAGGGGATTCAGAGCACCGCCTAAACGACCTCCAGAGACAGGAGCGAGCTGCGGCTACCAGCGCGGACTCCAGAGACAGGCCTGAGATAATAAGGCTGCTGCTGTAGCCACCAAGAAGTCTGTGTGCAAGCACAGGTCACTATCCACACCTCCCCTCTTGGGAGCCTGTGCAGCCCAGCACTGCCAGGGTCCTGTTATCCAGGGACAACTTCTCCAGGAGAACACACAGCACACCTCAGGCTGTTGCAACGTCACGCTGGTGTCTGCTGCCACAGCCTTGCCCGCATCCATACCCCTCTCTCCCCCCCACCTGAGTGAACCAGAGCCCCCTAATCAGCTGTTACTTTAACCCTGTCCTGTCTAAGTGGAAGAACAGACACCCTCCGGCGACCTACATGGAGAGGCAGGGCCAAATCCAAAGCTGAATCCCAGGAGCTGTGTGAACAAAGAAGAGAAAGGGAAATCTCTCCCAGCAGGCTCAGGAGCAGCGGATTAAATCTCCACAATCAACTTGATGTACCCTGCATCTGTGGAATACCTGAATAGACAACGAATCATCCCAAAATGAGGCAGTGGACTTTGGGAGCAACGATATATATACATTTTTTCCTTTTTCTCTTTTTGTGAGTGTGTATGTATATGCTTCTGTGTGTGACTTTGTATAGCTTTGCTTTTACCATTTGTCCTAGGGTTCTGTCTGTCCGGTTTTTTTGGGGTTTTTTTTGTTTTTTTAAACTATAATTTTCAGCGCTTGTTATCAATGCTGGATTTGTTTTTTGGTTTCGTTGTTCTTTCATTCTTTCTTTTTCCTTAATTACTTTAAAAAATTTTTTCTAATAATTATTTTTTGTTTTTTATTTTAATAACGTTTTTATTTTATTTTACTTTATTTTATTTTATTTTTTTCTTTCTTTCTTTCTTTTTTTCTCCCTTTTATTCTGAGCTGTGTGGATGACAGGCTCTTTTTGCTCCAGCCAGGCGTCAGGGCTGTGCCTCTAAGGTGGGAGAGCGAAGTTCAGGACATTGGTTCACCAGAGACCTCCCAGCTCCACGTAATATCAAACGACAAAATCTCGCAGAGATCTCCATTTCAACGACAAGACCCAGCTCCACTCAACGACCAGCAAGCCACAGTGTTGGACACCCTATGCCAAACAATTAAAAAACAGGAACACAAACCCGCCCACTAGCAGAGAGGCTTTCAAAAATCATAATAAGGTCACACATACCCCCAAAACACACCACTAGACGTGGACCTGCCCACCAGAAAGACAAGATCCAGCCTCATCCACCAGAACACAGGCACTAGTCCCCTCTACCAGGAAGCCTACACAACCCACTGAACCAACCTTAGCCACTGAGGGCAGACACCAAAAACAATGTGAACTACAAACCTGCAGCCTGTGAAAAGGAGACCCCAAACACAGTAAGATAAGCAAAATGAGAAGACAGAAAAACACACAGCAAATGAAGGAGCAGGGTAAAAACCCACCAGACCTAACAAATGAAGAGGAAATAGACAGTCTACCTGAAAAAGAATTCAGAATAATGATAGTAAAGATGATCCAAAATCTTAGAAATAGAATAGAGAAAATGCAAGAAACATTTAACAAGGACCTAGAAGAACTAAAGAGGAAACAAGCAATGATGAACAACACAATAAATGAAATTTAAAATACTCTAGAAGGGATCAATAGCAGAATAACTGAGGCAGAAGAACGGATAAGTGACCTGGAAGATAAAATAGTGGAAATAACTATTGCAGAGCAGAATAAAGAGAAAAGAATGAAAAGAACTGAGGACAGTCTCAGAGACCTCTGGGACAACATTAAATGCACCAACATTCGAATTATAGGGGTCCCAGAAAAAGAAGAGAAAAAGAAAGGGACTGAGAAACTATTTGAAGAGATTATAGTTGAAAACTTCCCTAATATGGGAAAGGAAATAGTCAATCATGTCCAGGAAGCACAGAGAGTCCCATACAGGATAAATCCAAGGAGAAACACGCCAAGACACATATTAATCAAACTATCAAAAATTAAATACAAAGAAAACATATTAAAAGCAGCAAGGGAAAAACAACAAATAACACACAAGGGAATCCCCATAAGGTTAACAGCTGATCTTTCAGCAGAAACTCTGCAAGCCAGAAGGTAGTGGCAGGACATATTTAAAGTGATGAAAGGGAAAAACCTACAACCAAGATTACTCTACCCAGCAAGGATCACATTCAGATTTGATGGAGAAATTAAAACCTTTACAGACAACCAAAAGCTAAGAGAATTCAGCACAACCAAACCAGCTATACAAAAAATGCTAAAGGAACCTCTCTAGGCAGGAAACACAAGAGAAGGAAAAGACCTATAATAACAAACACAAAACAATTAAGAAAATGGTAATAGGAACATACATATCGATAATTACCTTAACTATAAATGGATTAAATGCTCCAACCAAAAGAGAAAGACTGGCTGAATGGATACAAAAACAAGACATGTATATATGCTACCTACAAGAGACCCACTTCAGACCTAGGGAAACATACAAACTGAAAGGGGATGGAAAATTATATTCCATGCAAATGGAAATCAAAAGAAAGCTGGAGCAGAAATTCTCATATCAGACAAAATAAACTTTAAACCAAAGACTATTACAAGAGACAAAGAAGAACACTAATAATGATCAACAGATCAATCCAATAAGAAGATATAACAATTGTAAATATTTATGGAGCCAACATAGGAGCACCTCAATACATAAGGCAAATACTAACAGCCATAAAAGGGGAAACTGACAGTAACACAATCATAGTAGGGGACTTTAACACCCCACTTTCACCAATGGACAGATCATCCAAAATGAAAATAAATAAGGAAACACAAGCTTTAAATGATACATTAAACAAGATGGACTTAATTGATATGTATAGGACATTCCATCCAAAAACAACAGAATACAATTTTTTCTCAAGTGCTCATGGGACATTTTCCAGGATAGATCATATCTTGGGTCACAAATCAAGCCTTGGTAAATTTAAGAAAATTGAAATCGTATCTAGTAACTTTTCTGACCACAATGTTATGAGACTAGATATCAATTACACGAAAAAATCTGTAAAAAATACAAACACATGGAGGCTAAACAATATACTACTTAATAACCAAGAGTTCAATGAAGAAATCATAGAGGATATCAAAAAGTACCTAGAAAAAAATGACAATGAAAACATGGCAGCCCAAAACCTATGGGATGCAGCAAAAGCAGTTTTAAGAGGGAGGTTTATAGCAATAAAGTGCTACCTTAAAAAACAAGAAACATCTCAAATAAACAACCTAACCTTACACCTAAAGCAAACAGAGAAAGAAGAACAAAAATACCCCCAAAATTAGCAGAAGGAAAGAAATCATAAAGATCAAATCAGAAATAAATGAAAAAGAAATGAAGGAAACAATAGCAAAGATCAATAAAACTAAAAGCTGGTTCTTTGAGAACATAAACAAAATTGATAAACCATTAGCCAGTCTCATGAAGAAAAAAAGGGAGAAGACTCAAATCAATAGAATTAGAAATGAAAAAGGAGAAGTAATAACTGACACTGCAGAAATACAAAGGATCATGAGAAATTACTACAAGCAACTATATGCCAATAAAATGGACAACCTGGAAGAAATGGACAAATTCTTAGAAATGCACAACCTTCCGAGAGCGAACCAGGAAGAAATAGAATATATGAACTGACCAATCACAAGCACTGAAAGTGAAACAATGATTAAAAATGTTCCAACAAACAAAAGCCCAGGACCAGATGGCTTCACAGGTGAATTCTATCAAACATTTAGAGAAGAGCTAACACCTATCCTTCTCAAACTCTTCCAAAATATAGCAGAGGGAGGAACACTCCCAAACTCATTCTACAAGGCCACCATCACTGTGATACCAAAACCAGACAAAGATGTCACAAAAAAAGAAAACTACAGACCAATATCACTGATGAACACAGATGCAAAAATCCTCAACAAAATACTAGCAAACAGAATCCAACAGAACATTAAAAGGATCATACACCATGCTTAAGTGGGGTTTATCCAAGGATGCAAGGATTCTTCAATATATGCAAATCAATCTATGTGATACACCATATTAACAAATCGAGGGAGAAAAACCATATGATCATCTCAATAGTTGCAGAGAAAGCTTTCGACAAAATTCAACACCCATTTATGATAAAAACCCTCCATAAAGAAGGCATAGAGGGAACTTGCCTCAACATAATAAAGGCCATATATGACAAACCCACAGCCAACATCATCCTCAATGGTGAACAACTGAAATCATTTCCACTAAGATCAGGAACAAGACAGGGTTGTCCACTCTCACCACTATCATTCAACATAGTTTTGGAAGTTTTAGACACAGCAGTCAGAGAAGAAAAAGAAATAAAAGGAATCCAAATCGGAAAAGAAGAAGGGAAGCTGTTACTGTTTGCAGATGACATGATAATATACATAGAGAATCCTAAAGATGCTACCAGAAAACTACTAGAGTTAATCAATGAATTTGGTAAAGTAGCAGGATACAAAATTAATGCACAGAAATCTCTTGCATTCCTATACACTAATGATGAAAAATCTGAAAGAGGAATTAAGGGAACACTCCAATTTACCATTGCAACAAAAAGAATATAATACCTAGGAATAAACCTACCTAAGGAGACAAAAGACCTGTATACAGAAAATTATGACACTGATGAAAGAAATTAAAGATGATACAAATAGATGGAGAGATATACCATGTTCTTGGACTGGAAGAATCAACATTGTGAAAATGGCTATACTACCCAAAGCAATCAGCAGATTCAATGCAATCCCTATCAAACTACCACTGGCATTTTTCACAGAACTAGAACAAAAAATTTCACAATTTGTATGGAAACACAAAGGACCCCAAATAGCCAAAGCAATCTTGAGAAAGAGTAACGGAGCTGGAGGAATCAGGCTCCCTGACTTCAGACTATACTACAAAGCTACAGTAATCAAGACAGGATGGTACTGGCACAAAAACAGAAATATAGACCAATGGAACAGGATAGAAAGCCCAGAGATAAACCCATGCACATATGGTCACCTTATCTTTGGTAAAGGAGGCGAGAATATACAATGGAGAAAAGACAGCCTCTTCCATAAGTGGGGCTGGGAAAACTGGACAGCTACATGTAAAAGAATGAAATTAGAACAGTCCCTAACACCATACACAAAAATAAACTCAAAATGGATTAAAGACCTAAATGTAAGGCCAGACACTGTAAAACTCTTAGAGGAAAACATAGGAAGAAGACTCTATGACATAAACCACAACAAGATCCTTTTATACCCACCTCCTAGAGAAATGGAAATAAAAACAAAAATAAACAAATGGTACCCAATGAAACTGAAAAGCTTTTGCACAGCAAAGGAAACCATAAACAAGATGAAAAGACAACCCTCAGAATGGGAGAAAATATTTGCAAATGAAGCAACTGACAAAGGATTAATCTCCAAAATTTATAAGCAGCTCATGCAGCTCAATATCAAAAAACAAACAAGCCAATCCAAAAATGGGCAGAAGACCTAAATAGACATTTCTCCAAAGAAGATATACAGATTGCCAACAAACACATGAAAGAATGCTCAACAACATTAATCATTAGAGAAATGCAAATGAAGACTACAATATGATATCATCTCACACCAGTCAGAATGGCCATCATCAAAAAATCTACAAACAATAAATGCTGGAGAGGGTGTGGAGAGAAGGGAACCCTCATACACTGTTGGTGGGAATGTAAATTGATACAGCCACTATGGAGAACAGTATGGAGGTTCCTTAAAAAATTAAAAACAGAACTACCATACGACCCACCAATCCCACTACTGGGCATATACCCTGAGAAAACCATAATTCAAAAAGGGTCATGTACCACAATGTTCATTGCAGCTCTATTTACAATAGCCAGGACATGGAAGCACCCTAAGCGTCCATCGACAGATGAATGGATCAAGAACATGTGGCACATATATACAATGGAATATTACTCAGCCATAAAAAGAAACGAAATTGAGTTGTTTGTATTGAGGTGGATGGACCTAGAATCTGTCATTCAGAGTGAAGTAAGTCAGAAAGAGAAAAACAAATACCATATGCTAACACATATATACAGAATCTAAAAAAAAAAATTAAAAAAACAAAATGGTCGTGAAGAACCTAAGGGCAAGACGGGAATAAAGATGCAGACCTACTAGAGAATGGACTTGAGGACACTGGGAGGGGGAACAGTAAGCTGGGACAAAGTGAGAGAGGTAGTGTATATATGGACATATATACACTTCCAAATGTAAAATAGATAGCTAGTGGGAAGCAGTCACATAGCACAGGGTGATCAGCTCGGTGCTTTGTGACCAGCTAGCAGGGTGGGATAGGGAAGGTGGGAGAGAGGGAGATGCAAGAGGGAAGAGACATGGGGATATATGTATATGTATAACTGATTCACTTTTTTATAAAGCAGAAACTAACACACCATTGTAAAACAATTATACTCCAATAAAAATGTTTAAAAAAAAATTAGATGTAATCTAAAAATATTAGAAGCAGTCTAAAAAAATTGATTTTTTAAACCATATTTCCTACAAAAAATAAAAATGAAAGGGAGGATTTTAAAGCCATTCGGAATGTTTATTTCTGAGTTTTCCTTTTCTTCCCCCTTGTAAAGTAAAACAGTAGAATGTTAAGATTTGAAAGTGATTTTCAAATCATTTGGTTAAACTCCCTCACTTTTTAGAGAAAGAAACTAGAAATGTTATTTGAGTTACCTAAGTTCATGATGGTTATTGCCAGAACTCCCAACTATAATGTGTCAAAATCTATCATAAAATATTCTCTGTCACTGTGTTCTTGGAATAATTATGGTAGATGTTTATTTTTTCCATATTTCTTGTTGATAAGTTTCTTGCCTTTTTAATTTGTGTGCTTGTTTTTTTCAATATCTAAATAAACTTTAGCCTGTAGTCTGCAAAAAAAAAAAAAAAAAAAAGATGATCCAAAATCTTGGAAATAGAAGGGAGAAAATACAAGAAACATTTAACAAAGACCTAGAAGCACTAAAGAGTAAAGCAACAATGATGAACAACAGAATAAATGAAATTAAAAATTCTCTAGAAGGAATCAATAGCAGAATAACTGAGGCAGAAGAACGGATAAGTGACCTGGAAGATAAAATAGTGGAAATAACTACCACAGAGCAGAAAAAAGAAAAAAGAATGAAAAGAATTTAGGACAGTCTCAGAGACCTCTAGGACATCATTAAACACACCAACATTCGAATTATAGTGGTCCCAGAAGAAGAAGAGAAAAAGAAAGGGACTGAGAAAATATTTGAAGAGATTATAGTTGAAAACTTCCCTAATATGGGAAACGAAATAGTTATCAAGTCCAGGAAGTGCAGAGTCCCATACAGGATAAATCCAATGAGAAACACGCCATTCCCATATTCTTAAACTGGAACTGTGGGGCATTAATCTCCCCCGCCCCTGCCCCAGGGCAATTCTTAGCCCTTAAGAGCTAAAAGCCAATAGATAAGTGCTTCTTGCTTTCATTGCCCAGGGAAACAATTCAAAATTTATTGTGTAAGGCCACTTAGATATTCCCAGTAAGATTGAACACAATTATCCACACTTGTTGCCAACTTTATAATAATCCTTTATTGGCTTTTCCTAATTGCCTTCTTTCTCCTTTCCTATTTTACTCTCCCTAGTTATTCATGCCTGTTGTCTGTCATTGATTTCCAAATAAATTCCCTTGAAGTGAGCCCTTGCCTTACGCTCTGATTTTGTGGAATCCAGACATAGTCCATTGTACATGACTATCTTGTCCAGCAGTGTGCTAGCATTGCAATTATGCAATAATGTATAAAACCGTGCCTTTTTTCCTTAAGATATGTGTTATTTAGTTTTAATATTGTCATTTAAATTTATTCAAGTTGTATAAATAAACTCACAATAATTATTTCAATTAATACTTGATCCAGCTATATTCATTCATAAATCTGTTTCTTCCAAGCAGATGTAATTTTTTTACGAAATGCTTTATATCTTATTTTATGTTTACACATTAAAATTTACTTCTAATTTTTGTTTTCTTGAACTAGATACTGTTTCCTATATTTATAATAAGAAAAAAAATTATATTTAGTGGTATTGTGTTCTTTACCTTTTTTTCCCATACACACAACATTCTCCTAATCTTCTCACTCAAGCTTTATTTTTTCTCTTCTCTTTCAGGGCTTTAAAATTCTCTTTGATGTGTTTTCTCTTAAGCAACACTTCAACCTAAGAATAATATCAGCCATATCCATGGGAAATATAGTATTAGAAAGTTCAGCTTTCCTTTACTTTCTTTTGAAGAATGTCAAGCTAAACTTTATATTTGCAAATACTTTCTACTTATAGACATAAAACAAAAGTAAAATTGATTTTCTCTCTTAGGCAATAGTTTAAAATGTTTTATAGCTATATCTTCCAATCCAAATGTCTCTTATATACTATACCAGGACTTTAATAGCTACAACAGCAAACACATGTTAAAAAATTAATCTTTCAAATGTTCACAAAGTCCACATTTTGATTTTAATGCAGATATTGATATAACGTACATAGCTCCCCAAAACATTACAAACTCAGTAAAACAAACCAGAAACATATTTCAGCGCAAAGAGTAATTTTAAAAAGCATGTGGTTGTTATTAGTGTTATGGAACTCAGTACATAGAGTCTTAGTCTATCAGAATTCCCTATTTGAGGGAAGAAACTGACTATGTTTCTCATGTAGAATGCTATGTCTCTACTTACCCACTTGACAAACATCCATACATTTCTCTGTCTTAACTCAAACACAGACTGAAAAGCCTTCTTTAACTTTCTTAGTAGTCTTAGTGTTTTGCTTTATTTTTATTTTTACATGTTTCTATTGACATTTGCAAATAGGCCCATTATTGCAATCCCCATAGACTATATATTCTAAAATATCTAAGTGTCCTGTCTTTGTCTTACATACGGTCCAGCCATGCTTCACATACTCAGCATCTCTTGCTTAGAATATCACAAGTCTTTTCCTCCTTCTAAACCACCAGAAATATTTCCATAACACAAATATACTTACGTCAGTATGTGTACCATCACACTGGCTTAAAAGCCCTAATTTGGAAGTAAGAAGATGTTAGAGACAGTCAGAAATTATTTTCTCTGTCATGTAATAATTGCAAAGCTTTATTTCTCTAAGAGTGCTTTAAAACAAAACAAAACAAAATATCCAAATGGAGTTATTTACCTTACATGGTTTTCATGAAGATTAAATGAAATGACATTTATCAAGTGATTGGCACACTGTCTGATACATTTTAGGCCGTGAAACATATACGTTTTGTTATTATTTATTGTTCTCTTCCACTTATAAAGTTCAAAATCTTTACCATACATAGCCAGTCCTGGGAAGCTTGCCATTGTCTGCCTGCCCAGATTCATTTTCCACCACTAGCCTTTTACTTGCTATATCCCAGCAACTGTACATTATATGTAGTTCCCTAAGTAAGTCATGCTGCTAGATGCTTCCATTTTTTGTCCAAATATACAGGCCATTAGTTTATCAGTGAAGCTTTCCTTGAACATTTCTGGCATTATCCCATCACAGTTCATGTCACATTTTCATTTTTGCTATCACTACATCCTCTAAAACTTTTTACATATACACCTATAACACACATTGAGATTATCTTTGTGTAAACCTTTCCTCCCTCAATATGAGAGCTCCTTGATGGTTCTGGGCAATTCTTTAAGCTCCATTTAATCGCTAAGGTTTATCACAATGTCTGGGATATTAGGGATAACTACTAAACTGTATTTTGATACATAAATGTATGTACATGTCATCATTCTGGTCAACATTAAGAAAAAGATCACCAAAACCCAAGATTGAAAAGGTTTTACCCACCAAGCAACTCTCAAGTTTCTCTAATATTTTAATTCCCAAAATTGGTAGGACAAACTGTGAATGTCAGAGATGTCTTCAAAGACAGTGTTACAAAATGGTTCCTCACTGGATAGAGATAAAGGCTAAAACATGTCTAATACGAGAAAGGTTAGCATGAGTTTAATTGACAAAGGGTGGGCTGGGTGCTGAAGATGGAGAGCAATGAGTCTGTGTGCTGCGATGATAGTAAGGAACACAAAAGTTGACTTTATGTCTATTTTTAATGAGTATATGGGGCATAGGTAGAAAAAATGTTTGTGGCAGTGGTGAGAGCCGAGGCTGGAAGTACCTACCAATGAAAGATATTTAAGATAAGGAAACACCTATTATTAACTGTTGATGGGTTCTTTGGGTCTACAGGTATATTCTTCCCAAGAATATACCCCAAATGTGATCTCTTTCTCTCCTTTAGCTTCTATCTTGACTAAAAGTAACTACTGGTGACTTTTATTACCAATATATGCCAATCTCCGTTGCCCCTACACTATTTTCAAACATTTTAAATGTGAACTTTGTGAACAAAATATAATTTTATTAATACTTTTATTGCATTATTTAATGTCTTTCTAATAGCATTACTTAATATTACTTAATATAAGAATTATGAGTGTTATTGTATTAAATTTATTTGACCATAACATTTTAGATCCTTCAGGTCTAAAAGTTTCTCTTTTTTCCCCCACATAATATATTTTTAAACAGTATCTGTTTATATGTTTATCTTTCTGTAAAGAATATATGCTTATATAATAAGCTGGTATTAAAGATATATCATGTATTAGTTCTTTTTCTATCCCTTATATAATTTCTGATTTAGACACAATAAATATTTAATGAAATAAATTTTCTACTACTTCATATGCTAGATTATTTCTTCTACCAGCAGAGTATTTTGTTCTGAATACATTCTATAGAAGAAATGAGTATGTGGGTAAATGTGAAATTAGTTTTATTCATTAAAGAAGAGGTAAATTCAAAAACCTAATTGAAACCTATTATTTCCTCAAGTAAGTCTCTAATATTGGGAATAATATTGGTGATTTATATTAGCTCTCTTTTGTAGAGAGGAAAGAGCAAAGAAAGGCATGGAAGCATACATACTATATAGTAATTTTAAATTGGAAGACATTCCCAGCAGGGGGAAAATGGGGGCATTGTAAATGCCAAACTTTAAAGCAAAAAGAATCTTTTTCCTATTTTGTTTTAGCTAATTTTGCCCAAGTCCCTGAAAATAAATGTCTTTGAATTGCTTAAAATCTACCAAATTGTTAGATCCTAATACATGGAAATGTGTCTGTGACACATTAGTTATTAGTTATTTGACAGCACCATAAAAGCACTTTGCCAGAAAAGAAAAACCTAAAACAGCTGATATCTATCCTCCATACCACTACATCTGACAGCATGAAACACTTTATACGGTTTATACAGAGGATGAAAAAACACCTTTTTAGGATCATTTGTCAAATGCTTAAGAGAAAAACAAATTAAAGATTTGGGGTTGTAGCAAAATGTAGTCATAAAAACTGCTGCCATGAAGTTTAAGGGATTACTGCTTATTTTTCACACAACAATAGAAATTAACCAAAGACTTAAGGGCAGTTTGGTTAAGCAAAAATACAGTTGTTTGGTAAACAGAAAAGATAAAGAAATAGCCAATCTATGTCATTTTGTTTCTACAAAGAAGAAAAAGTCTGCAACACTATTTGAACATTCCCAAATTCCACTAAGCAGCTTAATTGAGGAGCCCTGAAAGAAATTATTCATGATTATAGCACTTTTTTTGGTAATTATTCAGTCAAGAATACAATTTTTGGATTAGTAAATAATGAATACTACACCTTATATAAATTAGTGTCTATGAGTGTATTCACATGGGTAAGATATTGATACATATTTTATTTGCTCTGAAATGAGCTATATTTGGCAGAAATCTGGGAGGGAAAAGTATATTTGCAAAACATAGTCTACCAATTCAAACTAAATAACACAAGAATCCTAGAAGTATTAAGTTATCTGGCAGATATAGGAATGTGTTGATCAGATGCACCTTCAAGAAAGGACTAGCTGCCCAGCTGTGAAGAGTGTGGTTAGCTGGATCTTTGCTTCCTTGGGTCCTACAACAATTTTCAAGCCAATGCCGTGTATTCTTGGGGCCTGCTCCCAGCCAATGACTCAGCAAGGTACTGCTAGTCGAGAGTCCACTTCTCAACTGCCAATGACTTGTTAGCCATGACTAAGCAGGCCCCAGTGAGGGATTCCTCTCACAAACCATCTTTTCTCCAGAGCTCAGCATTAGTTGATCTGCACTGCAGCATTATTGCTCCCCTACACAATCCCAGTTTGCCCCATTTTCTTCCACAATTTTTACTCCCCTAATAACTATGTTGTACTCCTAACTACATCTCAGCTTCTGAGTACTGGAGACTCCAAACTGGCATATATTATACCAGGAGCCATCTGAGAAAGCAGTTATAGGAGGAGGTTTGGGGACTGGATCACTGAGTGTTCTAGCATATTAAGGATCCCATCACTGCTGGTAGATAGTTTGCAGGCAGCTCCTGGTACAAAGTGGCATCCAATTGTTAAAGTTTTAACTAGATGTAAGATTACGGTATAACAGTAAAGGGAAAGCACTGGCCCCTCTGATAATTCGGGGATTTGAAATTTCAGGGGAAATGGTAAATATGAGGACAATGAAATTAGATGGTTGTACTAAGTTGCACTGGGGCCCTATTGGAAAATAATGAGGAGCTGAGGGTAATTATCAGACAATTGAAAACTAATTAGGAGAGACAGAATAGCTCTGTAAACTTGAATAGTTTACAAAGAAGACCTTATCTCAAAAAAGAGGGAGGACAGGGAAAGCTGAAGATTGACTCCTGGATTTGGTAGCCAGAGCATCTGAATTTCAAAGACACTTGAATGTTCAAACAAGGTTGATGTATTAGAGCAAAGCCAAGGGCTTAATTGTGAAAACCTGAGAACCTGAAAAAAGAGATGGGAATATTTGGGTGAATGCTCTGTCTCACAAAACTTTGACTCTTTATATATTTCCGAAGGTTCTGAATCTCTTTAGTGGCCTACTTACTCCCATTAATACCCCAGGAGACAATACCATAGTGTTTTCTCCACAAAGCAAAAGATATCATCTTTAGTCTAAGGCCTTTGATGATTTCCTGTCCTCCCTTTTTCTGGCAGTAACATACTTTTATCTTTACCAAGCCGTTACATGAGTACAACCTATCCTATCCTGTAAATCTTTTCAATTAACTGATCCTGTGTGACTCATGAAATTGCCACACATTTGGAGCTTTTTGGATTAAAAATAATATTCTCAGAAAACTGAAATCCTAGATTTGAGTCATATTCATATGTGGGTCAAAATCACATGAACTCTGATATAAACATTGAAAAATTAAAGTAAATGCCATCACAAGAAAAAATAAATTTGTAACTTAGTGGCAGAGGGAACACTTAATCTTCAGATTTTTCATTTCTCTGTTAAAATATGCCTTTTCTGAAACTTTACCTAAATACCAAATATTCTTCCTTTGCTTACCCCTCTTTCCAAAACCCAGAATACTACCCAAAAATCCATGTATGAATTTTGATTTTTACTGTAGGAGGAGATCATTTTCATATCAGATTTATTTTAATAATTGAATGAAATTTCTTTTTAAATGGTGAAGATGGAACACTAAGAAAATCCCAAATCTTCTTAGTTTTTTTCAGCATAATTGTTTCTTTGTGTTTCAATTACCTTAGGAATTCTCAAATGATTCAATGTTACTTTACTTCTTATATACAATTATGGTCATTATTTATTTATGATTTCTTACCAAAGAGGGACCATTTTAAATCATAAATTTACATCATTCGATTATTTCATTTGTTATTATAGAGTACTTTAAAAGAGGATTCCTCCTAATCACTTTGTTTTCCAAATGGACTTTTCTGTTTCGGGGGAGGTAGTATTAAAATTGTGGCTATCCCTCAACCCTTTTAAGGTAGGCTGGGTTAGGGCCTACTCAGTTGGGTCTCTCACTGTTCTATAGTAGCCATAAATGTTTCACTTCTTTAAAATTTTGATGTGTGTTGTAAATTGAATTGTGTCTTCCCTAAACTAAATATTGAAGTCCTATTCCCCAATACCTCATAATGTGACCTTATTTGAAAACAGGGACTTTGCAGAAGTAATGTTAAGACAAGGTCTTACTGGAGGAGGGTGAGCCCCTAATCCTATTTGACTAGAGTCCTTCTGTAAAAAGGAGAAAGTTGTAGATAGAGGCACATAAGAAGAATGCTATGTGAACATCAAGGCAGAAATCAGTGATGCATCTAGCTAAGGAACTGCAAGAGTCTAGGGAAGAGGCATAGAATAGATTCTTCTCCACAGACCTCAGGAAGAACCAATCCTGATAACACCTTGATGTCAGACTTCTATCCTCCTGAACTGTGAGACAGTAAATTTCTGCTGTTTAAACTCCTAGTTTGTGGTACTTTGTTACAACGGCTCTAGCTATCTAATATAATGTGTAAAATCAGAGGGTAATAAAGAGAGTTGAGTTCCTAAATGGTGATCAGGAATACAGTTTTTAATCCTTCATTTGACTACAACTCATGATACTGTGATCACAGGGAAGAGCAAAAACCAAAAGAAAACGAAAGAGGATTACTTTGCACAAGGTGGAGGTGCCCTCAAGAAATTCTGGAAGTGAAATGTGTAATTTCACAGTGGCTGTGTTATAAGTAAACCACAGCATGGATTAACATGGACACTTTGGCTCATTTTAAGGGACATGAAGAGAATGGAATACCACAAATGCAAGTGAAAAACAGCACTTCTAAAAATCCTTGTTTTCTAATAAATTATTGACTATTATACACTTTAGTTTAAAAGTGTTGCTTTTTTAAAATAAAAATTTAAATCAGGGAATAACTTCTAACAAATACATGGTTTTCCACTGATGAGTGGTCAATATTTTTGCACTCATGGTAAGTGAAAGGAAAGAGATTCCAGTCAGAAATTGTTTACCATGTATATTGCAATTACACTTACAGACAGGTAAAAACACAGAAACAGATCAAGTATAAGATGCATAGCATATATTTATGAAAATAAACTTAGTGAAGAATATCATGTAAATATTTGTAGAATTGTACAATTCTACACGTAGAATAGATGTAGAATTAAATGCATGTTAAAATATAGTATTTATCCATTTAGTTAGATAGGTTTAGTTTATGTTGCTTATTAATTAGTGAATTTGTAGTAAGGTAAAATGCACTGCTTTATAGTAAAATGAAAAATGGGGATTTATCTATTTCAAGATATATTATTTATGTATTTTACTATTGTATTTTGATTCATATTTTTATTGATATGTGCTAAATAAATCCTATGTTTAGTAATGTAAGATGAAAGTCTACATCACTGACAATTCAATGCTTTTTAAATTACAACAAATAGAAATCTGCATTAACAAAGACACTAACAACAAATTTTTGATGTTGGCTCTTATGCCTTTCCAAGACATCTTAATTTAGGCTTCCCCAGAAGCATACTTGAGAAAAACATCCCAGAATCAGTTTTTTGGTTTTTTTTTTACTTTTATTTATAAAGAACACCATTCCTCCCCCACACAGACATAAACACTAACACATTCCAAAGCGGAGCTCATTAAAAAAAACGATGACAACAGAACTGGGGGACAGAGGAACTTATTTAACACAAGTCTGTGTGCCCGACTCGGGGATCACTGGGAATGTTTCCTCAGATGTGATATCTCACCTCAAAGAAAGGAGACCTTGACCTGGAGGGCCCACCCACCCACTGGGCAAAAGCTACGCCCTCAGTCTTCGGTATCATCAAACTGTCCCGTTTCAAAGACCATCTTGGAATAATGGGGTATCAGTGGAGGTGGATGGTGCCAATTGGGGTCATAGATCATGTCTCCTTGCGGGGCACAGCACACCCAGGGTCTGACCTCTTGAGAAAGTGAATTTGAGAGTTGAAGGTAGGGCAGTTGTGAAAGGAGACAAGGAAGGGAAAGCTGCCAACAGAGAGTATGTTATCAAGTCAAAGGCCACTCTGGGTAACAGGAACTCACATTTGTTATGGAAATGCTGGGTGCTGTTTTGGAAATTCACATCATAAAAAGTATTCCATGTGCTGGCTGATCGACCTAAGGTATATACACTGTGGACCACTAGTCATTGTTCAGGTACAGTGTAAAATCCCTGGCTCTTTTGGCTTATAAAACAGGCACCAATAAGTTTCCTGAGTCAAAATAAAGCTATGAGGCAATGATATAAGATTCTGGCAACTGCACATTGGGCTGGTATGCACCAGAATCTGGGATGAGGAATCACTGGCAAGGTACTCACAGAGTTTACCTGAGTCCATACTTCACACTGCTGTGATTCCTTCATTCACCAGGTGCATGTGTTTCCTATCCTTACAGTAACGAATTACCACCAACTTTGTGGCTTACAACAATGCAAATTCATTAACAGTTTTGGAGGTCAAATTCCAACATGGTTCAGTAGGGCTGTGCTCTTTTAGGAGTCTTTAGGTAGCAATCTGTTTCCTTGCTTTTATCAGCTTCTAGAAGCTGACTCCATTCCTTGGCTCCTGGCCTCTTCCTTCACAGAGTATCACTCCAACCTTTGGTTTAATTGTCATATCTCCTTCTCTAACTCTAACTCTCCTGCCTCCCTCTAGTAAGGACAACTGTGATTACATTGGGCCCACTTGGACAGTACATAACAATCCCCCTCAAAATTCTTAATTTAATGATATTCATAAAGTTCCTTTTACCTAGTAAGGCAACATACATAGTTACAGGTTATAGAATTTGGGTGTGGATATCTTTGAGAGTGTGGCATTTTCCTGACTATCACACCAAACTAAATTAACTCAATCCCGTTCTTGATTTTTCAAGATATTGGCTTGTCATAGTTTCTTAAAAAATTTACAGTCATGTTTTGTGTTGTTGGCCCTAGGTCTCAACAGTAATTCATTATTTACCTTCCCTAGAGTCCTTTCTATACTTTCTTCAGCCTTGGCTAATACTTCTGCTGGATTAGTGAGTTTCTTTTGTGAAATAATGCAGATATTCATCCCTTATACGTCAAACCATTTGTTATTATATTTTTGTCAGGCTGTGTTTGTCAAAATTACCAAATTGTGAATATCAGTAAGCATGGATTTCAAAGAATGGCGCCAGTGAATACCCTAAGTCCCACACATAAATCTACTTATTGCCATTGTGTAGAAGTAACCCTACTGCTTTATGTTAATTAGGACAATTATCCCTACCAGTAGAGTAATTATTTTCTTTGCTTGTTGGAATACTGGCAATAGAAGTCCAAATGCCTAACTACACTAATAGCATAAAGCATACCATGCCTTCTGGGGCAAGCTTTCTGCCCCTGTGAGCCAGGATATCTAGTCCAGCAGAGCCAAATTTTGTGGTACATCAAGCAAAAGTTACCCAAGTGGATCACAGGAATGATCATATGTACACCCCTCGGGTTTCACCTGTATATTATACCAGTTGGAAATCAGGAAAATCAAATAGCCACAACTTAAAGGTATTTTTCACTCCTAGATGGACAGTGCCCTAGTCTTAGCTATATTTTTTAAGACTTTATTTCTTTAGAACAGTTTTAGGTTCAGAGTAGGAAGATACAGAGGTATCCTAATACTACCTGACTCCACACATACATAGCCTTCCCCATTATCAACATGCCCCACTGGAGTAGTACATTTGTTACAATTGATGAACTTATATTGACACATGTTAATCACTAAAGTCCACAGTGTACCTTAGGGTTCACTCTTGGGTTTGGACAAATGTATAATGGCATGTGTCCATCATTATGAAATCATACTGAGTATTTGCACTGCCCTAAAAATCCTCTGTGCTCCACCTATTTATCCCTCCCCCTCCCCAACCCTTGGCAATCACTAATCTTTTCTACTGTTTCCATAGCTTTGCCTTTTCCAAAAGTTGTATAGTTGGAATCACACAGTATGTAGCCATTTCAGATTTCCTTCTTTCACTTGGTAACATGCATTTAAGTTTTCTCCTTGTCTTTTCACGGCTTGATATTTTTTAGCACTGAATAATACTCTACTATCTGATGTGCCAGTTTATTTATCCATTCACCTATCGAAGGACATCTTGGATGCTCCCAGTTTTGGCAATTATGAATAAAGTTGCTATAAATATCCATGTGTAGGTTTTAGTGTGGACATAAGTTTTCAACTCCTTTGGGTAGATACCAAGGATGTCTCATGTGAATTTAATTCTTAGACCAACCAGAAGAACCTAAAAGGGCAGAAGAAAGTTTCTTCCTCCCTGAGAGTACAGTGTTAAACTGTATTCTTTTTAATGTGAAGAATTAGCTTTTGAATAATGTGTTTAACACCTAAAACCAACAGAATTTATTCTTAATTGATACTTGAATATTCTAAAAAAAAAAATCAGGCAACCAATGTATAAAAAACATACATTAGTATTCATCAACAGAGACAATTCTCTTCATAATGAGAGAAATCCCCCTAGCAGTTTTGTAGTATTTAAAATATTTCACTGACAGAAATTGCTTTATTATTACAGTAATCTTTGTGAAAGAATAGTTTTTCTTTGAAAAATTCCACACATCATTAAAAGTAATGATGTACATTAAAAGTACATCTCAGAGCAAACCAGTAATTCTGCCACAATTTAGGCATTCTCAGCGTATGGCCACCTGATGAACCAATCATGAATTGGCAATGTATTTAAGCATCTTAAATAACTGAATAGAGCAAGGTTTTTCATTCTAATCCTGATGTCTCTGATCTTAAAAACGCTTCTTTATATCTGTGAATACAAGCTACCTTCACTATTGCTGAGTGATCAATATTAGCTTGTTGAAAAAAATGCCAATTTTTGTAAATGGCAAATAAATAATATGAATTCTTCTAGCAATAATTATACTTGGCCATGTAAAAATTATTTATAAGTAAAATCTTTTTTAACTTCTATTGGTAGTGGACATCCTTCCTCATCTCATAGTGCCTTTGTTCAAAGAATGGTTTTAATTTTAACTAGCTATGTTTCCATTGCTGAATATCTTGTTACCTTCAGCATCCAGAACCAATTGGATTTATTCTTTAGCATTTCTTCATAGCCCTGCTCCAATTTATGTTAATTAATGAAAGAAAAATCTTTAAAATTTAACCTCTAAGTTTATATTGACCAATACTTGTACATATTTTATTCTACCAATATATTTATTGAGATAAATGACTTGATTTTTAAAAATCATGCTAAGGTGCTGTTTTGATTCAAAGGAGACTGGCCTTCTTTTTGCATTTTCCCAACTACCTTCTTTTTAACTGATACCTAATGTATAATTTTACAGCTCATTCTAAGAGTAGTTAATTGGCTTCTAAGAGTACAGAGGATCAGTTGATAGGTCTGAAAGAATGAAATACTGGTGTCAGATTGACTCTTTTTGATTAATCTATGTAAAATAGGTCTATTTTAGAATGTAAGATTTATTATTATTCAGATATGGTGAGGTCAAGAGATCAGGCAATAATTGCCCTTGAAGAGATAGTTTATGAATCAACCTGCTTTTATTTTGAGGTAGAGGGAGTCATACCCTGTCATAAAGGGTCACACAATAGAAAACAGGGATGTTGATCCAGGCAGGTAGAATGGGGAACTGCAAGAGAGACTTTATTGTGGTTTTAGAGCAAAGGAATAGGCAAGGCAGAGTCAACAGTCTAAGCAGGTTTAGCATTATCTGGTTTGGATAATTTCAGCCAACTCTAGAGTGTAGGGACTGCTGCTAGTTGTCTGATAACTGGCCCTGAGGTGATTAGGGAGGGGAATAATGACTGATGTGCAAGAGTCAATAAAGGAGAAAATTGGAAGCTATGGGCCTGTATTGTTCATTTTGTATATGAAACACAGGTTCACTGGAGAGTCATTTGCTTGCCTGGGAATTGGCTAACTCTGGGAAGTCAGAAAGGTCCCACATGTCAAAGCATCAGATACAGAAAGTAGAAAACATGGTTAATACAAGGTCCACACTGTCTCCATATTTTTGGCATATGACTTGCAAAACTGAAGCAGAAGTTTTTACACACTTCCTTAATTGTTACAAATGTTTTTGAGTAAATTTGTGTTATTTTTATGTGTATTATATGTGTGTATGAGCACGTGTGAGTACAGATGCAACTGTGTGTGTATGTATGTGTTTTAATACTGTATATCTGTCCCACTACACAATGAAATTTGTTTTGGTGTTCAACATAAATATTTATCTCAATGGTGTCCTTAATATTATTCTCAATACGTATAATATTTCTATATTGATAAATTGTTTTCAGAATAAGTAAATTCTTTTAAATTCATTTATAACTCGAATATCCCTTTGTGTTCCAATTACTCATGGTCATCTTTACTTTAAAAGTTTTAATAACTATTTTGAGTACCCTTTTTCATTTCCTTTTTTAACTTGTATTTTTGAGGCCCTGAAGGCAGGGTGGGGGTGGAGGAGTAACATAACCCTAGTCTCCTTTTTCACCAAAATCCTGCTTCTATCATATGTTTGATCCTTCCTCACTATTTCACCTTCTGTGGCTGCTGTCCTGTCTCAACTGAGTATGGTTTCCATTTCATTACCCAAAACAAGAGCTGTATAATACTCTTACAATAGTCTATATTGAAGGTTTGATGATACACAGGGTATATACTGCACATAACTAGGAACAACTTTAGGTTGAAAGGCAGATATCACTGTTTTCAGAATTAACTGCTCATGTCTTATCACAAGGAACCCTGGGGAATTTCTCCTTTCTCAACTCCATAGAGCCCTAGCTCACTAATTGTCCATTTCTTCAAATTTCAGTCCCTCAACCACCCCCCCCCCCACTGCCCCAAATAGCTTACTTTGAAAACATAATATTCTATCACTTAATTATGCAGATCAAATTAAATCTTTTTTGGGGGGGGATCTAAAGGTGTACCCAAGGAAATTAGTCATGTGAACTCATCACCAACAATAAGAATGCCAAAAACATCACTATAACAAAGACAGGGAAAAAAATCAAGATGTTTTCATAAAGCAAAGGTCTATCTATCTCTTCCGATCTAGTGATTATAACAACTAAAACTCCAGCCAGTTTTTAAAGTAACATTCCTCCCTCCAAAACAGTATGTATTATATAAAATTTGCCATTGGATATAACATATAGTACTGAGAACAAAGTTAACCTAGAAACAATTCACAAATGTCACGTCTTCACTTCTGAGGGACTTGAACAGGAAAAACTTAATTATGAATAAGTTCAAATCAAATGAATTTGGTCCTGGAGGTCCTGGAGCATTTTTCCACTTTGATCTCTCTATTGTTGCCTCTCAGAGCATCTTGTAATTTTTTTCAGTATAGGACTTCTAGTAGCTGTGCAAATATAATTTTGTGTTAATATTTTTTTTAATGTCTCTCCTTTGCTAACTTTGAGCACCACTGAGCAGAGGTAACCTGTCCTACCCACTGCTGTATTCCCATTGCCTAACAGAGTATGTGGCACGTAGAAGGACTCTCTTAATAAATGAAGGAATGAAACTTTGTGGGTTGAAGGATATATGTGTTCATCAAACTACTGTTTTAATAATCAAAACTACTATTTACTGAGGACATAATGCATGTCAGGAAATAAGTTGAGTCTTTTACACTCATAGAATATATTTTAATTTTGACAGCAACTTCATAATTATTATTCCCAACTTGCCGGTGGAACACAGGTAGAGTTAAAAAATGTTGCTGGGTAGTGACCAGGTTAGGACTTGAAACAGATTGGTACCAAGCCCTATATTTTCTCTTGTTTTTATGTATGTGTTTAAAAAGTTACATATAAATATTTTTTTAAGAAGTTGGATATTAAATCTCCTTTTTACTTTCCTGATGTTTTATTTTCTTTAAAGTCTTCAACAAAGGCTGATCTCCCAGTCAGTCTTCAAATTACCCTTACAGAATTTGAAGTTATTTGTTATACATACTTCTCACTCTATCTAAAATACTCTCTGTTGTTTTGTCAGTAGAATAAGCAGAAAATGGAGCCACACCCTGGTTTGTTTATTTCCTCTATACTCAGAAGAACATGAAGCTAATCTTTACTCTTGTGATCTCACAGCTTTGGGAAAATTATAAGTAGGTGATTTCCCCAGAAAGGTCAAGAATCACTGACAGAAATGAACTTGTATTGGATAACTTTGACCAAAGTTTCAGTGAGGGTATTCCCTAAACAGCTGTGCTGTCAAGCATCGTGTCATGTCCTCAAATTGATTTCAGAATTAAGGAGCCTTGGATATCATCTGGGAAATGCTAAAGTGAGGGGTTAGTTTCCCAGCTCCAAGGAGGAGCTAGTCTTCAGCATTATACTTCCTTTCCTAAATAATTTATACTGATTCGGTTTCAATTATCTTTCTTTGACTAAGATATAGTGTTGCCAGTAGTGGTAAATTTGAAGATTTTTATTTATTTTATTATTATATCAGTGTATTTTACCTAAAGACATAATGAGATTTTATTTTGATTTTTCCTATTGTTAATGACCATTATCCTAATTTCAAACAGTGTCTCTGGATAATTTTTGAGTGGAAAAACACGTGTCTCTGAAAACTTCTTGTAATCTTCAAAATACGTCTTGAAGATGCTGAATAAGCAATATTAATTTACTGATTTTAAATTAAATTTATATTTAATTTATTAATATTAAATTGTATTTAAGATTATCAAGATGGCCATGCTCTTACATTTGCATTATAAATGGCACAATGCCACTTATTTTCTCAGCATTAACAGTTTATATTGTCTTTTAAGACAACATTACGAGCATAGGGCACTGTTACTATCTAAAATGGACTTACAAATTCAGTAAAACTAACAAACATGACTTTCATGAAAATTGGCTATTCAGGTATGCTAAAGTCTCCCTCAGCATAAATCAGTCAGATCACATGGCAAAGCACACTATTCCTGAATAATCAGCTTGAATGGTCACATGATACTATTCAATCTATTTTTGCTCATTTTTAATGTCAATGGCTCTATTAAAAATTTTTTTTAAAGTATTTTATATCCAGTTTGAGAAACCAGATTATTTGACAATGCCATAGTAAAGCTAATCATTTCAGAAATAATTTTCTGAAATACCTATGAGTAAGAATACATTATTTTGTTTAATATGCTTGTTGTTACCTCCTCACTATTCTTTCAGTCTCTGAAATAATTTTTCAACTGTTTTCTTTTCTACTGTAAAACAATGTTAAATATTTTTAAGCCATTGTGTTTGAGAACTATGGAACTATTTACTCAGTCTCACCAATTCAGTATTTAGATATTGCCTTAATATAATGCAGTTTAGACAAAAATCTGGCATCTACGTAAATCTGGCATAATATAGGCACTAACTATATCTCATCTGCTCATATACTTACTGTCTTGTTCATTTCCTCTCATCTTATTTTATATACTTTCATCATTTCCTGTGTTTTATTCAATTACGCATGGATCACTCCTGAAAACTGAGTATGTATTAGGTCACCTAAGGAAAACCTAATTAAGTTCCACAAATTCCAAAAATTAAAAAAAAGTCTCTGATCACAAGGCCATGAACTATGTATTAATAACAAAAGAAAAAAACGATTCTTCCACTTTGAAATTTCTGATCTCTTCACTAAGTGACTTCTGGAAGAAACACAAAATATAAACTGAAACGGAAGAATTTCTAAAAAAAGGGATAAAGAGAAAATTACATCTCAATGTATTAGGAGCATTTAAAAGAATGATATTGGGAAAATTTTATTGTTAAATAATATTAAATAATTTATAAATGGAAGACGAAGATTAATTTAAATAGCTCTATGCAAATAAATATAAAAACCTAGATGAAATGACCTAATAATATCACCCATACAGGTGACATATTACTTATAAGAGGAAAATTATATCTTCAAAATGGAGAGACCTGTGAATATCACCTTAACCAAGTGATCAAAATTAGCACTACTGATAATAGAAACTGTCTGACATTTATGTGCCCTCTGATGTGATGCAATTGGAGACACAAAAAATCTTGTTTACAGTAGTCTTGCAAAGTATATTTGTGTGTGTGTGTCTGTATTGTGTTGTGTTCTAAATCTAATGCTGAAATAATCAGATACAGTAAATATAATACCTTCTGTAAGGCAATGCTCTAGATTATTAAATATTTTCAACGTCATGAAAGACATTACAAAAAGAAAAAAATGTATATATACATACATATTGACTATACACTTAACAATTCATATATGTGTGTGAGTGTATGTATAAGTGTATACATACATTTATTTATTTATTTATTAGTGTTAGATTTCCTGGGAGTGATTATGGTATTACAGTAATGCACAAATGTATTCTAAAGAATTGAATGGAAAAATATAATGAAGTCTGCAAATTACTCTCAACTTTTTAAGCAAGAAGGGAAAAAAAGATATAGATAAATATATAGGGACCAAATATAGCAATATCTGGCAAATTGTTAATTTGTGGATCTGTGTGAAGGATATCCAAGTGTTTAACGTACTTTCAACTTTTTTGTAGGTACAAAAATTCTCAAAATAAAAAGCTGAGAAAAACTGAACAATCTAAAATAAAATAAAATGTCAACTACTGGTATAAGTTTTTCATGATATATTAAAACATGTATCCTTAAAGCATACAGTATGTGTTAGAACCATAATTATGATATAATTTACAGATTTAATTGACCATGTTCTCTCTTTCTCTCTGTACACACACACACACACACACACACACACACACACACACACACACAAACATGCCATAATTAAACTTGAAATATGCAGCACTATAATCTTGTTTTATTTTCTCTGTCTTAGAAATACTGATTGATACTGATTGGAGAGCAGAAAAATTGGATGATTTTTTTCACCTTAATAAAGAACGCCTATTGAGTAAAAAATAAATGTGTACTATTGAAAAGCTAAAGCATAGCTAAAGACAATCAACAGTATTTGAACAAGCGTCAAATATAGCTAATGGTATAATCAACACTCTGAAAAGGAGGTTCATTAGGGAGTGCTTGGATTAAGGTCAATGAGTGTAGGGCAGCATTTGTGTTATTGTGACAATGTGCAATCCTGTCACTTAATCATTCCATTAGAAACAAAAGGTAGGCAGGGGTTCCCTCCTCTCACTTTTTATAGCTGGAGTCATTATCAGTCCATATTGAGGCTAAGTGCTTATCCACTTGAACTGTTCCTTTCAATTCCCGAATGCCCACACAAACTTTCAGTTAGCAGTATGACTTCACATTTAAATGCAAAGATCTCAAAAGTCTTCTGAAAGAGTTTATCTCATTAAGATTGGCTTAAAGAAAACGATTTTGATGAATTTAATATGTAGCACTTATTTTCTTCCTGGAACCCATTTTGCCCTTTTTAGGATTCATACAGTAGCACTACTATGCAAAAACTGCACATCTAGACACCAAATTGTGTTAACATATGTCACAATAACTAAAACTCAAAAACCTATGTCATTTACAAATATTTCAAAGCAACTGAAGGACATTAATATTTTAGATGCTGTCACATCCCTTATTGCATGCAATTTTCTTTTATTATGAGATAAACATTCTAGCTAAATGATATCTATCAATAAATAAAAAGTAGCTACCAAGAGAAAAGAATATCAAAATCAAACATAGTGTGAATGAAGACAATGAAAAACTTCCTTCAAATATAATACCTTCATTTATACTGAGAAATTTTCCACTGAAATTATATTATAAATTATATACTTTCTGGTTACATAATAAAGTTTTTTAAAGGTATTATATGCCAGCAAATACATAGTTAATAATACTCAATAATATTCTTATTGTTACTATTTTGTGGCTTAGGGCTTTTTTGAATTGTAAATCATGTCTAATATTCAGTGAAGAAGCAGCCCAAGCATTATAAGTATCCAACTTGGTTTATTACGGTAACAAAGAAAAGAAAAAAAGAAAGAAAAAAGCAAGAAAAACAACTTTAACAGACCCTAACATTGCATTTTTCAAGTTGAGGAAACCAAAGTTCAAAACAAACAAACAAGAAAAACCAGCTGGCATATTTTACTACATTTGAAGATATCGACTAGAGGTGTATAATAAGGACTGCCCAAATCATGTAGAGAAATTAAATGTCACTAAATGGTCCTGTAGTTCTGATTCAGTGTGTTCTATTTGAGTAGATCTGAGAACTATGGGGACCTAGAAATATTGTAGCAGACTTACTGAAATACATCAAATATATTTGATTGAAACTTCAGGTTTCAAAAAACTTGACCAGATACATGCAACTTGTTTTAAAAAGTATTGTGTTCATAATGCTCGATTAAATTATATGAAATTCTAGGATTCACTTATCATCATACTAGCATTTCCCTACCTATTGATTCCAACTTTGTTTTACATTCGGCTACCTCTCTTCTTTCAAATTGTAATTACCTTTCTTAGAGGACAAGTAAATTAGCCAATTTGGCTGTGAAATTCACTAGAGAGGGCTCTGTCTTAGCTTCAGTTTCTGCAGGGTTATGTGATCAGTGATGATAAAACACCTAAGATCTATATTTTTATTCCAGAAAAAAACAAATTTTATCCTCTGCATTCATATGACACTCTGAAACTACTAGCATATCTTTTGACTTATACATTTAAAAGTTATTGCAATACTTTGGTTGTAGTTCAAAAATGAAATTCTGCAATTTATGTCTGTATATATTATAAAGTTACTCTTTCTCCCTTCCTTATTTCTTGTTTCTCTGTACTGCTCCAATTTCTTTATTTAAATGTTTTCATTTATAAAGTTTGATTACATATTTTATTATTACAAAAGATTGGCTATTCGTCCTCAAAGATTGGTTTTAAGTATCCCAGTGAGGCAGAATGGAATGACTTGGGTGCTGGGTTCTGTTTATCACCACTTATCCATGGTTTCCTTTAAAGATTTAAAGAATTTTTCCCTCTTGCTCTTCTATTAGGCTAAAAGCAGTTGAATGCTGGAAGAAAAATCCTTCCTGTCCCAGACATACTTGGCAAGTAGAACTATTAAATTCATACTTACTGAATGACTAATCTTACTGGTTTTCCACAAGTCCACCAATCCAGATAGTCTCATGATGTTCACTTCTTTAAATGTCCAATGAATGATTTCTGTCAAATGAATCATGAAAAACATAATTGTACGTATATGTGTCATGAAACAATGTTGTCAGTCTGTGACACACACAGAAGAGGAAGGTCAGTTCATCAAATACCATCTTTTAATTCACACCTCTTACTTTTGTGCCTGCTTCATATGAAATACTAAACAAATGTTGAATAAAAGAATGGATTAATGTTTTCCCTGATTTCCTGGTCACTCCATCAGAAGTTTCCTCCTCTTTTATGAATGCTTACATTATTTTTACCACTAACGTTTTAATGTGTTGCTTCGTACTGATGTTAACTGCATATTTTACTATCATTATTTATTATTATTATTTATACTATTACTATTTCTATCCTATAGTGTATGATCTACAAGTAACCATCACTCACCATTTTATAAACCATAGTTTATAAATTATGATGTGCATATAGAATAATAGAGTTTAAGTTTAATAAAATGCCCATATTTCCTTACAGAATAATAAAATACTGTCTTCTTACTTATATCAGGCCCCTGAATCAGGGAGTTTGTTTGGATGGAGATCCCAAGAAGCACTAATGGGGATATTGGGAAGTGAGTAAGGAAATGGAAGGAAGTCAATGAAGGATTTGTTATTAGCAGATTATTACTATATGCAATAGAAGCTTGACCTTAATGTGGACATTTGGGATACATGTACAAGATGCTTCAATATTATGCTACTCCGAAGGAGAAAATTGCCATATAAGTCCTTCAAATGTGGCATGCATTAGACTAGTGATTCCAAAGGGATATGGATTGAACACCAAGAGTATCTGCAATAGTATCTAAAAAATGGGGAACTCTTCTTATTTTTTAGAGTCAACAGAAGGTATAGTAACTTAAAGAGAGAAGAGAAGAAAAGCTGTGATTACAATGACCCTTCAACTCTAAGGATCTTAAAGTTCACAGCAGGGAAGCCAAGCTGCTTGATTTGCAAAGATAAACATTCAATTTAGACGGCTAATTGTGATTAATAGGAGCATAATGTATTAAACTTACTCCTGTCCTGATCGTTTTCATATTTGCCTATTTCTATACTGAGACAAATTCCATTAGAATTTAATTAATTGAATTTTAATTATTATTAATAATATAATTTTAATACTTACATGTCATTTAATTTAGCCTTAAAAGTTTCCCTTTGACAGTAATGGACTAAGATATAGAAAAAAGCTAACCACATTTTTTGAGTAACACTGATTTTCCTTGCTTTAATATCACAACTTTGTATAATAATAATAATAATATTGAAATAAGAGTCAATATGCTACAGTTGAATCTCATTTGCTTAAGTGAGTTATTAAAACTGATTTCTTTTTAACAAAGTCTTGCTGATTTTCATAATGGCTTCACTTTAGAATTTATGTGGAACAATTAACACTTTTTGCTCTTAGCTCTAATTGAGCTAGCTTTTCACCATTCTGTGTATTTGAACAAATAAACAACAACAAAAACTGAATGCATACATAAGTTTTTTCCATATTTCTACAATTCTTTATGACTATTTCTATTATTATAATGCCACATAATATTATAATTATCTCTTTATCTGTCATCCATTTTTACTTGACAGTAGGTGTCATAGAACAACATCATTTATTATTATTCTCTGCAACTTCAGCATTTGATGTAGTTACAGGTTCCAAATAAGTAATGGATAAATAATTATTGAAGAACAGAAAGAATGAATGGATAACTAACAGCCACTTTGAATCATCATCTGACATTTAAGTGTTTTATGTTTTTATTGAAATAGAATAGAACATCTGTGGGTTTGGTTTGAGAATTATTGCCTGTCTGTGACCAAAACCAAAGCCTAGCATTTATCTAGGTGAAAAAGAAATTATTTTGCTGGTACCCAGTTTAAAACACAATTTAAATATATGGACTGTTCAGATGAGTCAACTCATAGGCAATACAGATGTTGACATTCTGTGCCAAAGCATCCAGTTGAATATGAAATGGTTATGTGTTACCCTGTAGACAAAATTACTTAAGGGTTGCAAATTGGCAGTGGAATGTACCTAAACATATCTTTTCTTTAGCCTGTAGAGTGTTTAAAAGTCTTTGAATTTAAATAGTTGTGGCTGGGATAATGTCCTTTATTCATCTCCAACACTACCAGTCTATATTGGAATGTAAATTCTAAAGCTGCTTCCCAGACTTCCTTAGCTTACTTGGTCACTGATGTCATCTGAGTTTGTAAGTTTGTAACATCTGAATGCTATGCAATGCCAAACAACTATTTACTACTTCGCCCTAATGCCTCATTTTAACAGACTTAACCTGTGATTTTCATGTCACGTAAACAAATCCTTGCTCCACAGCATTTCCTTGCAAATATATTTAAAGTTTATTTCATGTCATTTTATAAAAAGCAGTTTCATAGATCAAAATACAATAAAATATACATACTGCAAAAGTAACTGCAATACCGAAAATATTTACCAAATACAACTAAGGAATAAAAACATGAAGGTGAATTTCCTCATTTTTAATGTATCATATACAAATACTTTCGATATTCTTGTTCTCAACTGGATTGATTTTTGATCCCAGAGGACATTTGGCAGGTCTGGAGACTTTTTGATTGTCACATCTGGGAGGGGGATGCTACTGGCATCTAGTAGGTAGAGATCAGGAATGTTCTTAAAAATCCTACAATGCACAGGACAGCCCCTTTCCCCAGCCTGACAAAGAGTTATCCAGCCCATAATGTTGATGATGCTGAGGTGGAGAATCCCTGCTGTACAGTAGATAACATCAGGTTATTTATTACGTTTGTCAAGTGTCTAATCCTCCATGCAGCTCTTTGGAGAAACAAAAGAAAACCACAATTCTCTCTTTATAATTACCATCTATGCAAGAAGAATAAACTGATATACAGAAAACAATAAGACAATCCTTCATTACAAACCAGTTATAGCTGAATGATCGATAGCAAGGTAGATCCAGCCTGTACCAAGAGAAAATTAAATGTTGAGAACCTTAATACAAACTGCATCTTTTTTCTCCCTTAATAAAAAGTGTGGAAGACGAAACTGCTGGTATTGTTTTAGCTGCTCAAAAATGCCAGCATTTTTGCAGCTCCCTGTGCCTTTGCTTCATGGGCTCCAGATGGCTGCTGTGTCTTCAGGTGGGAAGAATGATGGAAGAGGGGAACAAAGGCAGGGGTGGTGGTGGTGCCAATCATTCTCTTTTATCAAGAAAAATGAACACTTTCCCAGAAGCTCCCAGCCTACTTCTGCTTACACTTTAGTAGCCAGTTGTGTTGCATTGTAAGGGAGGCTGAGAAAGCATTTATTCCAATTTTTAACCTCAGTAGTGAAGTGACAGTGAAGAAAGTAGTTGAGACTGTGTTGAGTTGATCACCAAAACAAGCTTCTGCTACAAATAGATATATTTGTGCCATAGTTTACAGAAGGAATGAAAGTACTGCTTTCAACTGAAAAAGAAAGTGGATCTGAATTCTATGCCAATGCTTATCCAAAATGGATGATATAAAGGATAAAAGCAAGACAACTTCCCACACAAACACCACAGACCCAAAGCTTGGCAAATTTGTAATTACAGAAAACATTGTGTCTTTGTTCTTAATCTAAAGCAAAAGGAAAATGTGAAAATATAATACATGTTGAACTGTTACATATTTATTAATAATTTAAAATGAGTTTTGGAATTAACTTGACCAACTTACCTTTCAAGAAAGGTTTGTATTTTTCCTTCATAAGACAAAAATGAATATTTTATAATAAGATTTAATCAACTGTCAATCAATCTTAATCTCTTAATCAATTGTGTTATTGTTCCTTATAATTGGCATTAACTATATATATGAATCTGTTAATAAGCATATGTTCTGGATTTTAAAAAATAGTCAACCCCGTGGTTCAAGGGCAGCATATAGTCCCATATCAAGCCCTTCGCTTATGAAGAACACACATAGCCTTATGTCTGCATTTTGTTATACATCTGTTTCCTGTTTTCTATATCTCAGGGAAAAAAAAAATCTCATCTCAGGATCCCACTGGCATAGGTTATTACTCAGTGGAAAAGCAGCTGTAATGACTCCAAAGACAAATAAAAAAGGAAGATGATAAAGGTCATAGCCACTGTTAGGAGTCTTACTCCCACAGGCAGTACAGGTTCTGTAATATCAATCAGTTTCCCAAAAGGGTTCACTTTACTGATGCCTCCTTTGGTGTTGCTATGGCCTTTGTTGCTAGGGAACTACCCAGTCAAAACCATTTCCTAAAGGAATGGCCTGGTATCAGTGCTGAATCATGACCTGAGAAGACTAGTAATATTATTTAATACTTCCCAGAGGCTACCAATCCATGTTCTTCTTTCAGCTCAGTCAGATTAAAAAAAGAAAAAGAAAAAGAAAGTGTTCAAAACAGGAGTCAATTTGAGATAGCCTCAAGTAAAAGATTTGTGTGCCATGTTGCTAAAACATTTTATATTTTAGCACCGTCAGTCCTTGTAAACCTTATCAAGAAACGAATGCCATTATCAAAGATTTGGGGACATAATACTTATTTGAAGACAGTAGAAAATCTTTCTCATTAACTGTATCTAAAGGATGCTAATGTTAAAACAAAAGGTGGACAAATAAAGTTATAACTCTAATTAGTTATAAAGAATTTAAGTAAAAATTATTGATTATTGATTCATTTTGGCTATCTTGTAAGAACTCTTTCATTTACACTCCATAATGTAAACATTTAAAAAATAAAATTACATCTAAAAGAATCTGTGCTCTCTGATCCTACAATTCTTTCAAATGAAATATGGTTCTAGCTCATGATTTATATTTCACCATGAAATTGTTCACTATACATTCTTACCCAGCACAAAAATAATCATAACCATCAGAGATCATTAACAATGGTTCATCTGATAATCAGAATTCAAAATAACAACACATTTGGCAGTACTGAAACTCACTAGCTTTTTCATATAAATCATGAACATTAGAATCTCAACTAATAATTCTTCAAATCTGATTACATTTAACAACATTTTAAATGTCCCATTTGAACTTATATAATAGTCACAAAACAACTTCATAGACTTAAATATTCTGATAAAAAGCATCTGCTTTCAGAGCCTCTAAATTTTATTGTAGTTTCTACAGTGAGGAGACTTTTAATTAACAAGGCCATAACTTTACAAGAGGACAAAGCTAGTTTTTTACTCCTTATTTTCATCTTTTAAAAAAATCAAAATGTATTTGAAAATCATGGCAATTAATATATTTTTCATTAATATAGTTGGAAAACTAAGCATAGATAAAGTTTAAGAATTCTGTGCTTCAGAACAGATTGAAATTATTTAATGGAATGAACTAGTTCCTGGGTTTTGTTTATATTTATGTTTTTAATGCATTTTGCTTTCTTTCGGCTTCTCTCTTTTCCAAAGTTTCTAATAAAAAAAGGAAAGGTTTATCTTTTCCACAAAAGAGTGTTAGTTGAATAATAAAAAGAAATATGTAAATTTCAATAATTTAAAGGGAATTTATATTTGTAGAAGACCCCAAAACCTGGGGAAATAAAAATGCTTTCAATAAAAGTTAAATATTAATTAATTACTGGCAAAAATTCTTTACTACTATTCATTCTTAATTTTTTTTAATACAATACTACAGTGTTGGTCACTTGGAGGAAACCTACACAAAATATTTTGGTCCAGTAAGGTATAGCACAAATTAATATGTAATATCAAAGTTTAAAAATACTACCATTAAACTTAAATTAGGTAGTTATTCTTCTGACACAGTCGCTTTGAAAAGTGGCCACCAAATGTGTTTTTTAAGGTAAACTGGAAATAGAAATTTAAATTTAAATTCAACTGTGAAGTGGTTTTTGTTGTTTGATTTTTCTTCTATGCTTATCTTGCTATATTAATGTTCATTCTACTCTTAATTTCTCTAATGATGCTAAAAAGAGATTATTTTATTAGATAACTTTAATAAAAACAGTGAGCTTAATGTATTTGTACTGATATGAAATTTTCCCAAAATATATTAAATGTTAACAATAATGTAGAGAATAATATTCAGAGTAGGATTTTATGTATATAGAAAGAATTCCTACTATGAGTTTTTAAAGCAACTATTATTTTATATTGAGGTGAAAGTAGCAAAATGGGAAGAGTATGTGTTTTGTGGTCAAGCTGAAAGTGAATCCAACCTTTTGTCTGCCAGAAACGTTGATTGGAGTCTTTATTTGTAATTAGAATAATATTTTATAGAATTATTATAATCAAATATGCATGTAAAATTATTACACACATTAGGCATTTATATTTGCTGTGATATCTCCAAGCTACATGACATAAAAATCATTAAGTCATCTTAACAGCATTCTGAAATTTAGTAAGTAAATTAGATTTAATATATAAGCAAAGATATTTAAGCATTGATAAAGGGAACTTGTAAGATTTCAATAAACATATGAGCATGGATTAATCTTGATAATATATTTTTGCAGCATGCTATTTGTAAGTGATAGAATAGTTAGCATAGTGATTGAATCAGAAAACACCAATGGCTGATACGAGACACGCTTTTGTTTCTTTTCTGCCAAAGCTCATGTTGACTTAGTGTATGTATCAAAACAAACAAACAAAACAAAATTATGGTTACCAAAGCAGGGAGAGGGACAAATTAGGAGTATAGGATTAACAAATATAAACTACTATGCAAAAAAACAGATAAGCAACAAGGATTTACTATATAGCACAGGGAATTATACCCAGTATCTTGTAATAACCTATAATGGAATATAATATACAAAAAAAAATCCCCAGATCACTATGCTGTACACCTGAAACTAACATAATATTGTAAATGAACTATACTTCAATGAAAAAAAAAAAACCCACAATGTTACATCTATTCGCAGGAAACATTTTCCTGCTCTTCTCTTGACAACAAAACTGCTCATAATCATTGAATAATTGATTGTAGTTCCCTAAGATGTTTGGTCCTACCAACAGAGTTTATTTCAGAGGTTTGATAGGAACGTTGGCTCTCACTTTCAATGAGCTGCCCACAAGGTAAGGTCTTAATGTAATGAAAAGAAATGACTTCAGGTGTATGTCAGAGAGGAATTATTTCGGTGGGATACCTACTCGTATTCTCAAATCCTATTGCTTCTCACAAAAGCTTGGATATAAAATACAGGATTTAAGAAAAAAATATTTCCAATGTCAGTTTATTCTTTAAAATGTGTTGTAGCCAACTTTGATTTATTATCATTTGCACAGATCACTCTTATTACTTTTAACTTAGAGGCACATGAGTAATTGAACTCAACTCCATGTATCCTTGCTCTTTGAAGATAATATTTTAGGGAGTTTTAGGTAGCTACTTCAGGGAGTTTCGAGCAGCATCTTTTAGCTCAAAGATCAGATTAATACTTTTTATTGTACATACATATGAATAAACAGATGCTGCCAAAAATATGTATATTTATGTATTACTAAGAAATTACCCAGAAGTTTTGGTAGACTATATTCTGCCTCTTCTTCTCTTACTCTACATTTTAGATGTATAAAAAATAGCATTTTACCTCAATATTATGAAATTATACAAGATGCTAAAACATTAGAGGTTAATGATTTCATTACTTTCACCTAAAATTCTTCCATTTTATTATTGGGAACTTTAGTGTTAATTATCTTTTGTTCATTCAGTGCCTGAAAAATATTAGGCACTCGCTTAAGCAACCACTGGTCAACTTAAAATAGCTACAAATGGATTATTTGAGTTTATCTAAAAACCTGTAAACACTAATAGAATAAATACATGTAGAAAATATGATTGAGAGATATTGACATATCACACATGCAAAAGCACATATATGTGTCTAAAATCTATATATTTATATTATACATCCAAAGAGACATGACAGAAAACATGCTATTGAATAGGTAGTTGCACAAAAACTGTATTTATGATTTATGTCTCTAACAAATGCTGATGCTTTGTCTTTATTGAACAATAAACATGGAATTACTTTCTAATGCACCACATAGTTCTAAAAGTTTTCAAATAAATTTGCATTACAATACCTTAAAATAGTGCTAAAGGTATAAAATATTTTTTCTGTAATGAGATAAATGTTAAATTAATTTTTCATGAATAATTGTAAGTAAACACCAAAGAGACTATCTAGTTGTGAAACAAAACTTGGGATTAAAGATGTGAACAGAATACTTAGAAGTTTATTGACCTGTAATATTATTATATACTTTCCAAACATGATTTTTAATTTTTCTAATTTTAGCCATTCTGGTGGGTGTGTATTCCATTCCCAGCTAAACTGCATTCATCAGATGATCAATGTTTTAGGGACAATTTTATATATTTATTGTCAATTTGTTCTCTTCATAGTCTCCTTAAAACCTTTGCCTACTCCGGTGTCACAGGGATATATTTATTTTTTCAAAACTACATTATTTATTTAACATGTAATAAATTTGATATTCTTTTTATAATCATTACTATATAGATGTTTCAAAATGTTTTCATTCTAATATGGTAAATATTAATAACATAATATACAAACAAAAGCTAGTTATAGTCCTCAATAATTTTAAGAGTGAAAAGGGATTCTGAAATCAAAATTTTGAGAACTATTGCTCACAATTTCTTTGAGAAGGGATCTTGAGTGTATTTTTTTAATCTATGACTTTTATATTTGAGCCACACTTCTCATCTGTATGTGACCTGAGTGAAGCTCTCATTACTGCAGGGTTCAGTATGGAATATTCCTGTTGCATGAGGAACGCTGTTCTGAATTATTCTGCATTAACAGTGTAGGAGAGTACTGATTTTTGATAGTTTGGTCAACACTTAACATTTTGTCTTTTTCTCATTTCAGTCACTGTGGTGGGTATGTAATAGTGTCACACTGTGGTTTTAATTAACATTTCCCTGTTTGATTTCTCAAATAATTTTAAGAATATTTTTATATATTTACTGTTTGGGTATCCTTTACTAAGTGAGATGTCTGTTCTAGTTTTTTGCTCATTTTGCTATTAGACTGTTTCTTATTTACTTACTGACTTGAAGCTTTTTTTTTCACATTTTGACTATGAGTCCTTTTATCAGATATGTGTTTTATGTGAATTGTCTTTTTACTTATTGGTATCTATTGAAGAACATGTTATTAATTTTAATATAATCCAATTTATGCATATTTTTCTTACAATTATTGTTTTGGTGCTTTGTTTAAGAAGACAAACTAATCTAATGCCTAAAGATATTCTCCCATATTTCGTTCTAAAGACTTGACTATTATACTTCTATAGTTTTTCTTAGAAATATCATTATTACAAGTGTTCTTTTTTATTGAAATATTCTTGACATGTAACATGTAAAGTTAAGGTGTACAACATGTTGATTTCATACATTTATGCATTGTAATATGATTGCCATTGCATCAATAATTAAAACCTCTATCAAGTCACATAATTATCACTTCTTTTTAGTGATTGGAATAATTAAGTCTCTTAGCAAGTTTGATGATTACAATACCATGTTGTTTTCTATATTTACTGTACTGTGCATTAGATCTCTAGGGCTTATTTATTACTCATTGCAAGTTTGTACCCCTAAACAACCGTATTTCTATAATTTGATCTGTGATCTACCTGCAATTGATATTATTTTATGGTGTGTGATGGTTAATTTTAGGTGTCAACTTGATTGGTCCTGGGGTGCCCAGATTAAACATTATTTCTGGATGTGTCTGTGAGGGTTTTTTCCCATGAGATTAGCATCTGAATTGGTGGACTTAGTAGACTGCCCTATGCAATGTGGGTGGGCATCACCCTATCCTTTGAGGGACAGTACAGAACAAAAGGGAAATGAATTTACCCCTTTTTTCATGCCTCACTGATGCCTCACATCTCATCTCATTTCCTCTTGCCCTCTGACTGGGATTTATTACATCATTGGCTACCTTGGTTCTTAGTGTTGAAGGACTATGAGCTTGGTTGAAGCCTTTGAACTTCAACTGAATTATACCACTGGCTTTCCTTGGTTTCCAGCTTGCAGATGGCAGACCATGGACTTAACCTCCATAATCTGTGAGCTATTTCTTCATATCTCCTTTTAAATGTAAAAATAATTTGAATCCTATTGATTCTATTTCTCTGAAGAACCCTGCATGGTGTGAGACAGGAATCAAAACACATTTTTTTTCTTATGGATATCTGATTGACCCAGCATTATTTATTTTGAAAGACCACCCTTTTTCCACTATACATCAGTGTTGCTTTCTTTACATATCTGGAGACTGTACATGTGTGGGCCTGTTTCTAGATTCTCACTTATATTTCATTATTTAGTTTTGGACCACCTTTTCAATCTCTATGTCCCTCTCCTTCCTCATTCAAAAACTGGTGGATAATAGTAGTACTTATTTGATAAGGTTGCTAAGAGGTACTAATCAGTTAATGTATTTAAACTACAATTAAGATTTCCTGGAGTAATTGTTAAATGTGTTAGTAAAATTTGATAATGATGATGATGTTCATCACTATCATTATCATCATCCTCATCTGTTTTCTCACAATCTCTTCCCTGAGCTCTTGAAGATATTTCTCATCATCTTCCATCATAAAGCCGTTGCTTAATTGTATATTTAATTCACAGCAAACTATAGTCTCACTTTTAATCTACTTTATAAAATTGCATTTCATTCCTGCCTGGGGAAACTTCATCTGCCATTTCTTTCTTTTGTTGGATTGTAGCACCTCTGTGTAGATCAAGTACTGTTTCCTTTTTAATTACCCATCATTGCACAAGCACTTTTTTTTAAACCAACTGTTAGTAAGAAGTCTGTTAGGGAAAGGATCAGCACAGTATTTCAAGCCACCTAAAATTTTTTCTTATAAAATAGGCCTTATCTAAGAGTAAAATTAGCTTTTACTTCTTCCCAGTTAATGGACATAGGCAGCTAGAGATTGTTTGCAATATAAATATTCTTTTCCTTTCTGCTGTCAAGAGACAGAGTGCTTATACATATATGAATATACGTGGGATTCTTGATTTATGAATAGATCTCTGCTTCTAGGAGCCAAGTTAGGTCCAAAAACTCCAGATGATAACAGGTATACTTTCTTTATTCCAAACCAGAAATTTAGTGTCTTCACCTTAAGAATTAACACCCTAATGATGTTTTCTGAAACAAAACAAAACAAAACAAAAAACATCACGCTACCACTGAATCCCTTTCCATGACTTCTTATTTTAGCCTTCTCCTGCATGCCTCCCACACTATCACCACTTTATTTTGATATTGGATATTTATATTTTCTATAAATATACATAAGTGTATACATATATATTTGTATTTTGTCTAGGTGTCTTATTTTGTCCTAGTTAAATTATGTTTTGTTTTATTCTCTTTTTGTGTTTCATCTCTAGGAAGAGAAGGGGCATTTTAACTTGAGGACCCCATGTTCAAGCCAAAAATAAAACTCACTTTACATGTTCAAACCAGAAAAACATAAAATGTATCATTTTTAAATTTTGGTGAGATGATTGCATTTTAAAGGTTTATACTGTAATAGGTACTTTACTTTCCCATCAAGTGTCATCTTGTAAATATCTATATTATTTTTATATCTGAGTTTGCCATTCTAAAAGGAACCACAAGATATGGGTGCATACTGTGTCACCTGGCACCACCTGTAGGTTAAGAAGTATGTAGACACCTTGCATGAAGGTAATTTCTTTCTTTTACCTTATATACTTATGAAATCAACTGGAAATGCAAAAGAAGCAAATTATACCTTATATCATATGCCTGGAAAATTATGTACAGAGTAAGCACATCATAGATTTTGAGATTAAACTAATCATTTTCTGGAGGAGACCTTGCATAATTTTCCTAAATTTCAACATCTTGATTCACATAGTTTATCAAAAGAAATTGTTCTTCCATAAGATCACCTAAGACACCTCACAGATCCAGGACACTTCTATATTTGGCTAGAATGAAAACTTCTGAAACTCATTCTTCTTGTGATAATGGAATTTTAGTCTGACTTACCCAGTTCTCTGATGGTTTAGTGTTATAAATTTACAGTGGTGGATTGGGTTCACTAGGTTTAGAAACAGTGTAAAAGTAACTGGCCCCAAAAGGGAAGTTTGACCAAAGTTCGACCATGGGGTCGTACCAAAATGTATAGGGTACTTCAGAGTCAGAGTGATAAAACAAATTCTTAAATATGCTCTATGTCTTATATGTACAAGCAAACTAAATTATACTTAAGGCAGTTTAAACCGTATAATATAATAACCTCTTAACTACATGCTGCAGATATCATCACTCAAAAAAATTCTGATGGTGGGAGCGGGGAAATCAAGATTCCAGAGTAGAGGGATGTGGAGCTCACCTCCTCTGACAAATACATCAAAAATACACCTATATGTGGAACAATTCTCACAGAATACCTACTGAAAGCTTGCAGAAGATCTCAAAGCTGTAAGAACAATCCCCACATAACCAGGCTGGACCAAGGGAAAAGGAAGAAGAAGAGGAATCAGGATAGGATCTGTGCCCCTGGGAGAGAGCTGTGAAAGAGGAAAGGTTCTCTCACCCTGGAAACCTCCTTCACCAGCTGGGAGGTCCATCAGAACAGATAGGGAGCTTCAGAGGCTGGAGAGGAGAATGTGGGAGCTTGTCTGCACCCCTGAAATAAACAAATGGGACCTAATCAAACTTATAAGCTTTTGCACAGCAAAGGAAACCTAAACAAAACAAAAAGACAACATATAAACTGGGAAAATGTATTTGCAAACAATGCGACCAACAAGGGCTTGATTTCCACAAAACATTTCTCCCAAGAAGACATACAGATAGCCAATAGGCACATGAAAAGATGCTCAACATCGCTAATTATTAGAGAAGTGCAAATCAAAACACAGTGAGGTATCACCACACACTGGTCAGAATGGCCATCATCAAAAAAGCTTACAAGTAATAAATGCTAAAGAGGGTGTGGAGAAAAGGGAACCCTCCTATACTGTTGGTGGGAATATAAATTGGTGCAGCCACTATGGAAAACAGTATGGAGGTTCCTTAAAAAATTAAAAATAGAGTTACCATATTATCCAGCAATCCCACTCCTGGGCATACATCCAGAAAAGACGAAAATTCAAATTCAAAAAGGTACATGCAACCCAATGTTCATAACAGCATTATTTATAATAGCCAAGACATGGAAGTGTCCACCAACAGATGACTGGATAAAAAAGATGTGGTATATATATACAATGGAATATTACTCAGCCATACAAAAGAATGAAATAATGCCATTTGCAGCAACATGGATGGACCTAAGATTATCATACTAAGTGAAGTCAGACAGAGAAAGACAAATATATGATAGCACTTATATGTGGAATCTAAAAAATAGTACAAATGAACTTATTTACAAAACAGAAACAGACTCACAGACATAGAAAACAAACTTATGGTTACCAAAGGGAAAGGGTTGGAGAAGGGATAATTTGGGAGTAGGAGATTAACAGATGCATACTACCATAAGTATAATAAAATAAGCAACAAGGATTTACTGTATAGCACAAGGAACTATATTCAATATCTTGTAATAAATTATAATGGAATAGAATCAAAAAATAAATATATACATATATATATATATAACTGAATCACTTTGCTGGAGCTGTACAGCTGACACTAACACAATATTGTAAATCAACTATAGTTCAATTAAAAAAAATATTCTAAGCATGATTAGTTTTCTGGGAGATCTTCCATAGCTCAGTGGCCACTCATTGGATCAAGAGGGCCAAAGATCTATTACTTTTCATTTTTCTGTGCCAGATTACTACAGAAAACAACACAGATGGAGTTGAATTGTGAAGCAAATACTCAATTTCATTTCCTTGAAAAGGAGGTCACAAAATATTTGTACTTGCTTATAAACTCAGATGAAAGGAAAACATTATACATCACTGAGACACGAAATAGCTGTCCTTTTAGCAAAGAGAGAGAGAGAAATATCCGTTTTATAGAACTAATCAGCTCTAGAATTCAAAAAGGATAAATTTTAAAAAAGCAATTAAAACACATCATTATTTACGTAGCTTTTTTATTATAAAGGATCCATTGTTTTTAGGAAGAAAATGCAAGGAATACTATAAGTAGGGGCAGAAGTAAACCTGTAATAACAAGCTAAACCTGATATCACATAAATCATAACATAAATCTGAAGTAATTCTCAAAATTGTTTTTATATCAATTTATAATTCTGTTTTACATAAAGCAATATGTTTCTCTTTATTTTCATTTTTTTTCCATTTTTTTAACATCTTTATTGGCATATAATTGATTTACAATGTTGTGTTAGTTTCTGCTGTATAACAAAGTGAATCAGCTATATGTATACATACATCCCCATATGCCCTCCCCCTTGCGTCTCCCTCCCACACTCCCTATCCCACCCCTCTAGGTGATCACAAAGCACCAAGCTGATCTCCCTGTACTATGCAGCTGCTTCCCACTAGCTATCTATTTTACATTTGGTAGTGTATATATGTCCATGCCACTCTCTCACTTCGTCCCAGCTTACCCTTTCCCCTCCCCGTGTCCTCAAGTCCATCTTCTACTTCTGTACCTTTATTCCTCCCCTCCCCCTAGGTTCAGCAGAACCATTTTTTCTTTTTTTTTTTAGATTGCAGATATATGTGTTAGCATATGGTATTTGTTTTCCTCCTTCTGACCTACTTCACTCTGTATGACAGACTCTAGGTCCATCCACCTCACTACAAATAACTCAATTTTGTTCCTTTTTATGGCTGAGTAATATTCCATTGTATATATGTGTCACATCTTCTTTAATCATTCATCTGTTGATGGACACGTAGGTTGCTTCCTTCATGGCTACTGTAAATAGTGCCGCGATGAATACTGTGATACATGACTCTTTTTGAATTATGGTTTTCTCAGGGGATATGCCAGTAGTGGGACTGCTGGGTCATATGGTTGTTCTATTTTTAGTTTTTTAAGGAACCTCCATACTGTTCTCCATAGTGGCTGTATCAATTTACATTCCCACCAGCAGTGCAAGAGAGTTCCCTTTTCTCCACACCCTCTCCAGCATTTATTGTTTGTAGATTTTTTCATGGTGGCCATTATGACTGGTGTGAGGTGATACCTCATTGTAGTTTTGATTTGCAGTTCTCTAATGATTAGTGATGTTGAGCATCCTTTGCTGTGTTTGTTGGCAATCTGTACATCTTCTTTGGAGAAATGTCTATTTAGATCTTCTGCCCATTTTTGGATTGGGTTGTTTGTTTTTTTGATACGGAGCTGCATGAGCTGCTTGTATATTTTGGAGATTAATCCTGTGTCAGTTGTTTCATTTACAAATATTATCTCCCATTCTGAGGGTTGTCTTTTTGTCTTGTTTATGGTTCCCTTTGCTGTGCAAAAGCTTTTAAGTTTCATTAGGTCCCATTTGTTTATTTTTGTTTTTATTTCCATTTCTCTAGGAGGTGGGTCAAAAAGGACCTTGCTGTGACTTACGTCACAGAGTGCTCTGCCTATGTTTTCCTCTAAGAGTTTGATAGTGTCTGGCCTTACATTTAGGTCTTTAGTCCATTTTGAGTTTATTTTTGTGTATGGTGTTAGGGAGTGTTCTAATTTCATTCTTTTACATGTAACTGTCCAGTTTTCCCAGCACCACTTATTGAAGAGGCTCTCTTTTCTCCAGTGCATATTCTTGCTTCCATTATCAAAGATAAGGTGACCATATGTGCGTGGGTTTACCTCTGGGCTTTCTATCCTGTTCCATTGATCTATATTTCTGTTTTTGTGCCAGTACCATACTGTCTTGATTACTGTAACTTTGCTTTATAGTCTGAAGTCTGGGAGCCTGATTCCTCCAGCTGCGTTATTCTTTCTCAAGATTGCTTTGGCTATACGGGGTCTTTAGTGTTTCCATACAAATTGTGAAATTTTTTGTTCTAGTTCTGTGAAAAATGTCATTGGTAGTTTGATAGGGATTGCATTGAATCTGTAGATTGCTTTTGGTAGTATAGTCATTTTCACAATGTTGATTTTTTTCAATCCAAGAACATGGTATATCTCTCCACCTGTTTGTATCATCTTTAATTTCGTTCATCAGTGTCTTATAGTTTTCTAAATACAGGTCTTTTGTCTCCTTAGGTAGGTTTATTCCTAGATATTTTATTCCTTTTGTTGCAATGGTAAATGGGAGTGTATCCTTAATTTCTCCTTCAGATTTATTATCATTAGTGTATAGGAATGCAAGAGATTTCTGTGCATTAATTTTGTATCCTGCAACTTTACCAAATTCATTGATTAGCTCTAGTAGTTTTCTGGTAGCATCTTTAGTATTCTCTATGTATAGTATCATGTCATCTGTTTCTTTCTCTTCTCTGATTGCTGTGGCTATAACTTCCAAAACTATGTTGAATAATAATGGTGAGAGTGGGCATCCTTGTCTTGTTCCTGATTTTAGAGGAAATGGTTTCAGTTTTTCACCATTGAGAACAATGTTGGCTGTAGGTTTGACATATATGGCCTTTATTATGTTGAGGTAAGTTCCCTCTATGCCTGCTTTCTGGAGAGTTTTTATCATAAATGGGTGTTGAATTTTGTCAAAAGATTTTTCTGCATCTATTGAGATTATCATATGGGTTTTCTCCTTCCATTTGTCTATATGGTGTATCTCAATGATTGATTTGCGTATACTGAAGAATCCTTGCATTCCTGGGATAAACCCCACTTGATCATGGTGTATGATCCTTTTAATGTGCTGTTGGATTCTGTTTGCTAGTATTTTTTTGAGGATTTTTCCGTCTATGTTCATCAGTGATATTGGCCTGTAGTTTTCCTTCTTTGTGACACCTTAGGCTGGTTTTTGTATCAGGGTGATGGTGGCCTCATAGAATGAGTTTGGGAGTGTTCCTCCCTCTGCTGTATTTTGGAAGAGTTTGAGAAGGATAGGTGTTAGCTCTTCTCTAAATGTTTGATAGAATTTGCCTGTCAAGCCATCTGGTCCTAGGCTTTTGTTTGTTGGAAGATTGTTAATCACAGTCTCAATTTCAGTGCTTGTGATTGGTCTGTTTATATTTTCTATTTCTTCCTGGTTCAGTCTCGGAAGGTTGTGTTTTTCTAAGAATTTGTCCATTTCTTCCAGATTGTCCATTTTATTGGCATATAGTTGCTTGTAGTAATCTCTCATGATCCCCTGTATTTCTGCAGTGTCAGTTGTTACTTCTCGTTTTTCATTTCTAATTCTATTGATTTGAGTCTTCTCCCTTTTTTTCTGATGAGTCTGGCTAATGGTTTATCAATTTTGTTTATCTTCTCAAAGAACCAGCTTTTAGTTGTATTGATCTTTGCTATTGTTTCTTTCATTTCTTTTTCATTTATATCTGATCTGATCTTTATGATTTCTTTCCTCTGCTAATTTTTCAGTTTTGTTCTTCTTTCTCCAGTTGCTTTAGGTGTAAGGTTAGGTTCTTTATTTGAAATTTTTCTTGTTCCTTGAGGTAGGAATGCATTGCTATATACTTCCCTCTTAGAGCTGCTTTTGCTGCATCTCATAGGATTTGCATCATCGTGTTTTCATTGTCAATTTTTTCTAAGTATTTTTTAATTTCTTCAGTGATCTCTTGGTTATTTAGTAGTATATTGTTTAGTCTCCATGTGTTTGTATTTTTTAAGTTTTTTTCCTGTAATTGATATCTAGTCTCATAGCGCTGTGGTTGGAAAAGATACTTGATACAGTTTCAATTTTCTTAAATTTAGCATGTTTGATTTGTGACCCAAGATATGATCTATCCTGGAGAACGTTCCATGAGCACTTGAGAAGAAAGTGTATTCTGTTGTTTTTAAAGGAATGTCCTATAACTATCAATTAAGTCCATCTTGTTTAATGTGTCATTTAAAGCTTGTGTTTCCTTATTTGTTTTCATTTTGGATGATCTGTCCATTGGTAATAGTGGGGTGTTAAAGTCCCCTACTATGATTGTGTTACTGTCGATTTCCAATTTTATGGCTGTTAGTATTTGCCTTATGTATTGGGGTGCTCGTATGTTGGCTGCACAAATATTTACAAATGTTATATCTTCTTCTTGGATTGATCCCTTGATCATTATATAGTGTCTTTCTTTGTCTCTTGTAATAGTCTTTATTTTAAAGTCTATTTTGTCTGATATGAGAATTGCTACTCCAACTTTCTTTTGATATCCATTTGCATGGAATATCTTTTTCCATCCCCTCACTTTCAGTTTGTATGTGTCCCTAGGTCTGAAGTGGGTCTCTTGTAGACAGTATATGTATGGCTCTTGTTTTTGTATCCATTCAGCCAGTCTATGTCTTTTGGTTGGAGCATTTAATCCATTTACATTTAAGGTAATTATTGATATGTATGTTCCTATTACCATTTTCTTAATTGTTTTTGTAGGCCTTTTCCTTCTCTTGTGTTTCCTGCCTAGAGAAGTTCCTTTAGCATTTGTTGTAGAGCTGGTTTGGTGGTGCTGAATTCTCTTAACCTTTGCTTGTGTTTAAAGGTTTTAATTTCTCCGTCGAATCTGAATGAGATCCTTTCTGGGTAGAGTAATCTTGGTTGTAGGTTTTTCCCATTCATCACTTAAAATATGTCCCGCCACTCCCTTCTGGCTTGCAGAGTTTCTGCTGAAAGGTCAGCTGTTAACCTTATGGGGATCCCCTTGTATGTTATTTGTTGCTTTTCCCTTGCTGCTTTTAATATTTTTTCTTTGTATGTAATTTTTGATAGTTTGATTAATATGTCTTGGCATGTTTCTCCTTGGATTTATCCTGTAAGGGACTCTCTGCGCTTCCTGGACTTGATTGACTATTTCCTTTACCATGTTAGGGAAGTTTTCAACTATAATCTCTTCAAATATTTTCTCAGACCCTTTCTTCTTCTCTTCTTCTTCTGGGACCCCTATAATTCGAATGTTAGTGCGTTTAATGTTGTCCCAGAGGTCTCTGAGACTGTCCTTAATTCTTTTCATTCTTTTTCCTTTATTCTGCTCTGTGGTAGTTATTTCCACTATTTTATCTTCCCGGTCACTTCTCCGTTCTTCTGCATCAGTTATTCTGCTATTGATTCCTTCTAGAGAATTTTTAATTTCATTCACTGTGTTGTTCTTCATTGTTTGTTTGCTCTTTAGTTCTTCTAGGTCCTTGTTAAACGTTTCTTGTATTTTCTCCATTCTATTTCCAAGATTTTGGATCATCTTTACTACCATTAGTGTGAATTCTTTTTCAGGTAGACTGCCTATTTCCTCTTCATTTGTTTGGTCTGGTGGGTTTTTACCTTGCTCCTTCATCTTCTGTATGTTTCTTTGTCTTCTCATTTTGCTTAACTTACTGTGTTTGGGGTGTCCTTTTTGCAGGCTCAGGTTCATAGTTTCCGTTGTTTTCAGTGTCTGCCCCCAGTGGGTAAGGTTGGTTCAGTGACTTGTGTAGGCTTCTTGGTGGAGGGGACTGGTGCCTGTGTTCTTGTGGGTGGGGCTGGTTCTTGTCTTTCTAGTGGGCAAGCCTATGTCCAGCGGTGTGTTTTGGGGTGTCTGTGAACTTTGTATCATTTTATGCAACCTCTCTTCTAATGGGTGGGGTTGTGTTCCTGTTGCTAGTTGATTGGCCTGGGGTGTCCAGCACTGGAGCTTGCTGGCTGTTGGGTGGAGCTAGGTGTTAGCGTTGAGACAGAGATCCCTGGGAGAGCTCTCGCCGATTGATACTATGTGGTGCTGGGAGGTCTCTGGTGGTCAAATGTCATGAACTCGGCTCTCCCACCTCAGTGTCTCAGGCCTGACATCAGGCTGGAGCACCAAGACCCTGTCACTCACATGGCTCAGAAGAAAAGGGAGAAAAGTAAGAAAGAAAAAAAAAATTAAAAAATAAATAAATAAAATTAAATTTAAAAAAAATTTTTAATTATTGAAAAATATAGAAAAGTAATTTAAAAAAAGAGAAAAAAGGAAAAAAAGAAGAGAGCAACCAAGCCAGTAAACAAATCCACCAATGATACCAAGTGTTAAAATCTAAACTAAGATAAACACAAAAATCAGAAACAAATCAGTCACAGACAGCAAACCCCAAGTCTACAGTTGCTCCCAAATTCCACCACCTCAATTTTGAGTTGTTTCGTTGTCTATTCAGGTATTCCACAGATGCAGGGTACCTCTAGTTGCTTGTGGGGATTTAATCCGCTGCTCCTGAGGCTGCATGGAGAAATTTCCCTTTCTCTTCTTTGTTCGCACATCTCCTGGGGTTCAGATTGGTTTTGGCCCCACCTCTGCATGTAGGTTGCCCTCAGGCTTCTGTACCCGTCCAGACAGTATGTGGTTAAAGCAGTGGCTGATTCGGGGGCTCTGGCTCACTCTTGCTGGGGAGAGGGAGGGGTACAGTATTTATAATTGGAAAGCAAGATGAGCCCGTGGCAGGAGAGGCTGGCGTGACTTTGCAACAGCCTGAGGAGCGCCGTTTGTTCTCCCAGGGAAGTTGTCCTTGGATCAGAGGACCCTGGCAGTAGTGGGCTGCAGAGGCTCCCCTGGTGGCGGGGGGTGGTGGGGTGGTGGTGTGTGTGGATAGTGACCTGTGCTTACACACAGGCTTCTTGGTGGCTGCAGCAGCAGCGTTAGCGTTTCACGCCTGTCTCTGGTGTCTGCGCTGGTAGCTGCAGCTCACGCCCATCTCTGGAGCTCGTTTAGGTGGTGCTCTGAATCTCCTCTCCTCGCACACCCCTGAAACAACGGTCTCTTGCCTCTTAGGCAGGTCCAGACTTTATCCAGGACTCCCTTCCTGGCTAGCTTTGTATCACTAGCCCCCTTCAGGCTGTGTTCATGCAGCCAACCCCAGTCCTCTCCCTGGGATCTGACCTCCAAAGCCCAAGCCTCAGCCTCCAGCCCCCACCCACCTCAGCGGGTGAGCAGACAAGGCTCTCGGGCTGGTGAGTGCTGGTCGGCACAGATCCTCTGTGCGGGAATCTCTCTGCTTTGCCTTCTGCACGCCTGTTGCTGCACTCTCCTCCGTGGCTCCAAAGCTTCCCCAACCCCCACCCCACATCTCCACAGTGAAGGGGCTTCCTAGTGTGTGGAAACTTTTCCTCCTTCACAGCTCCCTCCCAGAGGTGCAGGTCCTGTTCCTATTATTTTGTCTCTGTTTTTTCTTTTTTCTTTTGCCCTACCCAGGTACATGGTGATTTTCCTGCCTTTTGGGAAATCTGAGGTCTTCTGCCAGCATTCAGTAGGTTGTATTTTTGATGTATTTGCGGGGAGGAAGGTGATCTCCACGTCTTACTCCTCCGCCATCTTGAAGGTCTCCCTGTTTCTCTTTAAAATAAATTTACACTGGGCTTAATTCTGACTTTTGATGTAAATTTACATACATGAAACTTAATTTTAATTTTCATTAAACCTTATTCTTGAAAGGGAATTCATTTTTATCCTTATTGCATAAAGATAAAAAAATCAGAGCTAAATGTTTAGATATTTATGAAAAAATTTAGGTAATTACTTTTTAAATTATATAGATTTCAGATGTGCAGCATTATAATTCAACATCTGTATACACTACTACTTAAGTAATTACTTTAAAAATTTGAGAGTCAAAAAATAGTAGTTATGATGGAAACCATTACATACTTATAGAATTATCTAAAGTATTGTTATTTGCTTAGATTGAGTCTATTTTAAACATCTTTTTTAAACTTAAAGCTATTTTGCAGAAACATCAAGGTAAAGGACTGAACTTAAGAGTTGAAAATGTAGCATGTGAAGCATACTCATGACAGTTTTAATTACATTTCTTGAGTCAAAGGACTTAGTGGGAAGTAAAAATTTTAAAACATGATTTATAATAAAACCCTCTGATGATGAGTGCTAAGTATAATTTAGGGGAAAAAATACATGAATTTTTATAAAATTCTCCACGTCTTTCAGATATATTTTAATTTCTTAATGTCATAAAAATTAATGCTCAAAGGAACACTCAGGCATTAGATATTAACTACTCTATACTCAATTTTTCCAGTAAACAGAACAAAGCCTAAAGCAGATAAATCATTGGTGTAATCTTCCAACATTATGAGTGACCAATCAAAGCAAGTTCACGCCATTGAATACTTTGATTTTCACCTTATAATGAGTATGCTGATTTCTTGTTTCAGCTCCAACAGGTAAGGAGCTTATACGTTGTTTCTCTTGTTCCTACAAGAAAAAGCCAGCTATTCTGGGACTCATTAGAGAACTGAGGTTGCAGAGAAAACCACTGTGCCCAAAATCTGGAGAGATAGGAGCATCTGGGGAGATGCAGGAACTGAGTTATGGTTCTGCTTACCTGAAGCAGAAGCCACTGGAGCTATAAACTGGTAGGAACACTTAAGTGGTCACTTTGAAGAACTGCTGGAGGCTGAATGTGGACTATATTTAGAGTGAGAAACCCTGGGAGCCACAGTCTTAGGGAAACCCACAGACATCCATGGACTTCTCCTCCTGGAATACCATCAGGTTATAATTAATCAAAGAAAGATCCCTCCTAGGCTCTGGAATACAGAGGGGGAAAGTAACCATTGTAAAATACACATAGATTCTTTTATATAAAAAAGGCCGACACTCCAAGGGAAAGAACTTTTCTAGAGGACAACTCTGAAACTTACTGGTAGCTGGGGAAGGAAATTCCTCCCTATTCTAGCTACCTCCAAACTTTCTGTCTCACCTAAAGGGGAAGAAAGGAAAACAATAGTCAACAGAGGTAAAAGCTGTAAGGCTGTAGATTGAGAATGCTTCAGCCAGAGAAGGGAATAAGGGATAGAATTTAAAAACAGCTATTCCAATAGAGATACACTGTGAGGGTCACTGTTCTGATACATATACCCACTGGTAGACTGAGATTTAATCAGATTATATAATGTTCTTATTCTCCTAAACTTGCTGCCACACCAACAGTGTTCTGGTATAACAATGACTTGCAACTGAAGAAATGCAAGAAACAAATTCTATCTGGGTTTAGTATTTAACATTTTTTAATTTATATGTTTCATATATTTTTCAAACACTTATCCCTGGTTTTCTACTCAAACCTTGGGGTTTGGTATGACACAAGTGGCAGGATAAAGTAGTAACAAAGTCAAAGAAGATTAGCACAGGTACTTAAGGAAGATACAATATAGTGTCAGGATTAAATATTTCCAAAGGTTAGAGCAATCTCCAGGCAAAGAGTCAAGATGTGAAGCTTGTTAGCATCATCATCATCATTATTAGTATGGTTCACATATTGAGTGTCTGTCTTTTATATATTATATATTGTGTATTATGTTCTGTATGTCATAAGGCACAAGTGGTCCATCTCTATCCTCTATTACTAAACACATAATATTATCCCAATTGTGGCAATTTTTCAATTACTAATCTCCCAGCTCCATATCCCCACCCTCTATACTCTGCTCTGTGAAGCTGCCACTGGGATTCAGCAAACCACATTTTTGCTTTGTCAGATGGCTCCCTGTTAGTCTCTGCAAATAGGGCATTCTGAAAGGAGACAGCAAAGCTCGAGGAGGAAAAAGTTTTTTCCTCTTTTCTCTCTGCTTCTTACAGGTTTTCTGTGGGCTTACTGACTCCTCACTGTTCTTTTGAGGGTCACTCCTGAATGCTTCCTCATTCCTTACAGCAGTTCCTTTCATGCAGGAGATGAATCCAGTTTGCAGATGAATCAAACACTTACAGACATCTACGTCATATCCCAGCGCCAGACAGTTGGTACCACCTCCAAAGGTCTATGTCCCAGTCCAACAGGGTGCCTCTCTTGAGTTCAGAGATACTTCATCCAAAGAGCAATACCTTCTCCTCCAGGACAGACTCTGAGCTACATGGGGGTCCCTCTCTAATTTCTTAAATCTTAATAATTTCCTCCTTTTGCCATTTTTCTTCAGATCTAAGAGCATACATACTCCCTGCAATTGCCACCTCCTTGATATCTTAAAGTTCTCTTATTGTCTTTGAAGTCACCTAGTTAGCAAAATTATACCTAATTAACACTTTGTAAAATATTGATTTCTCTCTGTTAGAATAACAGAGTGCTTTCTTTTTCCATACTGGAGACTGACTGATATATCCATTGCCACAGAGCATGTCCTCGTACCTAGAGACTGTAGAGATGAGAATTAAACTAAAGAGCTGAACCATTCTAAAACTGAGTTCTTTCAACCATACACTACTATACTGGATATTGCAAAGACAGGGAACCTACACTGCCATTGGAAGAAAAGGCAACCAGCCATTTGACATTGTAGTAGTTTAACCATAGATGCCTGGATCTTAGCTACCGAACTGTAGTTGAAGGGAAAGCAAAACAAGTGAAAACAAAGAAACAGAGACACAGATTAACAACATAAACTCATTTTAGAATCTATTGTAAGAATTGTGGTGCTCAAGAATGAGTTAATATTTAATGATTATTTTTGAGGCTTTTGTACACGTCTGTAAAAAAGAGAGCTTTTCTGAGACACAAACAAATGAAAACAAAAGATTCTGCCCTAAAATGTGGGATTGGAATGGATGAAATTCCTGCCATTTAAGTCAATACCATTTGGAAAACTTAGAAGTGGAACTGAGTGCAATTTGGAAAGGATGCAGAATCTCAAAATCAGACAGGTTTTTAGAAGTATTTTTTAATGGATATGGTAACCCTATTGTAAATCTGAAAAGTTACTTAAAAATAGTTCATATAAACCAAATTTTTTTTATCCTTAATTTATCTTTGGTTCCTTCTTATCTGCAGAAAAGATAGCACCACCATAGGAAAAAAAAAGCTAAATAAACAGCATCTTTTCTTACAATGCACACAGGCAGTATATTTAGTTCTAATAACAGTTTAATCAATGATGTTTGTTAGTATTAGTCTATATATGCAAGAGAATGATCAAGAAGCCAATGAGACTCTGAGTCCTTTCACACAGAGGAAGGTCTCACAGCTAATTAAAGCGCTGTGAAGTCTTTTGAGGGTCTATGACCACCATCAACTTTGCTGCTTTATCTTACATGCCAACCTCTTTATCAATACTTGCTGAATAAAATTATTTCTTCTAATTTATTTTCAGGCTCTGCTTTGCTGATGACAAATTTTAGTTATGATGTACATTGGGAGATACGGATCTTACTTCACTTAGCGGTCTGTTAAATTCTCCAAAGTTGAAAGCCATGCCTTTCTTATTTTAGAAACAACCACTGCTTAGCATAGAACTTTGCACACAATAAGATTCAAGTATATTAGTTGAAAAAAAATTTTTGGCCCTATTATTGAGCTTGAAGAAATCAGTAAGATAATATAATTTACTAATGGATTGGGATTGACATATAGACACTAATATGTATAAAATGGATAACTAATAAGAACCTGCTGTATAATAAATAAATAAATAAATAATACCCAAAAAAAAAAAAAAAAAAGAAAGATCAACGATGGGGGTTAATAACTTCCCAAGATCAAAATACCTATCAGCCTTAGCAGAATAAAATGTACTAATGTGTAAAAAAAAAAAAAAAAAAAAGGTATACTTTAAAGAAAATATTATGGTATACATGATTTGGCCTGTAATCAATCCATCCTTAGCAAATATGGGCTGAATAACAATGTAGTCCTAATCTTAGCTTGAGGACACACACAGTCAACCTGTTATAATTAATGTAATATATGACACATTAAATTCATATATAGACATATCTTTCCATGTGTAAACCTTTACATATAGTTTTCACTGCATCCTTCTGCCTAATTTAATTATGTACCTTTGCAATGATCACATGAGTTAAATTTTATGAGTTAAAATTTCAGATTATATTTCTGTAATATTTCCTACTTTTAAATAAATTTCCAATATTTATACCTTACTGAAACACTGGAAATAATTTCAAAATTGTAAATCCTATTGTTTTATCTCTATCACAATTAGGAATGTTTTATACAACAGGGAGACTACTTAAAGGCTTTAAAACACATATGCAGATATAATTGAATTAGTAACTGAATTACTTGTGTATTTCTCCTTTCAAAACTATATTATTTCTAATTAAAATAATGTATGCTTATTGATTTAATAGCACTCAAACTTCACTAAGGAAAGTCATGTTAAAAATTGATGTGCTCCTTTCATACTTTTTCATACTATACTTATTTCCATATAGATGGGATCAGTTATGTATGCTATTTTACAATTGGATCCTTTAACCTAAAATGTAGCTATTTTCTAAATCAATAACTATGGAGCTAATTCATTTTCTGATGATTTTATTTTTCTCATTGGTATAAAATCTGCTTCGGTAATTATCTTAGAAACTGCAATCTTATTAACTACTGCTTTATGTCTTTGACAAATTCCTAGAAGGAAAACTTATTCCTTCTTATTCCTTTCCTTTTCCTAGAAGGAAAACAGGTCAAAGTGTTTTCCTGTTTTAAAATGTTATGGATACCACCAGACTTCATTCGTAAAGATAATTAGTTCATGATTCTACCAGCAGTTTTGAGATACACTCATTAAAGTTATATCAATCTTAGGAACTTTATAAAAAGATGTGTATTTTACACCTTTTACTACCGTTATGTTTGCACATCGTTTCTCATGTTTTTAGGTACTTCTATTTTCTAATCTGTGAATATTGTTTATATAACTTTCCCAATTTCAATTGGTTTTATTTTAATGGTTTTATCAATTTATAACATATACATTTAGCTACAAACCACTCATGCAGCCATTCATACACTCTATTTCCCCCATGCTGCTTAACTCCAATGAGTTCAGTGACATTGAAATCCCATAAGATGAAAGCAGCCTGGTCCCTTAATCACTGCTAGAGGGACGGCCATCAACTAGTCAGGAATATCTGTTTGGGGATCAATGTGGACAAAGATAAATCCTGTTGTTTTAAGACACCGAATGTTGAGTTTTTCTGTTACTGGAATTCAATTGTCCTGCCTGACATATTCAGAATATAGAATTTTAAAAATCAATCTGTCAATGGTTTGCTTTATGGCACCTGTGTTTCTGATTGTTTAAGTTTTCCACTTCCGTGAGATCCTAAAAAACATTCTCCAATAATTTCTTGTAATTGCATCATTTTAACCTTTGCTATTAATTTTTAATAAAACCAGATTTATGGCCCGTTTTAATCAGATCAGTTAAAAATAAGAAAAATAAAACTTTTTGTTTTTGCAAACATATCACTAAAATTTGGGAGTCTCCATCCACATACTAGTCATAAGTTATATAAATGATAATACTAATACTATCTACATTATAAAGCATAAGTTAAAATAGAAAAAACAAAGATCAAAACAATTCATAAACTATTTTATCAATAGATATAATTACACATACATAAACATTAACACATATATAATTTTATGTGTTCAATCATAATTTACAATTAAGTTTACAAGGAGATATAAATATGTATTCCTTTTCACTTAAGAACAAAAATACCAAAAAAAGTATAAAAGGAAGAGGTGTTCAGCTCATGAAGAACTTATTTTTATTAAATAAAAAAGTAGAAACAGTTGAGAACAAAGAATATGCAATACTATATACAAAAGTTTTTACCCTTTTTTCCTTTTCAAAAATCATTACTACAGAATAGTGGATTGTTTAAGCTTTAAAAAAAGCATAGAGATCACAAAGTCCATCACTCACTGAAATCCACAAATTTTATGTAACTTTTATAAGTCAAGCATTAATTAACTTAGTTGTTTTATAAATATAATAATCAGTAGAAGAGAACTAGACAATTTCATTTTTATCTGGTCTTTACAAATCTCTGTCTCTATGTACATGTATATGTGTGTGTCTGTGTGTATTCTAAGTGATCTGTTTCCATGAGACCTAAAAAGATAAATCATACCCTAGGCGATGATTAAAATTTAAGTCATCTATGATCTGTAAATAAATACACATTACTAGAGGAATAGGAAACTATGGTAAATATTTCCAAATATTTGCTCCACGGAAATTAGTTTTAAAATATTTATGACTAAAGACATATTGTAAATATATATATATTTTTTATTTTTTCTTGGTAGAATTTTATGAAATGATTATTGAAGACTATTAATGTGTTATTTACATCAAAAGACATTTTGGTAAATTTGCTTTGAAATATTTGCTCAACAAATAACACATATTTATTGACCACTATAAACCATATTCATCCAGACATTTAAAAAAATTGAGCATCTAATAAATGCACTAGGTTTGAAACTAAGATTAATGTGCCAATAAATAGACATGATCCCTCTTCTTATGAATTCACAGATATTATTCTAATCACAAAAATGAACCTAAAATTGTAATTTAATCATAAAGTACAATTCTTTGTTGTTTAGTTTGTATTTTTATATATCCATTGTCCGTTTGGAAACTATCTTTTGAGAAGTGACTATTTCCTTGGCCCAGTGGTCTTTAGTGTCACTGGTCTTTTTCTTATTGATTTATAAGACTTTTGTACACAAAACAATAAAAACTTTCATTGTTCCTATGTTTCTCTGTGAATTTTCTATTTTTATAAAACATATTCCATTATTCTTATAAAACATATTTTAATAAATAATAAAATTTAATAAATAATTAATTTTCCCACACCATTAATTTAAATCTATTATTTCTATCATATAACAAATATGACCTTTTTAAGCTCTCTAGTATGCTCGGTTAGTCTATTGAAGTACCTTGTGTCAATATCAAACTTTCAAATTTTAAGTTTATAAATCTTGATTCCTAGTAGCATGTGTCCTTCTCTACATCTCTTTCTTAAGCTTTATTTCTTTATTTTCCTTCTCTTCCTTCTTATCCTTTACTTTCTCTTTATTTTTCTCATTTTCTTTTTTCTCTTCCATTTCCTAAATTGTGAAGACTATCCTTGAACTTTTATGCCTGTCTATGAATGTTTAAATCAGCATAAATTCCATGAAAAACCCTGTAAGAATTTTGTTGGGAATCATCTTTAACTTGTGGATTAACTCTGGGACAGTTGTCATTTTCATTAAATTATTAAATTATCTATCTATGTCCATGATATAGCTATTTATTTAGGTCTTATTATTTCCTCCAATAAATTTCTCTAATTTACTCTCATAATATTTTGACAAATTTATTCCCCTACTTGCAGCTTATTTTTCTCCTAATTTTTATGTCAAGAGGGTAGAGATTTTAAAATAGAAAGTATAATTTGATATGATACTCTCAGGCCTAAATAGGAAAATTTTAATTAAAAAAATATTAAAGACTTCCAGTCTGGATAAAATGGCATAGACGTGTTTCTTGCTCCTCTTCTCTAAGGATAAACTCTGCAAATAATGTAAAAGGCAACCACAGGAGAACTCTAGAAGGTGGAAATTGGGAGCAAACTAGTTCAGGACCACAGAACTGGAGGAACGACATAACAGCAAGGTGTTTTATATTTCTACTCCCAATGGAAGAAAGCAACACCGGCCCAGCATTTTCTGGTCCAAAACCTAACAATAGAAGGAAGCCCAGGTAGGCTCATTCCTTCCCAGGATGGAACCGAAGCCCTTGGACAATACCAAACAAGCCCTGTACCATCTGGCTACCAACAACAGGCACCTATTGGGAGCCCTGATAACCATAAGTGGCCAGGGGAAGAGGCTGGGAAAACTGTCCACACTAGTTTGAAACTCCCTCTCCTGATCAAGAGGCACATGGGTGGCTGGGTAACACAGGAAAAAGGGACCCACCACAAGCAATCCTTCATGGAAGGATTCCTTCTTTGTCCCTACAGGCAAACCAGGACTCTTCTTTTTCATGGAGTGACACCAGATTACTCAGTCAGCCTCAACAATGGAGATTCAGCCCAAACAAGTGGCCCTGCCCAGGATGCCCCTTTGTCCCTTTGGGCCTTAGCATCCTTTTCCCTGCCCAGAGATAGAAGGTTGCTGAAATACCAGTAGGGGAAATCCTGTCCCAACAAATGCCTAGCACAGGAAACACTTTCCTTCCCCCACAGGCAAGGGAATTCATCACAACTGAAGACTGGATAGGGAAGCCTCTTCATTCCTTAGAGACTGAAACTCACTTTTCTAAACCCCTAATGAGAGACATCTGGTGGTTAGTACTGGAAATAACCCTCCTACTCCCTCAGGCAGCCACGGCAGCACCAGATAAGCCAAGGAGACCAAAATAACACTGCAAAGTCTGAAAATGAAACTACTGTTGGACCCAGAGCCCACAAAAGTAGACCAGGAGCTATGAGCTAAACTTAAGCAGGGGAGGTGCCTGATAAAATAAAGGGTATAAATAGATCAGGAAGTATCCTACATAATAGGCAAAATGTCCAGGGTACAATACAAAATCATTCATCATATTAAGAACCAGAAAAATCACAACTTGGAGGAGAAAATAAAATCACTGACACCAACACCACAATGAATCAAATGGAATTAGTCCATAAGGATTTTAAAGTAGTCATCATAAAAATGCCTTAAAAACCAATCTGGAATTTTCTTAAAGCAAACAAAAAAAAATTAAATCATCAAGGAAATAGAAATTATAAAAAAAAGCAAATGTAAATTATGGAACTGAAAAATACAATAACAGAAATAAAAAGGCATGCTAGATGGACTCAATAGTAGAGTGGAGATGACAGAAGATGGAATCAGTGAAGTTGAAGACAGATCAACTGATTTACCTAGTCTCAGTCACTGAAAGAAAACAGACTGGAAAAGACATTAACAGAGATTAAAGGATCCATGGGATGATAACAAAAGGTCCTATATTGTGTCATCTATGTCCCAGAAAGAGAAGAGAAAGAGAATTGGGCTGAAAGAGTGTCTGAAGAAAATGGCCCAAAACTTCCAAATTTGGCAAAAGACACAACAGATTTAAGAAACTGAGCAAATCTCAGACGATAAAGCTGAAGAATTCTATGTCAAAACATATCATAATAAAACTCCTGAAAACAAAAGACAAAGAAAAAAATTGTGAAAGCAGCCAGAGAGAAATGAAACATGAACTATAGGGGACACCAATTCTAATCATAGATGATTTCTAATCTGGAACCAAGGAGACCAGAAGAAAGCGGCACACCATTGTTCAAGTGGTAAAAGACCAGAATTTTCTATCAAGAAAAAAATAATTCTTTAGAAATGAACATGAAATAAAGACATTCTCAGATGAAGGAAAACTAAAAGAATTTGTCTCTAGCAGACCTAAAAATTGGCTATTGGAAGTTCTTCAAATAGAAAGGAAATAATAAAAAGAAATCTTAGATTATCAGGAAAGAAGAAAGAACAAAGAAAGAACATAAATATGAATATATACAATTGACTATCTCCTTCATGATTTTATAAATTATTTTTGAAGATTAAACAAAAATAATAACAGCTAACAGACCATTAAGGGACTCATAGATGTTTGTTATTTGGCCTGAACAGTGTGTAAAACGATATGAAGGTTTTATGAGGAATATACTCCACAGTTTGGCCAAAATCCCACGCCCTAATCCCTGTTTTACACCCAATCTCAGGGTCAAATCTTATTTAAAGTGACACTTAAAGGACTGGTAGAACTTGCATGAGAGATTTAGGAGTGGGATTCCAAAGGAATGGAGTTAGAAATAGTACACAGTTTTTCAGAGTGATAATTTATTTACTGTCCCATCTGCGAAGGAGTTATCAAATATCTGTAACATTTTCTTTGTGTTCTGAAAACTGTAGTGTTTTAAAATACATAAAAATGTACTTCATCATTTTCAAAATGCGCTAATACAATTAATGCATTGTTGCACATTAAGTTAAAATACATTTGTGAGAAATTGAATATTTTACTTTTTTTCTGAGCATGACAAAAATTGTAGCATTGTGTTTTTACACAATACAAAAGTGCAAATATTTTTGTAAAGAACTATAGACTAGGAAAATACTTTCATTTTCTCTTGATCTTATAAATAGCTACAAAACAGAAGGAAATAAATTACTCCTTTTTTACTATAGCTTTTTGCCTATTCACAACAGATGTTGTTTCCACAAATTAGTTTATAATTTCTTTCATAACTCAGACAGAACAACCCTTCAATTTATAGTCAGGAAATAGATATAGCGCTGCATATAATTCTAGTAATTATGTAACAAAACTGCACTTTGCTATATGAAAACGTTGGCCAACAATCATTCAGTTTAGTGTTGGGGCAACTTAATCTTCTCTTGCAACAGCTATGCAAGGCTCAGTCACAAACATAACAGATTTGCCAGACTTCCACTGAGTGAAAAGTAAATGATCAGTATGAAAGTTAATAGCTAGACACCTAGCCAGCTAGTTAAATAGAGCTCATCTGTACTGCATGCAATGAATGCAAAATTTTTTTTGGGGGGGGAGTGGGGGTTGGAAACATAATCAATTTTCTACTTCATAGAACTCCAATATACTTGTCATCTAGTTTACAAATAATAATAACAACTGTGGTTTAAATAAAATGTTTTCTTTTTCTAAAGAAAAATAATTCAATAATATTTGAATTTGATACCATATCTTAGAGTCTTGGATTTGAGAAGATGTTATTTTAGATAACGCAGTTCAGAATGAAAAAGTTGTAATTTATAAACAGTGGGGGGGAAGAATGGTGTATTTAGTTCAGGAAATTTATAACTCTTAAATTAAGAGTCTAGGGTCACTTTCAAGGTTTTTCAATTTATTCAATATTATGTTCATTTTATATCTTATAGACCTGAAATAGAATTTCATTAATGGTAAAATGATTAGGTTGAATGTCCTAGGGAATCACTGCTCATCTTAATATTTTACATTGGTTAATAATTTATATTTCAATGGTATTTTCTATTCATTATTTTATTTTAAGCTTAAAATATTTTATAAAATAGCTGAGGCAAGCTTAATGATCACACTTTACAGGACATACTGAAATTCAGAGAAGGAAAATAACTGTCCAAGTCCCACAGTATGTAGGTGGCAAAGGTCAAAATACAAGTCAATTTTACCATCTTGGCAACTTTTATTCAATGGCTACACAAAAACGGATATCCTTGTTATTTATAATACAAATAAATGCATTATTTTGGAAACACATGCTTTTTAAAGTGTTATATGTTTCTATGTATTCAAACTTCTATAGAATCTAATAATTTACTTTGTGTCATAACAGTGAGTCTGAGGAGAACAGAGAGAAGTCAGTTTCAATGATGGGTTCCTGGGACTGAGACCACATAATGCCCTCAGAGACCAGTGGCCAAAATCAACATTTCTATGAACTTGAGAAATTGAAAGTTATATGTCCCATGCCTTAATTGATCTGCTTTGTGGGAAATCAAGGATTAGAGCATATTTCCACATAGTGATGGGAAGCAGGACTTTTAGATATATCATTTATTGATTTTAGTTAGTAAAAAGACCACCACACACATCTTCTTTAGAATGTGAGATCCTAAGAGGCCAAAGGGTTGATATTAAATCTTACAGTCATTACCATGTTGGACTTTAGATGGGCAGGAGAAGAAGCGCCAGGACCTGCAGGCATGATATCTCCACTCAGAAAGTGAAAACACAAGATCAAGTGATGCAAAATCTGTTTTGAATCTTGGTGGGGTAAATAGTTTGTACTAAAAAAGATATATTAAGATGAGGTACTATATTCTCTCTGGATTAACAGTATGCACCTGTATGCCTTTTCCTGTACTTTTACATATTTTTTTCTCTTATGGGTCAATGTTGCTAGTATGAAAGTGGCTCCCCAAGCAAGACAGGGACTTTGCTGCATGAGATATTGTTCCCTGTGTAAGGAGGAAAAGAGCACAGACACAAGATAACTAAAAGCTGAGTTTTAATCTTGAAGAGATAAGAATCTAGCACAGGTAAATAACACTGTTAAACTGACAGCATTTTAAGGCCCTAAGGAATGTATCTCCTGAATTACCTGTGGCCAGGTCACAGATGCCTATTCTCACCTAGCATCTACAGAGCTGAACTACCAGCTTTGTGCAGAATTGGGATTTAATTTCTAACCTAAAATACTAAGACTTGAGAAATACATGACATACTATCATTTGAAATTTGACTTTTAGTCAGTTGTCTATACAGAGTGAAAAATAAAAACTGATGAAATTAATCATATTTGTAATAGATCTCCATGAAAACAATGCTATGGAAAAAACTACCTGAAATTTTAAGCATTTTTAACAAAATGCAAGGTCAAGATTTGTATTTTCTATACATATAAATGTGTTTTATCTGGTAAGGAACTTTCCCTGGTTTACAACATTATGATTAGGAGGCTGCTTGACACAAAAAAGTGTAGGAAAATATACAAATTTAAAAAAATGAAACTATATTTTTTCACTCATTGTTTGTAAAATAAAATTTTTAAATAAACATTGCTTTCCCACTTAATTATTTTTGCTTTTGTTACCTGAGCTTTTGGTGTCATATTAAAAAACTGCCAAGGCCAATGTCAAGAAGCATTTTTCCATATATTTTCTACTAGAAGTTTTATGGTTTCAGACTTTTTTGTTTAATCCATTTTGAGTTGATTTTTGTGTATGGTCCAATTTCATTCTTTGGCATGTGGATATTCAGTTTTTCCAACACTATTTACTGAAGAGACTATCCTTTTTATGATAGTCTTTCATGAAATATTAAAGAGAAGGGAGAGTTGATTATTTAAGCCAATGACTTTTCCTTAAATGTATATAATTATGTAGATTAGGTTTAATGAAAAATAGTTAGGAATGATAATCAAATAATACAAGGAAAATAAATATCAGTGCTTTAGAAATCTGAAGCAATGTATAGTAATTTTCAGAAGCTCCAAAGACTTAAGATTGTGAATTAGTTGACATCACTCTGTGCCTTCCATCCTACCAGAACTTTTTGTAAATGATAAAGGTGGATAAATATGTGTGAAAAGAGTTTATCTTTCAAACTAAACTGAGATCCTTACATTCCTGAAGCAAAGGACCTGCAGCTTCTTGGCCTCCTCTCTGTGTCTGATAAAAATCAGACCAGCTTAAGCATGATTTACTTAGAAGTTAAAAGATGATGCAATTTATATGTATTCTATATATGCCTCACTGAATAAAACAAGAACCATAATAAGATAAATACTTGATTTGGTAACTTAGTTTCACATTAATTAAAAAAATGTTATAATGTGATATGATTAAAAATTATATAACTCTCACTAGAGTTTTTTAAATTTAAGCTTTGGATAATAATACAGATTACCTCAGATGAAAGTCTTATATTTCTTCTTAAACTATTCACTATTTATTTGACTAAACAGGATGCATGCCTAGTTCTAAATATCCCTATGGTGAAACTGTCTTGTAATAACCTGCTTGGCATTTAGTTCATTGTTATACAACAATTTTTCTAAATACACAGTTTCTTTCAGGGACTATAGTTATTACACACTATGTTTATATTTCTGTACTTCTTCCATGGAAATTAACTAAGATTCTGAAACTATAACTAAAAAGCATAAGCAATGCAAATCAGTATTCATTTTAACATAATTAGTATATTAAAAATAAAGAGTATTACTAGGGCTTCCCTGGTGGCGCAGTGGTTGAGAATCTGCCTGCTAATGCAGGGGACACGGGTTCGAGCCCTGGTCTGGGAGGATCCCACATGCCGCGGAGCAACTGGGCCCATGAGCCACAACTACTGAGCCTGCGCGTCTGGAGCCTATGCTCCGCAACAAGAGAGGCCACGATAGTGAGAGGCCCGCACACCGTGATGAAGAGTGGCCCCCGCCTGCTGCAACTAGAGAAAGCCCTAGCACAGAAACGAAGACCCAACATAGCAATCAATTAATCAATAAATAAATCTTTAAAAAAAAAAAAAAGAGTATTACTCAATGTTTTTCAAGATATCTTCAAATACAATATTAATAGAAACTAATATCAATACACTTTTTCTTTTATTCCTTACTATCATTGTTGCTAATAGTTGTATGTGGCTCTGTAGTTAACCAGACCTCAGTTTGAATCTTTGTGCTTTAAAAGATTAAAAAGTTATATAAATCCCCTGAGCAAATTTTTTTAATCAAGTGACAATAATACCAGTTCCCATCTCTTTAACATTAAGTATAAATATACACCAATATGTACCAATTATCTTATACCATGTAAATATACATATATAATAAATACTATTACATATTAAGTATAAATACATATCAACATATACATATATAGTGTATATATATGTGTATACATATATATACACAGTACATGTGTATATACAGTATATATATAGTTATATATTAAGTGGAAATATACACCAATATATACATCTATATTTTTATTTGTTGGTATGTATTTATACTATATATGTATATAATAATATATATGCACATGTATATACAACAGTATTATATGTATACATGTACATATGTATATATGCACATGTATATGGGTCAGTAATATTATTAAAAATACATTGTATCAATATATTATACTCTATTGACCCATAGCAATTTCTCAGGACTATTTGTTCCATTGCTACTACCATCCCAGTTGTCATCAGTTATTTTTCAGTCATTTTCCTCAACCTCATTCGGTTATTAGTAGACTTAATTTTAATTTTCTCAACTTTAGATTCAAACTGAATTCAAGATCCATATTGGCTGTTTATTCATTATATGACTTTATTTCCTGTTTTATCTGGAATTTAAATTCATAATCTATTCAATGATAATAATAACCCCTAATCTATCTGTTACACTGTGGTATTATGTGAAAATCAAAGGGGAACAGACAAAATACTTTCTAAATTATAAATCTCTAAAATTTATTAAGGTTACAATTTTACTGATATTATAGAAACACAAATTTAGCAGATAAAAAGAAATCCATTATTCTATCCTAAAACATTCCCTAGTCTTATTTCAATGTTTATATTTATTAGAATTTTGAGCAACAATTTTAAAGCTAAGTAACCTATGAATAATGTCTGAAATACACAAAAATAATTTATAATACACAAAATTACATAATACTTTATTAAATAAAAGTTCATATAACTTTAACTGATGAGAGGACAATTATTCTTCTAATATACTACTAGTTGGAGAAATCATATATAAGTCACAAACATAGTAAGAAATAAACTATTTCCTTTTTTTTCACTGAAAACATCATGCACAATGGAATACCCCTTGAATGTGAAATTCTGTTTGTCAGTGTGCTTTCGTAAGACAAATTGCTTTTTTAAATCTCTAACCTTACAAAGGGCAGTTTAGAAAACTTTGCTAGCTTAAAGAAAAAAAAAAGATCTTAAAAGGCAGCCTCTTAAGATATTAAGTGGCAGATACTTTACAAAAACGGCTATGGGAGAACATAAAAGAAAGCTTGATTTTATTAATATACTTTTGTTTTCAAAATGTGTCCTCTATGAATATTTCAAGTCCATAAAAGCAGTATCACAACTATTTTCCAGTTAAGAAAACTGGAAGGTCATATAGGTAAATCTGGTGCTAAAATTCCAGGCTCCTATCTTCAATCTCTGTTCTATCAATATAACGATCACCAACATGCACAAATACTGTGTTGGTGGTACTAAGAATAGTGTCAGAGTATGGTAGTGCACAATGCAATTCCAATGTAAATGCACCACACCTGTTTAAAACCCTACAAGTTTTCATATCTCTGACAAAAATTCAGAAAGAGTAAAAACTAAAACCAGACCAGTTAAACAGTATTTAGCAAGAGATTACCATGCACAGAAGAACAGTCCTTGAATTGGGAATATTCAAATCCAAAACTGATACGAAGCTCAGAGACATGACTTTACAGGATAAAGTGAAAACAAGGAAGTTAAAATCTTTACAATGACTGGTTATTACACTGGGGGTTTCAAGATGGCATGGGATTGGTTAAAAGTAATTATACCATTTTTGGAAGATGATTTAAATTTCGTTTATGATTATCAGGGGACATTTACAAGAAATAACCTAAGTTTCACTTAAGTTCATGAAATAAGTTAGATTTAGTTTTGCTTAAGTGGCTTAAATGGTTTTGTCTGCTTGGGATATTTTCAAGCCTTGTCATTTCATTTCATTTTAACACTTCCTATCCAGATAAATGACTGAAACGGATGTCACTTCAGATCTAGCCTACAATTTGGGTCTCAGTTTTAAAGTTTACCATTCATTAATACTACATCTCAATCATTAAAAAAATGTGATAAACTCTTTAAAATTTATTTATTTATTTATTTTTGGCCACGTTGGGTCTTCGTTGCTGCATGTGGGCTTTCTCTAGTTGCGGCAAGGGGGGCTACTCTTTGTTGCAGTGCGTGGGCTTCTCATTGCAGTGGCTTCTCTCGTTGCGGAGCACGGGCTCTAGGCACACGGGTTTCAGTAGTTGTGGCACGTGGGCTCTAGAGCGCAGACTCCGTAGTTGTGGCACACGGGCTTAGTTGCTCCGTGGCATGTGGGATCTTCCCAGACCAGGGCTCGAATGTGTGTCCCCTACATTGGCAGGCGGATTATTAACCACTGCACCACCAGGGAAGTCCGAAAATGTGATAAAATATTGATTTGAAGATTAGAGAAACATACAGAGGTCAGAGTACAACAGAAGTATGTATCTTGCAGCAATGGGTTGAGGAGATACATTTATGGAAACCGGCACCATAATTTTAGCAAAGGTTATAAATCTCCAGTTGAGTAACATCTGAAACTTCAGGCGGTAACAGGCCCTTGACAAGCACCACTGGGACACACTGAAAAGGGGAATTGCAGGTTGCTCTGAGACCTCTAAAGGAGGCAAAGTTTTAACCTGAATATTTAAGTATTATATCTGTAGTTCTGGCAACTGGATAGTGTTACAGCAACTGCCCAGTGTTTTCTGCCAGTGATTTCCTATAGGAAGGCAACAGGGTATACTGTCAGGATATCCTATATGCCTGTATTAGAAATTCTGATAAAGATAATCTGAGACCTCATTGAACAAGATGTTAATGACCAAATAATTGTTCTATAGTATTATAAATAAGTATGATGAGCCCTGGTAAATGCCAGTTATTAGTCCATCATGGCATTTAATTGATCTAATACTGCACAGAATTTGAAAAGATTGAAAATAGGATACAGTGAAGAGCAAACAGGTTGAATCATGCCTTATGTTTAAAAATGTACTTTAGTAGGAAAACCATTAACATTCTCATCAAACGAATTAAATAGACAAGGGATTCTTTAAAGTCATGCACACGGAATTATTCTTTGGAGGAGTAGATGTGTCATACTGTTGTGAATAAAGGACACTTTTGCTACTGAACTCATTTGATGGAACAGATAAAGTTGTGTGTTCACTTTTGTAAGTGCCACAGTTTTACAGAGAATTTGACCAATTTCTAATAATAAACTATCATGTCATAAGGACAGGAAATTATAGCCTATAACAAAAGTTGAAGAAATGGGGATTATTTAAAATTTAGAAGATAAGTCGTGAAGGATACATATCTGTAGTCTTCAGATAATTGATCTGTTGGCATGTAGAACTGAATTCAGACTTGTTCTGTGTTTCTCTGGGTGTCCCTGGTTCAAATTATGGTGCTCTTATGACTGTATTATTTAGCTTGAGCTGTACCATAGTTTTGCTGAAGTTCATATATGTGGATTTTTAAATTTCTTCTCCACAGCCAGTTCCCATGTCAATAGCTTGCCTAATCCCCATTTCTCCTTGATGTATTCTAGAGGGCCAGTGCAGTTCTTTGACATGTGGAGTCCTATCTGAAAACCGAAGATTGATAACTGGGGACTGTCTTAACCATGAACAGACAGTGAGCACATTACCTGTATGGCTTTCCAAATATTATCTGCCTGGATTATCTATTTCTGTACCCCACTCTATTTTGGAAAAGGATTATTCAGTTTTGTCCCGTGTCTCCAAATATAAGCTCTTAGAGAAGATTATTGTTTGCAAGAACACTGTGGACATACTCAGGAATATCCCCAGGAGTAGTCTTAAACATTAATATTTATGTTGCAGTTAGTCAACTTCTGAATTATAGCCCTAACACATTCCAACCCATAGTCTACTGATACATCATCAAATTGGGTTGATGAATCTCCAGATATTCTAAGTGTTCATTCTGATTTAATTTTATAGGTCCTTCACTGGTTTGCTTTTCACTATTGTTCTCACTTTCTGTATCTCTAGAACTATAGTTACTACTTCTATTTCCAATGTCACTCCATAGTTCTTTACAAATTAAAAAACCCTTTGCAAGGCTTCCTTGGTGGTGGAGTGGTTAAGAATCTGCCTGCCAATGCAGGGGACACAGGTTCGAGCCCTGGTCTGGGAAGATCCCACATGCCTTGGAGCAACTAAGCCTTTGTGCCACAAGTACTGAGCCCACGGGCCACAACTACTGAAGCCTGCATGCCTAGAGCCCGTGCTCCGCAACAAGAGAGTCCACCACAATTAGAAGCCTGCACACCACAACTCAGAGTAGCCCCCCACCCTCCGCAATTAGAGAGAGCCCGCGCATAGCAACGAGGACCCAAAAAAAACACAGCCAAAGATTAAAAAAAAAACAAAAAACCTTTGCATATTTTCCTTAGAAAATATTCATTGTTTTCATCAATGTTGATGATTTGAGTTTTTGAAAGCACAAGTTTCAATGCAAATTCTATTACGTAAAATAATTATTTTGTATTACAAGTCTCTGGTTGTCAAGAATATGAGCTTCCTAAAGAAATTAGAACAAAGTCTGAAAAAATAAGATGCTAGAAATAAAGGGTAAGTGTTGTGACATTTCTTTTCTAGTTGATTTTTGAATTTTCAATATGATTTTTCAATTAAAATATTCAGTATTACTGTCATAGGCAATTTTATGTTTTGGAAAGAAAAAATAATTTTTTGTTGTTTTAAAACTGAAGGAGGTTTACAAACCAAATATAATGTTCATGTTTCATATTTTGTTTAGGATTTAAGATTTCCTCTACTGAGCTAAAACAAAGGATAGGATTGCTAAATCAGACTCATACAAATTAAAATCAAGTGATACTAATAAATTCAAGGATACAAGAAATCAAGAGGCACAGGCAAAGTAGAGAGATGCCAGGTGTTCTGAGTGTGACCCCTCAGGTCTTCTTTCCCACATCAGATGTGCTTTCTAGAGTTTTCTAAGACAAACGAGCAGGTAACTTCATCCAACAAGGAGAATTTTAGGATATGACATATCTCCATTTTATGTTCAAGTAGTTTCTTATGATATATAGCATTTTCCAGGATTCCATAGATTCTAGTTTTGTTTTCTTTTGTTTTTACCAAAAACAATTGTAAAGCAGGACTATCAGATCAAAAAGCAATCCATAGTTAAAGAATCTCCTTTTAACAAATATCATTAGTCTGTATATTAGTCCATATCATCAGGTTTACAAGGTGTTTAAACCTCATCATCTACCTTCTTTTATTCCCAGTGTGTCCTTGATAATGGAAAAGAAATGGATCTCAGGCTAGTTAATTAACTCCTGTCTTCCATCTGCAAAACTTAACTTGATTCTGAAAACCATAAGCGCAGTACACAAGCAGATATTACCAATTTTATGACCCCAGATAACTCCCCTCATTTTGGTGGAGTTGGGACAATAACCATGCTTGCCAGAAGTACGGCTCTTTCTTCTCACTATCTTTCTCAATTTTATATCAAAATTTCTCAAAATTATTTCTAACAAGTAAGTTTTAAGGACAACTCACAGCTTTCATAGTATGACTTTATGATTGTCAGTAATTTTTTTATAAAAATATAATTTATAAATTTTTCAGAAAAAATCTTATTGTTAGATTCCTAACAATAGAGTAAATAGAGTACTCAATTATGAGAATCTGAAAAAGTATAGGAAAGTCCTAGGTTAATAAAATTTACTTTAAAAGATAAAAAGAATTTGAAGAATCAATATTCAAAGCATAAGTACCCTTATTGCACTGATGTGCTTTAAAATGTATAGCTCTCATAAGGGTCTGTTTCTCCCATCTATTTAACAGACAGTAGGCATTTCAATGAGCACCTGATGCCTAACTAACTGTGTAAAAATTAAAATATGAAAAGTGTAATGAAAGCATTTTGTTATTTATGATAATAGGAAAATGAGCTTATTTCCAAAGTAATGATGTATAATACATTGAAAGTCACAAAAATGAATGTTGGATAGTACCTACAAATACTAAAATGTATGTGGTCTCAGAGTGGTATTAAATCCATGGAACACAGTTTTCAAAGGGTTAGGAAATGATTCAGTTCTTGCTTATCTCTAAGAATACTAAACGATTTCCAGTTTATAGGGTTAGAATAACACTTAAAATTACCTTTCTTAATGAACCAATTTCTTTATAACTATTCCTTAGCAAAATCCCAATTTTTATCCCTGTATTTAGCCATGAATAATTTCCTTTTTCTCTCTGGGAGGAGGAGACCCCAGAGCATTTGGCTTTGAAGGCCAGCAGAGCTTGAGTGCAGGAGATCCACAGGACTGGGGAAACACAGGCTCCACCCTAGGAGGGGGCATACAAGGTCTTGTGCACACTAAGACACAGGGCAAAAGCAGTGACTTCACAGGACCCTGGCCAGACCTACCTGCTGGCCTCAGAGGGTCTCCTGGGGAGGCGGGGATGACTGTGTATCCCTGTGGGGACAAGGACACTGGCAGCAGAGGTACGGGGCATATTCATTGGCATGAGCTCTCCTGGAGGCTTGGTGCCATTTTGGCACCAAGCCCTACCCCCATTCAGCAGCCTGTAGGCTCCATTGCTAGGATGCCTCAGGCCAAACAACCAACAGGGCAGAAACACAGCCCTACCTATCAACAGAAAGGCTGCCTAAGGATTTCCTGAGCCCAGAGTCACCTCTAGACATGCCTCTTGTCACAGCCCTGCCCATTAGAAGCCAAGACCCAGCTCCACCCATCAGCAGGCAGGCACAGGCCCCTCCCATCAGGAAGCCTGCACAAAACTCTTGAACAGCCTCACCTACCAGGCAGCAGACCCCAGAAGCAAGAAAACTATGATCCAGCAGCCTGCAAAGCCGAGTCCATAAACAGAGATCAGAACCTACCCTGGGGCCATCTGGTCCCTGGCCCTTGGGTGATGAAAGGGGTGTGTGTACTGCTAGAACACATACGACATCCCCTACTGAGGGCCACTTCTTCAAGGTCGAGAAATATAACTAACCTTCCACACACATAAAAATACAAATAGAAATTTAGACAAAATGAGATGGCAGGGGAATATGTTACAGACAAAGGAAAAAGATAAAACCCCAGAAGAACAACTAAGTGACATGGAGATAGGCAATCTGAGAAAGAGTTCAGAGTAATGATCATAAAGATGATCCAAGAACTCAGGGAAAAATGGATACACAGAGAGAGAAGTTACAAGAAATTTTTAACAAAAGAGGTAGGAAATATAAAGAACGACCAAACAGAGTTGAAGAATACAATAACTGAAATGATAAACACACTAGAGGAATCAATAGCAGAATAAATGAGGCAGAAGAGCTGGAAGACAGAGTAGTAGAAATCACTGCCATGGAACAGAATAAAGAAAGAAGAATGAAAAAAAAAAATCAGGAGAATTTAAGAGACCTCTGGGACAATGTCAAATGCACCAAATTTCACATTATAGGGGTCCTAGAAGGAGAAGAGAGGGAAAGGGCGTGAGAAGATACCTGAAGAGATTATAGCTGAAAACTTCCTTGACATGAGAAAGGAAACAGTCACCAAAGTCCAGGAAGCAAAGAGAGTCCCATATAGGATTAACCCAAGGAGGAACACACCAAGACACACAGTAATCAAATTGACAAAATTAAAGAGAAAATATTAAAAGAAACAAGGGAAAAGCAACAAATAACATACAAGGGAATCTCCATAAGGTTATCAGCTGATTTTTCAGCAGAAACTCTGCAGGCCAAAAGTGAGTGGCACAATATATTTAAAGTGATGAAAGGGGAAAACCTACAACCAAGAATGCTCTACGCATCAAGGCTTTTGTTCAGATTTGACAGAGAAATCAAAACCTTTACAGACAAGCAAAAGCTAAAAGAATTCAGCACCACCAAACCAGCTTTACATCAAAAGCTAAAGGAAGTTCTCTAGGCGGAAAAGAAAAGGTAACAACTAGAAACAAGAAAATTACCAGATGGGAAAGCTCATTGGTAAAGGCAAACATACATTAAAGGTAGGAAATTTTGAAGGACTCCTTCATATAAAAACTTAATACAATTTGATTATTTACCCCACAAGAAATGAAAATCCAGCTTTGCCTCCAATCTCTAGTGATCTCAGAGGCTTAATTATAGTATCCTGGTTATCCCTTGTTTTGATATACTTTCCCTGAATTCTTCATCTTGCCTGTCTTGCCTCCTGAGGCTGGTACAAATATTTTTAAATTTGTAAGTTAGCTAACAAATATGGAACAAGCAGTGAACCAGCCCCAGCCCTCCGGATTTTCATAAAACACTGTTAAGTTTCAGAAGTATTTTTGCAGCAAAATTTGAATGGAAGTTTATGTCAATGGAGGAATTGTAGAGAAGTACAGAACAGTAAGCCCCTAACATACCATGCATCTGTTCTTAGAAGTGCTTTGCTACTCCTGAGCCCCTACACCGAAAACACTTTACAAATTAACTTGCTCTTCAGCAACGTGCTTGCCTTCTTGCTCCTTAGGCATTTCAGACCCCTCCTCCTCCCTCCAACTTCTTTCCATAAAGATTCAGGCCTTTACCCCTTCTCTCTTGGGTTTCTCCCCTGAAATTCAGAAATTTATTTATTTTATGAGGGTTATTGACTTGCTACCTTGTATCCAACTGAAGGTCTGTATTTCCTTATCCAAAAACAAATTGAGGCATCAGGATCATGAAAAGTTCAACTATGTCAGTCCTTAAATCATTTAACAGTGTGAAAGAACTAGCAGAGTTGTTAACATTTCAACCTTTTCTTGATATGAGCAAACATTTGGTTCAGGCTTCCCTCTGTCCATCTCTATAAAATGTATTCTTTCTTTACTTTAGAGAAACTTCCATTCACCATCACCCAGTTACCTTGCACTATAAGCTATAATTTCTGTTTGTTTGTTTTAAACAACAATTTGTTTTTTTCCAGCTACATTTATACAACCCATGGTACCGTCACTGCATTGTATCACTTTCAAGAAATACTTGAATAAAATCTCAAGAGAAAATAAACAGTTTTGTGGAGCATGTCTACGTCAATATTAGAAAAAAAAAGTCTGAAACAAAATGAAATAGAATTAAGTATTTTAAAAGTCATTTTTGACCAAGAGTAGAAGGAATTTAGTCATGGTAATATCCAACAGAATAACATTATGTAGACCCCAGAATATCATTTAGACTGGACTGTGGTTCAAATATACATCTATATCTAATGCTCTAACACAAGAAAAATGAAATGCTCGCCATCTCTGAGTTATTTTCAGTTGCCCATTCCATGTTTCTTCAAACACAGTGTCAGAACTATGAAATGTATCCCTGTAATACTTAGTCTCACTTTAAATCAGTAAAAACATTATCTGGATTTTCAATGTTTAATTTCAAATTATTTTCCTACGAAGATTGCTCCATTCATTGAGATAAGGTGACACCAAATTATAAGCTCTGTGCAGCTGTCACTCTTTGCCAGGCATTCAGAAATATAAATGAAAACTGACATGCTATTCATCAGAAAATTCAGTGTCACCAGTAATAATATCACTGGGCTTTGTACATTATCAGTTTCAGGGAATATGTGAATTAAAATGAAAACTGAAAATAACTTTTGTGTATAAGAATAAAAGTGTACAACTGATACTGATATTGGTGATATTTTAGTTTGCAATTGGGAAAACCTCAAGCACTATATGTGAAAATGAATATTATACTAGAAGAGGGAGAATCTTTTTTTTAAGTGAATGGAGCTCATGACAGTTATAAGGTGAACATTGCATTTCTGGAAACAAGCTTAACTTCCTATATTTGTTTAATGCCTTATAGTATACAAAGTAGTCATATATATAACTTATTTCACTTGATTATCCACAACTCTCGTGAATTTCAAAGGACTATTATGTGTTCCCATTTTACAAAGTGAGAAATTGGATCTCAGAGCGTTAAATAACTTCTTCAGATTCTCCTGCCTGGCAAATGTTAATCCTAAAACTAGAATATAGAAAATATGTCTTTTTAATCTAATTTCCTTATTTTTTATTTCATTGTCTCTCCTGCTTCTTCACTTTCATTCTTATTGCATAAGTCTTTCATACAGGTTTAGAATCATAGCTTAATTTTTATTTTAACATATATCTAAAGCAACACATAGTAAACAAAGAGGATAAGTTTCAATATCATAATTTCTAATAGCAACCAGTAATTTTCTTTCATTTTGCTTATTGCCACTTGTATTTATGTATTATTATTTCTTAAAGTCAAACTTCATATATGCAAGAAACAGTTTTTACCACAGGATCAACAACCTCTATCGAAAGGGATCATACAGTCATGTCATATATAATAAGTTTTTCAAATAAAGGAATATCCCAAGGTAAAAACTCAGAGATAATTCAAAAATTCATGGATGTTTTAATTTTTCTCATTTTGCTAATCAGTCCTTTACATTAATATACCTGAATACATCTAGAAAAAATATATATGATAAAAAAACCAAAGTAAAAGTATCACATAGAAACTGAATTCAAATATGATATAAAAATATTTTCTATATGATACTCTATTTCTTGAATCAGCTGCTTAAAGATTTTATTAAGGATTTTTAAATGCTGATATAACACTTTCCAGATCAACTGAACTTAGTGCACAATTCAGAGCCAAGCTTTTGCTCACAATTTTCCTTAAGGAGATGTAACTATTTGGATGGATAAAGGGTAAACTTTTTCACAATCTGAGCTGACAAAGTAAAACACACATGTAAAACAGTTACAAAACTTTTGCTAAGTGTAATGTCTTTAAGCTGACTAGTATATTTAAAAAGACATTTTCAAAATTACAAGAAACCTGTTTTAACCGAATAATAATAATGGTTCTCAAGGACAAAGTAGTCACTTGTATAGAGTCAGATCAGAATACTGTTTTCTAAATGCCACCAAGAAAGGGAGATGTATAACTTTACTTCTTTTTCTTCTGTGATATATATATAGTTGGTGTACAATGTTATGTTAGTTTCAGGTGTACTACATAGTGATTTGACATTTGTATACATTATGAAATGGTCACCACAATAAGTCTAGTAATCATCAACCCCCAACAAAGTCATTACAATATTATTGATCATATTCCTTATGCTGTATATTACATGCCTGTGACTTATTTATTTTACAACTGAAGGTTTGTGCTTCTTAATCCTCTTCACCTATTTAAACCATCCCTCTCCCCTTTGGCAACCACCAGTTTGTTCTCTGTATCTCTGAGTCTGTTTTCATCTTGCTATATTTGTATGTTTTTGTTTTTTAGACTCCACATATAAGTGAGACCACACAGTATTTGTCTTCGGATAACTTTACTTTTATTAGCAATGGAGAAAACTTCATGGATAAGAGTTACATCTAGGATTTACCTTTGTCTTTGCTGGAAGAACTAAAAAGTGACAATGGTTGGTTACAGTGGCTGGTTCTTTTTCGAGGAGAACAAGGATACCTATTTTTATGTAGTTCGATTCTGTTCAATCAGATAGTTGTTCTCCAATTGCTTATGATATTATTGTAGTTAAGTAGTCAACAAGCGCATATGTATATCCACAAAAGCTAACAGGTATTAGAATAGTGGCTACTCTTGATGGGGGTTGAGGGAGAAATAGACTGACAGTGGCATAAAGGAGGCTTGATATGTTCTTGACATAAACTTGTAAAGGGCATGAACTTTCTGAAAAGGGAAAAAATGCAGATAAGAGGCCTACAGGGCATGGTGGATGATGATAGTGTGTGTAGCCATCATGGATTATCAAGGGTAAACCAAGAGAGCAGACTGGAACCTGATGGTTGAGGATCTTGTAGGATATGCTAAGCATTTTGATTTTATCCAATAGCAAAGGAGATTTTTTGAAAGTTTAAGACAGTTTTGTCTAATTGAAAGAAAGAAAGAATAACGAATTAAGAAAAAAAAACTGCACCACTGGAGGATAAAGTTATTGAATAAGATAGACATTAATTAATCATTTTAGATTTTTTTCCCCATAAAGACAAAATTCAAGATGTCAATATTAAATCTAAAATCTTGACTAATACAGATCAAAAGATTTTAAAAGATAAAACTATTACAAGTTGATGATACATAATTAAATTGTTCAGAAGTTTTTACACTTGAAGCCTTTATAGTCATTTCTGTTAATTGCAACAATAAGACAGAAATATATTAAAACATATGACTCCCCACAAAATATTTTCTCTACAAAGAAATGAGAACAATTAATTAATACTGGATGGTTTTAGAGGTGGGAAATAAAATGGATACAAATTTATTGCCTGCACTTTAAATATGTCTGCATCACAACTGTAACAATCGGACCCAATCCATCTGTATTATCACAGGAACCTCCCAGCTGGTCTCCTTGATTATAAACCTGCTTCTTTTCACACTATTATGAATACAGCAGTTTGAGTGATCTTTTCTAAACTTATAATAGATATCACTACTTTACTCAAAATCCTCAAATTACACCTCATTTCGCTGAAAGTAAATTTCAAAGTCACTATTATTGCAAGGCTCTCTATTTTTTTGGTTATTGCTTAGCTTTCTGATCTCATCTCTTAGTGCTTTCTCCATCACTCTGTCTCAATCACACTGACTCTTTCCTTTTCCTGAAACATGCCAAGCATGCTTCCAATTAAGAATCTTTAAGGGAGGCTCAAGAGGGAGGGGATATATGTATACATACAGCTGATTCACTTTGTTGTACAACAGAAACTAACACAACATTGTAAAGCAAATATACTCCAATTAAAAAAAAAAAAAAAAGAATCTTTAGTTTTGTTGTTTATTCCCCCTGGACTTTCATGCTTTCCCCCCACCAGATAAGACCAACACAAACACACTTATGTTCAGAGTCAGGTTTGTTAGCTTGCAGGGAGAATACACACCGTATGGAACCTCAGGGAATCTCAATAAGAGGAAGATGGGAGGCTCTTGCTATAGTATTTTAATTTGTATGGAGTCATTTTGTGGGAGAGTTTAAGAAAACTAGGTTTGTTCACAAGTGGATCCTTTCAGGAAGCTTAGGTAATTCCTACTTTAACAGCAACACATTTTAAGTAGTAGATGGAAAGCACAAATAGGGCTAGAATTGTCATTGGTAAAGAAACAGTAGTTATTCATATGAAATGAGAGAGAAATCATATTTATTTAGTAACCACTGAGCATCCTGACCTGATCTTTTTTCTATATCATGGAGTCTCCCTATCTGATTATTGTTGATATTAGTGCCCTTACCTGATTATTGTTGATATTCTGTGAAGACTGTTTATGTTTTTTGGAGAATATTATAGCCTAGTTCTTACTCTTAGCTGTTACTTGCCAGCTCTAAGCTACCAGGGAGTTTTTCTCTTTTCTTCCTTCCTACTTTCCTTCCTTCATTCCTTCTAAAACATAATATCTCATTCCTAGCAATCAATCTGAACAATGTAATTAAACTGTCATAATAAACCAGAATCTTAAAAACAAAATTCAAGAAAATGGGAGAAGTAAACTGCTATGGTAGGTTATAGCTATCAGGAATTAGTATGATGTCTCTCCGTCATTGCCAATGGAAATCAATCTGGACTGAATAAAGCTGTGTCTAAATAACTCATTGCAGCCTTTCGCAATGCAAATATTCTATCAAGCCAATTCTTGGAAAGTCATGAGAGATTATGTTTGACTTGAGACATTTTATGCTTTTTACATGCTCATGAATTCACAGATCAATACAAATAGGGCTATTACTTAAAGCATAAAAAGTGCTTAATGTGGGAAGATATATCTTCCCTGGATTCCTCAGTGTTCCTGCAAAACCCTGGCCTCCTGAGACATGGAAATTGATATGCTATGAAGATGGAGAATGTTTGGTTTTACTTCCCTCAAAAACATTTGCTTTTTACATGCCTTGAGTATTAGATCTGATGTCATTTGTCTCCTTATTATCCCATCCAAAGGACAATAAATCTTCCTTTATTTTCCCAACAACTAAATGGTTGCATTCCAGGGTAGTGACCTGGGTTAACAGAAAGGGTGACTGAACAGCCTGTAGGCCTCCAGGGCAATTTAGAGAGTTATCTTCCTATGTGTTTATATTCAAAAGGGATAAAACCCTGGGCTGTAAACTGTAGACACTTACCTTATCTCCCTCCTGGAGAGATTTATTTAAATTTCAAAGAATTAAGACCCAGGATCTTACTCTTCCTCCTTAGAGGAGAGAATTTGTTTATGTTGAGAAGATTACAATTATTTTCCTCTCTCAGGAGGGGAGTGGGTGAGAGTTGTCCTTCTTTGTAAGTACAGAAATTTATTTTTCTGCATTCTTATCCAATGGGAAAATCCTCCTGTAAGTGTAGGCTTATTTATGTGTCCCTCATCACATCATGGGCAGGGTTCTAAGTATAGGGAGATCCATGCTGCCATGTTACTCTGCCCACTGCTATTGCTGTGAGTAAATAAAGTCTGACCTCTGACTACAGATTTGGCATTTCTGCTAGTATATATCTATATCTACATCTATATCCATCTCTGTATCTATACCTGTAATTTTATTTGTTATCAATATTTATATAAATATATAACTGTGCATGTAGTGTAACATCTTAGATCTTTTGCAGTTTCTGACTTAACACTTACATGAGATATAATTCAACCCCATTCACTTAGGTACAGGGCAGATTTTGGAGTACCTCTGAAGTGTTACACAATAGAATCTTATTAAAAATATTCATAAATTGATGCAATAGTTATATAAATACAGTGGTAGTAAAGATTTGTTTAGAAATTAGGCCAATGTCAAAGTTAAGTGGCTCTCATTTTAGAATCAAAACTGTAAGGAAACAGATACTTATGTGTTTCAAAAATCAATAGCATTATACAATATATTGTAATTTTTGTTCCATAAAAGCAGCAACATTTTAGTTTTTGTTTCAGTACCCCTTTCTATCTTATGTTGCTTTTTTTTTTTCACTTTTCAAAACTTTAGTGTTAATAATAGAGTTTAATGGATTCATAGATATGTATTGGAATAAGTATAAGGGATCCCACCACAGTATTTTTAAAAAAAGAAAATAAATTCCCCATTGTCTTTGAAAACATGTTATAAATCTGTAATAATTAGATATATTAATTATATACTATGTCCATTTTCTTTTAACAGTGAAGATATTTAAATACATAGATTCTAAATTTTAATTTATCTGAAGAAAAAATAAATCACATACTTTTAATTTCCTAATAATCATTCAAGATACTTATTAGATAATCACACTGATAATTATACTTTAATTGTATCGGAGTGAAAAAGAACATTCCAATATTATATGAAAATTATTCACCTTTAGAAAATTCTTTCTGCTATATCAAATTAAACTATTTTCTTGCAAAATTTAAAGGATTTAAAAAACCCAACTAATTCAAAGTGTAAGTCTCTTTGTTGTTTTATTGCTTGTGTTTGGTCACCAAGTTGTACAAGCATTTTTTAAAATTTCTTAACTAAACATGAAGTAATCTTCCTGTTATATGTTCAAAGGGTTAACTTTATATGCAAAAATAGCTAAGACATTATACATAAATAGGCTGATTCCACAGAAGTTACCAAATTTAACATCTACCACTGTGTCTTCTCTCTGCTAAGGTAAGTACTGTCAAGAAAACATAAATTTAGTTTTAATTCATCTTTTGGAGCTGCATGAATGTGGAGATCATTATTTATATACTTTTCAACAGTCTTATGGTATAAAAAGCATGGGAATTATCTTTAAAGAAATAGTAATAAATTCTATAATAGAAAATAATATAGATTGGACAAATGACTGCATTATACAGTTGATAAATTTCTCAGTTAGGAATTCTAAGGAAGAACGTACATGATTAGGTATTCTGAAAAAAACAATAAATTCCTCTTGAATAGACAATAAATGACATGATTTGTTTTCAAATTCTTCAAATATTGAACTACTAATAATGAAACAGGTAATTATGAATTCCTCCCAAATAAAACAAATGCAACATTTCAGTATAATTTATAAAATTCAGTGATTGGATTTTCTTTTGAGGGACAGTTTCAGATCCATTGAATCTATACTGTTAGAATGCTATTAAGGTTCAGGTAAATAATCTAAGATCAGAAGACAAATAAAAGGGAGATGAAATTGTGGAAAAGGAGAAGGCAAGGAAGAAATTGGTGGTGTTTCATCAGAATGAGAAATATGAGTATAAACTTGAACTTTCTGAAGAAAACTGATTCCCTTGCGTAAGAGCTTCAATGATTGCGCCTTAAGCAGTTTCCTTATAAACCGATGATGATTCTCCCCAGGACTGACCTCTACCACTTCTCACTGACTCCAAGCCCATAATGAGAATTAGTGGACATCAAATCCCAGACAGAGAATCACAAAGATGATTCCTAGAAAAGATAGCCTATATACTGAATGTGTTACTGACCTATTGGAAGAAAATGTTGCAATCTCTATCAGCAGAAGTCAGGGAAGCATAAGTAGATAGGCATGGATTTTAAGCAGAATAGAAGGCCTGGTTGTGTCAAACTTATTGACATAGGTGCCCTCAACTCAGAATCAGTTTAGTATTTTAGCTCAATAATCAGGACTGGTTTGAAGGATCCATTAGGTAGGCTAATTGATACCTGGACTCAGTGGTTGCCTCCACTGTTTGATGTTGAAATGTAGAGAATAAAGTCTGAACAGTAAACTCTCAAGGGAAATAGGAATAATGGATTCACTCTGTTACTAATCACAGCACAGTTGTTCGTAAGAAAACAATCAAGCAACCACAAATTACGGAGCATTTTCCAACGTCCCATATTCTAAACTAGTTCAGTTGATCTGCACTCTTTAATGATCTTCAATGTCAAAAAAAGATAAAGAAAGGCCGAGGAATTCTTTCAGATTAAACGAAACTAAAGACGTGTGACAAATGAATGCAATATATAATTCTGGGATTCAACCCAGACTTTAAAAAATAAAACGGAGGGTGGTGGGTGGCTCTGATGGGACACTGGTAAAACTTAACTATGGACTATTCATTAATTAACAGTACTGTATTAATAACAAATATCCTGAATTTGAATTTTTCACATTGGTTGCCTGATAGAATTTTGTTCTTAGGAGATATAAACTGAACTATTTGTGGTTTAAAAAGTTGTGATACCTGGAACTTACTCTCACATAGTTCAGCAAAGTTTACAGTGCCAGAGCCTCCCTCCTGGTTCACTTTGTTGAAATGCCTTGCAATAGGTCAGAGGAATAACTTGACTCTTTGTTCTATTCTCCCAAAGTTTCCTATTTCCATTCTCCAGAATTATGCCATATTAGGGCATGGCTAGTATACAAAGGTAATGTGAGTTATTAGATATTGTCTTTGAAAGACCGTAAAGCCTGGAGATCCAAAACAACATTATGATGTTCTGACCTGAGTGGGGACTCAGGAGGTCAGGTATTAAATGGAGATCTTGCCCAAGTCATCTCACACTCAGTCCAGTGGGGCTGTGGAAACTTAATATTTGCTTTCAGGTTCCAGCATGTAGAGAGGGAATAAATAAAATTATTAACTGGTAGATAACTTATGTTGCTTGCCTGAACCATTGATTGAAAGATAATACTGTAAAAAGACCTAAGTGAAAGCCTATGAAAAATGTCTCCGCATCCTACAAAGAGAGTAAATAAAATTAATGAGGACTTTTAATGTGTGGGAGAAGTGCTGGCTTAGTCACATACAGAATCTTCCCAGTCTGCTCAAGGCATTACCAATCTAATAGTTCCATCCAAAACATCAGATCTGTATATTAAAATAAAAGGGCAAAAAAAGTATCATGCTGTACGTTACATCCCCATAACTTATTTTATACCTGGAAATTTGTACATTTTGCCCTCTTCACTCAACTGTAGTCATCATGATGACTATAGTTAATAACACTGTATCACATATTTGAAAGTTGCTAACAGAGTACAACTTAAAAGTCCTCATCACATGAATTTTTTTTTTTGTATCTAGTATGGGGATGGATGTTAACTACACTTATTGTGGAGATCATTTTGCAATATATGCAAATATCACATCATTATGGTTGGACACCTGAAATCAATGTGTTGTTATATGTCAGTTATACCTCAATAAAAAAAGAATGATACATTCCTTGGAATATTACAGAGAATAGTGCTGCCATAAAACTCTTGAAAGCTAAAAGGGTGTGAATTCCTGCGACATATGTTTACCTCTGATTGGTAAGGGCAAAAGTCAGATTGTGGAGAGATTGTAGATATTACAAATTCAGTCAGGTTCTGGTGTTGATCATTATCTGATTGTAACTGCATTCCTGGATTTGTTATCAATCCTGGAAAAAGTCATCTGAGCTCCCTGTATCTGCCATGAAGTTATTGACCCAGTAAGTGTTTCATTCCCTTACCTAACAGTAAAGATAATAAGAATCAAGCGTATTTTTCCCCCAGTTTGGAATTTGAAAGGATTTACTAGACTCCACGGTGCATCCTAACATGAGGCTTTTATTTAAAATAATCAATAGAGACCAAGAAAAGAAAAAAAAGATGCAGGCAAGCATCAAGAGTCTCAGGAGAGACAACTAAATAACCCAAACTCCTCATATCTCTACCTTTGTGCACAGCTGCTCTGAGTCTCTGTCTTCAACCCCCAAGATGTTTGCCAGGAAGGCTGGTCTGAAAGAGTTCTAAGGTGTTCTGAGTGGGAGACCCTGGGTCAATAGTACCCTTGGTCAATAATCAAGCCACATTTGTCAAACCAATTAGGCGAGTTGCAAACCATTAGCTTGTATAGGTTGTTCATTTATTCATTCATTCATTCTTTAGTTAATCACTCAGCCCAAGCCTTACCACAAGAAGATGGCAAAACTCAGTGTTCGCTTTTAGTCTCCTTCCCCTGCCTCTTCTATGCACTCTTCTCTCTCATCACTCAGTGCTATATTTGGTTTGCTAACATATTATTCAGTCATATCTGCCCATATTTGATATCTTTCCGTAAGTTTTTAGATTATTTAATGGTATTTAAATGATCATGTTAATGATGATGATTCTCAAGTTTACATATAAAACCTAATTTTTTCCTGACTTCCAGGTTCTTATGTCTTACTGTTTACTGCCTACTCCCAGTAAGTGTTCAGTAGCCATTTAAAGCTTAGTATTTCCACAACAGTACTAATCATACTCACCTTAATTATCCTTCTTTCTATTTTCCTATTTCAGTGAATAGCACAAGAACACACTTAGAGGCTCACATTATAAACTGGCTCTAATCATCAATTCCTTCTTTCTTTTATACCCCCATCCAATCTACTACCTGTGCTCCTTGAGTTTCCTTTTAGCTTGGGTTCACTGGATACTTGGTGACTTAATGAGACAAAGTCTAAGAGGGGTTCTAATAATGTGGGAGATTTTCTTCATCTCAGGATGCAAAAAAAAAAAAAAAAAAAACAGACAGATGGGAAAAAGGAACTAGTCTGCCTTGAAACTGTCTCAAAGTTGTAGATTGTTATTGTAAAGATACTAACCTTTCTTTTCACAGGAAAATACATTTCATACATGGCACCAACTTCAGATTCCTCCACAAACTAGTGTGAAAGATGATGGATACCTAAAGTGAAAGAACATTTTATCAGATTAAATAAAAGGAATTAGTAAATTTTGCCCAAATTTGGAATTGTTTTGTCTTCAGAGTTTCCAATCTATTATAGTATTCTGCCTAATGAGACATCTTGGCATTAAGAGTAAAGTTTAAGTCTTCTACCTATCATTAATGTATAAGATGAAACCCAAATGTTAAATACAGAGATAGATAGATAATAGAAATAAAAAAGAAAATCACTCAAAGATAAAGTATTTTTACAGCCATACAATGGAATATATTCAGTAATACAAAGGGACAAACTAGTATATATACAACAATGTAGATGGATCTCAAAAGCATTATGCTAAGTTAAAAAAAAAAAAGACAACACATATTCTGCATGATCCTGTTTTACAACATTCTGGAGAAGGCAAAACTAAAGAGACAGAAATCAGACCAATGATTGCAATGGGCCCAAAGTGGGTGAGAATGCTCACTTCAAAGGGGCATGGGGAACAGAAACAGACTCACCGACATAGAAAACAAACTTATGGTTACCAAAGGGGAAAGAGGGGCAGGGATAAATTAGGAGTTTTGGATTAACAGATACAAACTGTTACATATAAAATAGATAAACAACAGAGTCCTACTGGGACTAATATTCAATATCTTATAATAAACTATAATGGAAAATAATCTGAAAAGGAATATACATATATGTATGTATGTATAACTGAATCACTTTGCTGTACACCAGAAACTAACACAACATATACTTCAATTTTTTAAAGTGTATGTATTAATAAAACTGTAGGTTATTAAAAAAAAAGGGGGCATAGGGAAACTTCTGGAGGTGATAAAAATGTTCTATTATTTGATTGTTGTAGTTATATTTGTCAAAACCTGTTGCATTATATACCTAAAAAGGATAAATTTTGTTGTTTGCACATGATACTTCAATAACCCAAATTAAACAAATGAAAAAACTGAAAAGTATTTCATATGCTCATTGGTGACCCACTCTGTCAGTTAAGGAAGACAAATTTAAAAATGTGTATATGTATTTAAAATATAAATTATATTTTATACATTATATATAAGCAAAGGGATTCAATTTTTTTATTTTCGTCTGGGTTATAGATCTTATGTTCTCTTGATAATTACTTTTAAGCCTCTACAATATAATTAATAATTCTTAATTTCAACTCATAAATATTTCTTAAATATGACCATTTTTTCTTTCCTTACTATATCTACCCATTTTAACCAGATCACCATCTCTCAACTAGCTTACTTCAAATGTTTACTGACGGTACTTCTGTTTCCAGTAATTCTCATCTTCAATCTGGTCTTCACACATGGAATCACAGTTTGATTTTCTAAGATGCAAATTTTAGCACAACATTCCCTGTTATGTAAAATGTTAATGACATCACATTGCTTTTAGATGATGTCTGGATTCATTAACAAGACCCTCATGATTTGAACTTTCTTTATCATTCCTCTTTCATTGAATGCAACATTTTAGTCAGACTGAATGTTTGTAGTTCCTGAAATATGATTTATATTCTCTCTGACCTAGACGTGACAAAGCTGATCCTTTGTAAGATGACTCTTCTCCATGTCCCAATTCGCTTTCCTCTTCGCCTAATTCTTACTCAGATTTTATATTTCACTCATGATACCACTTCTTTCAGAAAACCTTATCTGATGCCTCTCAAGCAATGTTAGAAATACCTCTATCTACACAAAGAGCACCACTCCACTTATTTCCATTAAACTTTGTATTACACCATTATGACTATATTGATGCCCCCACTGAAGTATAAACCCCGTAAGGTCAGAGTCCATGTCTGTACTTTTTAATACATGGACCATATTAAAGTCTCAATTTTTAAATGAATTACTGAATAATTAAATATTTGGTATTGCTTTTAGAGTCTGTACCTTTGAATTTCAGCAACTAAAAAGTATTGTCTCTGCAGATACATTTTAGGAAAAAAATATTCTCTAAAGAAATGACACTGCTCATGTGAAGAAATTATCAATACACAAACACATCATGAATTAAAAGGCATTACTGTAATGTACTCTTGCACCTTTTAAATTTTGGAACTTTCTCAAACATGAATAATTTAAACAATGAAATGTTTCTGGTTCAAGAGTGAATATTAAGGTACATTCAGAAATAGTGTGGTCTTTGGGACATTTTTTCCTGGCAAGGATGCAGTAGCTTTATCCACTTTAAACACCCCAGCAGTTACTGAAACAGAAAGGTTCCCAGGAGAAGATACCTTGCTGTCAGCAGTGTTTAGCTCTTGTCCTAATCCTTGCTAAACCAGTTATTCTAATTAACATTTCAAACAAACATCCCAAAGGATAGGCTCAAAGTACAATCTACTTTTCTTCAAAGGGGAAACCCTCTATTATCTCCCAAGAATAAACCCTTTATTTTCCTGGACATCCCTTTAAAACACTTCACTGACATTTTTTAAGAGTCAGAGACCTGAATCTGCAGCCTCATATATTACATATGCAGTGAGTTGTGTGTTTTAGAACAGCTGTATCTAAACTGATTAACAGGTCCTATTAAATTTCACCAAGAAAATGGTTTCAGAAGAGTAACTTTGGCTGAATATTAAAATGTAACAGGTCTTTGTAATTGCACATAACCTATTTGATAATGTTATACTTTCAAATTATAGATTTTTAGTAATTAATTTTTTTCAAAATTGGTATTATCATAATACCAATGCCAAATTAAGAACTGTGAAAGCAGGTGCTGTCAAGGTTATAAAATCAGACTGTTGAGCCATCTCTTCTCTTTTCTTTTTTTTTTTTTATAAATTTATTTATTTATTTATTTTTGGATGTGTTGGGTCTTAGTTTCTGTGCAAGGGCTTTCTCCAGTTGCGGCGAGCGGGGGCCACTCTTCATCGTGGTGCACGGGCCTCTCACTGTCGCGGCCTCTCCCGTTGCGGAGCACAGGCTCCAGACGCGCAGGCTCAGTAGTTGTGGCTCACGGGCCTAGTTGCTCTGCGGCATGTGGGATCTTCCCGGACCGGGGCACGAACCCGTGTGCCCTGCATTGGCAGGCGGATTTCTAACCACTGCGCCACCAGGGAAGCCCTCTTTTCTTTTTTACTTGCATATCAGTAACTTGATAAATTAGTCAGATACGTTTGATGAATGTTCAACTCTCATGAACAATGAAAACTTTCTTCTCTATAACAAGGATAGACTCTATTATGAGACATTAGGAACACCATAAAATACTTTTAAACATTTTGGAGAAAGGCGCCATTTATGATCACAAATGCAAAGAATAAAATTATGTTATATGGAAAATATTTCCATTTTCATTTAAATGAAAATGAAATGATCACATATAAAATGTTAATGCATCCAATTACTCATGGAAGAGGAGGGGTGTGTTGTGTGGTTTATCCTGCAAAGGTGAAACTCAACAGAAATACCTACGTAAGAGGAGCTGAAAAGCTGTAATCTCACGAGAATGGAGTGTTGGCAACTTCTTTTGAGGTTGCTTTTTTAAAATATATATTTGTGTTGATTTTGAGGGGCTGATCTTCATCCATCCCACCTACTAAGCATTCTCATACATACCAGTTGAAATTAAAAGTGAATTTTTCCAGGGGTCATGCTAAGGATGTATTTATGGTCAAGGCCACTGGTTGTAATTACTTTTTTAAAAATCTTCTATATAAGACTCTGTGATAATTACAGAATGCCTTTCTATGCTTTGGCATAGCCAAGGTTCTTTTGATTAAAAATTATAAAAAGTCTTTTCTATTAATACTTTTTGCAAAAAAGAAAGTTCATTAACCATAGATCTTGAGATTCTCAACAGCCCAAAATTGTAGGAAATGAGAGAGAAAGAGAACAAAGAGATTACCAGTGATATGCTCTTATAATCTATTAGACATATGGAAAATAAATTAGCCTGAGAGTCATCTATAAAACAAGACTCAGTGGGTATAACCAAGATATTCAATCACCTAAAGGTGTAAAATAGATGTTCTGATATCAAATCTTCATTGCAAATAGAGTGAATCTATTAACACATTTAATGACAAAAAGACTTTAATGACATAAAGTCTACCTTTGCCTAGTATTCAAACAGCTACTGTGCCAATCAAAGGCAAACAAAGACTGGGATGAGTCATAATTAAACCCTTTATTATTTACACCACAACTGTGTAAAGACGGATTCTTAGACGGATATTGATCTGCTGGTATTTACTATCTAAATCTATGGTTCTGCACTTGAGCATGTATTAGAATAATCTGAGTGTTTGTTAAAACATAGGTTCCTAGAACCTAACCAGAGTTTCTGATTCAGTTCTGATTCAGTTTCTAGTTTATTCTGATCCATCTAGATTGGTGGAGTCTGAAAATTTGATTTCCTAGCAAGTCTCCAGGTTCTGATTTGAGACTCACTGATCTAAACCATATATCAGTCTACATATTTTGATTTGTCACCAAGCAACCTTCAAATTCCATGTAGCTCACTCAGAAAAAAAAAATATGTTTTGTCAGATGATATGAAAATCAGGTTCCCTTCACTTTTATACTTTGATTTTAAAAATAAATTAGCATTCTGGTTATTTATGTATCAACTTTTGAGACTCCTATTAGCTTTAGTCATCTGCAAGATTATTCAAATATGGGATCTAAACAGATTATTTTTTTAGGCTGCACAATTGCCTACTCAAAAAGATATGAGGCTTTTTTGCTGGCTTTCCCAAGTGGGAGCCCAAACATTAAATCTCCAACAGAACAATTACAGTATTCTCTAAGTAGGATTTCTCTTCAAAAGACTGGCAAAAGTAAAATGAAATAGTTCTATTAAACCTGAGATAGTATGAAAACTAATCTTATTTCACATTTTAGGGTCATGTGTATTTCAACAGTGTAACAACTCTTATATTTGTCAGCATCTTCTCCTTCACCCAGAAAAAAAGGCAATACATCCACTAAAAGGTACAGGAAATCTACAATCTAAGTAAATTATTATTTTCTGATATATTTTAAGGCTGAAATATAGTTACTAAGTTGAGGGAATTATTTTATGTTTTTACATGAATCTGTTTTTCAGTCTTTTATACCATTAAGACCTTACCTAGATTTCATAAGCCTGCTGCAAGATATCACAAACATGAAGGCAAAGAAAATGTGAAAATGGACATGGTTAAACAAACATTTGAATCTTTATACCTAGAATTGTTTTTTTTTCCCAAAATACTTTAGATTTGAATGCCTGATATGATATGATGAATTTTTGCTGTTTAGAAAGAAATACCATTTTAAAAATATATACATCTCACCTCAAGGAAATACATTATACATGGCAGTGACATTTGCTATTTGTGCGCACAAACACACACACACACACACGCACATACACACACACAAACAAGGCCTAAGTTTTAAATCTAAGGTAACATTATGTTTGATGAAACATTCCTCCTCTTAGGACTTAAGGAAATGGTTCCAATGGAATATATGTATATATATATATATATGTCACTATACATATTTTTATAGATATATCACTAGAGTTATTACAAAGAACTTCTGTACATATTAATAAAATGTATACTCTTTTTAAACAAATGACTCTTTTAAAACATATTTATTAACAAACTGGACAAATCATTTTAGTTAGCCAGATATAATTGCATTATAATTCTCAGGCAATACATATTTTATACATTACAAAAATATTTCAGTCAAATTAGGAGACTACTGTTTGCCCTCACCACTAGTCCTCCTGCCAAATCAAAAGTACTGTTGCCATTCCCAACATAAACCAAAAGTCCTGCTGTCTCATGATCTTCATTTATTAACTGACCTATCAAAATATTGATTTGTAGGTGTACATTGTTTGACAAAGTGGTTGTGTAGATTTGGCTTTAGTAAGGTCCTTCCAAAAATATCAAGAAATAAATTTGCCTGCAGAACATCTAAAAAACAAAAAAAAGAAAACAAACATTCTAAGGAGTCTTACATAAAAGCTCATCTCTAATCTATTTAATGTTTCCTGACTGGATTCTAGTCTTTTTAGGGTTACACAAATATTTGCAAAATTTTTTATGTATGTTCATATACCCATTATCTGACTTAAATTGTCATTTTGGGAAAGAATTTAATGTTTTTGGTCATTTCAGATATATATCTGCTTTACCTTTCTCATCTACATTAGTGAGATACCACCAACATTCACCAACATTGGACCAAATAAATTTGGTTCAGTCTTGCTCATACATGCAATCTTTATCTTTTATTTATTCAAAAAATATTTCTAAAAAAAAAGAAAATGCATACAGGAGCAGATATACACAGGAGCTGAAAGCAAGGCAAAAATGTTAGGCAAGCATAATAAGCTAATACAGGTCTGTTTTCCCTTAAAAATTCTATATTTAATCTATTCTAAAATTCCTCAGGAGAGATCATTGAGAGGTGAAATGAACCAAGAAGGACTATTTAATTTTACTATTAAGATAAGAAAACGTATCAGAATGTGCATAATTCAATCTTACATTTAATTTTCTCTACAAGAAAACCTAAAGAGTATTTTTTCTATCTGGAGATTTTTAGAAAAAATTAAACCAAACAAAGGAAAAGGAGAGGAAAATTCCTTGATTTAATCTGCTGGTTCATCAGAAAACTTAAGGCTATATTACACTTACTTGTATCTTATCTCTCAGGTTTAAATTATACTCTATTACCTGAGGATATATACAAGCACTTATTTTTCTGTTTTTGATTTTTTGGGCTAGTGTGGAGAAAAAATAAAGCCTCTGCTATTCCTGGCAATTTAGACATGTGTGCTTATTCCATGAGAATAGTCTATTCTGCAAAGAAGACTTCCATTTTTGGTATTAGGGGATGATAAAGGAGTATTTTTATTCTAATGCCTTAATCAAGCAAATTGCATATAATTGAATTTGAAAATGTGGCTAAACATGTACATGCAAACCTGATAAAATTTTATATTACATTCTCGTTTAGTGAAATATAGATTTTTTAAGACCTCGAAAGGACTTTGCAACACCTAAATGTGAAAATCCCCTTTAGAAGTAATACAATAATTACATCCATAAATTATTAAACATGCACACACAAACACAAACATATTTCCTGAATTTCTTAGCTATTTGAGTAAACCTTTTTTTTCTTTTAATTCAATTTTCCAAATCATTTCTATCTAGTCTTAGTCTGGTCTGCTGCCGTACTTAATCAGTGGTTCCCTCCAAAACTCACATTAACCTAGGCTTAAAAGGAGTTTTACTGCTGTCACAGAATAGTATCTCTGTTGTTGCCTCTAATCCTCCATGTAAACAAGCTTTACCTTTAAAGGTATTGTGGGGGTGGGGATCCTCTCCTACATTTTGGTCCATTAGCTATACTTCCTTTGTAAGTCTAATTCTTCTTAATCAGTCTTTCTCTGCAGATAATTCTTATCTCTTCTGGTATTAAAAAACAAAACAAATACCAAAAACAATGTACATCATAAGATTTCATCAATAAAACTGATTCTAGCTTCTCTTTATGCTAACTAAAATTGTTAACATTGTTCCTGCAACTCAGAGATGGGCTGCCAATGCTCCACACTGGGTGGAACCTGTCTAAGTGCCTGCCCAAAAGAGGAAACACATTCTGACCATGATTATAACACTGATGTTACCAAGACTTTTGGAACCAATGTTAGTGAATATGCATTCACTTTTCCTGTAAGACTTTATGATAAAAAAAAGTCAACCCTTTTATCCTAAATCTCAGGTATGAATTTCATGAAAATTGGCTGGAGGACAGTGTAATTGATCTATTTCTGGACTCAATCTGAACAGTTCCCATTGTAAACACTTCTAGCCCTTGTTTCATTTCTCTTCATCTTAAGGTTTTTTTCTTTCTTTTTTTTTTTTTTTCTGTTGTGGTTGTTTTGTTTTATTTTTACATGATGATTACTCTATTAGACTTTTCACTATGCCCAGGTTTGTCTGAAAGTTTAGAATCAAGGTAAGACCTCTGATACGCACAGACATGATTCTATAGCAAGGAATCACATACCCCAGACATTTAATAGTGCATCCGTTCAACGTAACTACAACCATTTTCTAGCTACAGTATTCAAATAAGGTTTTAGGTTCTGTATTTCACATACAAGCACAATTAACTTCTGACAGTAAATTTTTAACTAATTACAATGTATCCATCCATGCAAGATAATTGCAATATAAATGTTTAGCAGTCAATCTGGTGCCTTCATTAGTAATTAATATTATAAAATTAATATCAAATGCTCCTATACTACATATACTGGCATAGAGAAATTTGATAAACATTGAATTATTTATGTGTACATTATAATTCGTACCATACAAAATCATTAAAAAGAAATAATGTACAGGTAAACACAAGCAGGAAGCTAATTTTACACTAAAACATGTTTACTGTCTCTTAATGGCCAAGCCATTACCAGCACTCAAGAATGAGGGATGTGGCATCTAGACTAAACTCATTTATTTAGGATAATCTCTGTCTGCCTATTTTATGTTTATAACAAATAAGGTGTTGCTTATTTTAAATGACTAAACCTCAAAATCATAGAAATCTAGATCCAGAAAAGACTTTCAGTGTTATTTTGTTCAGTGTCATTATTTTATAGATAAAGTGGAATAATTTAGTGATAGATTCAGACTAAGTATCAGTCTTCATAACTGCCATTTCCAGAGTCTATTTACCATTCAATGCTGCTGCTCTTATAAAGTAATTAATATCTACTATTATCAGCAATAATTAAGAATATTTATAATTCTATTTACGTACTAAGATTATCATTGCCCTTGAACTCATAGAATGAGAGCTCTAAATAATACTTTCTTACTTCTATTTTTCATTAGATGAGTTTAGAGTAAATAAAAATACATTCATTAATATTATTAAAATAATATAAATTTTAATTTATACAGGGCAAATTTCAAAATTACAGAGCAAATTTCAAAATAGATTTATGTATGAAAAAGTTGCATTCATAATATTGGTTATGTGATTATTCTTTAGATTTTTACATGTGGTAAAAAATTTAATCTATTTCATTGTTTCATTAGAATACAAAGATAGTGATATACATATGTTCACAGCTGGTACTATGTATTTATTCAACTAAATAATGTTTGCTGTTTAAAATGTGGAGCAATATAGTTTTTATTCTAAATATCAAGGTGATTAGTTTGATAAGGAAATATAAATTGTTGGCATCATTAAATTATGTACTGAATTAAGTAATACTTTTCTTGCAGTCAATACTAATTAAGTCATTGGCTTCAAGAATAAAATCAAACAAAAGGAGTGCCAATAATTTTTTAAATTTATTTGTTATTTAGTTACTCTAAAATCTCTTAGAACCATGTTATATTTAAACTTGCATGAATTTTTTAAACATAGAATTTCTGATTATAAATATCTGAAAATCAGAAGTAGAAAGAATGTACTTTCCTTTGCTCATAGTCTTTAAATTAGTGAATGTACTAAAAAAGTAATCTTACGTAGCAGCGTAGTTTTTATTCTTCTGAGGCGGGCAAACATATGTTTAGGAAGATGCTCTGAGCTACTGTTGGTGCAGGGCGCCTTCTTTCAGAATAAGTAATCAACAAGAAAATCAAGTAACAGTATCCATACTATTATTTTATTATTTTCCTCTGGGAATAAGCGATGTTATCCTGCAATATGTTATACTTTCTTTATTGACTAAATGAGGACAACAATTTTCTTTTAGTTACAATCCACCTTCTCCATTGGTTACACTGACCACAGAGGTAGACCATGAAAATTAATCAGCACAATAATTATGTGTCCAATAATGTCTACAAATCGTGTAAGATACCCACAACTAATTGATCTAAGGAAATTAAAGTTTAAGTAAACCTTTGCTGTGGCAAAACTATTCACCGTATCACTTTGAAAGTTTAAGATTATATTTATTACATTATCCTGACCCCCCAAAAAAGTTTAAAATTCAATAATCTAAATCATTTAAATTATAATTTCACATATTAATTTTATCAATAAATCTTTAAAGATGAAATTTTGAAGTTAAGAACCTTATTCATTTCCACATTAGCATATGGGTATTAGAATTCTAATCTGAGAGAATTATATTAAAACAAATTAGGCAACATATACACACGATAAACATATCCAGAAATGAAACAGTTCTAATTAATTTTAAGGACTATATTTACACCTCAGAGATATTCAGAATCTATTAGTGCAAACTAACTTAGACAATGTATCTTCATCTCCAGAGTTAATTACAACTTACTCTCCTCGTTATATCTATGTTTTACTTACATGTTATATGTATACATTTTATTAAAAAAGCAAGTTGAACATAATTATTATATATAAACAGTTGGATTCCAAGTAGTGTATTCAATATAGCCCCAGCTAAATTTTAATACTTACACACTTGAGGTCTACTTTATCCTAATGTATTGAGTAGCTATGAGTTATTATCCTCAAATTATAAATGAATCCCATACTTTTCATAATTTATCTCTAATTTTCACAGAAATTTTTAAAGTTATTACATTTGTGAAAATTGAAGCTCTGATTAACTAACATTCAGCTAGTAATTGAATGATTCTTGTGTTGAAACCAAACCTGTTTGACTACCCCATGCTTTTTCAGCTGCATTATGGAAACACTTTTTTAGACTAGTGCACTGGATGTTTATGATTTTCAATAAAATAATAAATAACTGTTATACATGCCACAACTAATGTAGTAGTTCATAATCCGCTAGAGGTTATTAAAAATTACTTCTATATTACTAAGCCATAAAAAGAATGAATTATTGCCATTTGCAGCAACATGGATGGATCTAGAGATTATCATACTAAGTGAAATAAGTTAGACAGAGAAAGACAAATTTGGTATGATATCACTTATATGTGGAATCTAAAAATAATACAAATGAATCTGTTTACAAAACAAAAACAGACTCTCAGACATAGAAAACAAACTTACGGTTACCAGAGGGAAAGGTGAGGGAGGGATAAATTAGGAGTATATGATTAACAGATACACACTACTATATATAAAATAGAAAAGCAACGAGGGTTTACTGTACAATTCAGGGATCAATATATTCAGTATCTTGTATACTGAAACCTATAATGGAAAATAATCTGAAAAAATATATTTATATATAACTGAATCACTTTGCTGTATACCCAAGACAAACACAATATTGTAAATCAACTATACTTCAATAAAAAAAGAAACAGGATATTAAAAGATGAAAAAAATTATTTCTAATCACAACTTACTGCATTCACACAGACAATGAGCACTTCAAAGGGGAGGGAATACACTTTAAAGTAGATTATTTGCAATCTTTAAATTCCTTTTTTTCTAAACAAGAATTGTTGTAATGTGGAAGTCTTAAATTAGACTTGAATTATAAACAAAACTATAAATGAGGTGCATAGAAAGGCAGAGACCATGTTTTTGACACTGGAAGTTATTATCATATTACAAAATTAATACTGCCATGATCTGTGGTTACCTTAATTTAGCTGTTCCATGCATCTCTCCTTTATGTAATGAATGAATAATAAACTTAATCATATATTTTGATAATATAGTTATACGGTAAAATAAATGGAGATTAAGACTATAATTACTTGTATAGTAAATGATATTATAATTGATTTCTGGTGTTATATATATCTATTTTTTTCTCCCTTACTGCTTGCCTATAAAATAATTGCATAGTAATTATAGGACTGACAAGTTAATTTTACTTTGAGGCAATTTACATATGAATCAAATCAGTAGTGGCAAAATCCTAATAAACTTGTAACATTATACAAACAAGATATATGGCACTATCTCTTTTATGACCTGTAAATTTTAATAAGTGACAATATTTAATTAATATTCTCTCATTTTAAAAGGAGTTTAGTAGAGTGGAAAATACCTACATTGTCCATGCTATAGGTATAACTCATTATAAAACTAATTTAAATTAAAAAACCAAAACAAAATAAAATCTGTAAATATCTTTGATTAATATAAAAATTGATTTCAAATGCTACAATTGCTCAAATTTGCCTGTAAAAACTCTTTTTAAAGTTATAACTATAAAAATAATAGCTAAGGATTGATCAAATACTAGATATTTACTCTTATTACTTGAACTTATATTTTTCATTCTGAGAATAATAACACTGTTTTGTGGATAGTAAGTGTTCAATAAATTTTAACTGTAGGAAATATTGGTAAATTAAAGTTTATGAGCTACTGGAGATACAGGAGAGAAAACACTATATTATTTGAAACTCGGGCATTTGGGATATATTAAGCAAGATAACCCTCAGTCTACTCAGCTTTAGGGTAGATAATCTTAAAGAATACTTTTTTTTTTTTATGGGAATAAATGTGAAGATCACTTTCACTCTAATGCTACCAGGATCTGGTGATGCAAAACAAATGCTCTATTTTCAGTGAAACACCGCATTGTATTGGTAAATTATGTTTTATAGAAAATGTTTAAAAAATTTTTTAATTCTATTTAATTTAAGAAACTCAGTTTTTAATTTTTAAAATTAACCACGAGATCTAGTGCAGATCCTTAAAAGACCTTGAGCTCGTGATGAATCTGGGTCTAGAAAGTGAGGTAAGAGGGTAAAGTTTAATGAAGAATTGCTGAGGTTGTTTGCTTCCTTCTTCGTTAAAATGTCTGTTAGCTATGGAAGCCAATAAGTGATGATTATAACACAAAAGAAATCAGACATAGAGATGAATGTGACTTTGGGGCAGAATCAGGAATGTTACAGTTACCTTACAGACTAAAGTCTAGGGATGAGTATCTAATTAATGTTATGATGATAAAAGCAAACAGGCACTAGAAATACAGCTTTACCTTTTTCTGCTACAAGAAATAATCACATCTAAGGCTTCTAATGAAGTTGTTGTGTTAAAATTTATAAAAACCTCACAGAATGAAATGAGATTTTGCCTTTGAATTTAGATATACTAATAATCAAAGGTTACTGGAGAGGCCAGTTGCAGGTGAGTTCCTATTAAGGGATACTCCTTAAAATGGTAACAAGGCTTGGAATCTCCAGGAGGTGGGTTTAATAGCAACTGAACAAGTTTTAATATTTATGAAATCCATTTAAAAGCATAAGTTATTGAACGTTTTGCCAAAAGATTGAAAAAAATCAAATGTAGGATAACTTTTAAAATCTTTTTATTTTGAAAATTTAACGTCATCTTCTTTCCTTCTTCACATGACTAGCTGTTATATCTATGTTAAAATTTTGATTTAATGTTTATTTAATTTAGTTAGATCAGCTTTGGTCTAAAACTGAGTCACTTATTATTCATAACTGGAAAGGGAGATGGACCTCAAGGTAGATAACCTTCTGGGAATGTGTATATGAAATGTTCTCAAAAATACTTAAGGTCTGGAACCCTAAAGCCTATGGGCATTAATACCCTTATACCTGAGTCCTGTGTTTTAACATCACTAAATTTGTTCATATATTTTTCCCCTTTATTGAATCATGATGCATTTTTGAACTTTTTTACCTTATAGACTACCAGGTCATTTTCATAGAATAATTGGTTACAGAAGAATTAGTTATGAAAGTGTAATTATATAACTGTAATCAAAGATATATTTTCATTTATGTAATAGCATTTTCTTAAAGTTTTGTTAGTCACTATAAAATAATAGAAGTTAAAATCATTTATAATTGAAACACTTCAGCAAATACTGTATGATTGATCAAATACAAAATAAATTGTACAAATAAAACTAAATAAGAGCTTAATATGATCAGTACCAAACATATTTCTAACCAAATAAATGGTATCTTAATATTGTTTTGGTCACTTATAATGAATATAAATATTTGTATTTCTACTTAAAGTACTGTTGTCATTATTCTTATAATTCTTTATGGCTCATAATGGGTCATTTTCCTTTTAAGAAATGCGTTTTTCTTTATTAAGAATTTTTTTTTTTAAACAGGTGATAACATTAAAATGTTTGAAAGTAAGCACATACTTGTTTAGGAGTATCAAGTTTATTTTCTACCTGCTATATTTCCAAAGTCAAAGCCATCATATTGAAATTCTCTCTATATGTTACAAATTTAACATATGTTGTTTATGTAGCTGCAGATATTTTTACAATCTTATATCATTAGAATTAAAATAAGTTGAATCAACACTGTTGCCCAAAGACATCAATGTCATACTTATATAATATTTAATTTTATATTCATTGCAGAAATTAAATATAGACTCTTGAAGGTTGAAAACCAGTAAAAAATATATTTGACCTAATATCTGATAATCCAGAAGAAATTAACAAGTGTCATGGAAAATTAAAAGTAGGTAATTGATGTGGAAACCATTTACCAATGGACATCAAATACTTAGACACTGTGTACTGAAGATATAAGTACTACATACTTTCATATCATCAGTTAATAAACAAGATGGGTTTTTAATATACATAGATAGAATAAAAACAGTATCCCATAGTATCTCCAGCATATGAAAGCCAGAAGGATATTAAACAATGGTGCATTTGCAAGCTGGACATCCCTGGGTAGCTTGAAAGCATTCATGGAGAAAGAATATACACTAAGATAACAGAATGTTCAGGGATTGGGTTCATTTTTATTATGGGTAGTGCATCAATCAATACTTCTTACACTATCTTAACATTTTATTAACAAAAATTTTTACAAAGATATAATGAGAAAATCACTATCCATAGCTCATCTATGTAACAACACAGCCTGTGTTTTAATGGACACCTTGAAGACTATAACATCTCACCTTCCTCTCTTACTCACAACAAAAAAATAAGCACTTAAAAATAATCCTACTGAGACATTTTAACTTGGTGTCCCTACAACCATAGAGCAGCTCTCAGAACACAGCATGATTTGGTGGGGACAGACCCACAGAAGAGTAAGGAATAAAGATCACAACACTGAATTAACAGAACTTATAAAACTGACACTAGTTGATTTTTTTAATAAAAATTATGAAATAGATGAAAAGTGGTAAGTATCCAGACAAGCCTCTTAGATAGCCTCATCCACCAGAGGGCAGACAGCAGAAACAAGAAGAACTACAATCCTGCAGCCTGTGGAACGAAAACCACATTCACAGAAAGATAGACAAGATGAAAAGGCAGGGGACTATGTACCAGATGAAGGAACAAGATAAAACCCCAGAAAAACAATTAAATGAAGTGGAGATAGGCAACCTTCCAGAAAAAGAATTCAGAATAATGATAGTGAAGATGATCCAGGACCTCGGAAAAAGAATGGAGGCAAATATCGAGAAGATGCAAGAAATGTTTAACAAAGACCTACAAGAATTAAAGAACAAATACCTAGAAGAATTAAAGAACAAACAAACAGAGGGGAACAATACAATAACTGAAATGAAAAATACTAGAAGGAATCAATAGCAGAATAACTGAGGCAGAACAACGGATAAGTGACCTGGAAGACAGAATGGTGGAATTCACTGCTGTGGAACACAATAAAGAAAAAAGAATGAAAAGAAATGAAGAGACCTCTGGGACAACATTAAACGCACCAACGTTCGCATTCCCAGAAGGAGAAGAGAGAGAGAAAGGACCTGAGAAAATATTTGAAGAGATTATAGTCAAAAACTTCCCTAACATGGGAAAGGAAATAACCACCGAAGTCGAGGAAGTGCAGAGAGTCCCAGGCAGGATAAACCCAAGGAAAAACACACTGAGACACACAGTAATCACACTGACAAAAATTAAAGAAAAGAAAAATTATTAAAAGCAACAAGGGAAAAATGACAAATAACATACAAGGGAACTCCCATAACGTTAAGAGCTGATTTCACAGCAAAAACTACAAGCCAGACAGGAGTGGTGTGATATACTTGAAGTGATGAAAGGGAAGAACCTATAAACAAGATTACTCTACCCGGCAAGGATCTCATTCAGATTTGATGGAGAAATCAAAAGTTTTACAGGCAAGCAAAAGCTAAGAGAATTCAGCACCACCAAACCAGCTATAAAACAAATGCTAAAGGAACTTCTCTAAGTGGGAAACACAAGAGAAGAAAAGGACCTACAAAAACAAACCCAAAACAATTAAGAAAATGGTAATAGGAACATACATCTTGATAATTACCTTAAATGTGAATGGATTAAATGCTCCAACCAAAAGACAGAGGCTTGCTGTATGGATACAAAAACAAGACCCATATATATGCAGTCCACAAGAGACCCACTTCAGACCTAGGGACACATTCAGACTGAAAGTGAGGGGATGGAAAAAGACATTCCATGCAAATAGAAATCAAAAGAAAGCTGGAGTAGCAATACTTATATCAGATAAAATAGACTTTAAAATAAAGAATGTTACAAGAGACAAGGAAGGACACTACATAATGATCAAGGGATCAATCCAAGAAAAAGACATAACAATTCTAAATATATATGCACCCAACATAGGCACACCTCAATACATAAGGCAAATGCTAACAGCTATAAAAGAGGAAATTGACACTAACACAATAATAGTGGGGGACTTTAACACCTACTTACACTAATGGACAGATCATCCAGACTGAAAATTATTAAGGAAACACAAGCGTTAAATGACACAATAGACCAGATAGATTTAATTGATATTTATAGGACACGCCATCCAAAAACAGGATATTACATGTTCTTCTCAACTGCACACGAAACATTCTCCAGATAGATCATATCTTGGGTCACAAATCAAGCCTTGGTAAATTTAAGAAAACTGGAATCATATCAAGCATCTTTTCCAACCACAACATTATGAGATTAGAAATCAATTACACAGAAAAAAACATAAAAGACACAAACACATGGAGGATAAACAATACATTACTAAATAACCAAGAGATCACTGAAGAAATCAAAGAGGAAATCAAAAAATACCTAGAGACAAATTAAAACGAAAACACGACAATCCAAAACCTATGGGATGCAGCAAAAGCAGTTCTAAGAGGGTAGTTTATAGCAATACAAGCCTACCTCAAGAAACAAGAAAAATCTCAAATAAACAATCTAACCTTACACCTACTAGAGAAAGAAGAACAAACAAAACCCAAAGTTAGCAGAAGGAAAGAACTCATAAAGATCAGAGCAGAAATAAATGAAATAGAAACAAAGAAAACAATAGCAAAGATCAATAAAGCTAAAAGCTGGTTCTTTGAGATGATAAACAAAATTGATAAACCTTTAGCCAGCCTCATCACGAAAAAGAGGGAGAGGACTCAAATCAATAAAATTAGAAATGAAAAAGGAGAAGTTACAATGGACACCGCAGAAATACAAAGCATCATAAGAGACTACTACAAGCAACTCTATGCCAATAAAATGGACAACCTGGAAGAAATGGACAAATTCTAAGAAAGGTATAACCTTCCAAGACAGAACCAAGAAGAAATAGAAAATATGAACAGATCAATCACAAGTAATGAAATTGAAACAGTGATTAAATATCTTTCAACAAACAAAAGTCCAGGACCAGATGGCTTCACAGGTGAATTCTATCACATATTTAGAGAAGAGCTAACACCCAACCTTCTCAAACTCTTCCAAAAAATTGCAGAGGAAGGAACACTTCCAAACTGATTCTACGAGGCCACCATCACCCTGATACCAAAACCAGACAAAGATACTACAAAAGAAGAAAACTACAGAGCAATATCACTGATGCATATAGATGTAAAAATCCTCAACAAAATACTAGCAAACAGAATCCAACAACACATTAAAAGGATCATACACCATGATCAAGTGGGATTTATCCTAGGGATGCAAGGATTCTTCAATATATGCAAATCCATCAATGTGGTACACCATATTAACAAACTGAAGAATAAAAATCATATGATCATCTCAATAGATGCAGAATAAGCTTTTGACAAAATTCAACACCCATTTATGATAGAAACTCTCCAGAAAGTGGGCATAGAGGGAACCTGCCTCAACATAATAAAGGCCATATATAACACACCCACAGCAAACATCATTCTGAATGTTGAAAAACTAAAAGCACTTCCTCTAAGATCAGGAACAAGACAAGGATGTCTACTCTCACCACTCTTATTCAACATAGTTTTGGAAGTCCAAGCTATGGCAATTGGAGAAGAAAAAGAAATAAAAAGAATCCAAATTGGAAAAGAAGAAGTAAAACGGTCACTGCTTGAAGATGACATGATACTACACATAGAAAATCCTAAAGATGCCATCAGAAAACTACTAGAGCTAATCACCGAATTTGGTAAAGTTGCAGGATACAAAATTAAAGCACAGAAATCTCTTGCATTCCTATACACTAACAAGGAAAAATCAGAAAGAGGAATTAAGGAAACAATCCCATTCACCATTGCAACAAAAAGAACAAAATACCTAGGAATAAACCTACCTAAGGAGGCAAAAGACTTGTACTCAGAAAACTATAAGACACTGATGAAAGAGATCGAGGGTGACACAAACAGATGGAGAGATTTACCATGTTCTCGGATTGGAAGAATCAACATTGTAAAAATGACTATATTACCCAAAGCAATCTACAGATTCAGTGCAATCCCTATCAAATTACCAATGACATTTTTTACAGAACTAGAACAAAAAAATCTTAAAATTTGTATAGAGACACAAAAGACCCGGAATAGCCAAAGCAAACTTGAGGGGAAAAAACAGGAGCTGGAGGAATCAGACTCCCTGACTTCAGACTATACTACAAAGCTACAGTAATCAAGACAGTATGGTACTGGCACAAAAATAAAAATATAGATCAGTGGAACAGGATAGAAAGCCTCGAGATAAACCCATGCACCTATGGTCAACCAATCTATGACAAACGAGGCAAGGATATACAATGGAGAAAAGACAGCCTCTTCAATAAGTGGTGCTGGGAAAACTGTAGAGCTACATGTAAAAGAATGAAATTAGAACATTCCCTAACACCATACACAAAAATAAACTCAAAATGGATTAAAGACCTAAATGTAAGACTGGACACTATAAAACTCTTAAGGAAAGCATAGGAAGAACACTCTTTGACATAAATGACAGCAAGATCTTTTTTGACCCACCTCCTAGAGTAATGGAAATAAAATCAAAAGTAAAAAAATGGGACCTAATGAAACTTAAAACCTTTTTCACAGCAAAGGAAACTATAAACAAGATGAAAAGACAACCCTCAGAATGGGAGAAAATATTTGCAAACGAATCAACGGACAAAGGATTAACTTCCAAAATATATGAACAGCTCATGCAGCTAAATATTAAAAAAACTAACAACCCCATCAAAAATTGAGCAGAAGACCTAAATAAACATCTCTCCAAAGAAGACATGCAGATGGCCAAGAGGTGCATGAAAGGCTGCTCAACATCACTAATTATTACAGAAATGCAAATCAAAACTACAGTGAGGTATCACCTCACACTGGATAGAATGGGCATCATCAGAAAATCTACAAACAAATGCTGGAGAGGGTGTAGAGAAAAAGGAACCCTCTTGCACTCTTGGTGGGAAAGTAAATTGATACAGCCATTACGGAGAACAGTATGGAGGTTCCTTAAGAAACTACAAATAGAATTACCATATAACCCAGCAATCCCACTACTGGGCATATACCCAGAGAAAACCATAATTCAAAAAGACACATGCACCCCAATGTTCACTGCAACACTATTTACAATAGCCATGTCATGGAAGCAACCTAAATGCCCACACAGAGGAATGGATAAAGATAAATGCCCACACAGAGGAATGGATAATGGATAAATGCCCACACAGAGGAATGGATAAAGAAGATGTGGTATATATATACAATGGAATATTACTCAGCCATAAAACGGAATGAAACTGGGTCATTTGTAGAGACATGGATGGACCTAGAGACTGTCATACAAAGTGAACTAAGTCAGAAAGAGAACAACAAATATCGTACATTAACGCATATATGTGGAATCTAGAAACATGGTACAGATGAACCAGTTTGCAAGGCAGAAATAAAGACACAGATGTAGAGGACAAACATATGGACACTAAGGGGGGAAAGTGGGGGTGTGGGGGTGGTGCTGGGATGAATTGGGAGATTGGGATTGACGTATATACACCAATATGTATAAAATAGATAACTAGTAAGAACTTGCTGTATAAAAAATAAATAAATAAAATAAAATTCAAAAAAAAGAAAAAGAAAGAAGTGGTAAGTATCCAAATATTGTTATTTAATGGTCTGAGTCTCTTTCTTCTCCTCTCCCTTCCACACCTGTTCCATGCTCACATCTTACTCCTTAAGCAAGTCTGCTTGTAATTTTCAGGTCCTAACTTTACTCCAGTTCTAGCTCTAAACTGACTGATAGCTTTCACTAGTGCATTAATAATTAAAATCCCTCCACAAAGTAACTGATTTTTTAAAAATAATTGTAGAAAGAGAAAACACTTGTCCATAATATTTTAAATATTGGAATTTCAAGTAAAAACAAAATTTTTAAAAAGATTTTTAAGAAGGCAAAATTATCTTCAAAGTCTTCCAAGCTTGAAATTACTTTTTAACATTCTTTATTTACTTTTTTCTCTCTCTTTAGGAGTAATGCGAAAGTGAGATTTAAAATGGTATTAGGATGGAATTTTGGTGAAGGGAAAAGAATATGTAAATTCTGCCTTGGAGTAGCCGAAGCCCTCAAACTATATCCATACCAAATAATGTCCAGGGGAGGTTTGGGTGAGAAAGGTTGACAAAAGGAATCATAAAGTAGTGAGACTAGGGCAGTGAAATCAATTAGAAAGCTATTTGGGAAAACCTAAAATTATGAGATGGCACGTATGCTCCGGGGAAGGACTAGGTCAGACTAATTTAAAGGATAATAATAAAGCAAATAAAAAAGGAAATAGGGATCCACTGAGAAGAAACCAGCAGATATGTAGGCCAGTCTAGGCCTATCAGGTCTTCATTTACTTCTATCTTTACTTCTAAGTGTGATTCCTTTTCTATATTGCATAACAAATTACCACAAAACTAGTGGCTTAAAATAATACCCATTTATCATCTCACAGTTTCTGTAAGTCAGAAGACTAGGTCCAGCTTTCCAGGTTTCTTTCTGCTCCTAGTTTCACAAGGCAAAAATCAAGGTTTCAGCTGGGTGGTGTTCTCATATTGAGGTTCAGCTAAGGAAGGATTTGCTTCCAAGCTCCCTCAGATTGTTGGCATTAAGTTTTTCCTTGTGGTTGTACAGTTCATGGTAGTTTTCTTTTCCAAGGCTATCAAGAGAATCTCCTGCTCCAGTATGTAAGTGACAGAGTCTTAGTCTTACATAATATAACATAATTGTGGAAGTGATTCTCCCATATTCTCCCATTAATTCTGTCATACAATATAATCTAATCAAGGGGTGACTATACTGTCACCTTTGCCATATTCTAATGTCTATAAGCAAGTCACAAATGCCACCTCACTTCAGGGGAGGGGACTATACAGGGGTGTGGGTCATTGGTGGTTATCTTAGAATTATGCCTACTACAAAAGTTGTGTCTCTTTTAAGAGGAAGAACCTTCAACATCACCCTTAAGACGAAAAAGATAATTTTATATAAGTATTATGGCTTAATTACGTTTCCATAAAAATTCATATATTAAAGTCCTAACCCTCAGTCCTTCAGAATGTGGCTGTATTTGGAAATAGGGTCTTAAAGAGGTAATTAACTTAAAAAGAGGTTACTAGGGTGGACCCTACTTCAATATGAGTATGTCTTGGTAAGAAGAGACATATGCAGAAAAAATATCATGTGAAAACAAATAGAAAAGACTGCTATCTACAGCCAAGGAAAGAGACTTCAGAAGAAACCAACACTGCCAACACCTTGATTTCAGACTTCTAGCCTACAGAATTATGAGAAAACAGATTTCTCTTGTCTAAGCCATCTAGTCTGTGGTACTTTGTTGTGGCTGCCCTAGCAAATTAATACAGTCAGTTTACACTGTCCTGATTTTATCATACTTCATAGGAAGTCAGTTTTCCATGGTAGTGAGCTCACGTTTAATGTGGGCATGACAGGACATCATAGCCAACTTCCATATTGAATGTGGTTCACCTCTTTCTCTCAATTTTCTCCTGGATGGAGAGAGTAAAATAATTAATAGTATACAATTTTCATGAGTGTGTGAACAGAATTCCTTTTACAGCCTTTCTAGGGGACAAATGTTCAAAAATTATCATTTAAAATGAACACAACAGGATCCATTAATTATTCATTGTATAGTTATTGAGTGTTTAAATTACCAGAGTGCTTTTGGTGCTTACGATAAATCAGTAAACACAACAGACAAAAGTTCCTGTTATAATGACTCATAATCTAATGAGAGGAGAGAGAAAAAATATAATAAATAAGCAAATTATAAATTAAATAGAAGGTGATAAGCACTGTATAAAAATTTAAAAAAAAAGAACTGGAGACTGTAGACTGAATGGTTGGACATTTTTCACGTGAATGGTCAAGGTAGGACTGAGAAGTTGGCATTTAAAATAGGGTGAGAGATTGACCTTCCACAATTTACAGGTAAACAAATTTGTTGCCAATGAAACTGCTAATACAAAGGCCCTGTGGCCTGGCATGTTTGAGAAACAGCAAGAAAGCTCCTGTGAAGGACGTGGGAGGAATGAGGGGGAGATTAATAGGACATAAATTCTTCTGAGTAAAATGGTATTACTCAGCAGATTTTGAGCAAAGAGGTGATATCTTGTATACTGAATTGAGGCTAGGTCATAGGGGAGCAAGAGACCATTTAGGAGGCTATAGCAATGATCTATGTGAATGGGGGTGGTGGCTGGGAGATCTGGAAGCAGTGGAAGTGTTTAAAAGGAATATAGTCTGGATATATTTTAAAGCTGTAGACAGTAACAAATTTTTTTTCCTCTAAATTTATTCTACAAATAGCCTTACAAAAGTGAATGAAGATATATGTAAAAAGATATGCACTAGATAAAGTTTAGTAATAAAAAACAACTGGAAATAGCCTAGTGCCTACCAAAAGATGTCTATTTTTAAAATTCTGCTAGAACAATAAATTAAAATTCAACAGTCAGTAAAAAATAAGGTAGGTCTGGAGGTGTTAACATGAAAAAATGCATGAAGTACCTTCACGAATGAAAAATTAAAATTGTAGAACAATTGCATACAATTTGCTTAAAAATAAAAAGTCTGCATAAAAATATGTAAGTGTATATGGTTAGACATTCCTTAAGCTAATTAACATGAGAGAATAGAATCAAATTTAGGAAATGGAGAAAGATGTTGCTTTTCATTTTTATATCTTTTACTACAGTTTGACATCTATAAGTTATTACATGTTAGTTTGCTAATAATACTTGTTATTATACATACTATTTTTTGAAGGAAAAATTATACTTAAGTTTCCCCCCAGCCTGAGAATCTTTGACCTTACCTTACAAACTCATAGTTGTAAGCAGGAGAACAAGGATCATCCCAGAAATGAGTACTGATTTCAATGAGCAAAAACTTTAAATAACATCACAGAAAATAAAAGTGTTGCAGCGTTAATACTGGAAAATGAACTATGAAAACAATAATCAATATAATAATAATTTCAAAAGTGAAATAAAACCAATCAATACTTGACTTAGTTTGTTCATGATGTAAAAAAGCCTGGTTGCTACTACATGCAGTGAATATAGCATATCTTTCGCTTTCACAGTTGTGCAGGGGCTGCCCACTGGAGCTATCTAGAATAAAATTATTTTTTTTTAAATATTTAACAGAAATTCCCCTCCGTGACGAGCCGCTACATCTGTCATTATTTTTTTTCTAGGCTAATTCTCACTTCTACACCAGTTCCAGACTTAGGGTTTCTTATTTCAGGCTAGCAGTCTGCACTCGCCTTCCATTCTATTTTCCAAGCTACTGCTCTCTTCCTCCAAATAGGTCGTGCAGAAAGTTCTGAAAGACATAATTTCCCCCTAGGCTTACTATACTCTCAGTTTTATGTGGTTTCATAAAACACATAGTTTCTATTCCCCAGTTTTTGTCTTGCTTTTCTTTCAGTTTCTACTACTGATTTGGCATTGTTGTAACTTGTTTGTATACCCTAGATCCTACAGTTTGCTTAATTAGGCAGATACCAGTTATAATAAAGTCCATTAATGGCACAATCTGTTCTGGTTACTTTTTCAACAATAAACATTAAAAAGAATGTGATCAATTTGACCTGGTATATCAGTTTGCTAAGGTTGCCACAAATTGGGTAGTTTAAATAACAGAAATATATTTTCTCATAGTTCTGGAGGCTAGAAGTCTGAGATCAAGGTATCAGCAAGATTGGTTTCTTCTGAAGGCCATGACGGAGTATTTGTTTCAGGCTACTCTGCTTGGCTTATAGACAGTTGTCTTCTCACAGACGGTTGTCTTCTCCCTGTGTCTTCACATGGTCTTCTCTCTATGTGTCTATATCCAAATTTTCTGTTCTTATAAGAACATCATTCATACTGGATTAGGGCCAAATTAATTATCTCTTTAAAAACCCTGTCATCAAATACTGGCACATTCTGAGGTACTGGGGTTTAGGACTTCAACATATGAATTTTGGAGTAGACAGAATTCAGACTACAACACCTGGGTTCTAGCTTCAGCATCAAATTTTCTACCACAAAATAGAAATAATGTATTAAAAGGGAAGTTTGGAGTGACCTAAGTAAGTAACTTTAAGCTAAGCCTAAATATTTTTATCTGATGATCAGAGTTTTGATACCTACATACACTCTAACAATGAAGCCATGTTGCTAAAATATTAATCAATCAATTCAACAGATAATATATGCCATACACATGCCTTCCTACTTCACAAAAGGTGTCATCTCTTAGAATTTGCCATGCTTTGGGGAAGTCTTGTTCTTAGGAATCAGGTGATCTACTTCTCAGGGATCTTCTACTTATACCCATTCACAATCTCGAATGTTTTCTTTAAGTTTTCTTTCCTTAGTTCAGAATAAATTTGTGTTTTGCCCCCCTTTCCAGAAAGAACCCCAAAACAGCCATCGATCCCTTCTCAGTCTACATGCAATTCCTATCAAGTCTTTGATGATTTATCAAATAATCATTTTAAGGAAATGTTATGTTCTACAATCTTTGCTCTTGCGTGCACATTAATAGACGCAGTAGGGATGAGCTATATTAGTTTCCTGTTGCTGGTGTAAACAATTTTCATAAACTTTGTGATTGAAAATAACAAAAAGTTGTTTTTTAAGTTCTCATAGTAAGTAGTCCAAAATGGATCTCACTGAACTAAAGTCAAGGTGTCAGCAGGATTGTGCTTCTTCTGCAGTTTGCAGGGGAGAATCTGAATCCTTGCATTTTCCAGCTTCTAGGAACTGCCTATTCTCCTTCCATCTTCAAAGCCATCAAAGGCCTGCTGAGTCTTTCTCATGCTGATATTGATTTTCTGACCTCTCTCGAAAATATGTTGGGCCAACCCAGGTAATTCAGGAAAATCTCACCATGGTAAAGTCAGATGATTAGCAACCTTAATTCCATCTCTCATCTCACTTTTTCTTTACCATGTAATGTAACATATTCAAAGCTTCTGGGGATTAGGACATAGACTTCTTTGGGAGTAGGAATGGGGATTGTTGTGCCTATTACAGGCTATGGACCAAGAACTGTCTGACTATATATCCTACATAGAGACACGTTAAACAAAGTTAGTGAAAAGAAAGTACTTAATAATTGGGCTCTATTTTCATTATAATTATTATTTTCATTATCATATAGTGAGTGGACCAGTACTAGGTTGTAGAGATTTGACAAGGAATTCAGAATTTGATGAGAGGGTCAGGATAGAGACATTACCATTTCCAGTTGGCTACATGGCTATGTAAAACAGGGAAGCAGCATTTGGACACGGTATTATAGCTTGTAAGAAATCAAAGATGGTCTGAATTTTTGAGCAAATGTTTCACTGCAGATAAATATGTAGTACAGTAAATACAAGCAGAATCTGCAAATAGCAACTACTAATTATAGGGCAGTTTTTGCATGAGGGAGTCTAGAAGTTCCTTCACAGATACCACAACAATGCTCATGAAGGTAGAAAGCACATTGGCAGACTCAACTTCACTATTTAACACTGTTTTCACCATCACTCCCTCAAAGAATTGGGTGCTTGATGGTCAGAAATACTGTGTGCCTGGTGGCTGCCTATTAGGTATGGGTCCTGGTGCCCATATGGTGACTGAAGATATACTGAGGCACAACTTCCTCTCTCAATTTAGTGTTCATAGTTTGTAAACCGGAACTTCTGCTTTTATCCATATGCCATAGCTCTGGGCTTTTGCGACCTCTACTACCAACCTGAACTATTTGTGGAGTCTTGTCACAAATGAATTGATTCTCTAGAGATCAACAGTCCAGATGACATCTTACAACCATAAAATTCGATAGAGGACCTAATTTCAAATTGGTTTGCAAAAAATTCTATAAATGGTTTGCTTTATCTATTCTTCTTTAAAGATATGGATATCATATAAAAGCCTCATTAATTTTTACTAAAACATCACTGACGTCCCTCTATACTATTTTTTAAATACAGCATATTACTTTCATGGTGCATTCTGAAAAGTTTAGAGTATATGTAAAAGTATAAACCAAATATAAGCTGAAAGGACTATTAAAAATTAGAAAAAAACAAGTTAAAAAAAAAACCTTTTTCACAGAATTTCTAAAATACCCTTTTTATCCTAGCAGTTGGTGAATTGTTGCTTATTCAAACAATCTACAGAAAAAAATATATTTTTTGCTTGGAAAGTATGAGAAATTCTAGCCCGAAAAGGTACTTGTCGTGAAGTTATATACAAATGAAAGTATGAGCTAAGAATAACAGTACCATCTGAACCATAATTGTAGTGCAGTGTTATAATCTGAATCTACAGTAACTTTGTAGAAATAATTATTTTTTAAAAATTGAAAACTACTCTTAACACTTTAAAACTAGCCTAACTGTTAAGAATATTAAGATGCCAACTCTTTTAAAGTTACTCTTCCTAAAGTTGTTTTATTTTAGATTTATGAGCAAGAGTTGAGCCAAATTGAGCAACAGTTTATAGGAGTATCTGAATTACAAATATAAAGTTAATTTTAAAGGCATCTGAAATGTTTAAAATCCTAAACTTATCAGTAACTTGGGTGGCTGGCAAATCCTCTAATCTAGAGATAGAAAAATTTTGATATATTAATGCTTACCTCCTATCTCACCAACCAAATATCTAAGTGGTAAACAATTACAATCAATAATAACAAAATTAACAATGGTGATAATAACTGAATATATAATAAATATATGTTTCAGACACACTTAAAATATATTGCCTAAGTAAAATCTCAAAATAATTATATGAGGTAGATATTTTGATTTACAAATTAGGAAACAAGTTCAGAAATATTAAACATTATTTAAACGTTCAATTTTTTATCTTTTTAAAAAAATATATGTATTAGTTTTGAGCACTATACCCCTAAAAATATGGTACACTCAAAGTGCTTTTTTCAATTTGTTTTCAATTTTTATCTTTAAAAATAATACTTTGGGACTTTGGACTTTATGTTTACTTTTTACAGTTTTAGAAAAGGTTTTCCACGGCTAAAAGAGATGGTACAAAGTAGAAAACATCAAAATGTTGGCCTTAGAAATGTCTTTAGAGAAAAAATTAAAAGACTGAACAAAAAAGACCTTTACAATTTAAAATTTGGTATTCACACACCTAGTGCTAATCTAACAGAATCTAATTCTCCAAATCCAGTTGTTACTGCTGTCTCTATTATCAGGGTCCTTTATATTCAACTGAACCATTGTCTTCAAAGAGCTTTAAATGGCATAACATAGACAGTTCCTGCACTTCACCTACTTGGGTGTTTCCAATTCTATGAACTATGAACCTTTGATTTCTAGAGATTCTAGTCAACCCAAGGAATTAAGAATGTTTAATATAAAAAGGTCAGCAGATAATGAGCAATTCTAAGCTTACCAAAAATCGAAGTCTCCTATTTATTTCCCCAAATGGAAGAGGCAACCAATGATAGTTAACACAATTATGTACTTTTAGGAGAATGTCTCTTAGAACTATTGTGTCATAATTCTCACCAAATTCAGGCATATTTTCTTAATCAGTATATCTAATTATTGTATCCATTTTGGGAATAATTTCTTGTCATTTTCTTCATATCATTTAACTCTTTTCAATCTCACAATGGTTTTTAGCATACTATGATTGCTTCATGTTAATCATATTTCTTTCAGTAGTATCTTGAGTTTGCCATTTTCATCTGAAAGTAGTGCTACCCAGTAGTGTTCCACAATTTAAAGCCTCAACTAGTGCAGAATCACACAGCTTCTGCTCCTATATAAAAAACATTCACATTAGTAACACTGCACCTTTCAATATTCAACTTAACTCAATAGTTCATTTATTATTACAATGAAATATTTATTATATAATCACCCTGTGATATATTAAAATTTTAGATGTCTGGACTTTATCATAAGCCAGGAATTCTCACTCTGGCTGCACATTAGAATCATTTGGGAACCATTTAAAAATTGCCCTGTCCTCACTCCTGAAACAACTGATTCAGAACCTCTGGTGGTAGGGCCCAAGCATGGGTATCTTTATAATGCTCACAGTTGAGTCTAAGAACTTTGAGGTTTGAGAACTGGAAACTTCATGAATTAAACTTACATGGAATAGGGATTAGGATTTTCTTTTAAATTAATTCCACCATATTATCTTTTGTACATTAAAGTTGTGAAACAAATCTCTAAATAGTGTCTTATTTAGTTTTTCTGTCCTGCATATTTGATGAATTTTCAAAATCTGGAAAGAACACATAAAATCATTTTTCTATCCTAATAAAACAACAGCTAATTAATAGGATGATCTTTTTATATTTTTATAAAGCACATCTGGTGTTGTATGCCCTCATAAAAATGGGAATACTGTTAATTGATATTCCAAGATACATGCTTAAATTATTTAAAATATTACCAAGAGGGAAGCGATATGGGAACATATGTATAACTGATTCACTTTGTTATAAAGCAGAAACTAACACACCATTGTAAAGCAATTATACTCCAATAAAGATGTTAAAAAAATAAAAAAATAAAATAAAATATTACCAATTCCATTATATATTTGAGATTTATATAATTTATGCCATTATAACCACAATATAGCTAACATTCTCAGATAATACAGGAGCGTAAAAAACTTTAAGAGATAGTGTAATATAGTGGTTCATAATCTCAGGAGCTAGACTGTTCAAATGTCACCTTCAACTGTTTACTAGCTGTGAGAATTAAGTCAAGTTACTTAGCCAAGAAATGGAGATATGGATACTCAAAGTTAGCTTTGAGTATTAAAGATTTTATAGGTAAAGCAATTAGAAAACTATGTGGCCCATTATAAGTATTACAACCATACTTGTTTTGCTACTTCAAAACTAAAAGATATTAATATTAAAAACACTAATAAAGTTTCTATTATTACCTTTTCTCCCTAGAGATACAACTTATGGGTCTGGGAATCAAAAGGTTAAAGTAGGAATGGGCCTAAGTTACTACCACTCCTAATGACCAACTTAGAGAATTTGTGTCTTCTGTTTCTACAACTTAAGTCTATGTGGGTCTAGAAGTCCTACTGACTTTCACCAGGAGAAACAGAAAGTTCTATTAAACGTCAAGGCATGGCTACTGTCCTTTTGCCTTGAGCTCTTTGTGCTAAGAGATGATCTGGAAAGGACAGAAAATCTATCCTGGCAGGGGGCAAAGGACTCTATTCTTCTGAAAGAGGTAGGATTGCTGTTATAAAATGGAGCAGAAAATAACATATTTGGTTTCCAAATCATTTACTAGGGCCTCTATTGGTGTTCTCCTCCTTAAATTTAACAAGTGCAGCAGTCTGAGCCTATGAAAAGCATGGTGACCAAGGGCACCAGAAAAGCAGACCCCTCAGAGATGAAGGTCTGAGTTATCCCACCATCTAAATCACTTCCATGAGGAAAGATGCTATTTAAAGGTGACGAGCATTTATAATAGGTAGTGGAGGAAATAGGGAAGCTCCAGTCTCAGGGATGGTATTTTTTAAAAGACCTCTTATAAGTTTCTTCAGGAAATGGAAACTACCAGAATCCTGGAGAGTTGGGGTGAATTTACTTTATAGATGGGGTAAAGTCCTTTATAGTATAAGTGAGTATAAGTGATGGAAAGAGTAGACTAACTTTAGCCACCCCTGGAAAAAGGAAGTGTGGTTGGTCCCACCAGAGATAACGAAATGCAGGTGTTGGGGAGAAAAAGTGGTCACCTTAATAAATCAGAGTGATATTTTTAAAAAGTCGCTAGGCAGTCACAAACAACAGATGTCCATTGTATCAAAGGGCAGAAATATTGCCTACAGGACTGACGTGAAACATCATATGTAGAAGAATCCCATGGTTTACTGAAAATATCCTAGAATAAAGATGGAAAATGATAGCAAATAAATCTTGACCCAGACTGGAATGTTTATTATAAATAAAAAACTATGACTGCATTAATATCTGAATTATTCATAAGAATTTCTATGAAAAGATACATAGAAAATTCATGACCTACAGCAAATTAATTTTAAGTATGACTGGGGTATTTATCATTTATCTGGGGAGACAGTTAAGTACATAAATATACCTTTAAAAAAAAAACCTTATTTTTAAGCAGAGAACTTCGAGAATCAGTAATATCTGCAAGTTTTCTACTAGTAAATTTTATGACCTGTATCAACATAAGGCTTTATGACTTTATGTTAAGGTATATGTAGCATTACTACTATCTACCTCTAGCCAATCAACCCCTGGTGGTACACTATTCCTATTTTTTTTGAAACTTATCCACTAAGTCTTCTTTTGCCCCACAAAGTGTCCCAAGCCTTACTTTTTTCATGCCTTTGAAAATACACTCTGCATAAGTTGAATTCAACATTCAATGACAATCACAGATTTTGGTGATTATTTAAATATCATAAATATTTTTATGAAAGTCATCAAAGACATTTAAGTGAATATAATTAGTATAATGTTTCATATCTATTAAATAATTTATTCAGTTACTCCTTGTGATATACAGTCATGTAACAAAAAATAAAAACTGGCACAAACATTTTACATCAGGGAAACCCTGGTGCATAGTACTAAAATTAATTTTACTTTGTTCTTGCACAGATTAAGCTACCATATGTGTTTTGAAAGGTAAAAATACTATAAAATGCAATTTATAAATTTAGTCATTCTTCTGAAACTGGAAACACATATCAGCATATAACAAAAGTTATCATTGGATGATTAAATAAAACCTTATCTTTGCTTCCAAGATCACATATACTTTTTTCCCCAAAGGTTGATCTATGAATATATATGGGTATTTCATTAGGGCGGTGCTATCATATGTGGATAAAACATTAGGTTCAAGAGTTACTTGGATTAGTTTTTTTTTTTCCTCCTTCAGTGTGATTATTTCAGTCATTTGAAATTAACCTAGGCTGATTTGTTATTTTTTTTATAATACCATTTTTTCTTATCCTTCTTGATTTTATCTATTTTTGAAAATGTGAAAAACTATTACCTAAAAGTTAAAACTAAGCAAAATTTGTACTCTTAAATGTGTCTTTTCCCCATACATTCTATGCTATCTCAACTACCCACCCTTTCCATCCATTCTATCCTATCCTTTTTAATCATCAACCTTATCATTGTCTGGTTTAATTGTCCTGTATTTGTTTTACAGAAATGAGCAAAGATATGACTACTTTCTTATTTTTCTTCTAATAAAAAGCTAACACACTATAAATTCCCTTTTGTGCTTTACTTTTTTTTTAACCTAACAATATATTCTAGAAATTATTCCCTACCAGTTCAAACAGATCTTTTTATAGATGAATATTTCTACAATACATGGATATACCATAGTTTATTCAACCAATATCTTGTGAATGGGTGCTTAGGCTGTTTGCAATATTTTGCAATTACAAATATTGCTGTGATGAATATACTGGAAATACCTATTTTCATATTGTTAGAGGCATGTTTTCAGGATAAATTCCCAGAATTGGAATGCTAGTTAAAATCTAAATGTACATGTAGTTTTGTTACATATTCACAAATTCCTCTTCAAACTTGCATTCCCATCAGTAACATATGAATATCTGTTTTCTAAAGTATTGTCAACTTTATATATATATATATATATATATATATATATATATATGTCATTTCAGTGTAGGGCTTACTTGTATTTCTCTAATTATGAGGTAGGTGGCACATCCTGTCATAGGGTGTAGAACCCTTTTTACATCTTTATTTGTATTGTCTGTTCTTACCTTTTCTCCATTTTTCCTATGCGGTTCTTGAGTTTTTTTTTTTTTCCCTAAAAAATTTAGGACTTATTTGTATATTAGAGATGTTAGTCCTTCATCTGTGATATATATTGCAAATATTTTCTCCAGTTTGTGAGTTATCTTTTTTTATTCTGTTGTTTTGCCACACAATAAACTTTTAAATTAATTTTATGTAATCATTTATCAATCATTTCCTTTATCACATCTTTATTTTGAGTCACTTTTAGAGAACACTTCCCTATATTCAAGTTATAAATGACTCTATTCTTGCTTTCTTTGAAAAATTGTATGGCTATCTTATTTCTTGTCTTATTTCTTTTTGCTGTTGTAAATAATTTGTCCTAATATTATGTCCCCTAACTAGTTATTGATTGTGTATATAAAAGCTATTGATTTCTAAATATTAATTTTATTACATGCTACCTTTTAAATTATTTTATTATTTTAGTCTTAGTTTTTTTTTTAGTTTTGAAAAATGTTTTATTCAAGAATTACATAATTTCAAATATCTTCCAAAATACAGTTTCCTAGATTGCTACAAAAGAAAGCATATTCAATAAGAAATTTAAATCATTAAATATATTTCACTAGTATATACATACAGAAGGCCAAGCAATTAATATTTAGCCCTGGAATGTGTACCATGTCTTTCGTTTTTCCTTATTAAAGGCTCAATCCAGCACTTCGTATAGGCTATGTACAACAGGCAAAGTTCAGTGTTCATAGGAGTTTGACATTAGCTGCTTCAATTTATAGCTGTGGTAGTTTGTCCACAAGGGTGTCAAATTTGAAGTCTGTAGGAAACAGATCTGGGGCCCAAGGATAGATCAGTCTGTAGGACTGTCTGATTGTAACATCAGTAACACCAGCAATATCTCCAATTTCTTTTTGGGTCCTTTTCTCAGCTGATGCCTGTGAGGCCATGTAAATGGCGGCTGCTGCCACAGATATCGGGCTCCTTCCAGGAACCAAGTCCAACTCCATAGCTTTATGGGCTATATGTGTAGCTGCCATCTGTACTTGTTTAGGAAGACAAAGGTTGGAACAAAACCTGGACATGAAGTCCCCAGTTGTAATCAAATCCACACTGGTTTCTAAAGCTTTCAAAATAAGTTTAAAACATCGACCAATTTCTTTCTTAGAAATTCGTGATACAGCACGTATTTCTTTAAATGCCCTAGGAACTCCTTCCTGTCTGCAGGCAATATAGAGACAAGCAGAAGCTATGGCATCATTAGCCCTTCCCTTCAGGCTCTTCTGTTCATACGCTTGCTTGAATAGATTATTTGTTCGATCAACTATATTTCGAGGGAGGTTGATTCTGTCTGCCATGGTAGTGATTTCTTTGAATGCGTTCATCATTGTCCGATCAGAACTACTTATGGTTCTCCTATTCTGGTACTTAGAATTACCACATTCATCCAAACTTGCAGCTCCTGTACCCTTGCCATTCATAGTAGACAAATCTCCATCACTCAGAAGAGGATTCTGAGAATCTCCAACTCGAGATGGATCTTTTGTTGCTACAACCAGACCACATTCAGGACAGATCATATCACCAGCTCTGCAGTCCTCCACTAAGATCGCATCTGGATGGTTTGGACATGTGACTCCTGGAAGAGCATCCAGACGGCTGGTAGACGCCATCTTCACGGCCACTGCGGTTCCAGCCACCAGGTACAACAGACGCACTGCAGACGCGAAGAGATTGTCTAGTCCTAGTTTTTAATATTGAGTTTCTGGGATTTAACATAAATTCTTAGGATATATAAACTTATTTCATATAAACTGAGACTGTTTATTTCTTGTTTTATAATTCTTATTATTCTAATTGATATATTTTGTCTAACTGTATTGGCTAATGCCTCCAGAAAGTGTTGATTCTTAACAGGCACTGGTTCCTTGTTCCTAATCTTAGTGGAAGTGCAGTTAGTATTCACATGTTACATAAAATGATGGCTTTAAGATTTAGAATATATTATATATATTCTGTTAGAATATATTTAGAGTATATATCTTATCCTTACACACACACACATTTTTACTTATTTGAAGTTTTTTTTTCCAGAAATAGGATTTAAATTTTGTCAAAAGCTCTATATCTATCAATATGGTAGATTATATTCATAATTTGACAATGTTAAACAAATCTTGCATTTCTGGAATAAATTACACTTGGTCATGGTAAATCATTTTCATAATATGATATTGGGTTTATTAACTTATATTTAATACTTGGCATTGATACTTCATAAGTAATATTCTTTTTCTGGTACTGTTTTTACTAGGTTTGCTTATGAATGTAACACTTCATAAAAATTATAGGAAGATTTCCTTTAATTTCAATACTCTGAACCAATTTATGGAACACTGTAACTATTGGGTTTCTGAAGATCTTGTAGATTTTTCCCTTTGAATTCATATGGCCTGACTTTGGCGGGGGGGTGGGGGTAGTTCCTTTCCTACCCACTTTTTCTCTTTTACTGTTGTTTTCTACAGACATCAGTAAACTTAAGCTTTTTATCTCCAAAGAGGATGGCTTCAGTAAATTGTACTTCCCTATAAATGCATTTATTTGAAGAAAGGTATGAAAGCACCCGTAATTTGTCCCTTTTCCCCATTTCAATACCTAGTTTCACCTTGTCATTTCTGTTTTGTAAATTTGTTTTTCCTTACTTTTCTTAAGTTAGCTAATGTTCTCTGGTAAAATTTTTCATACAAAATCAATTTTTTCCATGTCATTCATTCCTGTTTTTATATTAAAATCCCTCATCTTACTTAGCATTGGGGGGTTTTTTGGTTACTTTTTCTAGTTGTTTTTAAAGAAAACTGGGAATCTAGTTAATTTATTTTCATTTATGTTCATTTTCACTGATAAAAACATTTAGGGCTATGACTGTTTGGTCTGATTGCTGCTTTAAATAACTCTCATGTATTTTGATATGTAGAATATTCATCAATAATATTTCTAAGAATTTTCTGATTTTTAGTGTTAGGTTACACTTTAGCCCAATAATTATCTAAACCTTCAAGATGGAATGGCCTTTTATGTTGTTAATAACTTGTAGTGTTATATCACTGTGATCAGAAAGTCTGTTTGTAATACTTCTGCTTTAAGGAACATAGTGGTATTTTCTTCATGACAATACATAGAGTTTCATGAACAAATGAGAAGAAGTTATATTCTCTATTTTCATGGTGAAAGTATATAAATATATATATTTAATATTGATAACATCTATTTTATTGATTATATCATTCAGTTCTTATATATCTTTAATCATTTCTCCCTACTTTATCTTTCTTATAATGAAAATGCTGTTAATTTCTGTTATTCATAGTGTTTCTATCTATATCTCATTGCTTTTCAAGTTTTTTCTTTATAAAGGTGATTGCTGTAATATTTGGTGCATTAAAATCTATAAATGTTATATGTTTAATTGTCTCCTTTATTACTAAAAGGTTTGTTGTTACTTTCAATGTTTTTTGTTTAAATTCTAATTTTAAAAAATCACCATTATAACAACCCCAGATTTCCTAGTTTCCAAGTCTCAGAATACATTTATTCACACTTTTCTATTTAGACTTTTAGATTCATTTTTTTAATATTTAGGGGTTTTGATTTGTTAGCTAAATATATTTTTTTCTCTCTTTTACAGGCAAGTTATATCCATGTTGATTTATTGACATAAAAGATATGTCTTTTGCTACCCACCACAAGAGCCTCCCATCAAGCCTCTTAGATAGCCTCAACCACCAGAGGGCAGACAGCAGAAGCAAGAAAAACTACAATCCTGCAGCCTGTGGAACAAAAACCACATTCACAGAAAGATAGACAAGATGAAAAGGCAGAGGGCTATATACCAGATGAAGGAACAAGATAAAACCCCAGAAAAACAACTAAATGAAGTGGAGATAGGCAACCTTCCAGAAAAAGAATTCAGAATAATGACAGTGAAGATGATCCAGCACCTCGGAATAAGAATGGAGGCAAAGATTGAGAAGATGCAAGAAATCTTTAACAAAGACCTAGAAGAATTAAAGAACAAACAAACAGAGATGAACAATACAATAACTGAAATAAAAACTACACTAGAAGGAATCAATAGCAGAATAACTGTGGCAAAAGAACGGATAAGTGACCTGGAAGACAGAATGGTGGAATTCACTGCTGCGGAACAGACTAAAGAAAAAAAGAATGAAAAGAAATGAAGACAGCCTAAGAGACCACTGGGACAACATTAAATGCAACAACATTCGCATTATAGGGGTCCCAGAAGGAGAAGAGAGAGAGAAAGGGCCAGAGAAAATATTTGAAGAGATTATAGTCGAAAACTTCCCTAACGTGGGAAAGGAAATAGCCACCTAAGTCCAGGAAGCACAGAGAGTCCCATACAGGATAAACCCAAGGAGAAACACACCGAGACACACAGTAATCAAACTGGCAAAAATTAAAGACAAAGAAAAATTATTGAAAGCAGCAAGGGAAAAACGACAAATAACATACAAGGGAACTCCCATAAGGTTAACAGCTGATTTCTCAGCAGAAGCTCTACAAGCCAGAAGGGAGTGGCATGATATACTTAAAGTGATGAAAGGGAAGAACCTACAACCAAGATTACTCTACCCGGCAAGGATCACATTCAGATCCGATGGAGAAATCAAAAGCTTTACAGACAAGCAAAAGTTAAGAGAATTCAGCACCACCAAACCAGTTCTACAACAAATGCTAAAGGAACTTCTCTAAGTGGGAAACACAAGAGAAGAAAAGGACTTACAAAACCAAACCCAAAACAATTAAGAAAATGGTCATAGGAACATACATATCGAAAATTACCTTAAACGTGAATGGATTAAATGTTCCAACCAAAAGACACAGGCTTCCTGAATGGATACAAAAACAAGACCCATATATACACTGTCTACAAGAGACCCACTTCAGACCTAGGGACACATACAGACTGAAAGTGAGGGGATGGAAAAAGATATTCCACGCAAATGGAAATCAAAAGAAAGCTGGAGTAGCAGTACCCATATCAGATAAAATAGACTTTAAAATAAAGAATGTTACAAGAGACAAGGAAGGACACTACATAATGATCAAGGGATCAATCCAAGAAGAAGATATAACAATTATAAATATATATGCACCCAACATAGGAGCACCTCAATACATAAGGCAACTGCTAACAGTTATAAAAGAGGAAGTCGACAGTAACACAATAATAGTGGGGGACTTTAACACCTCACTTACACCAATGGATAGATCATCCAAAATGAAAATAAATAAGCAAACAGAAGCTTTAGATGACACAATAGGCCAGATAGATTTAATTGGTATTTATAGGACATTCCATCCAAAAACAGCAGATTACACTTTCTTCTCAAGTGCGCACGGAACATTCTCCAGGATAGATCACATCTTGGGTCACAAATCAAGCCTCAGTAAATTTAAGAAAATTGAAATCATATCAAGCATCTTTTCTGACCACAACACTATGAGATTAGAAATGAATTACACGGAAAAAAACGTGAAAAGCACAAACACATGGAGGCTAAACAATACGTTACTAAATAACCAAGAGAACACTGAAGAAATCAAAGAGGAAATCAAAATAAACCTAGAGACAAATGACAATGAAAACACGATGATCCATAACCTATGGGATGCAGCAAAAGCAGTTCTAAGAGGGAAGTTTATAGCTGTACAAGCCTACCTCAACAAACAAGAAAAATCTCAAATAAACAATCTAACTTTACACCTAAAGGAACTAGAGAAAGAAGAACAAACAAAACCCAAAGTTAGCAGAAGGAAAGAACTCATAAAGATCAGAGCAGAAATAAATGAAATAGAAACAAAACAATAGCAAAGATCAATAAAACTAAAAGCTGGTTCTTTGAGAAGATAAACAAAATTGATAAGCCATTAGCCAGACTCATCAAGAAAAAGAGGGAGAGGACTCAAATCAATAAAATTAGAAATGAAAAAGGAGAAGTTACAACAGACACCACAGAAATACAAAGCATCCTAAGAGACTACTACAAGCAACTCTATGCCAATAAAATGGACAACCTGGAAGAAATGGACAAATTCTTAGAAAGGTATAACCTTCCAAGACAGAACCAAGAAGAAATAGAAAATATGAACAGACCAATCACAAGTAATGAAATTGAAACTGTGATTAAAAATCTTCCAACAGGGCTTCCCTGGTGGCACAGTGGTTGAGAGTCTGCCTGCTCAATGCAGGGGACACGGGTTCGAGCCCTGGTCTGGGAAGATCCCACATGCCGCGGAGCGACTAGGCCCGTGAGCCACAACTACTGAGCCTGCGTGTCTGGAGCCTGTGCTCCGCAACAAGAGAGGCCACGATAGTGAGAGGCCCGCGCATCGCGATGAAGAGTGGCCCCCGCTTGCCACAACTAGACAAAGCCCTCGCACAGAAACGAAGACCCAACACAGCCAAAAATAAATTAATTAATAATAATTTTTTAAAAAGCACAAATATTTTAAAAAAAAATCTTCCAACAAACAAAAGTCCAGGACCAGATGGCTTCACAGGTGAATTCTTTCAAACATTTAGAGAAGAGCTAACACCCATCCTTCTCAAACTCTTCTAAAAATTGCAGAGGAAGGAACACTCCCAAACTCATTCTATGAGGCCACCATCACCCTGATAGCAAAACCAGACAAAGATACTACAAAAAAAGAAAATTACAGACCAATATAACTGATGAATATATATACAAAAATCCTCAACAAAATAGTAGCAAACAGAATCCAACAACACATTAAAAGGATCATACACCACGATCAAGTGGGATTTATCCCAGGGATGCAAGGATTCTTCAATATAGGCAAATCAATCAATGTGATACAGCATATTAACAAATTGAAGAAGAAAAACCATATGATCGTCTCAATAGATGCAGAAAAAGCTTTTCACAAAATTCAACACCCATTTATGTTAAAAACTCTCCAGAAAGTGGGCATAGAGGGAACCTACCTCAACATAATAAAGGCCATATATGACAAACCCACAGCAAACTTCATTCTCAATGGTGAAAAACTGAAAGCATTTCTTCTAAGATCAGGAAAAAGACAAGGATGTCCACTCTCACAACTATTATTCAACATAGTTTTGGAAGTCCTAGCCACAGCAATCAGAGAAGAAAAAGAAATAAAAGGAATACAAATTGGAAAAGAAGAAGTAAAACTGCCACTATTTGTAGATGACATGATACTATACATAGAGAATCCTAAAAATGCCACCAGAAAACTACTAGAGCTAATCAATGAATGTGGTAAAGTTGCAGGATACAAAATTAATGCACAGAAATCTCTTGCATTCCTATACACTAATGATGAAAAATCTAAAAGGGAAATTATGGAAACACTCCCATTTACCACTGCAACAAAAAGAATAAAATACCTAGGAATAAACCTACCCAGGGAGGCAAAAGACCTGTATGCAGAAAACTATAAGACACTGATGAAAGAAATTAAAGATGAAACCAACAGATGGAGAGATATACCATGTTCTTGGATTGGAAGAATCAATATTGTGAAAATGACTATATTACCCAAAGCAATCTACAGATTCAATGCAATCCCTATCAAATTACCAATGGCATTTTTTATGGAACTAGAACAAATCATCTTAAAATTTGTATGGAGACACAAAAGACCCCAAATACCCAAAGCAGTCTTGAGGGAAAAAACCGGAGCTGGAGGAATCAGACTCCCTGACTTCGGACTATACTACAAAGCTACAGTAATCAAGACAATATGGTACTGGCACAAAAACAGAAACATAGATCAATGGAGCAAGATAGAAAGCCCAGAGATAAACCCACGCACCTATGGTCAACTAATCTATGACAAAGGAGGCAAAGATATACAATGGAGAAAAGACAGTCTCTTCAATAAGTGGTGCTGGGAAAACTGGACAGCTACATTTAAAAAAATGAAATTAGAATACTCCCTAACACCATACACAAAAATAAACTCAAAATGGATTCGAGACCTAAATGTAAGACCGGACACTATAAAACTCTTAGAGGAAAACATAGGAAGAACACTCTTTAACATAAATCACAGCAAGATCTTTTTTGATCCACCTCCTAGAGTAATGGAAATAAAAACAAAAATAAACAAATGGGACCTAATGAAACTTCAAAGCTTTTGCACAGCAAAGGAAACCATAAACAAGACGAAAAGACAACCCTCAGAATGGGAGAAAATATTTGCAAACGAATCAACGGACAAAGGATTAATCTCCAAAATATATAAACAGCTCATTCAGCTCAATATTAAAGAAACAAACAACCCAATCCAAAAATGGGCAGAAGACCTAAATAGACATTTCTCCAAAGAAGACATACAGATGGCCACGAAGCACATGAAAAGATGCTCAACATCACTAATTATTAGAGAAATGCAAATCAAAACTACAATGAGGTATCACCTCACACCAGTTAGAATGGGCATCATCAGAAAATCTACAAACAACAAATGCTGGAGAGGGTGTGGAGAAAAGGGAACCCTCTTGCACTGTTGGTGGGAATGTAAATTGATACAGCCACTATGGAGAACAGTATGGAGGTTCCTTAAAAAACTAAAAATAGAATTACCATATGATCCAGGAATCCCACTACTGGGCATATACCCAGAGAAAACTGTAATTCAAAAAGAGACATGCACCCCAATGTTCACTGCAGCACTGTTTACAATAGCCAGGTCATGGAAGCGACCTAAATGCCCATCGACAGACGAATGGATAAAGAAGTTGTGGTACATATATACAATGGAATATTACTCAGCCATAAAAAGGAACGAAATTGAGTCATTTGTTGAGACGTGGATGGATCTAGAGACTGTCATACAGAGTGAAGTAAGTCAGAAAGAGAAAAACAAATATCGTATATTAACACATGTATGTGGAACCTAGAAAAATGGTACAGATGAACCGGTTTGCAGGGCAGAAGTTGAGACACAGATGTAGAGAACAAACGTATGGACACCAAGGGGGGAAAACCGCAGTGGGGTGGGGATGGTGGTGTGCTGAATTGGGCGGTTGGGATTGACATGTATACACTGATGTGTATAAAATTGATGACTGATTAAAAAAAAAAAAGAAATTCAACTACAAAAAAAAAAGATATGTCTTTTGTTTGGTATTGACTTTGTCATATTATTTTATGGTACAATTATTAAATGTATTATGATATATCTTTTGCAGTTATCTATATGACTTTTTTCACTCTTTCATTTATTGAAATTTCTTACTTGTGTTTAGGATGGCTTAATTTTTTGTTCTAATAGGTACCTTTGTATGTATACCTCTTAAAACACATTCTGTTTTCTGTTTTCCAATTTAACTTTTAACAAAACAATTTGTCCATTTAAAATAATGTAATTTACCTCCAATGTTTTACCTAAATGGCAGCAACTTCAACATTTCTCTTTCTTCCTATTTTCTCCTATATTTAATATATAATTTTTGTTTTGTCATAACATGTAACACAAAAAATGACATACTGTATAACATATAGCATAAAAAATATATATATATATATATATATACTTTTTTTCCCACCCTTGTTTTTGTTTTCAATTACAGCAAATGTTCATGTTTCATCTTTTTGCTGAAGTCTCACCAGTAATTTCTTGCTTGAATGGAACTCTTTGTCTGGTAGATTGCTTGAGGAGGACTCATGGGTAGAGAATTTCTTGATCATTTGAGTGAAGAAAACATTGTTTTATTGCCTTGACACTTGGAAGACAGCTAAGCTAGATTTCAAGTCACTGAAACAATCTTTTTACAAACAAATTTTATAAAATCCTTCATCACTGGTGAAATCTGAGTCAGTTTGATTCTCTTGTCCTTTTTAGTTATCTATTATTGTGGCCAGGAGGCCCTGAGGAAATTTTCTTTAACTATAAAGTGTAACAGAATGTGTATGAAATGTCTAAGAATTGATTGTGGTAGGTCAATTTTCCCTAGTACTTCCTTGGCCCATTCAATATGTAGATACAGGTAGTCTTTGGTTTCCAGGGGGGGAAAAGAAAAGAGGATTATAGTTTTTGATATAAGTTCTATCCCATTATTTCAGTTGGACTCTCTTTAGAGATTCCAGTTAAATATATGCTGGATCTTTTTTGCCCGTCTTCCATTTCAGGGCTGATCTCTGTCCATTTTTTATTTCTTTCCTTACATCATTCTTTTGGCTGTTTTGCTGTTTTTCTTTAATTGCCCTTATTAAGTTTTCATTCAGATATATTTGATTGTACTTGATTGTAAGAAAACTTACAATTTATTCATTATTTCATATACACTTTTATTTTTTCTTCTATTTTCCGAGTTCAGTCAGCTCTCATTACTTTCCCCCTATTTATATTCCTAATTTCTTTTAATATTCCCCAAATGCTTGGTGGAATATATCTAATTGGTTGTGTAGTTTTAAGCTGTAAATTGAATTGATTTCTTTCCTAGTTTCTGCTTACTTTTTATAGGTGAAAATTATTTGATTCTTTGTGACTTATGGTTTAAGGTGTTTAAAAAACACCATCTTCACGAGTATACTCTACTATAACAAAACATGGTTTCTTTTTTTTTTCCAGAAAAACTTGCATTTATTTCTAAATATTTTGAAAATAAACAAATTTACATATAGTTTCTTTTCAATTTCTGTGATTATACTAGTAATGATTCCAATAGATTTCCTGAAAATGTCATTTGCACTTTCCGTACATTACTTACAATGGCATTTTCAGTTGAAATAGTTGGGTTAGATTAGGAAATATGAATGAATTATTTTTAGTCCAAAATCATGGTTCTTTATGGATGATTTTTTAAAGCAGGAGCTGTGGAATGGCAGGGTTCTAAGCTTATGTTTTTGATGTTCCTCATGTTACTTCCTGTATTTTCATGTTACTGAATTTACATTTTTTTTTCAAATAAATATTCATTCTTCCTTTTTACGCTCTGCTCCCCTGAAACTTACATTTCTCCAGATCAGGGATGAATCTCTTCCGGTCCTAATTGACACTGGAGCCACACTTTCAGGGCTCAACACCACTACTATAAAACAGCCCCTGCCTTGGAGTACTAAAATATATAGTTCTAACAGTGGGGATCTCTAATGAACTTCAAGAGGTTCATGTCTCTGAACCTAATCCCTTTTGTTTAGGCCCTCTGAGAGATACAAACCCTTTTTTTCCTTATTTCCTCTACTTCTATACATTTATTAGGCTGAGACTTCTTAGGGAAGTATCATGCCAGAATTTCTTTCTCCAAAAAGGAGGAATCATTCTTGAATTTGACAGTAGTCATTAAAAGTAACCAACCAGTTGAGTTAAATGACTCTTTGATATATTTTATTTATTCTGCCTCTGAAGGTAATAGAGCTGATTATGGGGGGGAAAAAAAAACCCTGATTATTCGTCCCTATTTATTTAGCTAGTATCCTTCTTATGGACAAAATTTCCAACTGTTAGCTGGTAATATTCACAGAGCACATCCCATCAAGATTCAAATAGATCCCTCAAAAACTCTTCTCAGAATTAAGCAATACCCTATAAGATGCCCTTCAAGGTATTAAGCCCATAATAGAAGATTACAAGACTCAAGGCTTCATTATCCCTTGTACTAGGCCCTGTAACACTTCCCTTTTACTGGTAAGAAAACCTAAGGACTAGGAGTGGAGGTTCCTCCAGGACTTTCAAGCAATAAACAGCCCTATTATCCCTTGATACCCTGTTGTTCCTAACCCTCATAATTATTAACATCCATTCCCATCAGAAGTAAATTCTTTACTATAATTGATTTATGCAGTACCTTCTTTAGTATTCCAGTTGATAAATTTAGCCAATACTTTTTGCCTTCATTTGTGAAGAAAAACAATTCACCTGGACAGCAATGCCTCAGGGTTTGACTCAGAGGCCTTCTCATTTCTTGAAAATCATGAAGGCTGATCTGGATGATAGAAAGTTTCCTAGGAGTCCTATTTGTTGCAATATGAGGATAATTTGTGTCCTTCTCAAGCTTCCTCACAGCAAGAAAGCATCTACTTGCTAAAGTTTTTAGCCTTAAAGGGACAAAGAAAAATTGCAGTTTGCCCAACCTAGGTTTAATATTTAGGGCAGCTGATATCCGAACAAGGCCTGCACTTAGATCCAGATAGACTTAAGGGTGTCCTAAACTTCCCAAAATCCAAATTAAGTGCCAAATGTGAGGATTTCTCAGGCTACTTGGTTATTGTTGAAATTAGATTCCAAGTATCTCTGTTGTGGCCAAACTTCTGTATGTTTTACTCAACAATAACAACCTTGATCCAACTTGATGGGCAGAACAGGATGACATAGCCTTTAAGGCTTTAAAGGAGAGTTTGATGAACGCACTTGCCCTTGGGCAGCCCAGTGATCTTACTTCCTTTTTCTTTTGTGTATATGAAAAGGAAGGGAATGCCCTTGAAGTACTCACCTAAAGACATAGGGACCACCATCAACTCATAGGGTATTATAGCCAGTAACTGAACTTTGTGGCACATGGACACCCCCTTGCCTTAGAGGCATTAGAGCCACAGCCCTTTTGGTTAAGACCACTGAGAAAACTGTTGTGGGTTCCTCTTTAACCATTTTTGTACCTCATGCAGTAAAAGCTCTCTTGAAATCTCATCATACTCAATATTTCTCAGCCAGTTGCCTCAGCTCCTATGAAGCCTTTGTTAACTCTTCTTCATGTAACTTTTATGTTGTAATAACCTTAATCTTGTTACCTCCATCACTGATGAAGTCCCTCACAACTGCTTAAAGTTGATTGACTACCTCCTGAGTATTCATGATGATCTGCAGGAAATTACTTTGGGTAACACTGACTTCTCATGGTCACTGAAGGTTCTTATTTAAAAGGTGACAATGGCAAACATTGTGCTGGGTATGCTATTGCCACTCCTTTTGATGTTATTAAGGCAGCCTCTTTATCTACAGCTCCTTCAGCCCAACAGGCTGAATTATACACTGTGATACTGCAGAAATACAAAAAATTATTAGAAAATAGTATGAACAGTTATGTGCAACAAAATGGACAATGTAGAAGAAATAAACAAGTTTCTAGAAACATACAGCCCACCAAAACTGAATCAAGAAGAAACAGATGATTTGAACAGACCAATCACTAGAAATGAAATAGAATCTGTAATAAAAAATACTAAAATAAAAATAAATTAAAAATAAAATAAATTAAAAATAAATAAAAATTAAAAATAAAATAAAAATAAAACAAACAAACAAAACTCCTTGCAAACAAAAGTCCAGGACCAGAGGGCTTCACTGGGGAAATCTACGAAACATACAAAGAAGAACTTATATCTATCCTTCTCAAACTCTTCCAAAAGATTGAAGAGGAGGGAACACTCCCAAAGTCATTCTATGAAGCCACCATCACCCTGATATCAAAGCCAGACAAAGACAGAACTAAAAAAATTACAGGCCAATATCTTTGATGAATATAGATGCAATATCATCAACAAAATATCAGCAAACTAAATCCAACAGCACATAAAAAGGATCATACACCATTATCAAATTGGATTCATCACAAGGTCACAAGGATGGTTCCACACAGGCAAGTCAATCAATGTGATAAACCACATCAACAAAAGAAAAGACAAAAACCACATGATCATCTCAATAGATGCAGAAAAAGCATTTGATAAAATTCAACATCCATTCATGATAAAAACTCTCACCAAAATGATAGAGAAAAAATATATCAACATAGTAAGAGCTATTTATGACAAACCTACAGCCAACACAATACTCAACAATGAAAAGCTGAAAGCCTTCCTGGTAAATTGAGGAATAAGACAAAGATGCCCACTCTCACCACTTCTATTCAACATAGTATTGGATGTCCTAGCTATAGCAATAAGACAAGAAAAAGAAATAAAATATATGCAAATAGTAAGAGAAGATGTAAAACTGGCATTATATGCAGAGTACATGGTACTCTATATAGAAAACCATAAAGACTCCACACAAAAACTATTAGATCTTATAAATGAATTCAGCAAGGTAGCAGGATACAAAATTAATACATGGAAATCCACTGCATTTCTTTACACTAACAATGAAATACCAGAAAGAGAAGTAAAAAAAAAAATCCTTTTTAAAATCGCATCAAGAAAAAAAAAAAAACTAACCAAGGAGGTGAAATGTATAATTCTCAGCATATAATTCTCTTATATGCTGAGAATTATAAAACACCGTAAAAAAAAAATCAAAGATGATTCAAGGAAATTAAAAGAGATCCTATGCTCTTGGACTGAAGAATTGATGTGGTTAAAATGGCCATCCTACTCAAAGCAACACACAGATTTAATGTGATCCCTATCAAACTACCCCTGACATTTTTCACAGAACTAGAAAAAATAATCCTAAAATGTATATGGAACTATCAAAGACCCAGAATTGCCAAAGCAATCCTGAGGAAAAAGAACAAATGTGGAAGCATAACCCTTCCAGACTTCAGACAATAGTGTAAAGCTACAGTAATCAAAACAGCATGCTACTGGCACAAAAACAGACATATAGATCAATGGAGCAGAATAGAGAGCCAGAAATAAACCCACACATCTACAGTCAATTAATCTTCAACAAAGGAGGCAAGATTATACAATGGAGAAAAGGGAGTCTCTTCAGCAAGTGGTGTTGGGAAAGCTGGACAGCTGCACATAAATCAATGAAGTTAGAACACTCCCTCATACCATACATAAAAATAAACTCAAAATGGCTTAAAGACTTAAATATAAGACAAGACACCATAAAATTACTAGAAGAGAACATAGGCAAAATATTCTCTGATATAAACCATCAGAGTATTTTCTTAGGTCAGTCTCCCAAAGCAAAAGAAATAAAAGCAAGAATAAACAAATAGGACCTAATCACACTTATAAGCTTTCAACAGTGAAAGAAACTGTAAACAAAATGAAGAGACAGCCTACGGACTGGGAGAAAATATTTGCAAATGATGTGACCTACAAGGGATTAATTTCCAAAATATATAAACAGCTCATACAACTCAATATCAAAAAAACACACATCACAATTTAAAAAATGGGCAGTAGACATTTCTACAAAGAAGGCATACAGATGGCCAACAGGCACATGAAAAGATGTTCAACATCACTAATTACTAGAGAAATGCAAATCAAAACTACACATGGGGTATCACCTCGCACTGGTCAGAATGCCCATCATCAAAAAGCTACAAATAGTAAATGCTGGAGATAGTGTGGGGAAAAGGGAACCCTCCTACACTGTTGGTGGGAATGTAAATTGGTTCAGCCACTATGGAAAACAGTACAGAAGTTCCTTAAAAAAGTAAAAATAAAGTTACCATATGATCTAGGAATCCCACCCCTGGGCATATATCTGGAAAAGACAAAAACTCTTAATTCAAAAAGATACATGCACCCCAGTTAGTTCATAGCAGCACTATTTACAATACCCAAAACATGGAAGCAACACAAGTGCCCATCAACAGATGACTGGCTTAAGAAGATTTCATATACATATATATATGCTACCATGGAATATTAGTCATAAAAAAGAACATGTTGGGCTTCCCTGGTGGCTCAGTGGTTGAGAATCTGCCTGCTAATGCAGGGGACACAGGTTCAAGCACTGGTCTGGGAAGATCCCACATGCCGTGGAGCAACTAGGCCCGTGAGCCACAACTACTGAGCCTGCGCGTCTGGAGCCTGTGCTCCACAACAAGAGAGGCCACGATAGTGAGAGGCCCACGCACCACGATGAAGAGTGGCCCCCGCTTGCCGCAGCTGGGGGAAGGCCCTCGCACAGAAACGAAGACCCAACACAGGCAAAAATATATAAATAAATAAATAAATAAAATAAGATCCATGAAGGTGCTATTTAAAAAAAAAAAAAAAGAACATGTTGCAGCAACATGGATGGATCTAGAGATTATCATACTAAGTGAAATAAGTCAGACAGAGAAAGACAAATATCCTATGATATCACTTATATGTGGGATCTTAAAAATAGTACAAATGAAATTATTTACAAACCAAACAGACTCACAGACATAGAAAACAAATTTACAGTTACCAAAGGGGAAGGGGGGATAAATTAGAAATATGGGATTAACAGATACACACTACCATATATAAAAATGATAAACAATAAGGATTTACTGTATAGCCCAGGGAACTATATTCAAGATCTTGTAACAGCCTATAATGGTAATATAGGTAATATATATATAACTGAATCACGTTGCTGTATACCTGAAACTAATACAATATTATAAATCAATCATACTTCACTGAAAATGAATAAATTTAAAAAAAAGACAATTGGCAAAATTTGTAGAGACCCTCCAAACACCTTGGCCAAAAGCATTGCCATTGGTCCTACCACTTGCAGAACTTATAAATTCTCATCCTTTGAGATAGTCACAGGATTCCCAATGCACTTGGCTCCTGCTTCTTTTGACCCACAACTGATAAAAGGACAGATACTCCAATACTGCAAAGGCCTAATTGCTTCTATTAAAAATAACTATACTTTAATAGAGCAATCTTTTCACAATGCACTTTCTGGAGACAAAGTCCTTAAGCATCCCACCTTGCAACCTGGAGATTTCCTCTACTGGATAAAGCACCTCCAGATAAATTATCTTCAACCTCATTGGAGATGACCCTATCAGGTACTACTAACCAACCCTTGTGCCACCAAACTCTAAGGAACAGTCTCTTGGATTCCCATGACAAACCTAAATAAAGCACTGAACACTGACTGGATCTGCACATCATCTGGTGATCTGAAAGTAAAAATTTCCTGGAATTGAAGCAGATGACAGCTAATAAGACAACTTTCTCAAGATACCTGGACCAGGCCTGTTGGAAGTTTGTCACCAGATCTTAATGATGATATAATGCTTCAGATGATCTCCAATGTTTATGATCTTGATAACATATGGACTTCAGATAAAAAGTGCTATTCCTTCTTGTGACTCCAATAGGTTTCCAATCTGTGTTCTTTCCCTCCAACTTGAAACACTACATCCAGAAAAGATCCTTCTTGGCATGGAGAGACAAAAGGCCACTGAAACTAGAACACCTGACTCTTGATCAGCAGTGTTTTCAGAGAAAGATCTTGATCAAACGAAGAAAATATTAAAAAAAAATAATAAACAGAAACCTCAGTTAAATAGAGTCATAAGACCTGAAGAGGGAGCTCTCTCTGCCTGTGATGATAGCAGAACCCAACAGGGAGAAGAAAGACTCCTCTTCTTTCCTGGCAAGGACTCAGCCAATGAAAAGGCATGGACTCTTTTTTACTATGGCCCTCTCAACTTCTTTTTCTTCTCTATAAAAGCGTTCTCCTTCCCTTGCTGTGTGGAGCCTTGCATGTGGCTAGACTTGCATGTGGCAGACCCCAAATTGCACTTCTCTGCTAATCCTGAATAAACCCATCTTTGCTACAGAGATATCTGGCAGTCTATTTATTTCAGGTCAACATTTCTAGCTTCCAATTTTCTATAAAAATAGATACACTGAATTTATTTTACTTTTTTTTTAACCAAAAGTCTATATTCTCCATTGCATCTTCTTAGTTCCTCCTGCTGTATGAATAGTGCCAAAACTAGCAGGCTAGCCAAATTTTTAATCCTACAAAAGAAATACAGCCGAGTTGAGAAACGTACATTGTTTCTTCTACTTTGGCTCTTTGTTTCTTTAGCAGATCTGCATCACCATTGTGTGTGTGTATTTTAACTTTCATTGGTTTCTGCCTGTATATACGAATATCTTCATTTCAACAGTCAGGTTTCTAAATTATCAAAGCAAGAAAACTTAACATCTGTGTACACAAATTACACATGGAGCTCAGGCATGAAGGATAAAGAGAAAAGGGTAATAGAAAGTGGAATCAAAGTTTATTAAAATGTAATTTTATGCCTGATTTGGTTAGCATTGGTCTGATTTCATTTGCACTTCACATCAGCAGCTGCCAATTTGGTATAATTTGGAACCATAAATTATTGATGACAAAATATAATTAAATTTCTTATCAAGTTTAAGGAGTTTGAAGGTTTTTTCTGTTATAAAGAGGGAGAAAAACCTTATGACATACAGTGAAGGTTATTACGTAAAAGGAGTATGCTTTATGTAATGCTCTATGATGGCTTTAGTTTAGGAACAAAACAAAAATTTTATGGAGATGAAATGACATTTCTTCTCTTCTACTCAAGAATTTGACAATGTCCCCAGTGTTTTTCTTCTTCTTCCTCTTCCCCCCTCCTGTCTCCTCTTCTTCTCTCCCTTTTACTTCCCCTCCCCTTCCCTCTTCTTCTTCCTCTTTTTCTCCTCCTCCTCCTTCTTCTCCTTCTATTTCTTGAGCTTCTCATTAACTGGAGTCCTACCGTTCTGCCATGAACTAATGCTGTGTTCTGGCTAACACAGACCACAAAACAAGTATTAGCAGCCTCAGAAGAATGTGATGTAAAAAAACCACACCTGGAACAATTAGGTCAATTTCAAATTAATAATGCTTCCCCTTTTTGAACTGTAGGAAGTTTATATTTAACTGGATTGTCATAAAAAGAGAGATAGAGTGAGGCAGATCTTCAGCAAAATTATAAAGGAAATGGTATGATGAAAGAATATGTGTACTGATATAGAATAAGATAGAAGAAATTGAAAACAATACATAAAGGAATAAAAACAATTTCATTTTGGATTATTAAACATAGTATAACCTCCTTGAAGTTAAATAGTATCTGTCAATTACATTTTATATCCAAGAAATCTAGCAATGATCTTTTTCACTCAGTGAACTACTGTAGGTTTATATTAGTTAACATGAACTGGGTAAAATTGCAAATAAACACAATTACATTAGGAAGAATGCAAGTCCTGTGATTTTAAAATATCATCCTTCCGTTCTATAAGAGAGGAATGCTCAAGATAAGCTATGGTCCTTAAAGAGAAAAAAAAAAATTGCATTAGTGAAAAAGTCTATGAATCTTTAAAAAAATAGACATATTCAAATATAGATTTATAAAATCATACTCTGTCAGAAACAAACGAAGCTCAAAAATTATCTAATCCAAGCTCCACTTTTACATTTAAATAAATACATAAATCCAAGGAAATCTTGGAGAAATCCTTTTCTTGGAGGAAGAGAAGCTTGAGGAGCATAAGGTAGTTTTCCAAAGCAAATGTTATCTGGTCAGCTGCAAGAAGCTGAACACAGCTGTCTATGGTCAAAGAAAACGCTAACCCATGACAGCCTCAGATATCCTTCAGATGCTTAGGTACTTCCAGAATTCTGGGCGAGTTCAGCATGCAATGGAGATGTTAGTAAAAGTGAAGTTGGCAACTTAATGCAATGTGAATACCAGAAGCCAGAGATAGAAGCAAGTCCTTCATGAGAGCAGACAAAAGCCAATAATGCAAGGATTGAGTGGCTGATATTGTCCTGAGTTTGAAACAAATGAGTTCCCATTATAAGACACAGCAAGACAAAGTCAATTTCCCTGGGAAGTTGAACTCAAACAATAGAGCTCGGCTAGAGGCCAGTTTTATACTAACTGATGCTCTTTAAGGTACAAATAAAATATGGTTTAAAAGAGCCATTGACCTGTCTGGGTTTTTAGGAGGCTTCTTTCTAATAAGGTTCAGGGACTCTAAACTGTTGAGAAGAAGGAACTGGTCAAGGTCCAACAATTAGCAAATACCAGGTTTAGAACTGAACCTGGATTTTCTAATACCTGAGTTGTTGTGTACTTCACTATAGTTCTTTAGTGTTGATGCTCTAGGAATACAAGAAGCAGGCAAACAATTTTCATATTTACTATAACAATTATAAATCTTTATGCACCCAACATAGAAGCACCTCAATACATAAGGCAAATACTAACAACCATGAAAGGGGAAATTGACAGTAACACAATGATAGTAAGGGACTTTAACACCCCACTTACACCAACGGACAGATCATCCAAACAGAAAATAAATAAGGAAACACAAGCTTTAGACGACACAATAGACCAGAGAGATTTAAACTGATATTTACAGAACATTCCACCTGAAAGTGGCAGAATACACTTTCTTATCAAGTGCACACAGAACATTCTCCAGGATAGATCACAGCTTGGGTCAAAAATCAAGCCTCAGAAAATTTAAGAAAACTGAAATCACATCAAGCATCTTTTCTGACAACAATGCTATGAGACTGGAAATCAGTTACAGGAAAAAAAACTGTGAAAAACACAAATACATGGAGGCTAAACAGTGCGCTACTAAATAACCAAGAGATCACTAAGAAATCAGAGAAGAAATAAAAAAATAAATAGAAAAAATGACAACGAAAACACCATGACCCAAAACCAACGGGATGCAGCAAAAGCAGTTCTAAGAGGGAAGTTTATAGTAATTCAATCTCACCTCAAGAAACAAGAAAACTCTCAAACAATCTAACCTTACACCTAAAGCAACTAGAGAACGAAGAACAAAGAAAACCCGAAGTCAGTAGAAGGAAAGAAATCATAAAGATCAGAGCAGAAATAAATGAAATAGAAATGAAGAAAACAAAGAAATAGCAAAGATCAATAAAAGTTGGTTCTTTGAGAAGATAAACAAAATTGATAAACCCTTAGCCAGACCCATCAAGAAAAAAAGGGAGAGGATGCAAATTAATAAAATTAGAAATGAAAAAGGAGAAATCACAACTAAAACCGCAGAAATACAAAGGATTATAATACTACTACTAACAACTATATGCCAATAAAATGGACAACCACGAAGAAATGGACAAACACTTGGAAAGGTACAATTTTCCAAGACTGAACTAGGAAGAGTTAGAAAATATAAACAGACCTACCACAAGTAATGAAATTGAAACTGTAATTTAAAATCTTCCAACAAACAAAAGTCCAGGACCAGACAACTTCACAGGAGAATTCTATCAAACATTTAGAGAAGAGCTAACACTGATCCTTCTCAAACTCTTCCAAAAAACTGCAGAGGGATGAACGCTCCCAAATTCATTCCACGAAGCCAACATCACCTTGATACCAAAACCAGAAAAAGATACCACAAAAAAAGAAAATTATAGACCAGTATCACTGAGGAACATAGATGCAAAAATTCTCAACAAAATACTAGTAAGCAGAATCCAACAACATATTAAAAGGATCATACACCATGATCAAGAGAGATTTATCCCAGGAATGCAAGGATTCTTCAATACATGTAAATCAATCAATGTGATACATCATATTATCAAATTAAGGAATAAAAACCGTATGATCATCTCAATAGATGCAGAATAAGCTTTTGACAAAATTCAACACCCATTTATGATAAAATTGCTCAAGAAAATGGGCACAGAAGGAACCTACCTTACCATAATACAGCCACATATGACAAAGCCACAGTAAATACCATACTCAATGGTGAAAAACTGAAAGCATTTCTACGAAGATTAGGAAGAAGACAAGGATGTCCACTCTCGCCACTCTTATTCAACATAATTTTGGAAGTCCTAGTCACAGCAATCAGAGAAGAAAAAGAAATAAAAGGAATCCAAATTGGAAAAGAAGAAGTAAAACTGTCACTGTTTGCAGATGACATGATACTATACATAGAAAATCTAAAGATGTCACCAGAAAACTACTAGAACTAATCAATGAATTTGGTGAGGTTTCAGGATACAAAATTAATGCACAGAAATCTCTGGCATTCCTATACACTTACAACGAAAAATCTGAAAGAGAAATTAAGGAAACAATCCTATTTACCAAAGCAACAAAAAGAATAAAATACCTAGGAATAAACCTACCTAAGGAGACAAAGGCCTGTATGCAGAAAACTATAAGACACTGATGAAAGAAATCAAAGATGATGTAAACAGATGGAGAAATATACCATGTTCTTGGATTGGAAGAATCGACATTGTGAAAATGACTATACTACCCAAAGCAATCTACAGATTCAATGCAATCCCTATCAAACTACCAATGGCATTCTTCACAGAATTAGAACAAAAAATTTTACAATTTGTATGGAAACAAAAAAGACTCTGAATAGCCAAAGCAACCTTGAGAAAGAAAAACGGAGCTGGAGGAATCATGTTCTCTGACTTCAAACTATACTACAAAGCTATAGTAATCAAGGTAGTATGGTACTGGCACAAAAACAGAAATATAGTTCAGTGGTACACGACAGAAAGCCCAGAGATAAGCCCACGCACATATGGTCACCTTATCTTTGATAAAGGAGGCAAGCATATACAGTGGAGAAAAGACAGCCTCTTCAATAAGTGGTGCTGGGAAAACTGGACAGCTACATGTAAAAGAATGAAATTAGAACACTCCCTAACACTGTACACAAAAATAAAATCCAAATGGATTAAAGACCTAAATGTAAGACAGGACACTATAAAACTCTTAAGAGGAAAACATAGGAAAAACACTCTTTGACATAAACCACAGCAAGATCCTTTTTGACCCACCTTCTAGAATAATGAATATAAAAACAAAAATAAAGAAATGGGACCTAATTAAACTTAAAAGCTTTTGCACAGCAAAGGAAACCATAAACAAGAAGAAAAGAGAACCCTCAGAATGGGAGAAAATATTTGCAAATGAAACAATGGACAAAGGATTAATCTTCAAAATATATAAACAGCTCATGGAGCTCAATATCAAATAAACAAACAACCCAATTGAAAAATGGGCAGAAGACTTAAATAGACATTTCACCAAAGAAGACATATAGATGGCCAAGAGGCACATGAAGGGATGCTCAACAGCATTGGCTATTAGAGGAATGCAAATCAAAACTACAATGAGGTATCACCTCACACTGGTCAGAAAGGCCATCATCAAAAAACCTAGAAACAATAAATGCTGGAGAAGGTGTGGTGAATAGGGAACCTTCCTGCACTGTTTGTGGGAATATTAATTGATACAGCCACCATGGAGAACAGTATGGAGGTTCCTTAAAAAACTAAAAATAGAACTACCATATGACCCAGCAATCCCACTACTGGGCATATACCCTGAGAAAACCATAATTCAAAATGACATATACCACAATGTTCACTGCAGCACTATTTTCAATAGCCAGGACATGTAACCAACTTAAATGTCCATCGACCGATGAATGGATAAAGAAGATTTGGCACATATATATACAATGGAATATTACTCAGCCATAGAAAGGAACAAAACTGAGATATTTGTAGTGAGGTGGATGGACCTAGAGTCTGTCATACAGAGTGAAGTAAGTCAGAAAGAGAAAAATACCATATGCTAATGCAAGGAAATTGAACCTAAAACAAATGGTACTGAGGAACCTAGTGGCAGGGCAAAAATAAAGACGCAGACATAGAGAATGGACTTGAGGACATGGGGGGGTGGGGAGGGGAAGGTGGGGCAAAGTGAGAGTAGCACTGACATATATACACTACCAAATGTATAATAGTTAGCTAGTGGGAAGCAGCAGCATAGCACAGGGAGATCAGCTCGGTGCTTTGCAACGACATAGAGCAGAGGGATAGGGAATGTGGGAGGGAGTTTCAAGAGGGAGGGGGTATGGGGATATATGCATACAAATGGCTGATTCACTTTGTTGTACAACAGAAACTAACACAGCATTGTGAAGCAATTATACTCCAATAAAGATGTATAACAAATAATAAAATAAAATAAAATAAAAATACTGAAAAAAAAATGGAAGTTACCCAAAGTATGGTACAAAAATTCAAATTGACCACTCCAAATAATAAAATTAGTATAGCCTTCTCCTTCCTCTCCACCAGCTTTCCATTTCAGATGAAACAGTCTTTAAATGATATAAAAAGGAAAGTATATAATAGGTGGAAGAAATATAGGGTTTAGTTTATTATCTTAGAAGAGGGGAAGGTTTTCTAAGCATGATTACAAAACCCAGAAACACAGAGGGAAAGATTTTTTAATTGTCTGCATAAAAATATCTGTATGAATAAAATACCATGACCAGCATCAAAAGACAAAAAATAAATAGTATATGCAACACATATGACAAGGAATAGTTAGGCTTTCTGATTGCTTGTTTTCACTATAGAAATAGTTACTATAAACCAATTTACTAGAAAAATGATGAATAATAACAAGTAGTTCATAAAATAAAAATAAAGGTGGGGTAGGATGATAGCTAATAAATACAGGAAAAGAAAGCTAATCCTACTGAGAAAACAAGCAGAATAAATTTAAAAAAAAAACAACTAGAGGAAAAGGTAACAAGAGAAACTCTCACATTGGCACATACTGATCATTTTGATAGCAGTAATTCTGTTTATCCCTTAGTGTGGCTATACAGTTTGAAGATATGTTTTGGGAGTGACACCTCTCTTACAATATTGCACCAGATGGGTTATGTACAACTCTTTGCAGAGTATGGTTTGATTTCATAATTGTTGCTATCTTACCAGTTATGCACGATCTAAGAAATTTAAACACTTGTCTGTTTTCCATATTAGAAATCTCACAGTGTTCAAAAAACTCTAAATGACAATAAGAAGTATTCACTACTTTCATCTGATGCTACGTGGCCTCGCTAACCTAAATTCCCCCAAACTTTAACCTCAGAATAATTCAGATCCTTTCTGGAACTTGGGATCTCTGAATTGGCTGGTGTCTTAATTGTTCTATTAATGAAATATTTACTGCTTATTTTTTCAGATAATATCCTGTAGCCATTCTGACTCAAGCAGAATTTTAACATATTAATATCAGTTGCAATCTTTATTCTATAGAAAAATATACTAGCCATTATTTCAGAAAGTTTAGTGACTGAGGAAAAGAGCTTCCAGATTTTGGCCAGTACTTCTAATACAGACTTCTCCAACTTTCCTCTAATGTCTATACTTATACAGATAAAAAAAGAATACTTATACCTGAAGTGAAGAAGATTGGTGGAGAATATCATATTAGAATCTAGGTGGAATAGTGCTCTAATACAGATGAAACTGGATTGAGAAAAATCTTCCTCAGGTTAGATTTATGGTAGTCCTATGCATATAAGGAAAAACCCATTGCATCATGCAACAAAAGAAATTATATACCTAATATAGAGAAACATGAACGGTATCATCAGGAAAACTTGGCTACTGTAGTCTCTTTCTACAACTTCAAAAATACTATGTGAAATATTATTACATTTCCCCACCCACCTGCTCTTATCTAATAATCCCGAAGAAAAGGATACAAAAATTCTGTAAAAGAAACCAAAAATCTATACAAAACAAAATCTGGACAGGATGAAGGAATGCTTGATAAAATTATAGTATTCTGGGGTGGTTATTCCTGAAATAAATAGGACAGAGGTAGTAGAACTTCTGAGTGGTTTTACATAATAGCAATTTGCATTTTTCATATCCTATTTACTCATAACATTAGGAGTCATAAGTTATTTTGATATTTTGACTTTTAGTCATAAGTCAATAAGTTATAAGAAAATGCTATCTAAGAGAGATTTGTACTAGGTATAAAATTGTTAATAATTGGGGGTTTTGAAAGTTTTGAGAACTGCTCACAGCACCCTCAGATCCAGCATAAACTTTGAGAAGGAAATTTATCCATGTACAAATGGAAAGTTCATGCAAAGGGAATTCCACTGATCAAGTCTCTCATCACGTTTGGGAAAGGAGAAAAAAAAAATGGAACTCAGAAAATAGATACTGAAAAACTAGAGAGAAAAAGAGCAGCTGTGGATCAGAAAAGCACACTTCTAAAAAATAATCCACTGTTGTATTGTCCAATTCATTTGCTAAAGAAACAAAAAACTCCTTATTGCTCACAGATGTAAGCAGGTAATCATTTTATATCTCCAGAGTGTAATAAGACATGCCCTTTGTGAAACAGACATGGAAAGTCACTAGAAAAGTGCAGCTGAGATCAAAATATCATAATATGAAAGGGAAATCAAAATTGATAAGGCAAGGAGCTGGAACTCAAATAGCACTGACAGTCTTACTGAGATGTTGAAGATTAGAATTGCTTCTCTAAAACTAGTATCAGTGAGGGGAAGGGCAAAGGAGAGATGCTCCCAGAATGTAAAGAAAAGTGTAAAGAATTAAAGCATGAACAAGAAGATAATCATAACAGGATGAGGAGATAACAAATAAATTAATGGTATTCCAGGCTCAGAGATCAGCACAAATGGAACAAGTGCTATACAAAGCAAATGAAAGCCTTAAGAAGTTAACAGAAATTTAAATTCATAAGGACATTTAAAGAATAACAAAACATGACTAAGTACTTTTTATTTCAGAAAACAAATTATTCAGTACCTGAAATGCTCTAAGGACATCAATAAATCAAAGTGGGAAGACATGATTATTTCAACAGATGTTAAAAATACATTTTAAAAAAATTCATCAATTGAAGAATTAAAATGAAAACTCTAGTAAAATTTATTAAACTCTGATTAGGGAAGAAAAAATATCTATATCCTTAACATGGTAAAGATTATGTCTTAAACTGACACTCAACATCATTGTAACAATCTAACACACAAGCCATTTCCTTTAGCATGAAGAACAAAACAAAGATACCCAATGATGGCATATTATCATGCTATATGTAATAAATTCAAAGAGGTGATCCATTACACAATTAAATCACGAAAAGTCATTAAGAACCTTGTATACTAGCATTAACATTTGAAATATATGGGAAAAAACATGGGAAAATATTTGCAAAGAGGAATCCCAAAACAAGAAATTCAGCTACAAATCTTAACTGGATATTATAAAAAAACAAAATATAAACACTTTACTATGGTTATCTGGATCCTTTATTATGCAGTATCTTTATACATCTCCAGCATCAGTTTGAGCCTGTCCCCTTTTCCCACTGAACTACAGATACATGGGTCACCTTTCCTTTCCTTCAACAAGCTGTTTTCTACCTTCAAGATTTTGCATAGGTTGTTCTCTTTCCCTGGAATTCTTACTATCACTTATTTATTTAGTACTGCCAACTCTAGCACCAGTTCAAGTTTTCTTTAAATTTTGCATCCTTAGAAAATCTTTCCCAGGACATCCATCAAAATAAAATGCATCCTACCATCATGCATATACATTTTGTGATCTCAGCAACTTGATTTTCACTTTCATAGGTAATTTTTTCATTTGTAATTTCAAATTGTCTCCTACACTCTGTCATAATGACAGAAATCACAAAGTATGCAGACATTTTATAAATATTGGAAAGAAAAAAATGAAAATAATGATATGTGGATAGGAGTACTCAATATTCTTGGATGTTACGCTATACGTCCCTATTGATAAATAAATTTCAGGTACTTTAGATCAAACTCCTGATTAACAAAGTAATTATGAAGTTCAAAATAATAACAATCAATAATGGCTAAGTTCAGAATAATTCCTAAGGATTCAATAATTGGAAACATGATAAATCATTTAGCAAAAGGTAGATAATTCAGTAAAATGTTGATTCTTACAAGAGACTAACCATTTGGGGAAAACATCGTTGATGCTTATACATCAAAACAAATCCTAGTGGAATTATAATTTTAAACATTAAAAAAAGAAACCAAAAATATATGGAAGAAAACCTAGCTAAATATTTATATTCTCATTGTGAGGAAGTCAATTCTAAGGATGATTTTAATTGTTGCTTAGAATACATTTTTCAATACTTTTAATTTAGAAATGATCAAAATAAAAATACAGTTGAGATAGCATAATTAGGTAAACAAAAAATATACAAAACAAATTATTAATAGCCTTTATATATAAAGCAACGAATAAATCCATAAGTAAAGTGAAAACACATTTTAAATGAAGATAAGTGTTGATTTAGAAAACTGAAAATTATTTAAAAAGAGAGCCACTAATTAGCATTTGTTTAAGAGAAAAGGATGATCACATACATGGCTTGTAGAAATATAATATAAATTGATACATGCATTAGTGACATTTAAATACTTCAATTTCTTCCACTCATCACTCCTTCTAAATTCTATTCTTAAGAAACAATCATGGCTAGGCTAAAATATTTCCATTTGTTCATAACATTGAAAATGTTCAAAAAAATTGAAACATTTTAATTAAAGATGCATATTTTAGCATTTGTAGATAACAGAATCCTAATTTTCAAGGTAAATTTAAAGTCTCAAATAGTAATTTATTTTTTGTTAATATTAATGACTAAAACATAAAGAGACATTATGGCTTATTTTATTAATATTTATGATTAATATCACTTTAATTTCTTATAAATTTATTTTACTCATTTACAGAGCAAATCAGCAATAAAAATGAAGCTATTAAGGTGAACATATTATTTATGTCAGCAGTTGAGAATGAATGTTGGAACTTAAAGTCAGCAACCAATTCATTTCTGTATTTATATTGATGACATACTGGTGTAAAAAGTTCTTAATTGTCTGCAAGCAAGTACACAAAACAAGCAGCTTTAATGGCAACTATTTTTTTAAGCTCATCAAGAAGTCACAGAATCCTCTTGTACTGGTCCTGATACATGAGATTGTAGTGAAGAATATGATTTTCTTATACTTTAATCACAAATCTAACCAGAACTTCTATTCTTTACTATTAATAATTTATATAATGATCAGTCTCCTAAAATCAACCCACAAACTGCTTATAATGTCTGAAGTTCAGTTGTTATTATATAATTATTTCTCGAGTGTATCTACTTGCTTTACCTAGTATCACTTGTGAAAATGTAGTCATTTTCATGATTTAAGGTAAGTGACTAGGCTTAAATTAAAACAAGCTAATAAACAAATACCAGTGCAGAGCAACAATCTTTCAAATCAATGACATATTTATATAAAGTACAAAGTACATGCAATAAAGTTTATTCTGAATTCTGCACAAAAATGACTTAGTGTTGCAACATTCAGCAGTGCTAACCTCTGTTTTGTGGCACATGTATGTCTGTGTAGCTGTTTTCTCTTTTAGTTAAAGTTTGAATAATAGACAAAATAATTTATAAATTTAAAGTAATTTATAGAGTAAAATTCTAATCTGTTCAAAAATCTTTGAAATAATTTTTCAATTTGAAAAACTATTGGTCATATTCTGGTCTAAGTACTGTTGTGTCTTTGCACATTTGCTAGGAAAAAAAATAAGAAAGGAACAATTAACTCTGAAATAATCCTTGAATACATTGGATTCTGTATCTGAAAGACATAGGAACAAAACTTCCTTTTCTTAATTCATTTTGATGTTAAGGAATATATCAAAGAAAACATCAAACTACACATAGCCTGTATTTCTGTCCTTTAAGCAACAGTAATAAATTCACTAGAATAAATGAGAAGTGTAATGACCAATGGACACAGTTTCTTAGAAGAAACTTTGATATCGTTTTTAGTAGTATTCTTTCTCTAATTTTGTTTCCAATTTGTCAACTCCCATCCAACTTTCTAACACAGCGAATACTTAAAAATGCCATAAAAAGTGAGTTAACCTCTTTTGTAAAGCAAGTCAGTTGTCTATATTATGGTCCATATTATACTCCAGGTGTATCTTGCCCAAGATTATCAAGTCACTAGTTTATCAGTGAATACTGTTAAAATTGCTAACTCTGATTTGCTATCCAAGGGAGGTAAACACAGTCCCTTACCAGAGATTACTTTTCTTACTTTTCATTGAATCTCAAAATTTTAAAAATCAAAACAAAGCAAGACCTCAATATGTATATCACTGAAGCTCTTATATTTTCATTTTCTAATGATATTTTCATATCTATAATTATCAAAGAATCCTGGCTTTCAAAAGCACTAGACAATTCAATATTAAAAAAGTACCAGTAACTCCCTTCCAATCTCTTTTTCACAGGATGATTTAATCCTTTCGAAAATTTAACTAACTTGAACTAGAAAAATAACATAATTGTTCTGGGTAGAAAAAGAGTTGAAAGGAGTTCAAATTCTATTTCTGCTCTTAATAACAATAAATCTCAGGTTAAGAAATTGAACATACAGAGTCCTTTCCTCATTAGGCTGATAGTCTTTCTTAAGGGTCTGCAGAAGCTTAAAGCAAGGGCATTGAGCAACAAAGAATTCACTAAGTGACAAAAAATCTATCTCAAAATTTGTGTGCAGCAAAGTCTAAGAAGCATGGTTTCTACTAGCTATATATAACTACCTAATACTATCCATTTATTTGGGCATAGCTAGTGACTAAAATTCTACTTGTATGTAGGTGAAGTAAGAAAAGATCCTTTAAACTTCTTTGGCAGAATCATCAAAAGAAGAAAATATGTTTTCTCAGGAGAAATAGACTTGGGCTCAATGGTGAGGAAACAGTTTCCTTTCATCCACTGAAGAGAGACAAAAATCTACAGTCTGTTTATCATTAAAACATATTCATTAACTATATTTTGATAAGTCAAGGTTACTATATACTTCATTAGAGAATGAGAAAGAGAGAGAGAGATTGAGAAAGAGAGAGACTTAGAAAGAAAAAAAATTTGGATATCCAGAAATCTCTCCTTGCTTTCCAAAGAAAGATGCAAATGAACCTACTGTCTTTTGTTTTGTTGACCTAGAAAATGAACATAATACTAGGAGGCTTCTTAAGTGATTTCCTTATTGGTGAATTTCAAAATACACATTGGGCAGAGCAATGTCTTTCCTGTAAATTTGTTTTGTTTTGTTAGAGACCATTCTCTTGTTACATCTTATCTCTGAAGACAGAAAGTTTCTTGACTTCCCATGTATCTAGGTCTTAATAAGCAACTCTATCTCTCACCTTCCAGTGTGATTGAAACCAGGTTGTTTTTCATTAAGTTAAAACTTGGCAAAATCAATTTCTCAATTCTTTGCAGTTTGCTATCTTATTAGACAGATGATCTTGAGCAGAATGTGTCACAATCACATACTTTAAGTATTTAATCTCAGGAGATTTCCTATCAACAAAGTACAGAGAGAACACTGGTTCTTGGAGATAGAAAATATCACCAAATAATAATAATTTACCTTTGTCAATTCTAAGTTTTACTGAAAGTATAGTCATAGGAATATAAACAAATTATCTGAAACCAACTTAGTGGTTTTCTTCCTCTGAAAAATAATATTAAAAAGAACACTTTACACTGATAAATTGGCACATTAAATATCTTACTTAAGCTCTTGTTAAAATGATGTTATATGATTTTAAAATGTCTAAGTTAAAGATATTGTACAACTGATATTGTTTTAAACACAATAAAATAATGGATACAGTTTTTTTATATAGTTTTATAATAATATGTTATTTAATAGTGTAATTAATTTGCATTCTTTATTTTCTTTTAATTAGATTTTTTTGGATTAGTTTTACTAATCCAAGTAGTAAAACTCACTTCTTACTTTAAAAATTTTTGTAACTGAGCTGCAGTTAAATTTTAGAGATTGGAATTAAAGTTTTAGAGGTCTGCAATTTAAAACCTAACAATTCATGTTAACAGTAAATAAATCCTCTTAACATTAAAACAATATATCTTGATAGTCTGGTTATTATGTCATAGTCCTGTAATAGTAAAACTGAAAGTTTGATTGAATCTCTCATATTTTTAATTTGTAAGCAAACAGATTTAATAAACTTCATTCTTTCAAAACTGTTATTATGATATTTTACTGCATTTATTTAGGGGTATTACTATAACTACTACATATTTTATAATTATCATATCAAATATTATAATAAAAACCTTTTGAAGGAATTAAATACTAATAAAATGCTTACTGGTTTAATTCATTTTTAAAAGGAAATGGACATAAATAAGCAGATGAATTACATAGATAACCTTTTTTTGAAAATGTGTGTTTTATTAAATGAAGCATTTGTTAAATGCTTTACCTGAATTTCTGATTCTTACATTGAGGAACTACACATAAGTCAGCATATATATTATGAGACAAAATAGAATTCTAAATTCATCAGAAGTTGTTAAACAGAAATTTTAAATTTCTAAGTTTAAATATTTGGCATTTTTGTTTTAGGTTTGTGTTGTTGTACGGATGGCTGCACAAAGAAGAGATGGTGAATAAATGTTTTTGAGAGAAAGACAGGGCAAAGGAATAGAAAAAAGAGACGGGAGAGAAGTTAAATTCCCTTTTTAAAAACCTACTTGAAATTTAGCTCCATTGCCATATAGAACAATATTTATCAGGCTTGTTCAAAATGTGAACAAATATAAAGGGACTTTCAAATTCTTTCCTTTAGTCATAACAACACATTATGTTTAGTAAATAAATAAAACACATTCAGTATTACTTATGAGTATCCAAGTTTAAGAGCTCACAACAGGTGTAATTCCTATTTTTTAGTTATAGTTTTATTTGCTTGATTGAAGCCTGCGTATAAATACTAATTTTGAATATAGTGATGGAAAAATGCTCTGCTAGGTATCAAAAAACTTGGGTTATGACTTATGCACTTTTTCTGATCACAACTGCAAAATCTGGGAATTGCTCTAAATTGGAGTTGTGTCTCATTTTCAGGTCTGGAATTCATTTGGTAACTTGCAATCAAATATGTTTGAATGAAATAAAATATAAAATATCAGAATATATCACTACCGTAAGTCTATTTTATTCATGAAATTTTTGTTATTTTTTTATACACACACATCCTTCTTACTGGTAGGTTATTGTCAGGTTTGAAAAACATGTTCAAGTAATTTTCCAAGCAATAGACAAAGTCTCATAAGTGGAGCAACTCACCATGATTTTAGTCTTACCTTAAAGGATTCAGAAACTTGACTTTCCCTCAACCAATTTTATCAGAGAGTTTGGGAGGTAACTAAGTCTCAGTATCTATCTACTCGATCCAACCAACCATCTGTTCAGCAATTATATGATGAGTGCTTGTCTATTGTCATGTTCTCTTAAGATATGAGCATACAGCTATGAATAAAATACTATCTTTGTTCTTATGCAGGTCAAGTTACAAAAGATAGTATTCGTCTACCCATCTATCACAATCGTTATGCATTCATATGCCTACATAATTTATTAACTGCCATATATAATGTGGATACATTTTGCCAATCTATTATTTTCATTTTTATGATACTTTCTGTAATCTCAAATTTTCTGATTTTAATGATTATTTTATAAAATCAGTATTTATTTCTTCGAAAATTTTTCCTTTTGTCACAACCCTGAGACATTCCTTAATAGTTATGAAAATATAATTTCATAATTAGCATTTCTATTAAACCCTATTTTATATGTCATATGTGAGAAGCTTTGGAACTAAAATAGTCTGGATGATTATTAAGAAATAAAATTACTAGATTTCTGATAAATCATTAAACATTCAATGATTATGCAACATTGTCTTTTTCTGTGCTTCTTGTTTTAGCTACGTTTGCATCCTGATTTATAAATACATCTCATGAAATTGTAATTAGTCTGTTTCTGAAGTAGAAAGTATGATCATATTTCAGCAGTCGACTTTTCTGACCCCGAGATGGCTCACTACAATGGATGAAATGTGAAAGGCTGCTGACGTGCTGACAAGCTCTTCAAAGCACTAAGATAATAACAGTGTTATATCAGCTTACTCTTATCTCACGAAAACAAAAATTGTATTTTATTTATTCATATATTTTAGTTTGCCATAGTTTTGTCTCTTTCAGTCATCAAGACAGAAAACTTTTTTTTCTTCTTTGCCTAATTTCCTGTTTCATTGTTAATAATTTACTGATTTCTTTCTGCTATTACCTGGCTAATCTCCTCCTAATGTATATTCCTTTAGATTATTTTAAGATCATTTATAAAATAATGAATTTATTATTTTTCTTCCTTATTTCTTCATAATCTTACATGTTCATAAATTCTACTTGGTCTAAATTACATACAGTTGGACTTGTAGTCATTTTTGATTTTTCATAAGAAAATCTAGTTGGTCTAAGATAGTTTATAACCTGCACAGCTGTCATGTGGGGGAGAAAAGACAGAAAAAACATGCTTCCTTCTGTTTCTTTACTTCTCTCCTTTCTTCTACCTGTTTTATTTTTTCTCCGCCTTTTTATAAAAATATCAAGGGTCCTGGCACATTAACTATCTCACAGAAAAAGATGGCTAAGCACAGTAACTGGAAATCAATGATTTCTAACTGAATAATTGATTAAAATTATATGCTATCAATATAGCTATTATAGTGGCTATAAGTAAACATATGAGTTGATTTCAGTAATCTTAGAGACTTGGAATAATGCAATAATCTTAGTTTTATTGATTGTTTATATTTTGCTTTTCTTTTTTAAATCAAAAAAGTTTGTTTCTGGGGAATCACCTACATTCACCTATGAGTTGGAGATAGGACCAAGAGAATGAAGTTACTCAGATGTAATTATTAACTTAAAAAAAGAAAGTTTTTGCAACAATCATATTTATTCAAAAATTAAAAAGTTCTGCCTCTTAAATTAGTGCATTCTCTAATACACTATGTCTTTTATCTTTTAACAGAGAGTGCCATTTCATAAGGGATATTTATTTATTTATTTATTATTTATTTAATTCCAGCACTGGGCAGGAGATTGAACCAAATGCACATAAGGGGATTTTCCAATATTGATTATAGATGAAATATTTCATCAAATTTACTGAAGTATCATATGTACGGACATCATGAAATTCCACAGAAGAGTATTCCCTTTTGAGACTATCCTCTGTAAAGCCACTACATAATGTTAGAGAGAGAACATGATTCTGAGTGAAAGATAGAAAGCAAAAGAGAAAAAGTTAAATAGATATCTTTACTATTCTCATTGACTAAACAATTCCAAAGTAAACATGGGCTTAGAATTGTGGATCTGCTTTTTTCTGATGATTCTGCAAATGTCATGTAACAATAATAAATTTAGTGCTAACAGTCCAAACATTTTGGAAAAATATTGACATAAACATAAGCTGACTATTAAATCTAATGCATCAAAGTGACAAGTTACAATTCTTAAGGCCACAGTGGTCCTGATATGTTAAGTAACAGTAAGTTGCCCTCAGCATATAGCATAAATATGGTCACAAGCTATCAAACCATACCATCAAGTTCTTCAAAAACTGCTAAGGTACAGACCCAAGAGTATTATAAAACTTTATAGAAAGGTGGAACACCTTTAAAAATGACTGGAGGGCTTCCCTGGTGGCGCAGTGGTTGAGAATCTGCCTGCCAATGCAGGGGACACGGGTTCGAGCCCTGGTCTGGGAAGATCCCACATGCCGCGGAGCAACTAGGCCCGTGAGCCACAACTACTGAGCCTGCGCGTCTGGAGCTTGTGCTCCGCAACAAGAGAGGCCGCGACAGTGAGAGGCCCGCGCACCGCGATGAAGAGTGGGCCCCGCTCGCCGCAACTAGAGAAAGCCCTCGCACAGAAACGAAGACCCAACACAGCCAAAAATAAATATAAAATAAATAAATAAATATATTTTTTTAAAAAAATGACTGGAATACATGAACTTTAAACATTTGCCTATCACTGGCAACATATTGCAAGAAAATGTCCTCATCCTCCATGAGTTATCCAAACCATTCAGAGAGGGACAGCCATGCTTTGCTTTGGCTCAAAGTATTTATAAATGATTTTAACAAAAATTTTAAACTACTGGTTTATATGCCGATAACAAAACTCTGTTTAGTGTAACGTATGTGTCTCTCCCTAAAAATTTTCCTATTGGAATGTTATGTGCTGACTTTTACTATTTATTACCCAGTGAGTGAACAGGTTTCAAAAGATAAATAACAAACATCTTACTATATCATGGCATACTTCTTGCAAGCACACTCCTAGGGGTATAAAAAGACTTTCTAAAAGGCACCAGAGCATGGAGAGTTTTATGGGAATCCTTTTCCATATCTTCAATTTCTATGTATACTCTATTCTTAACAGTATCTGCTTGGGAAGGGTCTGCATGAGGGCAGTTTCTCTGCCCTGCCTGCGTAAATCACAACCCACTCAGACGTTTCCTTACACTTAAACTGAGTTTTATTATGCTGCATTTTGCTAGGATGGTCTGCTAATGGATGCATGATTTCTTTTTTTCATTATCCTAAATGATGAAATATTCTAAAATTAGATCATGTTGATGGTTGCTCAACTCTGTAAATACACTAACAGCCAATGAATTGTACAATTTAAATAGATGAACTTTGTGGTATGAAAGTTATATCTCAATAAAACTGTCAAAAACAAATGAAAAAACTAACAACAAAAAATAAACAGAAGAACAAATAAAATGTTCAGAACACCTAACAGAATGAAAAATTGAACATGTTGAAAAAAATGAATGACTAGTGATTAAGTAACAAATCCATCAGTAGATCAGAAGATTCCCTTTTCATTTTTATTATTTTATTTTATTTTATTTTATTTTATTTTATGCCTATCAACAAAATTAAAGAAAAAAGTAATTGAACTGCCAGGTAACAGATTGTTATAATTTTCATGATAGATCACTCTGCGTTTCTTGACATATTACTCAGAAGGAAGTCAAAGCATTCAATGACATTTTTAAGTTTAAAAAAAATTAAGTTAAAAAATCCCAGAAACTTCCTTTTATAGCCACCTCTTTGATTTGAACGTATTTTAACATAGAATTTTAAGTACCATCCAAGTCATTTAAAAATGCATTTCCAGTCAGAATTTACTTTTTGTACTTTATAATTATTCATCAAAATTGTATAACACATTAAGGTTGTTCTGATAAATGTGTACAAAATAATTCTAAAAATAACAAAGAAGAAGGCAAAAATACAACTCTTAGCTTTGTTATAGGTGGTTGTTACAGGGAAATAAGATGGGGTGATCAGTAAAAGAATTTCAAGCATAAAAATAGATTGGAATAAATTCTTTGGGAAAAGTAGAGTAGAATTATGAATTCAATAAAAAATGTAATGAAATAAAATTTTGGCTCTCAGAAACAATATTATCCATGTATTTTTAAAAATAGATTAAGTTAATACCAAATCTCTACTATAGATTCCACAAAATACACTTTTAAATAGTCACATAAGAGTTTTATTTTTAAATATCCATACTACACACTGGGAATTATAGGCTTTGCAACTATGTAAATAAATAAAAATATTTTTATAATTAATACGATTACATATAAACATAAAATTGTGCAAGGAGGTAAAAATTAGGTAGGAGACACACAAAAAATCTAAAGAATCCTGTTGTTTACCATTGAGACATTCATCTAGGTCCTCAGAAACTTGCCATCTTTTAATGAATCTATGTTTTAATGCTCACAAGAACTCATCTTTAAAATAATACATCCATAAAAATAAAACACAGAATCAGTATAGCCATTAACCCTGGAGATTTTTTTCAATAATGTCCAGAGGAGTTATTTATAATTTAAGTTAGTTTTTTAATCCTTTATTGTGCATTTGTCTCATTTATTATTTAAATATAAATGTCTAATACAGCTCCTTCTTTTTAAAACCATCAAAACAATTTAAAACATGTCAGAAAGTAAGTTTTTCTTGTATATGATTTTCTCATTCTAATTTTTAAGTTTAAAAGGATAAGTCTTCTAATAAAATTTTAGCTGACATGCTTCTTTTCAAAAGTGATCAACCTTTTCTTTTTACCTACAATCTGTAATAGGCTTTTCCCCTTTTTCATACATGTTTTACTGAAAGATGTTTGCATCAATATTAAAATATGAATTATCCCCTTAGTGGTGTACATATCTTCCTAAATGTTATCAAATCCAATTTATAATACTATGGTTTAATGGTATAGATCATTCATTCATATTTTAATACAAATTTGCTTCCTTGGTCATTGGCCTTTGAACTATACATACCATTGTTTTCCTAATTCAATTTTGGGATATGCAGACAAGTAGACAGAGTATTTTTGTGCTATAAATTTTCTGTAGATATGTTAGGGAATGTGCAACAATGAATAAACAGACTCTATACCTAATAATTATGAATCATATTGAGAAGTGAATGCTTACTTAACATACTGTATCATTATGGAAGTTATGAGTCTCAAAAATCTGGAAATTTTTAATCCACTGCTTATAATCCTTCTAAAATAAGAAAAACATATTTAGCATTTAACTTTTGGCTGAATATTAAAAGTGTAATTTATTTAAATAAAGAATAAAATTTGCATTGGATTATTGAGATGAAGATGAATTTTCATTTAGTATTTGCAACTAATGTTTCCAATATCGCAAAGATATTTTTTAAACCAATTAGTAAAAGTAGACAAAGATATGAATGCACAGCAACCTAATTATATTACAAATTCAGAAAAAATACTTTACGAAGTTAATAATCAAAATAATACATCAAGGTCAATCTTAATTCATCCTATCCTAATTCTTACTTAAAGTTACCTGAGATAGAGAGAGATTGGCTATCTTCAGCGCACATATGTCTATTTTGGTGCTGTTCATTTGTAAACTATTAGTCTTGAATTTGTCACATACAGTTGATACCAAATGAGAGCAGGACCAAAGCAGACTTGAAAGATGAATAGCCTTGGTATGGAACCTATCCTTCACACTATCTATTATTTACTGACCCATTTCTCATGGATTCTGACTTTATGACTCATTTTCCTCTTTACAGCCTGGTTTTATACCTCTAATACAACACTGAGCTCCCCTTTTCTCCCTGCGTTACGGTCCACTTTGTTTTACTGTGCTATTTTATAAAGTCAGTGTGAACAGTCTGTCTGTAGCAGCTCCAGGAGCTCCTCACTCAATGTAAATCTGACATCTCTACTGGCTCCAGCCAGCCCCACAAACATTAGTCAAACCTATAGTGCCATATTTGGGTAAATGTGTCTGTGTATAACAGTGCCATTCATCAACAAATTAGGAAGCCTACTATGTATTAAAAAATGTCCCAGACTCTCAAGAAGAAATTAAAGCTTTAGAACAGAGTTCAAAGGCAAAGATGAAGATAGTTTTTTCTTAAACTTTCCTGTATCCAGGGAACAACATGAAGAATATAATCAAGGATTGACTGAAAACTCAGTCACCTGTTTAATTTAGTGGGGTTAGGAAATGTGTGATCATTATTGTGTTAGTGAAACATTTCCATAAAATTGAAGTGATTTATACATTTAAGCCAACTTGGCTTGCTTCCATAACACTGCATTTACATTTTTAATTTTGAAAAACCATCAAAAATGACAATTCTATTAGAAAGTAAAACTTTTGTATGGATTCAGTGCCTTTCAGAACTTAAACTGAATTTCATATTAATTAGTACTGCATTAAAAATTTAAAGAATGATCACAACTTTATAATAAAGAAAACTGTAATTTAATGTATTTAAGAAAATACAGACACTATCAGTACCATACCAGTTGTTCAAAATTCTGCACCCAGCATGTAGATAGTTGGGAGGAATGTTGCTCCCAGCTTGCAATGAAAACGATGTTTCACTGTTCATTGAGCAGTCAGGCTGTGCCATAAGACAGACTATAACAAGAGCATGTCCACAGCATGTTCATAGGCAGATAAGTGCCACCCAGGGAAGAAACAAATGCATGATCTGAGGTCACTGAGAACAGACAGCATGCACTTCAGGCTCAAGAGGTACAGGGTTTACTTAACAGCAAAATGAGAGAGATTGGACACAAGATTCAGTTCCTTGCAATGTGTAGGTCCTCCACCACCAGTGGATTCCTTCTGCAACCGAGCATCTCCCTTTCTGCTGCACTGGAAGGACTCTGCCCCTCCTGCCATGGGGTCTGAAATACAGAAAGCTGGGGGAGTGCCTAAGGGCCACTGACATGCACTTAAGCAAAACAAAGGAGAACACATTAAGTCTGAAATACCGGATTAAACCCAACACAGACTGTGAGGGTTCCTTATCTCCCAGTTAGAAATACTTTAAACCAAAACCCATTCTTCTGTAGCCCAAGAGGGGGTACAACATACTAGCACAACTGTCTTTCCCAACAGATGTGGACCAAACTTAAAAATCACAATTTTTTCAAACTTATTGGAGACATAAGACTGTAGAACCACCAAATGGCCCAAGGACAAAAGAGACTGTACTTGAAGGGAGAAAGGAAAAGTGAGCATATGCTTACCTGGGGGGTAAACATACCTGATGTGGCTAAGAGTTTACCAGAAGAGGTAACATTTGAAGAATGTCAAGTGTATTACAGGACAGTCTCTTTCTATATGAAACCCATTGGGTGCTCACAGAAAGGAATAGAAAAAGCTCTAAGAAGTATCTCTGACTGTGACCAGGGTTAGAGAAATAACAACTGTGCATAGAGAGCAACAAAACGCTTGACTGAAATCTATTCCTTTAGTCTCCACTATGAAATAAGAGTCTTTCAGGGATGGGGGAGGGAGAAAATAAGTATTTCTGCCTTTAGGGTATTGATGAAAACTCACCAAAACATAAGAAAACACCAGACAAACCTAAACTGAAGGACATTCTACAAAATAACTGACTGATAATCTTTAAGTGTCAAGGTAATGTCAGACAAGGAAAGACTGAAGAACTGTCACAGATACCAGGAGACTAAGAAGACAGTTAAATGCAATGTGGAATCCTGTGTTGGATCCAGGAAAAGAAAAAGGATATTAGTGGAACAACTGCTGAAATCTAAATAACTTCTGGACTTTAGTTAACAATATTGTACAAAGAACAAAGTCTTAGTTTTGATGAATGTTCTATGATTATGTCATTATAAGGGGAAGCTGAGTAAAGGGTATTTGGGAACTCAGTGTATAACTGTTAAGCAGTGGTATGATTCATATATATTGTGAGGTTGGTTGAAAAAAGTTTGTATATGTGAGCATGTTTATCTGTGTGTTTGTGATTATTGCTTTTGAAATCATGTAAGGATTGAGTTAATTCACTTAAGGACTATAATTTGTATTCATTCAAATAATTTTTAATTGCTAAAAGAATAACAGAAAATCTTGTCAAAGTTTCTTTGTATTTTTATTTATAATACAATTATGAGCTTCAGATTGAATGAGGATATCCCTAAATCATAGAAGAGAATAAAGGGATAGAAAACTTACAAATTTTACATGTAGCATTAGTACATATGTACTAATAGTACACAAAATACTGATGCACAGTAGTGTTAGGAGAAACACTGACTGAAACCGCCTTCCCTGGCCAGGCAAGATAGTAGTCACTTGCATGAGTTATCTTAATAACAGGAGGTCCTGGTAAGGAACATGGAACTAACAAGCTACCACCAACCGGAAGAATTTGGGAAAGGTCAAAAGGAGAGAGGAGATGTCAGTCCATATGTCCTGACAACCTCCCAGAATCCTCCTCGTTGGAATCCATCTTAGCCGAGTGATGCACGCGCCCTGAGGAAGGTTCCTGAGTCAGAATGATTGTCCAGAGACAACCCGGAAACTAACCCCATTACCATAAAACCCGAGACTGCGAGCCACATGGCAGAGCAATCTTCCTGGGTTCCCTTACCCTGCTGCTCTCCGCCCCGGCGCCCCTTCCCAATAAAGTCTCTTGCTTTGCCAGCATGTGTGTCCCCTCAGACAATTCATTTCCACGTGTTAGACAAGAGCCCACTCTCAGGCCCTGGAAGGGGTCCACCTTCCTGCAACAGTGGTACATATGGAGTTATTATTAGCTCTGTATCTTGAGAATGATTGGTGCAGAATGAAACAGTGTTGATCCAGGGTAGGCATTGGTATTAGAGTTTCAAAAGGAGCTTACAGAAAATTAAACAAAGTATGCAGCCCAAAATCATAAACATAACAGTACTGTGAACTCTCTGTTAAATTTGTTTGACTATTTGACATGTTATGTTAATATCTATATTAACAAATCTCATGTAAGAGCCAAACAAGTAATAAACTCCAACAAAAACAAGTGAACAAAAAAACCAACTTCTTGTGTTTTCAACAAGAATCCTGACTTTATTTTAATTAACTCTGTACAAGTCACACAATCCTTAGCTATGGGTTTTGCTGACATTGTCACCTTGTTATTTTGAAGCATCTCTACAAATGTTAATTTGATTTTATTAGTCGCATTTCATAATGAACTTAGACATGTAAGCCCAGGCATGTGATGCTTAATTCACACTTTACTCATTTGATAACATTTGGCTTTCAGCCTTATGACTAATAACCCACCATATGTAAATAAATGTCACACAATTCACAGTTTGTTCTGTCTCATTGCTTAATTATCTAAATACAGTGAAATGGGACAATGTGTTGAAATCTACAATATATGAACTTACTACAAAACATTTTAATGATCTTGTTCTCTATGAACTGGTGTTCACTGATACTTTGAAAGGCCAGGGATGAAATACTTTTGGTATTAAGTTTCAAAGAAGCAAATTGAATATGAAATGTTTCATATAGGAAAACTGGATATGATCAAAATCTTGGATTTAGTCACAGGATGGCCTCATAAAAAGTTGGAATCCTATTTCTGGGAATAGAACTCAGAGGTTTGTCTTTATGGATAAGTTCAGTGAATCCTAGTGTGATTAGGTACCAACAGTAACATTTACAGGGAACTTTAGATGTGCCGGGCATGGGATATCTTTTTTTTTTTTCTTCCCTCAGAGCTACATTAAAAGGTAAATACTTTTATCATCCTTGTATTAGAGAAAATAAACTGGGACACATAGACAGGGTCTTAAGATGTTGAATGGCAGATCCAGGATGTGTTCAAACAGTGACTAAATATCTCCTTCTGAGCTGCTCTGCTGCATTGTCTCTGCCCAAGTGAAATGAGCAATGAAGCCAGGGCCTACAGTGGGGGTGGGCCTTTCTGCAAAATCATAGATTATGTTGCTTTTGTAATCATGCTGAGAAAGTTCTTCCTCACATGAAGGATAGAAGTATTTTATTTTATTCTTACACATTTTAGTTGTTGGTTTTTTAATTGAAAATTTTATCAAATTGAATTCATTTTGGTTTAAAATGAGAAAGAATATGCATTTTTCATCAAATGCTAAAATCATTTATAAACAATTAAATTCCCCAAGGAAGGTTTTGAAAAAACCAAGACAAATATGGAAGATTACATGAATTCAGACAGTAATAAGTTCTTTAGTTCAAATTTTATAAAGTATTCCAAAAAGCTGCATTTTACAAACTAATGCAAAAAATCTTGTTCATGGATAAACTTGTTTAACTGCCTCAGTAGTTTTAGAAGAAGTCAGTAAGTAATAATTTCAAGAGCCTTTTACCATTATTCTAAAACAATTGTTCTGGTCATCACAGTTGGCAAAGTTATCCTCTACATCCAGAAATTTAGAGTTTAAATTTGACTGTGTTTTTGACATTAAATCCTTTTATAAACATATGAGCATTCTAATGAAAAATATCACATTGCATGTATGAGAAAAGTGTTCATTTATAGAAATAATAACATTTAAATAAACTATACCTTATTCATTTTAATGTGTGTGATATTGTGAAAGAATGTTTTACAGAAAAGAGACACTCTCAAAATCAGTGAAGTTAGTAAGGGATGGATAAAGTTAATCTAGTTCACTTTCCCTGGAGGCTTTAATTTTAATAATCTGGGGTGGACTCTGATCCTAGGTGCTCCTAACATGCTTTAAAGTGGATAACATTTTTTTTTAATTAATTAATTTATTTATTTATGGCTGTGTTGGGTCTTCGTTTCTGTGCGAGGGCTTTCTCTAGTTGTGGCAAGCGGGGGCCACTCTTCATCGCGGTGCGCGGGCCTCTCACTATCGCGGCCTCTCCTGTTGCGGAGCACAGGCTCCACACGCGCAGGCTCAGTGATTGTGGCTCACAGGCCTAGTTGCTCTGCAGCATGTGCGATCTTCCCAGACCAGGGCTCGAACCCGTGTCCCCTGCATTGGCAGGCAGATTCTCAATAAAGTGGATAACATTTTTAAAAAGAATTCCCCTTTTTAATATGCAGTTGTAAACTGATAGTAATTATTGAGATGTCATATATATAATACTAAAATGCAGAACACCGAATGATGTCCACACACTTTGAAATGATTTAGCAGCTGTGTGCTGCACCACGTTTTAATATCATTGCCTCCCGTAAGGTCACTAATTCAAGCTGAGAGTAATCTCAGATGTCCTCAGAGATATTATTTTCAGAAAGGTACTCTTTAAATATTTTTATAAAATACACTTCTTTTCATTACACAGAATTTCAAGAACTGGAGTTGACATTCACTGGAGACAGTTGCTACATAGGAATTAAAAATATTTTAGTTGAAGTCATGATCCATCTCACTGAAGCAGAATTTTGCTGAACATTGGGCTTGGTTATTTAGATAAGTGGGGGGTACTGGCTGAAACTGAAATACTGATGATAAAATAGTCTTGTTATTTAGTCACTGAGTACAGTTATTAAGCTGTCTTCAGAATAAAAGCCAGACTATAATAATTTTAAAAGATCACTGGAATCAACATGTTTCTAAAGAGAATGTGAATCTAGGAAATAAAATACTATGTAACTCAAATTCCTTTCAGCCCTCTATGGCATTAGTAAATTATTTTTTCTTTCAGTCATCCATAATGGTGGCCTGTTAAAATAGTATACTTCTGTTTTAATGTTCACCATAGTTCATACTATCATTAAGGTAAGAAAACAATAAAAACATGATAAAAGTGAGACTGGTTTAGGAATATTCTAAACAAATTATGCAACAGATCAGAAAATTGAAGATTGCTAGGTAGGCATCTAATGTTATTACCAAATGCTGATCCTTATTTGGATTTTTCAGTACTTGGTTGTGATTAACTAAGACAAAAGTCAGACCAAAAAATTGTGGTGATTAAAGTTATTTATGAATTTAATGTTATGATCACTAATATACAAACCACTCTCTTCTTGTTTATGGAATAATTTTGTATATTTGGGGAATGTACAATTTCTAGAAAAGAATATCATAAGATTATATGTTGCTATGTTAGTAGCTGTCACTTTAATTTTGTGGTTGTTTTAATAATTTCCTTTTCTGTTATAAATAAGTCAATTTACAAACCAATCCTACATAACACAAAAATAATTTCAATTATGATATTCACCAGAAAGTCAGAATAAAAGATATAAGGAAAAAAATAATGCTTTATGTCTATGTGGAATTACTCAAAATTCATGAGTCTCAATATGTAAAATAGAATAAGTAAAATTTTATAGTAACAATTGTTATTTCAGTTCTAATTGACAAGTATTGCATATAATGGCAGAATATAACTCTTATCCTTGAGAAAAAAGATATTATTCCTTCCAATGGAATCACTTGAAAAATATTTATCAAGAAAATACTGAACACATCTTACACTTCAAAATTAAGATGTGCTTATTTGACATAAGTTTGAAAATTCATTTAAAATCAAAATAGTATCATAAAAAATTAAAATATAATGAATAATTTCTAAAGATGAACATTTTTAAATGTTACTGATGGTATTTGAGGACACTCTACAAGTAAAGTTCAAATGAGATTATTAACTTAATACCACAATGTGAAAACACACTAAACTCCCCTTTGACTACCTTATTTAATTACTTTTACTTCCATAGATTTTTATTAGATTGCATATATAATTAAGAAAATGGACAATGAAATATGTTTTTACTATAATTTAGAAAGTTTAAAAAATATGACAATCTTTAATCTATATTTAAGCTGTATTACAAACTATATTACACAAATCAAATTACACCTGTTCCTAAATATAGTTTACTGTCCAAGGCTGGAACTTACAGAACAGCATAATGGTTAAAGTTTGATCTGTAAAATCCTGAGTTTATCACTTATTAGATGTTACTTGATGTTTCTACTCACCAACTATTTTGATGTTTAAAACATCTAAATAGATACTTCTACTCATCTATTAAGCATCATAATAAGCTACCTACCTTACAAAGCATTGTGCAGAATATTGAAATATAAGTGCCTAATTGTAATATTACATGTTAGGTGGCCTCTGAGCAGAGACAAAGAGACTAAAGTTGACAGTGATGATGTTGGTGGTATTGAGGGAAACCCACATAAAAGCTATGAGCTCAAGTTTGAGGAATGGGCTGATAAATCCAATGGATAATGAGTATGAAGGGGTGTGTAAAAATGTGTGTGTGTGTGTGAACTAGATTTTTTCTGTATATAAACATGCATAACTCCTCTCTGAAAGAGGCAATAATTAATGGCCAAGAAATGCTATTCAACTCTTGATTGTATTTTACCTTCAGCTTTAACAATCTCAGCTAATCTTTCTTTGAATTAGGTCCCTTTTTCCTAAACTACACATAATTCATGCACCTACTTCTTAAACATTAATTTAGAAATTAATATAGACAGTTATTTGCAGAAGAAAAGTTATGGTTGGTTGATAAAATCATATATATTTCAATGTAATTCAACAGACTAATCTGTGTGCCAAAATAAGTAGCATTAAATTACTTGAATATAATTATAATAAAGAAATATGATGTCTAGATTGAGAAAGATGACAGTCTTTCAGAACTGGATGTCCCACTACCTGCTGATCTCATACCTGTTACTGAGAACTGCCTCAACTATATCCCTCTGCCCATGTGAGCCTGTACCTCCCTCCACCCCAATAGGTTTATTGGATGAGATTTGGAAGCCAAAAATCAGATTCTCTCTCCTGGGAGTCTGGAATTGGAACATTAGAAAACCAACTGATTTATCTAGAAGAAGGCAAAGCAGTAAGGTCATGCAGACTCAGGTGCTGAAGTGCCATTTGAAAACACATGATGAATAACTAGTCAAAAGAAAGAATTAAGTAGAAGAAAAGACTGAAAAGAGCTGACGACCTGAAGCAGGATAAGAATAAAAACATAAAAAGAAAACAAAAGAAACAAAAGGACCAGGAAGCCCAAAATTAATGAGATTGCAGTACCTGTATTTCTAGCTCTGGTGCCCACAAGATTTTGATATCCATTCTATCCCCTTAGTGGTGATTGATTATTAGTTTACCTGTTGTCTTGAAATATATCCCTGTTTACTTGGGCTACTTGAGGGCATTTTTATTCTTTGTCAATATATTATATCTGAGTAAAATTCTTTTTTAAAATTGTTCTATTTTGTACTGATGGAGCTACTCAACCATTTCTTGACAACACATATTAACAATCCTATAGAAAAAGAAAGATATTCAAAGAAAAGAGAGGATTGATTGAACAGAATCACATCTATTTTTTTATGGTACATGGTATTTAGTCAGCCATTCTAGATTCTGAGGGTCCATGGACAACTCTCTGCAAACAATTACAAGATTACCATTGAAACTGAGCAGGTCCCTATGGGGCTCACAGGCGCAAAAGCCTTTCTGTGTCCCCTTCCCTGAATTCCAAAGGGCAGGTTCAAACGCAGAAAGGGAGGGGATGCGGAGACAAGGGAGAAGCAGTCAAGAAACAATAGTATAGCTTTGGGGGCAGGGTCCTGGTTCCCCCTCAAGGGATATACATAACATTATTTTTGAGCTCTTCTGGAGAACCAAAACCCCACCAAATGGAAGACCTGATGAAGCCCTCTTCATTCTAGATAAGGTCACAGTTCACACATCATCACTTGATGTCAGAAGACCTCTGGATTGAAGGAATGCAGGCCCTGCATGCACCCTGATCTTTATCAGCAACCCTGCCCCTGGAGTATAGGACTCCTCACATCTTTCCCCATCCCTGGATTGGGACACACAGTTTTGAGGGCATTAGCGTACTGTGGCCCATTTTGCCTGGCAAAGCAATAAAGTTACCCATTTCTACTTTACCCAAAACTCTGTCTCTGAGATTTAATTTGGTGTTGGGGTACAAAGGCTGGATTCGGCTTCATCATATGAACGAGGAAAATCAAGAAATACATATAATTGCTATTGTTTGGAATTGAAACTAAGCAGGACCCTGTGGGGCTGCCCCTGGCACCAGACTTTCCCTGTCCCCCATTTCTTGTTGTAGGAAAAAAGTTTCACCTCCTAGATCTTCCCTCAGTTCCAAAGGGCAGATTCCGTTATTAGTTAGAGTGAGAGAATGCAGAAACAAAGGAAAGGCAGTCAAGAAATACTAGTACAGGGATGGGTCAGGGTCCTAGTTCCTCCCCAAGGGTTATATATAGCAATCTGATATACATCTCTGAGTTCTTCTGCAGGAACTAAGGCTCCCACCCAGGTGGAGGATGGTAACTTCAGGCTGAGCATAGGATATGGACCCCAGATGGTTGGAACCAGGAGGCTGATGATTGAGATTCCTGGACCACCACCCTGTACCTCACCACCAACAGACACACCCTGCAGACGTCTCCCCAAATTCTGCCTATAAAAACTCTTCCCCCAAAACCATCGAGGAATTCGGATGTTTTGAGCATGAACCACCCTGTTCTTGCTTTGCCTTGCAATAAACCTTCTTTGCTCCAAGCTACAACACTTCAGTTTGTTTGGCCTCACTGTGCCTCAGGCACAGGAAGTTGGGTTCAACAACAGAATCATCTCAGATATAAATTTAGGGTCAACATAAGGTGAAAATTTAAACAGAACAAAAGAAAGAAGGAATAAACTGCCTTGGAGGATGATGTGATTCCTCTTAGTAGCAATCTTTGAGAACAGTCTGGAAAAGCACTCAGAAGTGGATTTGGAGCTTAATAAAAGAAGAGCTGAGTGACTGAGTTTATTTCCAACTCTTAGATATTATCATCCAATTATTTCTCTTTAGTTATCAATCATATAATTTCTTTTATAACTCAATTTTCTACAAAACATTTACAATTATAGTACCACATAATCACATAATAGTGATATTTTATAAAACATATTAAAATATCCAAGGGCATAAAATATTTAAATTTTTATTTACATATTACATAAGGAAGACTGGTAGCACAGTTCAATGAATAAGTAATGTAAACACACACAAACACATATTTCTCTCAGACACATCTGTGTATGACACATACACTGCACCTGCACACTGCATAAAACACACATTTCAGGGGCAACATACCTAAATAATAAAAATATTTTCAATTATGAATTTGGAGTACACTGTCTTTTAGAATGGAAGCTTATTTTAAAACTTACTGAATTGTACTAGGAGATTCTAAATTAAAAGTCTACTTAAGTTTAATTTGGTAGAAAAAGTAAAACAAAAAATAAAGTTTGCCTGAAATATGTAATTACAATTTTTTCTATTTGTATTAAATTGTCTTTCTAAACTAGATTAACTTGTAAGTCCAATCTTTACCATGGCATTGTTAATAAGTTTGATTTTCGACCTGGCATCCATTGGAACTTTTTTTATATATATAATTAAATATCTTTAGACATTTTAGTTCAACTTGGAGCTATAATAACTCATTTTGAAGCTGAAATACTTATGAAGTTTGCCAGTTCTCTTTTCTGATCTGCTGACCCAAAGTCAAATGTTGAATATCGTTCATGGGACTGTTTGTTTAAATGGCAAACAAATAATCTTTAAAATGTTCTCCTCCACTGTGGCCTCCATCTTCTATTTCCAGATCTAAAGAACTCTATTTTTTAATCTAAATTCACATTGGAGGATTAAACTCAGAAGTAAACATATCACACCCTGCAAATAATCCCCTCAAAAGTGCACAGATGTGTTTCGAGAAGAAAATTCTGGAAAAATTTGAGGAGACTTCAAGGATTTTTGAGTTTAGCAACAGGCTTTAAATTGTTCCTTTGGCAGAATATGCATTTATAATCTCTTCCAGGTGCACGAGGTTAAGTTATGACTTTGTCTGCTTCTAAATCAAGTTAGGGCCCTTAACATTTTCTTCCCTACTCATAAAAGAGGTTTCAGGTACAGTATAAACAAATTCCTCTCTGCCATGAACTGTCCCCATCCCTGTTTCTATATATACTTTTATTCATTCTGGAAATTCAATAACTTTTTCCAAACATCACTTTCTATCCTTTCATGCAAATTCAAATGAGCATTCTTTGGTTTTTATTCACTTGTTTCATAGCAGTTTTGCACTTCTTGTTCTAACAATTTTGCTTTGGCCCTCTTGATGGGGTTTGGTTAGTGTTTAATGTAAGGAAAACTTGATTTCATTATCTGGGATCTAAAGGGCACCTCCATCTCTCTAACAAAGCAAACCAGATTGCCTGGAAAATACAAGCTTTGAATTCAGCATTTTCTCAGATTAGTTCAGGTTGGTTATCATGAGAGGTAAATCAGCAGTTAGTGATTCTGCAAATGGATGTGTTTATAAATGATTCAATATTGTTATGGTAAATCAACAGATAATGAAGTCAAATATAGAAGAATGTTGTTATTCTTGGTATTAAGGATCACCATGATGGAAAAAACAATAACTCAATTCTAAATATACTTGTAATTTTGAAAGTTCTGAATAAAAATTGTAAATCCATATGAAAGTAATGTTATAATTTGAAGTACAAATAATGTTTTTGTTTAAACACATTTAAAAAACCCAAATTAGGGAATGATTTAAATTACTTTAGGTCAGATAATTAGGCAGACAGATCTGATAAATGTTTATATCCTAGGGCTACTCAAAGACTCATGGACAAGAACTATCTCAAACTGTTAATTACATGTCTGAAGAAGATAGATACAGATTAAAATTTCCTAGTATTTTGACTTATTAATTGTATGTTTGTTGAATCTAAGAATAAAAAATATTGGGCTTGTAAAAAGTTTTTTTAAATGCAGTATTGACTGAGAAATGATTTCATAATGCCTTAAGAAACAAAGTGAATAATTATATAACTGCCACATCAATCTCTCAATTAAATATTTCACATTAATTTTTTTATAAAACCCTTTTATTACCTTGTATAATAATAGCAGTGTTAATCTACAAAAAATTGAATAATAGCAAACTACTGGATTATATCTTTGAAAATGCAGGAAATCAAGTGTAATTAGATGTATATAAAATTTTATACATTTTGGCTTATATTAAGAGTTGTTAAATCCAAACCACTTACACAAATATACTACCAGAATAGAAAACACATTCCTGGCAATGCAGATATTATTTCATAAAATTATTTTGAAACACCAAACTTGAATTTGAACTATGCACAAACTATAAGGTGGAAATTTTACTTAGAACATTTATAGAAGAAAACATTTGAATATATATATAGTTGTTATCAATAAAGTAACATAAACTAAATGTAAATTGATTTGAGGCTATCTCAACAATAAATAATGATACCAAGTAGAACCCTGTGGGGCTCCTGTGCATAAAAACCTCTCTGTGTCCTCCATTTCTTGATTACAGGAAATAGGCTTCATTCAGCCTTCATGACCTTCCCTGAGTTCCAAGGAGCAGGTTCAAACAGTTGCTAATTAGGGAAGGGAGGGGATGTGGAGACAAGGGAGGAGCAATCAAGAAACAATAGTGCAGCCTTGGGGCAGGGTCCTGGTTCCCCATCAAGGGATACATATAACAATATCTTTGAGTTGTTTTGTAGATACTGAAACCCCCACCAGTGGGAGAAATTAAAAGTTTCTGCCCACATGCATGTAGACCCCAGCCAGACCTACTGGAACCAGAAGGTTGATGATGCTGACTCCCACTGACCTCACTGCCAACCAATCAGAAAAATGTCCACAAGATGATCATGCCCTCTTTGAACCGTTACTATAAAACTTCTCACTACCCCCACCAGGTTGGGACACACAGTTCTGAGGGCATTAGCCCGCTGTGGCCCCCTTTGCCTGGCAAAGCAGTAAAGCTATTCTTTCCTACTTCACTCAAAACTCCGAGAATTAATTCGGTGTCAGAGTACAGAGGCCGGTTTCAGCTTCAGTAACACTGTAACGTAGCTAATGTGAAATTCCACAGGCATGTCTGTTTTCCAAAAGCAATGCGAGAATGTAACATAAAGACTCATAACATTATGATTTCATTCAAACTTATTCATCTAGTAGCATTTACTGAGAAAAATAATAAATGGAAATATTAGTGTATTATTTTGAAATATGAATATTACTTGGAAATATGCTTTTGATCTCAACTCAATGTCAAAAAAACCCCTCATTTCAGAAAAATAAAATATCCAGTCTAATACAATATTAAGAATTTAATTTTATTAAATGCACTTACTGAAATATCAATATACCTTCATCTAATATATATACATACACATAATCTTTGTCATTTTCAGATATATAAGATTTATCATAAAGGAAAGGAAATAGTAAAATTATATAAATCCATGGTCAAATATCTAATATTGAATCATTACATTACCAACTGGTGACAGTTGAGTGCATGACAAAATATTTATCAATATGATTCTTTTCCATGACCTGAATTCCTTCTAAGTTCAGGGAGGTTCTAGAATCATGAATCATATTGGCAGAGAGAGACAGAGATAGAAAATGAGAGAGGAAGAGATAGAGAGAAAGACAGATAGAGAAAGTGAGAGAGAGAAAACACTAACACCTTCTGATTATTTTTTATTTCTGTCCTATGATCAGTATTTCTCTAGTACTTTATTGTAAATTATTAACCCTTATGCTCAAACTGCATTAATTTGTTGACTGTAAAATACAGTGTTTATCAAGGAAAAAAAACATAAGCAAAGCAGTCATCAATATTAAAAATATGCATATGTATAACTGAATCATTTTGCTGTACACCTGAAATTAACACATTGTAAATCAACTATACTCCAATATAATATAAAATTTTTTAATAAAAATAAAAAATATGCACTTTAAATACATAAGATATACTGTAAGTATAAAAACATAGTTTGAAAATACAGTGATGGAAAAAGATATACTGTACAAACAATAAGGTTAAGGGGACTGGAGTGGCTATATTAACATCATATAAGTAAACTTTAAGACAGAGAATATTACCAGAGATAAATGGAATATTTCATAATGATGAAAAGGTCAATTTGTCAGGAAGGCTAGCAGTCATAAACATGTATTCACCTGGAAAATCTGTAGTTGGAAGATTTTCCAACTACATGAGTCACAAATTAAAAGTATTTAAAGGGAAATGGGAAAATTCACAATCACAGTTATAGATTTTGACACTCATCTCTCCCAGCAAGAAAAAAAGATGGGGGAGTAAAAATATAAAAGATATGAACAACTCTCAACCACTTTGATCTAATTTACATTTATAGGACACTACACCCAATAGTTGTAGAATCACACTTTGCAAGTGTGCCCTTTGTTCATTCACCAAGATAGACTTTACCCTGGGCCATAAAACAAATGTCAAAAGTTCAAAATATTCTTTTACCATCAGGAATTAAATTAGGAAACAAAATATGTAAGATGTTTAGAAAAATCCCAAACATTTGGAAATTAACCTATTTCTAAATAAGTCACAAACAAAATTGAGAAAAAAAATTAGACAATATTTGAAAAAAATAATGAAAACATATCATGTACATAAGGGAAGACAAATCTTGTATTTGCCTTGGATATTATGTGTGTTCTATAATACTATATTCTTATTAGTTTAACAGCCAGAGCCTCAAACTTTCATTCTTTACTTTCCTGTGTATAGAAATAGACAAATCTTTAAAAAACATAATTGAATTCTTTGTTCTTTTTTCTAGTGGAATTTAAGGGAGATACTGAAACAAGTTAAGTTAGACCCTCTTGTCATGATGTAAGGAATCCAGTCTTTGAGTCAGAATCATCTTTGCAGTAATGAACAACCCCAAAATCTCAGTGGCTTACAGCAACAAACATTACTTACTTGCATGGCAGTTGCTACAGGTTGGCTACTCTGTTCCACAGCTCTTCTTATTCTGGGGTCCCAGAGTCAAAGAGAAGCTCCTTTTGGGGACATGCAACTCTTGTGGCCGAAGGAAAACATCAGAACCTGCCAAAAATACACAATGCCTCTTAAAGAATCTGCTTGGGGTTTGCAAGCTATTACTATTAACCATTTAACTCTTTGTCCTTTATTCCATCATGGGAGGATCTCCTATTTGAGTCTCAGTGGAAGAAGTGTTTTAACAGGTTAAAGTTAAGATGATATTTGAATATTCACTGCAGATGGCAAATATTTATTTTCAATATGGGGTCATTCATCAAGATCCTTCACATATCAAAGCTTCTGTGTGACAACTTTGCTAAAATACAGTAAAATAACAGCAGTTAAACATGTAAGACTATGTTTTGCACATTCAACAGAAGAATGTAATTACTTGTGAACATTTTGCCAGTTCTACTTCCATTTCTGGGAAACTGGTGATAGGCGTTTCTATGATAACAAATAAGCTAGAAATCAGTCCTACAGTTATCAAAACTTGAAAGCAAGCTTTATAATAAGTTGATGCTGCAACAATCCGCTTTTAATGTATAATTTTGGTTTAGGAAAAATACAAGGACAAAACAAACTGTGTAAACAAATATCTGTGCATTACGGAAATGGCTTCCAAACTAAACCATTGCCAGATAATCAGTGCCCTTTTCCTGTCTTCCAATGGGTGTAATCAATCTGAAGTCCTAATCTCTCTGTGGATGTAGTAGTCTTCTCTTTAGATTAACCACTTCTTATCTTGATCTCAGTCTTTCATTACTGTTCTGGAACTACTGACAAGGTAAATGCTGAATTATTCTTTAAAAACAAAACAAAACAAATAAAGCACACAGCCTTCAGACTGCAGCCACTCCCGTAGGGAGTAAGATTAGAAGGAAGCAGATTAGACAGGAGGTACCATAACAACAGGTTGAAAAGAAAGTAGAGGAAAAGTAATCCATGCAACTAGGCCAGGGTTATTGGGGAGTACAGGGAGAAGGAGAGTGGATTAGGGCACAAAGGAAGAACATATCCAGAGTGGCCCTTGGAGTGGAGGGAGTCTGCACTGACTAGGCTACCAGGCCCCAGGTCTCAGAGCTGCATGGGTCTTGAGCTGATGCCAACAGATCCTCTGTTCCTCTAAAAGTAAATATGCCTATAACCTGTGTTGAGAAGACACATGTGTTCTTCTTACTTCTGACTGGTGTAGGACATCTGTCAACACCTTTTACAGCACACGACATCCTTTTAACCAAGGCCCTGCCCACCTCTGTCCCTAAAACAGATAAGGCCTGTGAACTATGTAGCAAGCACACTCTTACAACTTCCCCACACAAGCATGTCTAACATAGAGATCAGGGTTGTGAGTATCTGGAAGGACTGTGGTCCTGTGACAAGCAATGCCTATCACATGAAAGTGATGCACATGGCAAAAACCCTTCAGTTAGAAATACATGCTAAGTCTCCTTCAGGGTCATTGAGTTTTGAGCCTTTGTGCGACTCAGAGCAGTTTCCACAGTAGAAGAACTTTAATGGATGACTTAAATGAATACATAAAATAATGCATGAAATAATCAATGCAAATTACATTTAAAAAGAAAATGTATGCCTTTGAATATAGGTGTATGTATCTACCTATCAAAAGAAAAATACTTTTTTTTCTGTTTTTCAACTTTCTTTTTTCTTCATCACAGCTCCATATTCTGTTAATTTTCTTATACTGATTGTTTTTCCATTAAGATAACCTCTAATAAAAGAGGAAGTGGGAAAAACCTTAGATTTTTATTATAGATTTTAAAAAGAAGATTGTTAAAATCCATCTTTCTTTGCTTTTTGATTTCTTACATCTGATATTCAAGGACATAAACACTTGTTTGTACCATCCAGTATATTTTTATTTCAGTAATGGTAGTTGAGCCAAGGCAAGGCCCCTAAAGCCTTCTAACACTCTGGGGTAAAATTTTATATAAAATGTATTTCAATTATTACTCTGGATTATTTCCACTATAGTAGTATTTAATGTAAAATATAAATTATTAATATTGATTCAACAGCAAATATATAGCACATATGTATGTGTGGAATGGTGAAAGCTTATATTTACTTTGCCTATAAATACTGTTGACCTATGTCCCTGAAATTTTCTCCTTCGGTGTTCATACACCATTGTCTGCTAAAATATCTTCTGCATTGACTAAAGACTATTTCTTAGTCAATTCTGTTTACTATTCCTCTTCTTCCTGCTCTTTAAACTCTCCGGATACTAGCATTTCCTTTCTATTCTTGTCATCTAAATGTCTCATCTTGGGTAAACTCAGATGAATGGATTTAACAAATACTGTTGTAGATATCCAAATCTACAACTCCAAGTTTCTTCCTAAATTGTGGAAGAATATATCTAATTAACCATTAGATCTCTCCAGTCTTAAAAGCCCATCAACAACCTAAATTCACTTTATGCAAACTGAACTCTCTCCTCACTGAAAACTTAGAATTCGTTCTTCAGTTAATATGATCAGTGATGTGTATTTATGCAAACCAGACGCCTATGCTTCAGCAACAAAACTGTATCATACTAAACCTGTGAGCTATGCAGTGTTTAGGTTCTGTTAACATTCCATGTACTTTCACACTTATGCCATTCTACAATGCTCTTTACTCTGCAAGATCCTACATGCCTTGTTCAACACAGGACCCCCAATGTGGCATAAAATAAATGTCTCTTGTGTTTGTGCCACAGTGTGATGAAAGTCAATTTTTTGGGGGGGGGAGCAGTTCATCATTGATTCATTCCATGGTGTCGCATACAAATTCCTTTATGGTTATTGGAAAATATAAAAATCAGTTTGCTTTAAAATGAAAAAATATTCAAAGGAATCAGCAAAGAGGCATGGAATAAAGAATCACTATCTAATGAAGATATATATTCTTTGCCAAGCTACATAGTAGTTCTTCATTTTTACCTATTAAGGCTGCTCAATTTTTTTGCCTTTTTTCTCTTACAAGAATACACAACGAAGATTAAAAGTGTTTGTTAAAGCATGATGACTATTTACCCTAAACTTAAGTATCTACTATAAGTGACTCTATCAAAAAAGTACTTTCTTACGTGTATTCTGTTATTTTCACATTAAAACATTATTATATATTATTTGATTACAAAGGATATCCATGTCCCATGTAGAAAACTGGAAGTTAGAGAAAGTCACAAATTCGACAATTTATTTATCACATATTATTTCACTCTCCTGAGATAAACATTTCTCCTGAGATAAACTGGGTCTATACCTTTTCAATAATATGAATGCTATTACAAAAGTATCAATAATATAATGTACACACAATTAAGTAATGTCAATACATTTAAAATAAGACAAAGGTGATATGAATAAAAGTGATTTTTTTAATATATTTTACATTACACAAGTTATCAAACAGTACAAAGAAATTTACAGGGATTGGTATAAATAAAAGCACTAAAACTAGTTTTATTTTTTAAGTACAATATTTATATACTGTGCATTTCTTAACTTTTTTTATGTGGAGATATCTTTCTCATCATCCACTGAGCAAGCCAATGGTCCCAGAAAGAGAGAAAACATTTAACAAAGAAAACCAAACAAAACAAAACATCACAAACCAATAAAATTATGTTGGTAACTATAAAGAAATAATATCCAAAACAAACAAAAAATTCATAAATCAAATATTTTCTGGGTTTGTACATCATCACATTGAACATGGTTATGTTCTGAGTGACTGTCTACACCTTGAAAATTGGAAGGAAAGGGTAGCAATGTCTCCAAAAAGGCAAAGACATTTGCAAAGATTTTTTTTTGAAAACTGGAGGAATCTGCACAGATGGGTCCTAGATATGGCCACTGATCCCAGGATCCAAAGACTCGTAGTTGGGTACGACACAGAATTACAGAGTAAATTCAGGATTTAGGGAACCCATAGGATCAGTAATGATCTGGAGTTAGAAGAAATGCTAATGGAGGAGTAGGGTCAAGTTTCTACATGTTTCTACATGTTTCTACACTGTTGAGAATGGAGACAGCAAGAAAGGAGGGAGATCAGGTGCCACAAAGGCAGGATATGAAGGCAGGCTGTTGGTTTTCTAGAAAGTAGGGAGACCTCTAGTGGTCAGAGATGGAACAGAAACCAAGGAGAGAAAAATGTAAAAATCAGGGCAGAGGAGGTAGTATTATAAAAGATTTGATTTGGGAAAGTTAACATGGTTTGAAGAGAGAGCATGGATTTTAGTTTAGCTCCATCTTAGTTTTTATCCTGACACTTGGTAAATTTCCATGATATTCGAATTCCTCATCTGTGACCTACCTTGAAAAAGGTATAGGAAATGTGTAAATAAATAAATTACACAAGATAATTTATTTAGAGTGGTTATCATAGTTTTTAGAAGATTCTAATAATACAATGAACACTTACATCTCTCAATCTTTCTTCTCTCCACCAAGGTCTAAGAACCAACTACAAGTGCACTGGCTCAGAGTTTTGCTTGGAAAAGAAGGATTAGGAAAGAAATGGTTCACTGGAAAACCCAGGGTCAGTAGCTGAGCTACTGAATTCACATTCAGGAAATAATCACTTTGCTCTAAGTAACTGAGTGGTCACCAGGGCCATAGATCTTATTTAGATTCTTTTAAAAATTAGGGCTGACTTAAACCCATAAAATATTATCTTTGGAATATGCAATTACCAAGTCTTCAGGAACAGAGCAGGGCAGAGAACAGCAAAAAAAAAAAAAAAAAAAAAAAAGTAGGATCTGAGGTATATTCATGAGTCTGTTTTAGAAAACTAGAGAAAAAAGGGATAATGCACCTAGTGTCTCCAGCTTCTTTAACTGAGGAGGCTGAGAAATCAAATGACTTTTCCGAGGTATGAAACCTAAGGGTAAAAATGATATCTATTGATTCTTAGTTCAAGTATTCTATGCAACATCCAAAGATAACTCCTTCATTTTACAAGATAATGGAGAAATTCTAAATTTGTATAAAAAATGAAATTATAGATAAAAAGGAAAAACTCAGCTTTTCCTTCCTACATAGGGAAAAACCCAGTTCTTCCCTACTGTGTATTTCTTTCCTGTGGGTCTCCTTTCTACTCACACAGAACACTTCAGGTCACCTGATGTGAAGTTTTTCCCACACAGTTCTCTAAGACACCAGTTGGGTGCCCTTTAATGTAACTCAATTCTAACACTATCTACCTGGAGATTGTGTAAGATCCCACAGGTTAAGGGCTCAGTCCCACAGGACTGTCCTCCAACCCCACTTCAGATGCCAGTTGGAAGTCCAGATTGTAACCTAGGCTTCTGACCTACTGGCTATAGACTGGAGGTTCCAGTCACTCCCTCCTCAGGTTCAATTAATCTGCAAGAGCGGCTCACAGAACTCAGAGAAATATTTTACTTATTTTTACCAGTTTATTATAAAAGGGTATGAACAGTTAAACATCCAAAGGGAAGAGATGAGTAGAGCAAGGTATGTGGGAAGGGGCCTGGGAGTTTCCATGTCCTCCAAGTGTTCACCAACCTGAAGGCACCCCAAACCCATTAGTGTTGGGATTTTTATGAAGGCTTCATTGGGATGGCATTAATTCCATTTCAGCCCTTCTCCCTTCTTAGGAGAATGAGGGGTGGGGCTGAAAATTCCAAGCTTCTAATCATGGCTTAGTCTTTCCAGTGACCAGCCCTCACAGAATAGTGCACACAGAATAGCCTCACTAGAACAAAAGACATTCCTATCAGCCAGGAAATTACAATGATTTCAGAAGCTCTGTGTCAGGAACTGGGGTCAGAGACCAAATATTAGAACAAAAGATGCTCCTATTGCTCTTATCACTTCGGAAATTACAAGGATTTCAGGAGCTCTGTGTCAGGAGCTAGGGGCAGAGACAAATATATATTTTCCATTATCTCACAGCAGACAATATTATTCTATGTCCAGATTCAAAGTTTTCTAATATTTTTGAGAAAAGTTTTTAAGGAAAAATAAACTGCAAATAATAAAAATGGACTTAATACTATTATATAGATGGAAATAATGTTTTCTATAATGTATAAAATCACAATTTTTAAATTCAGTGTGCTAAACAATAAATTTTGATTTTTTGTCTTTCTTTTTGTTGAGGTATAGTTGATATATAACATTTTACTAGTTTCAGAGGTACAATGGAACGATTTGATATTTGTATATACTGCAAAATGGTCACCACAATAAGTATAGTTAACATCTGTCACCTCACATAGTTACACAAATCTTTTTCTTGTGATGAGAACTTTTAAGACCTACTCTCTTAGAAACTTTGAAATATGCAATACAGTGTTAACAGTAGTCATCATGATGAGTATAGAAAACTTGATCTTCTTTAATTATTACGAGACTGAGTAAACAGATTAAGAAGAATTCACAGGAAAGGAAAAACAGGAATATAACTAAATGGAGTATCTTATTATTAGGTATCACCTACCTTATTATCCACTGAATGTTTGTATCCCCTCAAAGTTTTTATGTTGAAGCGCTAAACCCCAGCATGGCTATATTTGAAGATAAGGCCTTTAAGGAAGTAGTTAAGGGTAAATGAGGTCATAAATTGGGGCCCTGATCCAAGCTCACTCATTCTCTCTCCTTCCCTCTCTGCCTTACACGCGCCTCAGTGCTCACTCAGAGGAACGGCCAGGTGAGGACAAAGTGGCTATCTGCAAGCGAGGAAGCGATACCTGACCAGAACCAAACCCTGCTGGACCTTAATCTTGGACTTTCCAGCCTCCAAACGTGGGAGAAATGAATTTATTTAAATCATGTTGTCTATGGTATTTGGGTATGAAGGCCCAACTAAACTAATATATACCCCAAAAATGTTTGCTATATGCAACTAGTATTGTTTCTCACATCCAAAACTAGTTTCTGAACTTTCTTATTTTTAATACCCCAACTTTATTTTACTGCTCCTTCAGTTTGCTCTAATTAACAGTTACATCTCATTTCTAACATTTTTAAATTTATTTATTCATTAATTAATTTATTTTCACTTCAACTGAGATCTCTTCTTCTGCATACAGTGAATTAAAGAATACAAATTTTACATAATCACTTATTTTGGGAAATACATATAATGTATTAACATTTATCAACCTTATCAAAGTGGTTAATTCCCAACTATTTCTCCTTGAATTTACACTCATCTATCTAAATGACTTGTTTATGTTAAGTAAATGATATGAGGAAAAGTTGAACACCAAAATGTGAAATTACAGATATCTGTGCTTTCTCTACCATTAAAGACAATTTTTTAGGGATGTCTATAAAAAAGATGTCTCAGTAATAATTTTTTACAGAAGAATAATAAAATTATTTTAATATCTCTATATGTCACTAGAATATATTTTCTTAAAAAACAATTTCATCATTTTAAATTAGTACAGACTTTTGAAATCACAAAAGCTTTCCAAATCACTCTATGAAATTCCTTCTAAAATAAAGAAGAAAAAAATATTCATGGCTAATTAAATATTTAATTAATTACATAAATTAGTGTTAAGTATAACCTTTTAATTTTAGGAAAATATGATTTGATTGAAATGTATTTTAAATGTTTTGTAGATTTTCAATGACCTATATATGGAAAATATATTTCATAATCACACTATGCATTTATACTTATTTATTCATTTATGAAACATTTGGAGTATTTACTATGGACCAGATATTGTGTGAATACATGAATTACAAAAGTGAAAATGGTGGAATATGGTCCTCACTCAGATATTTTATGTGTAATTAGACATCGAAATCTTCAAGAAGAGAAAATAAATGCTAACAATTTTACATGCCCTACTTTAAGAATAGTTCCCAAAACTTGGTAAGCAATTAATACATATGTATCTGCCAAATAGATAAGCATATTGATCAATAAAATAATACATTGAGTAAAGAAAAAACCTATTATAATCTATAATCTATATTACAAAATACTCTCACAATCTATAATAAACCTGTAAATTTGAAAATAGGTAAGTTATAATCAACATTGAGGTACATAAAGATAAGTACGTGAAGATAAAAGATTAAGAGATCTTATAAAGAACATCATTTTAGACGTTTAAAAGAGAATAAAAGGTAAAAAAATTGCCTCAGTCTGGTCAGATTCACTCAACTGCACATTTTCTCAGTAAGACTGAACACATCAACTTGGAGAGTCAATATACATTGACCGTTTTCTTCCAATTCCTGGGTTTCTCCTTTGTGATTTCTGCTTGGCTTCCAGTCAATTTCTTGGATATGTGAGAACACTCTATTTAATGTGGTAATTTTAAGACAGGACTTTAACCTGGTGACATCCTAGGTCTGATACTATCCAGGGAATCTTTTGCTTTTATATATGTAATATCCATTTCCTCCTTCTTCTAATTATAGTGCTTCTCCAGCTCTTAATGTATGTGGTTCAGGTTAGGTTAGGTTACCTGCAGCCCCTTTAATATAGTGATTAGATTTCTATGTGACCTCCCAAGCCAATAAAATCATACATGGGTTTATGTTGAGTTTGTAGGATAAACGCACACACTTTATACAGAATTGCTTACCTAAAAGAATAGAGATTTGGTGCTGCTTGTCACAATTTTTACTACTGAAAAGAAACAGCCCACTTGAGAATCAGGTCAAAGGTGTGGGAATGGGGATAGAAGAAGCAGAGGTAAGGGATGTTAAGGAATACTGTCCTGATATTATATACTGAGCCCCAGATCCAGCTGTGTTTGGAGTCAGACTTACCCCTGGACTTCCTTATTACATAGGGTAAACAACTTTTTAATTCACTCTCTTTATAAAATCCTAATAAGAATTAGGAACCTATCCCTTTGTTACTCTTGGCTAAAAGCTAATTTGTGTGAACCATATTACACCAAGTTTCCTAATAAATAATACAGAACTATGTACTATGCCCAAATAATTGTTTTCATAGACTGTTCCCAAAGCAAATATTAATACTGTTTTTGAATATGTTTGCTAAAAATTATATAAACTTTAAAATTGGAAATCGAGGAGACAGAAATTTTCAATGCTTATATCTCCATAGGCAGGCAAGTTCACTTCCATTTTTTTCTATCAAAATATGTAGTTATATGTAAAAGTTATGGCACATTGAATGGTGTGAACACAGATCTAGTTATTTCTATTATATATACATGTATGTTACATATAACTCTCTTTAAAATGATTTATTTTGTTTTTGTATAACAGTGATTAGAAAGTGTTGATGCCGCACAATATCATAATTACCACCAACTTTTTCATTACTTTCAATTTGTAAGTGTGATGGTTCTATAATTTTCAGGGTTTGTATCTTATAGTAATAATAAAAACTAACAACCTCCTCTCTTTCTCTGAGCCACTGAAACACACAGACACCCTCGGCTCCAAAAAACCCAGGCCAGTACTAGCGGGAAAAATTGTTAAATCAATTTGGGCTATACGTGTATTCATTTCAAGGACTTTCTGTTCTTTGTGATTCATTTAAAATTTTTTTTTTGATTTTCACAAAATTCCATTACTCAATTCATTTATTTGTTTTACAGTTGTTTTAGGTCAGATTCCCTAGAAGAAAACCTAAGACAAAGATTTGTGTGCAAGTGATTTGCTAAGAAAGTGCGTCTGAGAGCAGCAGTAAGGGGATTAGAGAAGGAGGACTTGGAAGGAAAGGCAGCAGCGCAGTGACAGGAGTAGTGCACTTCCACAGGGGGACTCCGGAATGTAGGTTTTGCCTCAGAGTTTGTTTCACCCTAAACAAAGGAGTCAGGCTCCAGGGGAACTTAACTCCCAATTCTTCTAGCTTCCTGCTGCTAGGGTAGAAAAATGGCAGTCCTCCCCTAGGAGAAATAGTAGGTAAGAAAAATCCCCGGAGGTAAAAGCACAGAAGAGGACCCAGAAATAGTCAAAGAAATCCTGGCAGATATGGGCGGAGCACTGACAGTGTCCCACACAGTGAAATTTTAAATCTCCAACATATTTCTTGTTAAATGTGGTGCATTAAAATGGCTGAACTAGAGTCACAAATCTAATGTACTAACGAAAAGTAATAGTCAATAAGACACACATTGGGCTTCCCTGGTGGTGCAGTGGTTGAGAATCTGCCCGCCAATGCAGAGGACACAGGTTCAAGCCCTGGTCTGGGAAGATCCCACATGCCGTGGAGCAACTGGGCCCATGCGCCACAATTACTGAGCCTGCGCATCTGGAGCCCATGCTCCATAACAAGAGAGGCCGCGACAGTGAGAGGCCCACGCACCGTGATGAAGAGTGGCCCCCGCTCGCTGCAACTAGAGAAAGCCCTCGCACAGAAATGAAGACCCAACACAGCCATAAATAAATAAATAAATAAATAAATAAATAAATAAATAAATAAAAAGACACACATTAACTATTTTAAAATATTCAATTAAATCAAACAAAATTTAATCAACTGGGAAAGCATACTGATATAACATGGACATTTTTCTTGATCTGAATTAATATGCATATACATTTAATCATTTAAATGGCAACAGATTCCAAATAAATATATACATACTATTTTTCTAATAACTAACATCTGGCATTCATGGCTTTTACTTCATCACTTTGTTTTTCATTCCTCCATCTTTTTCTTTCTCTTCTTCCTCACTTTCTCTTATTCCTCATCACTTTCTCTTATTCTCCTGTCTTCCTCCTTCTTCTTTTCCTTGTTCTTCTTCTACTTTTATCTTCCTTTTTTAAAATTTTCTACACTAAATTACCAAACTACTACTATTAGTACGGCTACTACAACCACCCTTAGCACTATCATCAAATAAAATTAATTTGACACTTAATAAAGAGTCATCAGGTATTGCTTAAAAAGAGTGTCACTGTATTTCACTTTTTGTTTTTATTCTTAGAATATAGTTCATAAACAGTGATTACTATCTGTTCCTAAGAAAAATACTAAGAACTATGATGTAATTAATGCTGATGCGGGTATGTACTTATATATCTATGAAACCAAATTTTAGGTTTAAAAGAAAAAAAAGAAGCTTAAGGGAAATGTGGATGAAGTTACTTTAAAAATATATGGGAGACCTTCAAGATGGCGGAAGAGTAAGACATAGAGATCATTTTCCTCCCCACAAACACATCAGAAATACATCTACACGTGGAACAACTCCTACAGAACACCTACTGAACACTGGCAAAAGACCTCACACTTCCGAAAAGGCAAGAAACTCCCCATGTACCTGGGTAGAGCAAAAGAAAAAACAAAAAACAGAGACAAAAGAATAGGGATGGGACCTGCACCAGTGGGAGAGAGCTGTGAAGGAGGGAAAGTTTCCACACACTAGGAAGCCCCTTCACTGGTGGAGATGGGGGGTGGGGGTGGGGGAAGCCTAGGAGCCACGGAAGAGAGTGCAGCAACAGGGGTGCGGAAGGCAAAGCAGAGAGATTCCTGCACAGAGGATCAGTGCTGACCAGCACTCACCAGCCTGAGAGGCTTGTCTGCTCGCCCACCGGGGCAGGTGGGGGCTGGGAGCTGAGGCTCGGGCATCGGAGGTCGGATCCCAGGGAGGGGACTGGGGTTGGCTGCGTGAAAACAGCCTGGAGGGGGCTAGTGCGCCACGGCTAGCCGGGAGGGAGTCCAGGAAAAAGTCTGGAGCTAAGAGGCAAGAGACCATTGTTTCAGGGTGCATGAGGAGAGGGGATTCAGAGCACTACCTGAATGATCTCCAGAGATGGACGCGAGCCGCGGCTATCAGTGCAGACACCAGAGACAGGCCTGAAACGCTAAGGCTGCTGCTGCAGCCACCAAAAAGCCTGTGTGCAAGAACAGGTCACTATCCACAACTACCCTCCCGGGATTCTGTGCAGCCCAGCACTGCCAGGGTCCCGTGATCCAGGGTCAAATTCCCTGGGAGAACACACGGCGCACCTCAGGCCGTTGTCTGGTCTCTGCCGATGCAGGCTCGCCCGCATTCCGTATCCCTCCCTCCCCCCGGCCTGAGTGAGCCAGAGCCCCCTAATCAGCTGCTCCTTTAACCCCGTCCTGTCTGAGCTATGAAGAGACGCCCTCAGGTGACCTATATGCAGAGGCAGGACCAAATCCAAAGCTGAACCCCAGGAGCTGTGCAAACAAAGAAGAGAAAGGAAACTCTCTAAGCAGCCTCAGGAGCAGAGGATTAAATCTCCACAATCAACTTGATGTACCCTGCATCTGTGGAATACCTGAATAGACAATGAATCATTCCAAAACTGAGGTGGTGCAATTTGGGGGCAACGGTATATATATATTTTTCCTTTTTATCTTTTTGTGAGTGTGTATGCGTATGCTTCCTTGTGTGACTTTGTCTGTATAGCTTTGCTTTTACCATTTGTCCCAGGGTTCTGTTCGTCTTTTTTTTTAAGTATAGTTTTTAGTGCTTGTTATCATTGGTGTATTTGTTTTTTGGTTTGGTTGCTCTCTTCTTTCTTTCTTTTTTTTATTACTTTTGAATTTCTTTATTTTTAATAATTATTTTTTATTTTAATAACTTTTATTTTCTTTTCTTTTTTTCTTTCGTTCTTTCTTTTTTTCTCTTTTTCTTCTGAGCCATGTGGCTGACAGGGTTTTGGTGCTCCAGCAGGTGTCAGGCCTGTGATGCTGAGGTGGGAGATCTGAGTTCAGGACATTGGTCCACCAGAAACCTCCCAGTTCCACAAAATATCAAATGGCTAAAGCTCTCCCAGAGATCTCCATCTCAATGTTAAGCCCCAGCTCCACGCAGCAACCAGCAATCCACAGTGCTGGACACCCTATGCCAAACAGCTAGCAAGACAGGAACACAACCAAACCCATTAGCAGATAGGCTGCCTAAAATCATAATAAGGTCACAAACACACTATAACACACCACTGGATGCGGTCCTGCCCACCAAAAAGACAAGATCCAGCCTAGTTCACCAGAACATAGGTATTACTCCCCTCCACCAGGAAGCCTACATAACCCACTGAAACAACCTTAGCCACTGGGGGCAGACACCAAAAACAATGTGAACTACAAACCTGCAGCCTGCAAAAAGGAGACCTCAACCACAGTAAGTTAAGCAAAATGAGAAGACAGAAAAACACACAGCAGGAAAGGAGCAAGGTAAAAACCCACCAGACCAAACAAATGAAGAGGAAACAGACAGTCTACCTGAAAAAGAATTCAGAATAATGATAGCAAAGATGACCAAAGTCTTGGAAATAGAATGGAGAAAATACAAGAAACATTTAACAAGGACCTAGAAAAACTAAAGAGCAAACAAACAATGATGAACAACACAATAAATGAAATTAAAAATTCTCTAAAAGGAATCAAGAACAGAATAACTGAGGCAGAAGAACAGATAAGTGATCTGGAAGATAAAATAGTGGAAATAACTGCTGCAGAGCAGAATAAAGAAAAAAGAATGAAAAGAATTGAGAACAGTCTCAGAGACCTCTGGGACAACATTAAACGCACCAACATTTGAATTATAGGGGTCCCAGAAGAAGACGAGAAAAAGAAAAGGACTGAGAATATATTTGAAGAGATTATATTTGAAAACTTCCCCAATATGGGAAAAGAAATAGTTAATCAAGTCCAGGAAGCACAGAAGCCCCATACAGGATAAATCCAAGGAGAAACATGCCAAGACACATATTAATCAAACTATCAAAAATTAAACACAAGGAAAAAATATTAAAAGCAGCAAGGGAAAAACAACAAATAACATACAAGGGAATCCCCATAAGGTTAACAGCTGATCTTTCAGCAGAAACTCTGCAAGCCAGAAGGGACTGGCAGGACATATTTAAAGTGATGAAGGAGAAAAACCTACAACCAAGACTACTCTACCCAGTAAGGATCTCATTCAGATTCGATGGAGAAATTAAAACCTTTACAGACAAGTAAAAGCTAAGAGAATTCAGCACCACCAAACTAGCTTTAAAACAAATGCTAAAAGAACTTCTCTAGGTAGGAAACACAAGAGAAGGAAAAGACTTACAAAAACAAACCAAAAACAATTAAGAAAATCGTAATAGGAACATACAGATCGATAATTACCTTAAACGTAAATGGATTAAATGCTCCAACCAAAAGACATAGACTGGCTGAATGGATACAAAAACAAGACCCATATATATGCTGTCTACACGAGACCCACTTCAGACCTAGGGACACATACAGACTGAAAGTGAAGGGATGGAAAAAGAAATTCTATGCAAATGGAAATCAAAAGAAAGCTGGAGTAGCAATTCTCATATCAGACAAAATGGACTTTAAAATAAAGACTATTACAAGAGACAAAGAAGGACACTACATAATGATCAAGGGATCAATCCAAGAAGAAGATATAACAATTGTAAATATTTATGCACCCAACTTAGGAGCACCTCAATACATAAGGCAAATGCTAACAGCCATAAAAGGGGAAATCGACAGTAACACAATCATAGTAGGGGAGTTTAACACCCCACTTTCACCAATGGAAAGATCATCCAAAATGAAAATAAATAAGGAAACACAAGCTTTAAATGATACATTAAACAAGATGGACTTAATTCATATTTACAGGACATTCCATCCAAAAGCAACAGAATACACTTTCTTCTCAAGTGCTCATGAAACATTCTCCAGGACAGATCATATCTTGGGTCACAAATCAAGCCTTGGTAATTTTAACATTAACAAAATTGAAATCGTATCAAGTATCTTTTCCGACCACAGTGCCGTAAGACTAAATATAAATTACATGAAAAAATCTGTAAAAAATACAAACACGTGGAGGCTAAACGATACACTACTTAATAACCAAGAGATCACTGAAGAAATCAAAGAGGAAATCAAAAAATACCTAAAAACAAATGACAATTAACACACGATGACACAAAACCTAAGGGATGCAGCAAAAGCAGTTCTAAGAGGGAAGTATACAGCAATACAATCCTACTTCAAGAAACAAGAAACATCTCAAATAAACAACCTAACCATACACCTAAAGCAATTAGAGAAAGAAGAAAACGAAAACCCAAATTTAGAAGGAAAGAAATCATAAAGATCAGATCACAAATAAATGAAAAAGAAATGAAGGAAACAATAGCAAAGATCAATAAAACTAAAAGCTGTTCTTTGAGAAGATAAACAAAATTGATAAACCATTAGCCAGACTCATCAAGAAAAAAAGGGAGAAGACTCAAATCAATAGAATTAGAAATGAAAAAGGAGAAGTAACAACTGACACTGCAGAAATACAAAGGATCATGAGAGAGTACTACAAGCAATTATATGCCAATAAAATGGACAACCTGGAAGAAATGGACAAATTCTTAGAAAAGCACAACCTTCCGAGACTGAACCAGGAAGAAATAGAAAATATGAACAGACCAATCACAAGCACTGAAATTGAAACTGTGATTAAAAATCTTCCAACAAACAAAAGTCCAGGACCAGATGGTTGACAGGCGAATTCTTCCAAACATTTAGAGAAGTGCTAACACCTATCCTTCTCAAACTCTTCCAAAATATAGCAGAGGGAGGGACACTCCCAAACTCATTCTACGAGACCACCATCACCCTGATACCAAAACCAGACAAAGATGTCACAAAGAAAGAAAACTACAGGCCAATATCACTGATGAACATAGATGCAAAAATCCTCAACAAAATACTAGCAAACAATATCCAACAGCACATTAAAAGAATCATACACCATGATCAAGTGGGGTTTATCCCTGGAATCCAGGGATTCTTCAATATACCCAAATCAATCAGTGTGATACACCATATTAACAAACTGAAGAAAACCATATGATCACCTCAATAGATGCAGAAAAAGTTTTCAACAAAATTTAACACCCATTTATGATAAAAACCCTCCAGAGAGTAGGCATAGAGTGAACTTAGCTCAACATAATAAAGGTCATATATGACAGACCCACAGCCAACATTGTTCTCAATGGTGAAAAACTGAAACCGTTTCCACTAAGATCAGGAACAAGACAAGGTTGCCCACTCTCACCACTATTATTCAACATAGTTTTGGAAGTTTTAGCCACAGCAATCAGAGAAGAAAAAGAAATAAACGAATCCAAAATGGAAAAGAAGAAGTAAAGCTGTCACTGTTTGCAGATGACATGATACTATACATAGAGAATCCTAAAGATTCTACCTGACCCAGCAATCCCACTACTGGGCATATACCCTGAGAAAACCGTAATTCAAAGAGAGTCATGTACCAAAATGTTCATTGCAGCTCTATTTACAATAGCCAGGACATGGAAGCAACATAAGTGTCCATCATCGGATGCATGAATAAAGAAGATGTGGCACATATATACAATGGAATATTACTCAGCCATAAAAAGAAATGAAATGGAGGTATTTGTAGTGAGGTGGATGGAGTTAGAGTCTGTCATACAGAGTGAAGTAAGTCAGAAAGAGAAAAAGAAATACAGTATGCTAACACATATATATGGAATCTAAGGGAAAATAAAGGTCATGAAGAACCTAGTGGCAAGACGGGAATAAAGACACAGACCTACTAGAGAATGGACTTGAGGATATGGGGAGGGGGAGGGGTAAGATGTGACAGGGTGAGAGAGTGGCATAGACATATATACACTACCAAATGTAAAATAGATAGCTAGTGGGAAGCAGTCGCATAGCACAGGGAGATCAGCTCGGTGCTTTGTGACCACCTAGAGGGGTGGGATAGGGAGGGTGGGAGGGAGGGAGATGCAAGAGGGAAGAGATATGGGAACATATGTATATGTATAACTGATTCACTTTGTTATAAAGCAGAAACTAGCACACAAAAATAAGCTCCAAATAGATTAAAGACCTAAATGTAAGGCCAGACACTATAAAACTCTTAGAGGAAAACATAGGCAGAACACTCTATGACATAAATCACAGCAAGATCCTTTTTGACCCACCTCCTAGAGAAATGGAAATAAAAACAAAAATAAACAAATGGGACCTAATGAAACTTAAAAGCTTTTGCCCAGCAAAGGAAACCATAAACAAGATGAAAAGACAACCCTCAGAATGGGAGAAAATATTTGCAAATGAAGCAACTGACAAAGGATTAATCTCCAAAATTTACAAGCAGCCCATGCAGCTCAATATCAACAAAACAAACAACCCACTGCAAAAATGGGCAGAAGACCTAAAATAGACATTTCTCCTAAGAATTTATACAGAATGGCGATAATCACATGAAAGGATGCTCAACATCACTAATCATTAGAGAAATGAAAATCAAAACTACAATGAGGTATCACCTCACACCAGTCAGAATGGCCATCATCAAAAAATCTACACACAATAAATGCTGGAGGGGGTGTGGAGAAAAGGGAACCCTCTTGCACTGTTGGTGGGAATGTAAATTGATACAGCCACTATGGAGCCAGTATGAAGCTTCCTCAGAAAACTAAAAATAGAACTACCATATGACTCAGCAATCCCACTGGGTACATACTGGGTATATACCCTGAGAAAACCATAATTCAAAAAGAGTCATGTACCACAATGTTCATTGCATCTCTATTTACAATAGCCAGGACATGGAAGTAACCTAAGTGTCGATCGACAGATGAATGGATCAAGAAGATGAGGCACATATATACAATGGAATATTACTCAGCCATAAAAAGAAATGAAATTGAGTTATTTGTAGTGGGGTGGATGGACCTAGAGTCTGTCATACAGAGTAATATCAGTCAGAAAGATAAAAACAAATACTGTATGCTAACACATATACATGGAATCTAAAAAATTGGTTATGAAGAACCTAGGGGCAGGACAGGAGTAAAGATGGAGACATAGAGAATGGACTTGAGGACATGGGAGGGGGAAGGGTAAGCTGGGGCGAAGTGAGAGATGGGCATGTACTTATATATACTACCAAACGTAAAATAGATAGCTAGCAGGAAGCAGCTGCATAGCACAGGGAGATCAGCTCAGTGCTTTGTGATCACCTAGAGGGGTGGGATAGGGAGGGTGGGAGGGTGACGCAAGAGGGAAGAGATATGGGGATGTACGTATATGTATAGCTGATTCACTTTGTTATAAAGCAGAAACTA